>NC_051315.1:107363428-108079172 GCF_015220235.1 Choloepus didactylus
GAGATCTGACAAATACATCAAACTATAACACTTAGGATCTGCACATTTCACCCTTTGTAAATTATGCCTCCAAAAATACTAAAAGTAAAACAATAAAATATTTTAGAAACTAACAGTTTACCTTTGGTTGGTAAAATAACAAGTATGCCTGGTTTTCCTTTTTTTCTTTTTTGGATTTTTTAAACTTTTGGCTTTCAAATACTTTCAGACTTACAGGACAGTTACAAAAATAATATAAACCCCATACCGAGAAATCCAGTGTACCCCTAGCCCCAGATACCCAGATCCACATTTAATATTTTGCCACATTGTTTCATCATTCCTCCTATCCATCCACCCATCCTTTCATCCATCTATCTGTCTATCAATTCATTTTCTGAACACTTAAGTGTAGGTTGTATACATGCAACTGAACACTTACTACTGCCAAGTACTCCTAAAAACAATGATATTCACTTATGTATCCATGCTAAGGGCAGTTATCAAGTTCAAGAAATTTAACATTGATATAAAGCTCACAGTCCATATTCCAATTTTTTTCATATGTCCAATAATGTCTCACAGAGTCCTCCCCTTCCTTGTTAGAGCCCATTCAGGATCATGTGTGACATTTAATTACCACTGCCTCTTTAGTTGCTTTTTCTTTATTTTCTTTCTTTATTTTTTGTGTGGGAACACATATACAACATAAACTTTTCCAACTCAACCATTCCCAAGCACAACATTTGATGGACTTAAGCACCTTTACAATATTGTGGTGCCTTCACCATCTTCCATTACTAAAACTTTCCCATCTCCTCAAACAGTAACCCTACACTCATTATGCATTTAATTCCCCATTCCTCCCAACCCTCATCCCCAGTAACTTGAATGTAACTGATTTTGGGACTTTGTACTTAAAATTGTTGCTGAAATGATTGAAGGCTTTTGTGATATTCTGATGGAATGAATGTATTTTGCTTATGGAAAGAACAAGTCTTTTTAGGGTCCAGGGGGTGGAGAGTGTTGGTTTGAAGCTGTTATGTACTCCAGAAAATGCCATGTTCTTTTAATCCACTCCTGTAATGCAGACCTATTGTGGGTGGGACTTTTGATTAGGTTGCTTCAATTGAGATGTGACCCACCACATCCAAGGTGGGTCTTAATCCTTTTTACTAGAATCCTTTATGAAAGGATAAAGGAAAGGAAAAAGCCCAGAGATCTCAGAAAGAAACACCTAGAGAAGTTTGGAGAGAGCAGAGAGAGAAAAAGTCCCAGAGATGCTATGAGAGGACTCACAAAATCTCAGAGAGGAGGCCACTGGAACCAGGAGCTGATAGCAATGAAACCTGGGAGCAAAGGACCAACAGATACCAGCCATGTGCCTTGTTATCTGACAGAGGAACCCTGGATGCCAGTGGCCTTTCTTCAGAGAAGGTATTGTCCTATTGACGCCTTAATTGGGATATATTCATGGTCTTAGAACTGTAAATTTGTAAACTAATAAATCCCTGTTGTAAAAGCCTACCCATTTCTGGTACATTGCATTCTGGCAGCTTTAGCAAACCAAAACACCAGGTATTATCCAAATCATAATTTACCCCCAATTTTTCATAAAACTTTATTTGTGCATTTTAAAATAATATTGGGTTGCCACAATAATAAGCAATAAATCATTTTTATGTCATAGGGTTATACTAAAATTTTTTGGTTTTTTTAAACATGGTTTACTATTATTAACCAATTGTGACACAACCTTATATTTCAAAGACAAATAAAATTATCTCTACTTGATATAGACATTCTATAACAGAATACATGCAAAAAGGAAATAGGAAATATTAAAACCGAAAAAAGGTCATTTTAAAAATGAAAGATAATAAATATTCCAGATGTAGAAAAATTGCTTTTATTTTGTATTGACATTGGTCAAATTTTGAATCTGTTCAAGAGCATTTTGAAGTTGGGCATTAGGGTACATGTTGCTAAACCCGAACTCATTTCCTATGTTAACAAGGAAAATATTTTGTCTGCATTACAATAAATTCTAATCTATAACAAATTTTCAAACCCTGGAAAATGCCAGCAAACATTATAGTGTAATTTTCAAATAATGTAACATTTGAATCTCCTTGCAAGGTTAGCAGCACTGCACAGAAACATTTGCCAAAATTGTCAATTTAAGGATTTATTTTGCTTCCAAAATGTGTTATTTCTTGGAACACCACTGTGCTTTGGAGCTAAGTGTGTGTAGTAGGCAAGGCTTCCCAATCCTCAATCTCATGAAATAGCACCTGGTAGGTGCCTCTCCCACCTCAATAGGACCAGTGCTACCAGGACTGTGTCAACTGGCACCTACAGCTGTTCTCAAATGCATTTCAGTAAAGACAAGGGCTAGATGGGAGGCTAAGGAGGCAGAATATGAAGGTTTATATTGAAGGGGGCAATATTTTAAGATTCCCTAAAGCCTTTGCTCTTAATAGAAAAATTCCAAGACGTGTTCCCCATTTTATTTCTTTATGATGTACCTAAAAGTTACTGTCAGACCTCATTGTGTTTCTCCTAAAGCTTTTTCATTGCACTTTATATTTTCCAATTGCTTTGCAACCATGAACCAGTTAATGATTAAATTACTAGTTTCAACCCCTCATTATCAAGTAATAATGTCAACTTCCTTGTTTCTCTTGATTGCTTGATTTTAAATTTCTGAACTCAGTACCCATTAGGTAGTCTGCATGCTAACAGTTGAGAAATATTTATGCCATGGGAAATTTATGTATGTCTGATGATACCACTAAGTGCAGCAAGAAGCAAGCTTTAGAGCTTATAATGATTAAGGGAAAAAATAATCCAGACTCCTGAATTCTAAAACCAATGGACATTCTCTGTTCATTCTCTCGGTGCAGATGTGGGATCCTGATAAAAAGACCAACTACCTGGGGTCCTATGTCCAAGTTCTCAGAAAAGTCCTGGTGTCTACAGTAGTTCATTGTCTTCCAACAGCAGTGCCACTGAAAACTTGCTGAGCTTCCCATATGCTGCTGACTTCTGGGTCTTTACTTTTCTCTCTTTCCTCTCCTCTCTTTTTGATTTCTGATGCCAAACTGAAGGGGGTCTTTCACTTCTAATTGTCCCTAACAAGGCTCATCATCATTTTGATCAAAGCTATACCATGTTGAAATTATTTGGATGTTTATCCAAATGCCACAATGTAAGTGGGATGCCATCTGTATACCGAGGCTTCACATACAGACTGCTGCTCTGACTTTAGCATTTAAACAGTGTTATGAGCTGATATTGTGGCATATTGAGCTACACCAGCTGCATATACATATTTTTTTTATTTTAAAAATTTGAAAATGTGAAAAAAATTTAATTGTCCCACGTACTTTCCAGTTGATAAAGATGTCTACCTTGCAGCACCCAAAGCACACTCTTCCCCCTTCCCACTTAAATGAAGCATTTACAATTAACACTTACAATAAGACTTTGGATAGCCCAATGCCAGAATCTGGGTCATCTCTGATCTAACTCTGAGTCAGGTGGACCGAGATGCTGGACCAGATGATGCACTGAGGAAAATCTCATTGGGCTTTGCCTCAAGAAACATAGGCGGTATGAACTGAGGTAAGAGACATGTCAATTTCCTTACCACCTGCCCCCTTCCTCAAGAGTTCTAAAGTTGGTGCCAACCAAAATACTGGACAAGCACCCCGAAACATCATGGACTACCATTCTGTGGGACAGTCCAAGCACCATGCTCCTACCCTGTTCTCATCCTGAGTGTTCTGCCATGCATTGAAAGATAGCATCTCCCAGAATGCAACCGGGCAGCAGCAAGTGTGATGATGAAAATGCAATGGTGAGAACTATGGAAATAGCTATGATAAACTGCACAAGAAAAGTATATAAGAAAATTCATGGAGGTGGAGCAAGGGAAAAGGCTGCTAACCATCCATGCTGGAAAATGCTGGGGTTTGTTTTATCCATTAGTGCAGAGATTAAAATAATAATTTAAAAAGACAGTTGTCAGAAAGGGAAAGATGGTACCTCCTCAAGCAAAACAAAATTAGATGAAAGATTGCTAAAAGCTAGCTATTGGTAAGTGCAGGAATTTAGAAAGTATTTGCATGAAAAGTGGACTAAATCTTCACCCAAGTGGAAATGAAGCATTGCAGAGGGCTCTCCACATAATCTCCCTGTGGGCAAACACATAGTCAGCATATGTTCTCTTCACTGGAAAATGAGCAAAGAGAATAAAATGACGCTAATAAGGATGACTGCACATAAGTAGTTAGCACTGAGGTTGTCTCCCCAACATCCTTCCCTCCTCTAATTTGTCTGAGCTATGCAATTTGGGTGGCTTGACCAACTCCCAGATCAAGGGGTGTGCCCAGATCCGTCGAAACCAATCAGGATAATCCCATATCCCCTAAATCCAGGGACAGGTTTAAGTAAGAGTTTAAGGCATGATGCTCAGGGCTCTAGAAGTGAGAAGTTCCCTCTATCCTGTTGCACAGGAACCAGGAGTCATGGTCTCTCTTCCCTATCACCAAGGGAGGAGCCAGACAAGGAGATACATGGAAAGATATTGGGTCCTTTGCTGACATGATTATAGCACTGGATCAAAAACAAGCAAACAAATAAAAACAACAGAAACAAAACTTGAATCTTACTCCATTCCAGGGCTTTTCAGTCATGTGAACAAATGTATTCTCTTTTGACCTAAGCCAGTTTGTATTAGGATTTCTGATACTTGCAATCAAAGGCATTCTAATAAGTTGACGGTCATTACTGTTAACTCTGCATTGAGTGATTAGATGAAGCACTTTGCATGCTTATTGCATTAATTCTCATCACAACTATATGAGCTAAACACTGTGGGTTGGGGAAGATAACTTCTCTTCTAAAGTATACAGCTACCCTTGTGTTATCAAGCCCCCAAACACTTTGGGATTTATCCATTAATTTAGCACATATTTTTTGTGTGCCTACAAATACCAAGCCAGATCAAAAAGAGATTGTGTCACATCAGTACCTGCTGAGCCCCTAGAAAGCACAAATAACCAAAATGCAGCAGAAAAAAAAAAAAAGGTAAGTGTCCAGAAAGAAGTTAAGATAAAGTGTTATGAGGATTCAAAAGAGGGAAGAGGGCACTTCAAGGAAAGGGAACTGAGGAGAGCTCCCTAGGGGTTTGATCTGAGCCCTTTGTTAGAAGGATAGGGAGGAGCAGAGGTAAAGAAGCACATTCCATGCCAAAGAATGACAAGAGCAAGGCGAGGAGCAGGAAAGGAACAAAGAATAAGGCTGGAGATGTAGAGCTGGTGCATACCATACTCATGGAGAGCCTTAACTACTCTGCTAAGTAGTTGAGAGTATTTTCCACATCAAAAAGCACTGATGATCCTTGAAGAACTGAGTGGAAATATCTGAGCTGTTCTTCAAGAGTCAATAGGAAGAGGACTAAATTGGATTGGAGGAGAGGATTGAGGAGAGTAGGAAAAAAAATTCTATTGAAGTAGCCCATCATATTTACAGTAAGCCTGGTCTGGGACTGCGGTAAATTTTACAGATGAGGAATCTTAAGCACAGAGAAGCTAACTAACATATTCAAAGTCACACAGCTGGTTAGTGACAGAGCCAAGATGCAAGTCTGGGAGATCTGGCCCCAGAGTCCATGCTCTCAATCAACTCTGTTATATGTCTTCTCAATAATAATATTTTTCAATAACATACTGCCTGTTCCAGCCATTCCCAAAGCTAAAGGCACAGCCCTGACATGACATTTAATAAACAAATAAATACTTAAATGCATATATAAGAGTGAAAATTAAAATGTGCACAGTATAAAAATTCTATAGTAGGTAATAATGAGTGCATCAATTATGAAATATCCATCCAATGGGTATTAAAAATGATATTTGAAAGAACATTTAATAGCATAGGAATAGTTACATAATATAATAAGTGAAAATGTTAGATTACCAAGCTACATCTATATCTATATTGCATGGAATGAATATGGGAATAATCTACACAAAAATAGTTACTGTTACTATTTATGTTGAAGAAAGGATGTGGAGTGACTTCTATCAACTTTATTTTCCTTCATTTATGATTTTTGTACTTGACCTCTGTCTTAAAATTGTTCCATTTGCAAATGCTAAATAACCAATATACTCAAGACTTTCACTCCTCATACATATATCTTATATAGACAGAGTCTTAGCATTTCATGTTTAGTTTCTTTAATATCTTTGAGCACTAAAGCAAGTACCAGACCCTGTGCTAAGCACTGGAGTTGCAATTGTGAATAAGACAAATATAATCATGAAGCTTAAAACCTAGCAGAAAACAAGATATTGAACAAATAAACTAAAATGTGATCAAAAGGGAAATTACAGGATGCCAAGAGAGTACCTAGGAGTAACAAGAAGGCCCGGCTGAGGAAGGAGGTTTAAGATGAAAAGTAGACTTGAGGTAAAATGTGGGGCAAGAGCATTGCAGAAAGAGCAAGCAGCACACACGATATGCTTAGGAGAGGTAGTGTAGAGGTGGAGAACAAAAGGCACCAGGGAAGACAATGGAGATCCAGGCCAGTCTGGAAGATGGAGGGACTTTGAGAGATGTTAATTGCTGTGGACTTCGTCCTGAAGGTAATGGGAGGTCATTTGTACAGTCAGACTATTACGGATAGAGCAATAGAGGTTGCAGGGAGGCCAGTTAGGAGGTTTTGTTGGAAACATGGTCACTTGGACAAGGAGAGTGACAGCAGATAAGGAGAACAACAGATAGGTCAAGAGATAATTAAGAAGTGGAATCAATAGGACTTGCCAGTTGGATGTGGTTGGTATGGGTGAGTAAACCATCAAAGACGGCTTCCTGATTTCTGATTGGAACAATGGGATAGAATGGACATAACTTAATGAGCTAGAAGATACTGGGAATGGAGGAGGTTAGCAAAGAATGTAACAAAACTCACCCGTAACGTCTAAACTAGTTTAACATAACTGAAATAAGATCTGCACTTCCAAATGAAAAATTAAACTGGCAAAATAGACAACAGGTAGAGAAAATAATTTTCAGGGACCTGGGAGTGAATGTTTAGCTTTCAGAAGCCATTGTTAAGATAAATTATCCTCCCTACAGCCAGGGTTTGAAAAGAAATACATAATTCCAATGACTTATATAAGCAATGACTTAAGCAGTGTTTACTATCATTTTATCAACCAGAGTGTCTTTCAGACAAACAGGCAGGTGCCTCATTCTTCATCTGTTCTAGCTGGAATTTGGAGGTACACATCTCAGCTCCTTTATATTTGCTTTCAGAGCTTGGCAACAATGTTATTACTTCAAGTTGGAGTCTGTTTTATTAATAAGGAGTTTAAAGATACTTTTGGTTTTCAAATTCTTTTCTGTTGTTTCAGACTGTTCTGTGATGCCATTGTCTTAAGGGTCCCCAAGCAAAGCAATTCAGTGATACCAACTTGAATGGACACCTGCATGGGCAGCTCATAACCACAGAACAGGCAGGTCAGGAAGACCCTGTGGACGAGGACAGGGCTTGGGAAATCAAAATGCCTCCAAGGGCAAGACAAGCCATATGAATGAAGGAAGTAGGCTGAGCATGGGAGAAACAATGCAAGCACTACGTTAAATGGCAAATAACGCCTAGCCTCAGAGTTGGCAAGACAGTGGGGAGTGGTAAGGACTGTAGCAATATGGAGCATGCATGCCCTATTCAAACATGAAACAGCCACTCAGCTGATTGTTGCCACTCAGGATTATGAACCCTGAATGGCCAGCTCTTTTCATTTTTCCAGATTAGCCACAAAGCTTTTTTTTTTTTAATCTGAGTCTCCTGATTTGTACAATTAATTCAGTTTAAATAAATGTGTAAACCAAATAAAATAAGCCTATCATAGGCTGACAATTTGCAACTGTGATAGAAAAAAAAAAGTAAAAAGTTACTTTCCTAAAATTTCTCAAGTCATGTATCCTTTACTAGAAGGCACTGGAAAAATTAAAACTTTGGAACATATAATCTTTGTAGGACACAACTGGCTGAAGAATACCCATGGCATTGTCAGTGTTTGCAGATGAATCCTGTGAATCAAATTCATTTTTAAATTAAGTTTCAGTGTTTGTTAAGCAATAGTGCAAGTCAAAACAAAATGGAAAACATGCTTCCTGCCCAAGGGGCATAAGGTCTACACAAAGAAGACAAAACACTCCAGAAAGAAAAACACCAGCTGGGAAGGAGGCATAATTAATGAAATAGTGCCAAGATTATTGTTTCATTGCAATTACCAGGTGTTTCTGATGCTGCAGCAGAGACTGATGACTTGTGGTGAAGGGGACACTCTGGGGTCTCACACACTCCAACATATATGTAGGACTGAAATGGAGTGTAAAGCTCTTGTAAAGCTGCAGTGCCTCATTTCTGCCAACAAAATGCAGCAAGCAAACTCACTGATTTGCAAAACACTGTAAGTCCTTAAGGATAGTCATTTTACAATTATACAATTCCCCTGAACTTTACAGAAAATTAATGGCATTAAATTGCCTTAGCTCTACCCAACTTATTTTTTTAAAGGGTTTTTGCTATTGTTGTCCTACTGTTTCAAGATTTTAATAAAGGGTTAGGGTAAGTAGATGGAAAATATACACCATAAGCAACATAATATGATCCCAATTTTGTTTTCTAAAGATGTACGTAAGCAAAGAAAAAAAGACTAGAAAGAAATAAATTCATGTGCACGGCTATCTCTGGGTGGTTGTAATCTCAAGCGATTGTGATTATAATGGCAACAGAAACCATCTATGTTTTTTCATTCCATGCTGTGAATTTGATCTACCCTGCCTCGTTGTGTGAAATTTCAGAGCTTTCCATAATTGTATTCTGGTGATTTTTAAGTAATAAAGAAACAGTTTCTTTCCCCCAGATACTAAAAATTCCAGTCCAATCTAAGAATCGCACAACTCCAGTCAGGTGTGATATTAAAACTGCAAACTCTTACCCAATTTAGGTCTTTTCTTCCATAATGTGCAGTGGTGCTCGGGCCTGCTTTAGCCCAGAGATTACACAATGGAAAAGGGTTGAGGCCTTGGCTTCTTTTTCTCATGCCACTTCCTCCCCAACCTGCTGGCTGACATGGGCAGCCGCTCCAGGGTTGGCTGAGTGGGAGGAGAGGTAAGAGCAGGAAAGGGCTCCTTTGAGTGACCCCGCTGTGATCCGGTGTGGGTGCCCTCTGGAAACAGCAGAGCGGAGTTAACTGTTTCTTTCATAAGTATTTTTTTTGCAAATTCCTCAGAGATTCCTCTTTGGCATCTCTGATTATAGTTCCCTTTTACGCTCTCAATGCTTCTCCTCCAATACACTTCTGACATCCCCTCGGCCCCAAGGTTTCTAGCAGGCCTCCTGCAAGTTGGGGCTATAATGCACCTTCACACAGCTTTCCGGAAGGCATCTATTTTAATACAATCCCAGGCCAGTCCCTTCCATGGGATCCACAATGGGTCTGCAGAAACACACCTTTGTCCCACCTTCCAGGAAGCACAGCTCACTTCCAGTGTGGGCCCCTTTCTAGGCTCTGGCAACTCCAGTCAGCCTCTCACCTTAGGATTTCTCCAGGAAAAAATCAGACACCTGTGCTGAGTCCTAAATAAATAAATAAATCATAGGAGAGTTCCCTTGCACTTTGTAATTTTAAAAACATTTACAAGCTTCTTTAGAATGTTGCCAAATGTATAATGAGAACAAATCACTTCTATAACACTGCACTGTGCCCATGTCTTGTTGCTCCTCTGCTGGCCCCATCAATATAGTTTCCTGTTGTAATTTAAAAGGGTCATGGTGATAAGGGCAAAGGCTTATGAAGGGAAGACTACCACAACACCCAGAAAAGGTCTTCAAGAATAGCACATCCCTGGGGAAGTCACCACTGGCCAGGGATGTAACTACAGCATTTCAGTCTAGAAATTCAGCTTAGATAAGACAGCCAGAATCTATCAGACTCAGAATAATCAAATTAAATGACCTAAGAGTGATATATATGTAGTGAGTACAAATCTCAGATCACAAACTTGACTGTTCAAGAAATGCAACTTTCTTTATGTTCCCCATCTGAATTTAACTTCTATTTTGAAACTCCGTGGTGCTGGGAGGAGAAATGTATTATTTGTCATTTCATGGTTATCTGCTGATTCAGGGTTTCCTTGATTGATATGGGGTATCCGCATAGATTGTGTGGTCCTTGGCTATACTTGATAACACACACCTTCCCTAGAAGATAGCACCTTTTCAGTGATGGCAATATCCATGTGGCCTCACAATCCAACTCCAGTCACCTCTGGCCATCTTTATCTGACTTTGCATGTACTATTCTGTTCCCCAATTAGGGCACAATGCCACTCATTAAATTACAATCATGTTACAAGTTCTGCCTTCCTGAAATGGTGATCACCTCATTTATCCCATAAATTGATTGATTTCATTAATTACATATAAATTATATAATGATTTCCATGATTTTCTGGGCTACTTCATGGATCATTGAGGTTTTCTAGATGCTCTGTCATTTAAAAGGTGAGAAGTCAAAAGGGTAAGGTGAGTGGCTGCTGGCCCTATTTTTCTGTCTTACAGCCTAGTTCAGATAACTCAGCTTGATACACTCAATCACATCATTTTAAAGGCATAAAAAATGAACTAAGAAATTATGTTTGTCCGTTTGGAAATCATAACCTTAGCGGTTAAACTCCTGTCACTGGCCATCTTTGAGTGTGGGACACTCATGACTCTTTTGTGGCACATTATAATGTGATCCTGCATGATGACCCAATGTCCCAGAGGGAAAAACTACAACTGTCAGAAATTTGATAAACACAATATTATAGTTCATGGAATCAGACAAGCAAATTGTCAACTATGACATTGCATTTTGTTGCATCCTCACATATCCTTATTCTAAAGATAAGGAACTTAGAGAGTTAAATGACTTCTCCAAGATCTCAGAGCTAGTTAGGGGTGGAACCAAACAGACTTCCAGAATCTGTGCTTTTATCCACTGTTCTGAACCGGCTCTATTCTTTGGCCCCTTGGAACATTTTAATAGCATATATAAAAATCACTAGTTTGATTCTGAGTGCCATTGAAATTCTGAAACTTTTAGAGTATACAAAATACCCACAGGTCTCTTTTTCATTTTTCTGTGAATCCTCCCTAATTTCTTCTCACTACTAAAAATAACAACACCTTTTACAGTTTGTGTTGGGGACTTTGGGAAGGGTCTTGGCAATGTGTTCACTGAGCCATTTTGCATTCGTGTTCTTAAAGAGTCCCTGCTGCAACACACCCAAATTGTATAAGTGTTAAAGCCCCATAAAAAATCTCGATCCACTTGTCCAATAATCGATTGCTTTCCCTGGGCTATAAACTTGCAAAGAGACAATGGCATTTAGGATTTTTCAACTACATAGAAACATCTAGAGCTGACAAATAGTTCATGACCTGAAAGAGACAAGAGACATGGAATAAAACCCTCTAACATTAATTAAATTCAGACTTGTCTTTGCTTGTTTTCCTTTAAGGCAAGAGCACTCTGGTTCTACATTGTTAATAGAATTTAAGAGGACAGCATAATATAGTGGAAAATTAACATATTGTGAGTCAGCAGACATGAGTTGTGGCTAAAAGTCTCTCACAGTAACTCCATGACCTTGTTATTTTAACCTCTCTGCAGTACCTTGATGTCTGAATCTATCAACTGAGTGAGATGATTAGTTGTTCTCTAAGGTGTCTCTGGTTGTGACATGCTATAGTTTTCTAATTCTTTCTGTTCTGGTTCATTCTATTTTATTCTATGAAAGTGAAGCACCACGTCCCAACATCTAACACCACCAAAAAAGAGAAAGGATCCTTGATTTGTTCCTCCTCTTCTAAAAAAAAGTCTTCTCTGCCTCTTTCTCTCCAAACTCCCTTTTCCTCCCCAAACAATGACCAACACTGTCATTAATAGGAGTTGGTAGCCAACCCAACTGAATCATTCTGAAAAATAGCCTGGAGTCAACCTGTCCAAGAAAGAAAATTATAAACAAATAAATCAGAGGAACAAGAAGGCAAAGCAGAAAAGGCAGGTAAAATGTGATAAGAAGTTTAAAATGTATCCCATTGCCTGTAATTTTAAATGCCATTGATAAATTACTTCACCATTTTCTGGCCTTGGAGACCTCCATATGGATTTAGAGGCTAGAATCAAGAAGGATCTCACAATTCCTCAAAAAGACAGTATAGTGTTAACTATGGAAAACTCATCTAAAAGAAAATGACTGAGTCTGGTAGAGATCATTTAATAAATTGGAGCCCTTGTGAACAAGATGATGCTTCTGAGAGCTGGGGAAGATTTTTTTTTTTTTTTTTTTTTGCAAGTGTAATAGGCATCTGCTGTATGCTACCCCGGTGGGATTTAATTCAGAAACAGTATTGGATCCAACTCTTTAATAGCACATATTTATTACACAACGGAAAATACCAAATCAGATCATAGGCAGAATATATTCATGGCTAGTCTTCCAGAGAGCACAAATAACTAAAATGCAAGGTAGAGGTAGTAAGTGCCCATGAGTAAAAAAGATGAAGTTCTAAGGAGCTAAGAGGAAGGTATAGAGTGTTCCAGGGAAGGGAATTAGGGACGGCTTCCTAGAGTTTGACATGAGTCCTAAATGACCCAAAAAATGGATGTGTGGTGGTGAAAGAGAAGGGTAGTCTGAGGAACTGACACCAGCAGAGACAAAGAGCAGGAATGGGAGGGGATTGTAGAATTAAGAATGAGTGAGGTTGGAAAGGTAGGTTGGGGCACAAATAAGAGGGGCCATAAAAATCCACTTAAAGAGTTTGGAGGAGTTTTTGTTTTTGTTTTCCTATAATGGGGAGGCCCTGGTGATTCTTGAGCAAGGGAGTGCAGATATTAGAGCAATGCTTTAAAAAAGATTGGGGGTGGATCCACGATGGCAGATTAGGAGGGACAGAGCAGAAATTTCCTACGTGAAAAAACTAGATACAGGATAGATAATGCCCCAGAACAGCAGTTCCAGGGTGCCACCAGCTGGGCAGGAACTTCTACACCCATAGTGAGTGTCTACTTGGAGAAACCAAGAGGCTGAGTTCAATACGGGTGAGTTTTCAGCATGGAACACCGCTGGGGAATGGCACAGAGGAGAGTAACCTTCCATGCCCCAGGCACCTTCCTCAGTACCTGGTGTGGGTGATAACATTCACAGACTTGCAGCCAAGGGCCCCCATACTGGAGGTTGGAGCAGCCAGGCAATGTGAAAGGGGAAACTTTCCATGCCCCTTGCAGCCATCTTTGCAGCTGACTGAGAGAAAACCCATCACAGCCCCAGAGCCGAGAGCTTCCTTGAGGGATTTTAGGATTTGGTAGGCTTGTGATGGCATCCACCCTTCCTCTATGGAAGCTTGGGGTGTGCACAGCCTAGAGGCAAGGGTGCCACATGGAAGTGCCAGGAGCCCGACCCCAATCCCAGGGACTTGTGGGCCCATGGCAGAGAGGGACTGTGGGCATTTGAGCTGGAAGGTGAGATGTGCAGCTCTGTGACCTTGGAGTGCGCCACCCACAGCCCCAGAAGCAGGCAGGACTGCTGGATCCTGGGGCAGACTCCCTGCCAAATTGTACAGGGCATGCCCCCCACCCAAGGACTGTTAGTCCGTAGTGCTCATGGAAATATGTGCACTGATCAGATCACCACATGGTTTGGACCACTACTCAATAAAGTTGGGGAGAACTGGGTTAGGGTAAAAGGTGTCTCAGGAGCACCATCTGCTGGTAGGTCAGGGAAAGTGAACTCCACCAAGCTGTAGCTCTGCCAAATTATAGATGAATGTTCAAATAATCCTGCATATCCTAAAAGAACCCTGTCAAGATAAGCAAATGCCAAGAGGCCAAAACAACAGAAAATTATAAAGCATATGATGAAAGCAGAAGATATGGATAACCCAAACATCCAAATTAAAAAGCCAGAAGAGACACAAAATTTGGAGCAATTAATCAAGGAAGTACACACAAACATCAGTATCATAACTCAGGATATAAAGGACATGAAGAAGACCCTAGAAGAGCAGAAAGAAGAATTGGCAAGAGAAAATTTAACAAAATAGCAGATCTTATGGAAATAAAAGATACTGCTGATCAAATTAAAAATATTCTTGAGACATGTAACACCAGATTTGAAGAGGTAGAGGAACAAATTAGCACTTGAAGGTATGGTGATGAAAAGTGAAAGCACAAAAGAAATGGTGAAAAAATCAAAAAATCTGAAATGGATCTCAGGGAAATGATGGACAACGTGAAATGCACAAATATAAGAATGACTGGTGTTCCAGAAGTGGAAGAGGAGAGTAAAGGGCTAGGAAGAATACTCAAACATATTGTTGGGGAAAACTTCCCAACCCTTATAAATGACATAAATATGCAAATCAAAGATGCCCACTGAACTCCAAAGAGAATAAATCCAAATAAACCCACTCCAAGGCATATTCTGATCAGATTGTCAAATACTGAAGAGAAGGAGAAAGTATTCAAAGCAGCAAGAGAGAAGCAGTTCACCACATACAAGGGAAACAACATAAGACTAAGTACTGACTACTCAGAAAGAAACATGGAGGTGAGAAGGAAGTGGTATAACATATTTAAAATTCTGAAAGAGAAAAATTGCCAGCAAAGAATACTTTATCCAGCAAAGCTCTCCTTCAAAATTGACGGAGACCTTAAAATTTTCACAGACAAACAAATGTGAGAGAATTTAACAAGAGACCTGCCCTACAAGAAATACTAAAGGGAGCTCTATGGGCTAAGGAAAAAAGAAAGGAGAGAGAGGTCTGGAGAAGGGCACAGAACTCAAGAGTTTTAGTAAGGGTACTTTAAAAGAAATAAAAAGAGAGAGGGGAAAAAATACATCTGACAAATAAAAACCAAAGGATAAGATGGCTGATTCAAGAACTGCCTTCACAGTAATAACATTGAATGTGAATGGATTAAACTCCCCAATTAAAAGACACAGATTGGCAGAATGGATTAAAAAATATGAACCATCAATAAGTTGTTTATAAGAGACTCATCTTAGACCCAGCCATACAAAGCAATTGAAAATGAAAGGATGGAAAAAAATATTCCATGCAAGCTATAGCCAAAAGAAAGCAGGGTGGCAATATTAATTTCAGATAAAATAGACTTTAAAAGCAAGGATGTCAAAAGAGACAAAGAAGGATACTATATACTAATAAAGGGGACAATTTACCAAGAAGAAATAACAATCATAAATGTTTATGCACCCAGTCAAGGTGATTCAAAGTACATGAGACAAATATTGGCTAAACTGAAGGGAGCAATAGACATTTCTGCAATAATTGTGGGAGATTTCAATACACCACTCTCTCTTATAGATAGATCAACCAGACAGAGGACTACTAAGGACATTGAGAACTTAAACAATGGGATAAATGAATTAGAATTCATAGACATATATAGAGCATTATATTCCAAATTAACAGGATATACATTCTTCTCTAGCGCTCATGGAATTTTCCCCAGTGTAGATCATATGCTGGGGCATAGAACAAGCCTCAATAAATTTAAAAAGATTGAAATTATTCGAAGCATATTATCTGACCACAGTGGAATGCAACTAGAAGTCAATAACCATCAAAGAACTAGAATATTCACAAATATTTGGAGATTAAACAACATACTCCCAAACAATCAGTGGGTCAAAAAAGAAATTTCAAGAGAAATTGCTAAATATCTGGAGATGAATGAAAACAAGAACACAACATATCAAAACATATGGGATGCAGTGAAGGCAATACTGAGGGGAAAGAAGGAGCTAAAATCAAAGAACTAATGGAACAATTGAAGAAGCTAGAAAATGATCACCAAACTAATACTAAAGCAAGTAGAAGAAAAGAAATAAGAAGGATTAAAGCAGAAATAAATGATATGGAGAACAACAACAACAAAAAAAAAAACAATAGAGAGAATAAATAAAACCAAAAGTTGGTTCTTTGAGATCAAAAAGATTGACAAACCTTTAGCTAGACTGACAGAGTCAAAAAGAGACAAGACCCAAATAAACAAAATAATAAATGAGAAGTGGGACATTACAGAGGATCCTGAAGACATTTAAAAAACCATAAAAGGATACTATGAACAACTGTATGCCAATAAACCAGAAAATTTAGAGGAAATGGATTTTCCTGGAAACACATGAACAACCCAGACTGAGAAGAGAAGAAATAGGAGACCTCAACAAACCAATCACAAGCAAAGAGATCCAGTCATCAAAAAGGTTCCTACCAATAAAAGTCCAGGGCCAGATGGCTTCAGAGGGGAATTCTACCAAACTTTCCAAAAAGAATTGACACCATTCCTACTTAAACTTTCAAAAAATTGAAGAAAATGGAACACTACGTAACTCATTTATGAAGCCAACATCACTCTAATACCAAAACTAGATAAAGATGCTATGAGAAAGAAAAACTACAGGCCAATCTCCCTAATAAATATAGATGCAAAAATTCTCAACAAAATTCTTACAAATTGAATCCAAAGACACATTAAAAAAAAATCATACACCATGACCAAATTGGGTTCATTCTAGGCATGCAAGGGTGGCAATGGTGGTTCAACATAAGAAAATCAATCAATGTAATACAACACACTAACAAACCTAAAGGGAAAAATCAAATGATCATTTCAAAAGATGCTGAAAAGGCATCTGACAAAATTCAGCATTCTTTTTTGATTAAAAGAATCAAAAGGTAGGAATTGAAGGAAACTTCCTCAATATGATAAATGGCATATATGAAAAACCCACAACCAGCATAGTACTCAATGGCAAGAGACTGAAAGCCTCCCCTCTAAGATCAGGAATGAGACAAGAATGCCCGCTGTCACCACTATTATTCAACATTGTGCTAGAAGTTCTAGCCAGTGCAAGCCGGCAAGACAAAGAAATAAAAGGCATCCGAATTGGAAAGAAAGAAGTAAAACTGTCATTATTTCCAAATGATATGATCTTATATTTGAAAACCCTGAGAAATTGATGATACAGGTACCTGAGCTAATAAACAAATTCAGCAAAGTGGCAGGATACAAGATTAATGCACAGAAGTCAGTAATGTTCTTATAAACTAGAAATCACCTAACTGAAGAGACACTCAAGAAAAAGATTACATTCTCAATAGCAACTAAAAAAATCAAGTACCTAGGAATAAACTTAACCAAGGATGTAAAAGACCTCTACACAGAAAATTACATAATTTTGCTAAAAGAAATAAAAGGGGACCTAAAGAGATGGAAGGATATTCCATGTTCATGGATAGGAAGGCTAAACATCATTAAGATGTCAACCCTACCCAAACTCCTCTGCAGATTCAATGCAATTCCAATAAAAATTCCAATAACCTACTTTGGGGACTTTGAAAAGCTAGTTATCAAATTTATTTGAAAGGGAAAGATGCCTCAAATTGTTAAAAACATTCTACAAAAGAAAAAAATAAGTGGGAAGACTTACACTTCCTGACTCTGAAGCCTACTATAAAACCACAGTAGTCAAAACAGCATGGTATTGGCACAAAGAAAGACACATTGTTTGATGGAATCAAACTGAGAATTTGGAAAAAGAATTCCTAGATTTATGGTTGGCTGATTTTTGATAAGGCCCCCAAATCAATTGAACTGGGACAGAACAGTCTCTTCAAAAAATGGGGCCGGGAGAACTTGATATCCATATCCCATAGAATGAAAGAGGACTCCTACCTCACACCCTGTACAAAAATTAACTCAAAGTGTATCAAAGACCTCAATATGAGACATTACCATAAAACTCCTGGAAGATAATAGAAGGAAACAACTTCAAGACCTAGTATTAGGAGGTCACTTCTTAGACCTTATACCCAAAGCCCAAGCAATGAAAGTAAAACTAGATAAATGGGAATGCCTCAAAATCAAAAGCTTCTGTACCTCAAAAGAATTTGCAAGAAGCTAAAGATGCAGCCAACTCAATGGGAGAAAATATTTGGAAACCAAGTATTTGATAAGAGACTAATATCTTGCATATAGAAAGAAATCCTACAACTCAATGACAATATTACAAACAGCCCAATTATAAAATTGGCAAAAGATATGAAAAGACATTTCTCTGAAGAGGAAATACAGATGGCTAAAAAACACATCAAAAAATGTTCATCTTCACTAGCTATTTGGGAGATGCAAATCAAGACCACAAGATATCATCTCACACCAAAAAGAATGTCTACAATTAAACAGGAAACTACAAATGTTCAAGAGGATGTGGAGAAATTGGGACTCTTATTCATTGCTGGTGGGAATGTATAATGGTATAGCCACTCTGGAAGACAGTTGGCAGTTCCTCAGAAAATTAGATATTGAGTTACCCTACAATCCAGCAATTTCACTTCTCAGTACATACCTTGAAGATCTGAAAGCAGTGATACAAACAGATATTTGCACACTGATGTTCATAGCAGCATTGTTCACAATTGCCAAGAGATGAAAACAATCCAAATGTCCTTCAACAGATGAGTGGATAAATAAAATGTGGTATAAACACATGATGGAATACTATGCAGCAGTGAGAAGGAACGAGGTCATGAAACATATGACAGCATGGATGAACCTTGAAGACATAATGCTGAGTGAAATAAGCCACACAAAAAGAGAGATATTGTATGTTACCACTAATGTGAAATCTGTGAAAAATGTAAAATAAGTGTCTTATAATGTAAAATATAGGGGACCTAGAGATAGAAGCTAAAAGGGAGAATGATAATCTAATACATACAGATATGATAATGAGGGTGATCTCAATGATATGGGAATGGACAGGTGTGACTATGGTTCGTTAATGGGATTATAGGTATCAGTGATGCATTGAAGGCGAACATGTTCATAAATGGCTGTTTAAAGGCATGTAACCCACCAAGTAGCACCACAAACCTAAATAAGTGTTAGCATGATATACTTAGAAGGTATGACACTGGTGCAGAGAGTTAACAACAGAGTGGTATAGAAAAACTACCAATTATGTATTAAAGACTATATTTAATAGAAACATCTTACCAAATCTACACAGATACTAAGGATGAATAATTAGCAGCTGATAAGAGCTCTGGGATATATTATGTCATGATAATTGTTTAAAGTTGAGAGTGATGAGGATTGTACAACTAAGTGAAGATAATGTGAGAAACTGACCATTTATCTTGGGATAGAATATATATTAAGTGAAGTTAGGGACCCACTATGTAATAAATCAAGCCCTCAACTTGAGGCTTGCTCTTGTGAAGCTTAGGGTTGTAAATAGGACGCTGAGCCTCCTATAATTATGCCTAAGAGACACCTCCAGGGAACCTCTTTTGTTGCTCAGATACGGCCTTTCTCTCTCTAAACCCAACTCAGCAAATAAATTCATTAACCTCCCCCACAATGAGGGACATGACTCCAAGGGGAATGAATCTCCCTGGTGACATGGGACATGACTCCCAGGAGTGAATCCCTGGCAGCAAGGAATTGAAAATGCCTACTTGACCAAAAGGGGAAAAAAGAAAGGTAACAAGTTGAAGTCACAGTGGTTGAGAGATCCCAAATAGAGTCGAGAGGCTATCCTGAGGTTTCTCTTATGCAAGCTCCAGCTAGACATCCCAAATGGCCACAGTATGCCATGCACTTACCAAGTAGTTCCCAAATACCTAGGTCCGTACCTGAGATTCTATAAAAGGTTCACTCATTAAGTTTTATCTTTCAGAAACATAAATCCACCAGAGTGTTCCTATACCAGACAAGTCCTAAAACCCAGAGGCAATAGCCTCTTTAAGATCAACAATTAGATGCAGCTCCTTTCCCCATACTGTTGACACCCCCTGTGCTGGTTTGGATGTATTATATCCTCCAAAACACCATTATCTTTGACACAGTCTTGTGTGGGCAGGAAACATATTGGTGTTGATTGGGTTGGAGACTTTTGATTGGATGTTTCCGTGGAGATGTGATCACTCAACTGTGGGTGAGATCCTTCACTGGATAATTTCCATGGAGTTGTGGCCTCGCCCATTCAGCATGGGCCTTCATTAGTTTACTGGAGCACTATATACGCTCAGACAGAAGGAGCGAGCTTGCTACAGACAAGAGGGACACTTTGAAGAATGCATGCAAGCTGAGAGAGGAGCTGAAGCTTACAGAAATAATTTGGAGATGGCCTTTGAAAGCAGACTTTTGCTCCAGAGAAGCTAAGAGAGCAACTGAGAGTGACATTTTGGAGAGATGTTGAAGCCTAGAGAGGAACGTCCCAGGAGAAAACCGTTTTGAAACCACAACTCCCCCTTTAATATGAACAAGTTATGGTGCTCACCGCCTAAACACCTCTGAAGATGAAAAAAGAGATTAAGTGAGAGGAAGGGGTAGCAACAAACAAGATTTAACAAAGGTCTGTGAATACTGAAACTTTATATAAATATATATAGAAAGCTGGGGTGTTGGAAGGGCTGGAAGGAGGTAAATGACATGGTAGAATTCTAGCCTATAGCATCCTTTGGGATTTGTTCTATGGCTGCTCATTGAATTATGCCTTGAAATTCTTCTCCTTTCTGTGTGTACCTTGTTTTGCATAATAAGGAAGGGACTGAGACTGTGGAACTGTAACCCAAAATAATTTTTGAAATTACTTACATAGCTGCTTGTTGAGTTGTACATCGAAAATTGACACCTTTCTGTATGTATGGTATATTTTACAATAATAGAAATGGCTGAAATTGTGGAACTGTGGCCCATGACATTCTTCGAAATTTTCTCTCTAACTACTTGTGAAATCGTACCTTGAAGGTTATCACTGATATGTATATATGTTAAAGCTCACAATAATTAAAAAAAAGAACAGGAAGGAGATGGTAAAGTGGATTGGGGGAGGTAGTGGAGACAGCAACAAACAACAATCTATTGAAATCCTCCTGGTGAAATCTGCAGAAAGCCAAACCCGAGACTTTGCTACACTTTTTTCTTTGGGGATCCTGGCACCTACCACTGCAAGGGCTAAACAGGGTGGGGTTAAATGATTTTTGAGTGTGGGAGGAAATGTGGGAGGGAATGAATGAGTCAAGTACTTTTCTGGGAAAAAGTTTGGAAAATATAACTTGAGGAAGACAATGGAGTTTTGAGAGAAGTACAACACTGATTCATACAGATAAATCTAAAACTAGAAGAAAAGGTTTAAGCCATCTCGTAGGTGAGAATTTAGGGTCATGATGACTAGAAATGATCTTGGAAACCTTCTCTTTCTCTCTCTCTCTCTCTCTCTCTCTCTCTCTCTCTCTCTCTCTCTCTCTCTCTCTCTCTCTCTCTTTCTCTCTCTCTCTCTCTCTCTCACACACACACAGCAAGAAAAAATAATTTAAACGGTTACTCTCTCTTTCCTTCTTATTCCAACTACCCACCCCAGCCTCAGAATATATGCAACAATATACAATTTTCATTTAAAAAAACACAAACTTTATTGTATTTTTTCTTGACACAAATCTAATATTTGCTCAATTAAAAGAAATAAATTCAAGGAATTATTGTGGAAAATTGAGAAAATCATTCATAATCCCATTCCCAGATATAACCATATTTATTTTTGTATATGCCTTTCCATATAAATATATGCACAATTATATAGTGATGTAGTTATATATATATACATACAGATATATAGTTGGAGTGTTCATATAATCCATTCACTGTCTGAGGTAAATTCCTGTGCTCTTTTGCTACCTTAAAATTTTGACATCATTTCTTTTGCATCTCACAAAGTGTCATCTGAAGGTCAAAATTTACTCTGAAATTAAAGAACTCCATTTAGCTACCTCTTGGACCACAATAGTGTCCTTCCCTTAATTAGTTATAATATGTATATAGGACATTCACTGCAAGGGAGCTGGTAGCCCTCATCAAGCTCCAGGAAGTAAATGGGAGCCACTTCTAACCTCAGTGGTCCGATTCATAAACGGAGGATTCCAGCTGTTCATGATGAGCTCAAGGTCACATGGCGCATGAAAAACAAGACTGGAAATCAAAGCCAGGATTCTGCAACCTCAAACTTTTCCCTAAGACTGAAATCTCTTAATAGACTGTCCGATCCAGTAGATCCGGACCTGGCAGCTAATCTAATTCACCCTCTTCACTTTACAAACTTGGAAGCAAAGGTACTGAGAGGTTTTATGACTTGTGTGGGTCGTGTGGGTCATTTGGGTAGTATTAATGACTGATCTCGGAAGTGCTTTCCATTGTTTTAAAACTGTACAATGTACAGAACTTCCTGAATAGTGAGGGGAAAAAAGTATTAAAGGAGATATTTTTCAAATTAAAAAAAAAAACCTTATTGAGTCCAAAATTATATTGTTTATTAAAAATGAACAAAAGATAGCCTGGCTATTTTTGACTTGATGAAAGTGATTTAAAAGGGAATTTCACTTTTTTAAACTTAGTGTATATTACTTCAATGAGTTTTTAAATTAAGTTATTAAGTCAATATGTTTTTTTATGAATTTTAATTAACTTTTAAAATATTTTATCAAGCTTTTCCACACTTCTAAAACAGATCCTGTCAATGAGTAATATGATTCTATTTTTGTAAAGTGTGTAGTGGAGGTGAATGTGTGGGGGTGTTGGAAAATGTTTGAAAGGGTATATACCTTAAAATATTAACACTGGATGCTGAGCTTTCAGATGACTTGTCTTTACCTTTTTCTTATCTGTACTTGCTTATTTTCCAGTTATTCTACAATTATATATACGTATTTCTTACGTAATGCAAAAAAAGATTTTGCCAGCCAGTGAATCATTTTCCCAGCAATGGTGGAACAATAATAACTAATCATGTTTGAAAACAACACGCTATTTGCTCACTGTAGTATGCACTATGGATTTTCTGTTCAGTAGCCAATCAAGCCTCGTTTTAGTATGTCTTCCTGTGCCACAGTGTTTGGAAAGCTGCAAACTACATTTTCAGACTCCCTTGAAGTTAGGGTTCCCAACGAGACTTAGGTTTTGCCAATTAGAGACCCTCAGGCAGCGTTAGGATTTGGAACAGAGCCAAGTGGGGCAGGAGGCAAGCTGTGAGGTCATTTTGCTAGTGGACATCATGGCCAATCACAGAAGAAGCAGCAAGGTTCTGCAGTCCCCGGGTTCCCATCCCTGCAGCTACTTGCAGCAGCAGTGCCACATGCCTTGATCACAACAGAGGCCCAGGATTCTGGGGTTTGGAGTTGTTTCTGGAAGCTTTACCCACAGCCTGTTTCTTAAGCTTTTCAAGTGAGCTTCTGAACCATCTAATACATAGCAATACATCCCACTGTACCTAAAACCAGCTAAATGAACACTAATGCAGAGACATGTTCAAAATATTTTGTATTCCCATCTTCCAATTCTCAAACTCTACCATAAATTTTCTCATTTTATAATTGTAACTCTAATACCTTCCTGTTTTAAAACTATCAAGCAATGCAAAAGTTATACACTAAAAAGTAAAATATTTACTTATGCTCCCCACCCAGTACCTATATCCCAGAGGAATCCACTGCTAACAGATGGTTGTTTCATAGCCATCTAGACATTTTTCATGCTATAGAAAGTATGAACATAATCGGAGATTTTTTTTTCATGTTTACCCAAATGACAAGCTACCACATACCCATAACTCCTGCAACTTGATTTTTTTATATCTTTCCATGTTTGTCCATATAGAGCTACCTGGCTGTTCTTAACTAGTATATACTATTACATACTGTGGAGAGACCAAAATACATTTCCACATTCCTTTATGGATGGATATGTTACACATTTGCAAACAATGTTGTAATAATCATTCTATAACATATATCTTTGCACATATGTCCAAATATTTCTTGAACTAGATTCTAAAATTTCAATGCAAAACAATATTAAATGTTAGCAGATTGCATTTTGTAGTGTTTTTTAAAGAATAATATCTGTTTTGCTGATTACTGTATCACTAGTGCTAAGAACAGCATCTGCCACATAGAAGGCACTGAATAAATGTGTGAAATGAATGCCAATAGAATGATTGAAAAGAGATTAAGGAATCTATTAATGCTACTTACCACATGAACGGATTGAAGAAGGAAAACATAAATACTTATACAACCATCATGATAGATGTCCCCACAAATCTGGTAAAATTCCACAACCATTCTTGATTTTTAAGAAAAATTATTCATCAGGAAATAGAAAAAATATCACTTACCTGATAAAAGGACTTATCAGAAACCAACAGCAAAATATGTTTATAAATATTCATTAAAAAAGAAGAGTTACCACCTCCAAGGGTTCAGTTATGAATAAAAACAAACTGAAAGCCCTGGGATAGGAAAGAAGGTGAAACTATTTTTGAAAGGTATAAAATATTAAATGACCTATTGATTTCCACAAAGAAATGCAAAGTAGGCCTAATCAGAAAGCAAAATCATCAGTCACAGAAGTGCATTGAATTTACTCTAAAGAAGTTCATCTATTGGGGGTAAGCTTGATGGCCCAATTTTAATATCCAGAAAATTTCAGGGTTAGAGAAGGAAAGGTACCCTGGAGGCAATAACTGGCTGCACCTGTTCTGCCTCCTGTCTGGTATTCCACACCTCATCAAAAAAACAAAGCCAATTCACCCCTTCCCCATAAATTCTCTACTTATCAGTTTTAAACGCTTCTCATGGTCATTTGTAGGGGATGGACGGGCTGAAAACAAGGCTATTTTCAATTTCAGGAAACTCTGATACAAGATCAAATCACAGGAAAAGATCAAATGTCCACAATTCCAAATATTATGTAATTATTTAAAACCATGGGCAGGTCCACATGTGTTTATGTGGGAAAAAAACAGAATTTAAGATTAAGTGGAAAAAGTAAGATGATCATATTTATAGCATAGTGATATTTGTGTACGTTTTCTTTTTTAACAGGTTTATTGAGATAATATTTACATATCATAAAGTTTACCATTTAAAGTGTACAATACCATGATTTTAAGGATGTTAACAGAGTTATGCTGCAATCACCATAATCAAATTAGAGACTATTTTCATTATCCCTAAAAGAGATCCTGGACCCATTATCAGTCACTCCCCATTCTCCCTCCCCCCCAGCCCCAGGCAACCACTAATCTACTTTCTATATCTATAGATTTTTCTATCCTGGACATTTCATATAAATGGAATCACACAATATTTGGTCTTTTATGATGGGCTTCTTTCACTTGACATAATGCTTTCAAGGTTCATCCGTGTTGTCTCCTGTATTAGTATTTCATTCCCTTTTTAAGACCCAACTGATATTCTAGTGTATTTTATTCATTCATTCATCTGTTGATAGGCAGATGGGTTGTTTCTACTTCTTGGCTATTATGAATAATGCTACTAAAAACTTTTGTGTACAAATTTTTATGTAGATATATTTTTTCAGTTTTCTTGGGAGTAGAACTGCTGAGTCATAAGTTAACTCTATGTTTAACACTTTGATGATCCACCAAGCTCCATGCTATTTTATGTCTCCTTGCTTGCATTTTTATTCACTCTATTGTAATTCTGTCCTCTGATATCCATCCATTAAGATCCTAGTCATCCTTCAAAATACAGCCCAGAGGCGGGGCAAGATGGCAGACTGGTGAGCTGTATGTTTTAGTTACTCCTCCAGGAAAGTAGGTAGAAAGCCAGGAACTGCGTGGACTGGACACCACAGAGCAATCTGACTTTGGGCATACTTCATACAACACTCATGAAAACGTGGAACTGCTGAGATCAGCGAAATCTGTAAGTTTTTGCGGCCAGGGGACCCGCGCCCCTCCCTGCCAGGCTCAGTCCCAGGGGAGGAGGGGCTGTCAGCTCCGGGAAGGAGAAGGGAGAACTGCAGTGGCAGCCCTTATCGGAAACTCATTCTGCTGATCCAAACTCCTACCATAGATAGACGGAGACCAGACACCAGAGAATCTGAGAGCAGCCAGCCCAGCAGAGAGGAGACAGGCATAGAAAAAAAACAACACGAAAAACTCCAAAATAAAAGCGGAGGATTTTTGGAGTTCTGGTGAACATAGAAGGGGGAAGGGCAGAGCTCAGGCCGGAGCCCAGGCCCTGAGGCGCATATGCAAATCCAGAAGAAAAGCTGATCTCTCTGCCCTGTGGACCTTTCCTTAATGGCCCTGGTTGCTTTGTCTCTTAGCATTTCAATAACCCATTAGATCTCTGAGGAGGGCCCTTTTATTTTTATTTTTTTTTTAATCCTTTTTTCTTTTTCTAAAACAATTACTCTAAGAAGCCCAATACAGAAAGCTTCAAAGACCTGCAATTTGGGCAGGTCAAGTCAAGAGCAGAACTAGGAGAGCTCTGAGACAAAACGCAATAATCCAGTGGCTGAGAAAATTCACTAAACACCACAACTTCCCAAGAAAAGGGGGGTGTCCGCTCACAGCCATCATCCTGGTGGACAGGAAACACTCCTGCCCATCGCCAGCCCCATAGCCCAGAGCTGCCCCAGACAACCCAGTGTGACGGAAGTGCTTCAAATAACAGGCACACACCACAAAACTGGGCGTGGACATTAGCCTTCCCTGCAACCTCAGCTGATTGTCCCAGAGTTGGGAAGGTAGAGCAGTGTGAATTAACAAAGCCCCATCATTTCAGCAGACTGGGAGCCTCCCTACACAGCCCAGCAGCCCAGAACTGCTCTGGGGGGAAGGCACTCACCTGTGACATAGCACAGTCATCCCTCAACAGAGGACCAGGGGGTGCACTTGCAAGTCTCAGGAGCCATACGCCAATACCAAGGACTTGTGGGTCAGTGGCAGAGACAAACTGTGGCAGGACTGAACTGAAGGATTAGACTATTGCAGCAGCCTTAAAACTCTAGGATCACCAGGGAGATTTGATTGTTACAGCCACCCCCCATCCCTGACTGCCCAGAAACACGCCCCATATACAGGGCAGGCAACACCAACTACACACGCAAGCTTGGTACACCAATTGGACCCCGCAAGACTCACTCCCCCACTCACCAAAAAGGCTAAGCAGGGGAGAACTGGCTTGTGGAGAACAGGTGGCTCGTGGATGCCACCTGCTGGTTAGTTAGAGAAAGTGTACTCCACGAAGCTGCAGATCTGATAAATTAGAGATAAGGACTTCAATTGGTCTACAAATCCTAAAAGAACCCTATCAAGTTCAGCAAATGCCACGAGGCCAAAAACAACAGAAAATTATAAAGCATATGAAAAAACCAGACGATATGGATAACCCAAGCCCAAGCACCCAAATCAAAAGACCAGAAGAGACACAGCACCTAGAGCAGCTACTCAAAGAACTAAAGATGAACAATGAGACCATAGTACGGGAGATAAAGGAAATCAAGAAGACCCTATAAGAGCATAAAGAAGACATTGCAAGACTAAATAAAAAAAATGGATGATCTTATGGAAATTAAAGAAACTGTTGACCAAATTAAAAAGATTATGGACACTCATAGTACAAGACTAGAGGAAGTTGAACAACGAATCAGTGACCTCGAAGATGACAGAATGGAAAATGAAAGCATAAAAGAAAGAATGGGGAAAAAAATTGAAAAAATCGAAATGGACCTCAGGGATATGATAGATAATATGAAACGTCCAAATATAAGACTCATTGGTGTCCCAGAAGGGGATAAAAAGGGTAAAGGTCTAGGAAGAGTATTCAAAGAAATTGTTGGGGAAAACTTCCCAAATCTTCTAAACAACATAAATACACAAATCATAAATGCTCAGCGAACCCCAAATAGAATAAATCCAAATAAACCCACTCCGAGACATATACTGATCACACTGTCAAACACAGAAGAGAAGGAGCAAGTTCTGAAAGCAGCAAGAGAAAAGGAATTCACCACATACAAAGGAAACAGCATAAGACTAAGTAGTGACTACTCAGCAGCCACCATGGAGGCAAGAAGGCAGTGGCACGATATATTTAAAATTCTGAGTGAGAAAAATTTCCAGCCAAGAATACTTTATCCAGCAAAGCTCTCCTTCAAATTTGAGGGAGACCTTAAATTTTTCACAGACAAACAAATGCTGAGAGAATTTGCTAACAAGAGACCTGCCCTACTGGAGATACTCAAGGGAGCCATACAGACAGAGAAACAAAGAAAGGACAGAGAGACTTGGAGAAAGGTTCACTACTAAAGAGATTCGGTATGGGTACAATAAAGGATATTAATAGACAGAGGGGGAAAATATGACAAACATAAACCAAAGGATAAGATGGCTGATTCAAGAAATGCCTTCACGGTTATAACGTTGAATGTAAATGGATTAAACTCCCCAATTAAAAGATATAGACTCGCAGAATGGATCAAAAAAAATGAACCATCAATATGTTGCATACAAGAGAGTCATCTTAGACACAGGGACACAAAGAAACTGAAAGTGAAAGGATGGAAAAAAATATTTCATGCAAGCTACAGCCAAAAGAAAGCAGGTGTAGCAATATTAATCTCAGATAAAATAGACTTCAAATGCAGGGATGTTTTGAGAGACAAAGAAGGCCACTACATACTAATAAAAGGGGCAATTCAGCAAGAAGAAATAACAATCGTAAATGTCTATGCACCCAATCAAGGTGCCACAAAATACATGAGAGAAACACTGGCAAAACTAAAGGAAGCAATTGATGTTTCCACAATAATTGTGGGAGACTTCAACAAATCACTCTCTCCTATAGATAGATAAACCAGACAGAAGACCAATAAGGAAATTGAAAACCTAAACAATCTCATAAATGAATTAGATTAAACAGACATATACAGGACATTACATCCCAAATCACCAGGATACACATACTTTTCTAGTGCTCACGGAACTTTCTCCAGAATAGATCATATGCTGGGACATAAAACAAGCCTCAATAAATTTAAAAAGATTGAAATTATTCAAAGCACATTCTCTGACCACAATGGAATACAATTAGAAGTCAATAACCATCAGAGACTTAGAAAATTCACAAATACCTGGAGGTTAAACAACACACTCCTAAACAATCAGTGGGTTAAAGAAGAAATAGCAAGAGAAATTGCTAAATATATAGAGACGAATGAAAATGAGAACACAACATACCAAAACCTATGGGATGCAGCAAAAGCAGTGCTGAGGGGGAAAGTTATAGCACTAAATGCATATATTAAAAAGGAAGAAAGAGCCAAAATAAAGAACTAATGGATCAACTGAAGAAGCTAGAAAATGAACAGCAAACCAATCCTAAACCAAGTAGAAGAAAAGAAATAACAAGGATTAAAGCTGAAATAAATGACATAGAGAACAAAAAAACAATAGAAAGGATAAATATCACCAAAAGTTGGTTCTTTGAGAAGATCAACAAGATTGACAAGCCCCTAGCTAGACTGACAAAATCAAAAAGAGAGAAGACCCATATAAACAAAATAATGAATGAAAAAGGTGACATAACTGCAGATCCTGAAGAAATTAAAAAAATTATAAGAGGATACTATGAACAACTGTATGGCAACAAACTGGATAATGTAGAGGAAATGGACAATTTCCTGGAAACATATGAACAACCTAGACTGACCAGAGAAGAAATGGAAGACCTCAACCAACCCATCACAAGCAAAGAGATCCAATCAGTCATCAAAAATCTTCCCACAAATAAATGCCCAGGGCCAGATGGCTTCACAGGGGAATTCTACCAAACTTTCCAGAAAGAACTGACACCAGTCTTACTCAAACTCTTTCAAAACATCGAAGAAAATGGGACACTACCTAACTCATTTTATGAAGCTAACATCAATCTAATACCAAAACCAGGCAAAGATGCTACAAAAAAGGAAAACTACCGGCCAATCTCCCTAATGAATATAGATGCAAAAATCCTCAACAAAATACTTGCAAATCGAATCCAAAGACACATTAAAAAAATCATACACCATGACCAAGTGGGGTTCATTCCAGGCATGCAAGGATGGTTCAACATAAGAAAATCAATCAATGTATTACAACACATTAACAAGTCAAAAGGGAAAAATCAATTGATCATCTCAATAGATGCTGAAAAAGCATTTGACAAAATCCAACATCCGTTTTTGATAAAAACACTTCAAAAGGTAGGAATTGAAGGAAACTTCCTCAACATGATAAAGAGCATGTATGAAAAACCCACAGCCAGCATAGTACTCAATGGTGAGAGACTGAAAGCCTTCCCTCTAAGATCAGGAACAAGACAAGGATGCCCGCTGTCACCACTGTTATTCAACATTGTGCTGGAAGTGCTAGCCAGGGCAATCCGGCGAGACAAAGAAATAAAAGGCATCCAAATTGGAAAAGAAGAAGTAAAACTGTCATTGTTTGCAGATGATATGATCTTATATCTAGAAAACCCTGAGAAATCGACGATACAGCTACTAGAGCTAATAAACAAATTTAGCAAAGTAGCAGGATACAAGGTTAATGCACATAAGTCAGTAATGTTTCTATATGCTAGAAATGAACAAACTGAAGAGACACTCAAGAAAAAGATACCATTTTCAATAGCAACTAAAAAAATCAAGTACCTAGGAATAAACTTAACCAAAGATGTAAAAGACCTATACAAAGAAAACTACATAACTCTACTAAAAGAAATAGAAGGGGACCTTAAAAGATGGAAAAATATTCCATGTTCATGGATAGGAAGGCTAAATGTCATTAAGATGTCAATTCTACCCAAACTCATCTACAGATTCAATGCAATCCCAATCAAAATTCCAACAACCTACTTTGCAGACTTGGAAAAGCTAGTTATCAAATTTATTTGGAAAGGGAAGATGCCTCGAATTGCTAAAGACACTCTAAAAAAGAAAAACGAAGTGGGAGGACTTACACTCCCTGACTTTGAAGCTTATTATAAAGCCACAGTTGCCAAAACAGCATGGTACTGGCACAAAGATAGACATATAGATCAATGGAATCGAACTGAGAATTCGGAGATAGACCCTCAGATCTATGGCCGACTGATCTTTGATAAGGCCCCCAAAGTCACTGAACTGAGTCATAATGGTCTTTTCAACAAATGGGGCTGGGAGAGTTGGATATCCATATCCAAAAGAATGAAAGAGGACCCCTACCTCACCCCCTACACAAAAATTAACTCAAAATGGACCAAAGATCTCAATATAAAAGAAAGTACCATAAAACTCCTAGAAGATAATGTAGGAAAACATCTTCAAGACCTTGTTATAGGCGGCCACTTGCTAGACTTTACACCCAAAGCACAAGCAACAAAAGAGAAAATAGATAAATGGGAACTCCTCAAGCTTAGAAGTTTCTGCACCTCAAAGGAATTTCTCAAAAAGGTAAAGAGGCAGCCAACTCAATGGGAAAAAATTTTTGGAAACCATGTATCTGACAAAAGACTGATATCTTGCATATACAAAGAAATCCTACAACTCAATGACAATAGTACAGACAGCCCAATTATAAAATGGGCAAAAGATATGAAAAGACAGTTCTCTGAAGAGGAAATACAAATGGCCAAGAAACACATGAAAAAATGTTCAGCTTCTCTAGCTATTAGAGAGATGCAAATTAAGACCACAATGAGATACCATCTAACACCGGTTAGAATGGCTGCCATTAAACAAACAGGAAACTACAAATGCTGGAGGGGATGTGGAGAAATTGGAACTCTTATTCATTGTTGGTGGGACTGTATAATGGTTCAGCCACTCTGGAAGTCAGTCTGGCAGTTCCTTAGAAAACTAGATATAGAGTTACCATTCGATCCAGCGATTGCACTTCTCGGTATATACCCGGAAGATCGGAAAGCAGTGACACGAACAGATATCTGCACACCAATGTTCATAGCAGCATTATTCACAATTACCAAGAGATGGAAACAACCCAATTGTCCTTCAACAGATGAGTGGATAAATAAAATGTGGTATATACACACGATGGAATACTACGCGGCAGTAAGAAGGAACGATCTCGTGAAACATATGACAACATGGATGAACCTTGAAGACATAATGCTGAGTGAAATAAGCCAGGCACAAAAAGAGAAATATTATATGCTACCACTAATGTGAACTTTGGAAAATGTAAAACAAATGGTTTATAATGTAGAATGTAGGGGAACTAGCAATAGAGAGCAATTAAGGAAGGGGGAACAATAATCCAAGAAGAACAGATAAGCTATTTAACGTTCTGGGGATGCCCAGGAATGACTATGGTCTGTTAATTTCTGATGGATATAGTAGGAGCAAGTTCCCAGAAATGTTGCTATATTAGGTAACTTTCTTGGGGTAAAGTAGGAACATATTGGAAGTTAAGCAGTTATCTTAGGTTAGTTGTCTTTTTCTTACTCTCTTGTTATGGTCTCTTTGAAATGTTCTTTTATTGTATGTTTGTTTTCTTTTTAACTTTTTTTTTCATACAGTTGATTTAAAAAAGAAGGGAAAGTTAAAAAAAAAAAAAAAAAAAAAAAAAAAAAAATAAAAAAAGTAAAAATACAGACAAGACTTTACCTATTCTTTGCACTCTTCTTTGCACTAACCCTTCCACCAAAAAAAATCCATCTCTTATTCCTCTCTGCTACCACTGTACCTCATCCATATTTTTATTGTTTCATTTAACTACCATGTATTGTGGGCTCCCTGGCAACAAGCTAATTGTTGCATCACTGTATATAAGACACTATAAAAATAAGCACTCTATATAATTTTTAATTAGATGATATAATTTAGATTACTTGATTGACAGAATCTGCAAAATTTTATTTCTACAGATGGTAAAAATATGACAAATACTATACAGATCAGACTTGATCATCACAGCAATCTTGCAGATGTATTTCATTAATACAGAACAGCTAGTAAGTACAAATGCTAGAACCAGAGACACAGACTTTTAACTCCTACATTGTCCAATACTCTACATACTACCTGCACTGATAACAAAACATTCATTATCAGACTCTTCTGATCAGCGAGGCTGATGACTAAGGATCCCTATGGAATGAGTCTCAAAATAATCATGCTGAGGGAAAGAAGCTAGACAATAAAGAGTATATGCTGTATGATTCCATTTATATAAAACCCTAGACCAGTGATTTTCAACCAGGTGTAATTCTGTCCCCCGGCAGGCATTTGGCAATGTCAGAGATAATTGGTTGTCACAACTGGGGCAAGGGTGATCCTGGCATCCAGTGAGGAAAGACCAGGGATGCTAATAAACCTCCTGCAATGTACAGCATAGCTTCTGCAACAAAGAATTATCCAGTTCAAAATGTCAGTAGTGCTGAGGTTGAGAAACCCTGCTCTAGAAAATTCAAATTAATCTGTAATGACAGAAAACAGATCAGCCAGGAAGGAATGGTAGGTAAGGATTACAAAAGAGCACTAAGAAACTTCTGGAGATGATGGCTGTGTTCACTCTCTTGGTGGTAGTGATGGTTTCATGGGTGTATGCATATGTCAAAACAAATCAATTTGTACATTTAAATATACTCAGTTCATTATATGTCAATTATCCTCTATAAAACTGTTTTTAAAAAATTAAAAATAAAATGGTATACCAACAAAAAAGGGTTCCTGTGGTATGAGGCAAAGTTCTCAACAATCCTCTCGTACTTGAAAATATCATACTCAATTAAAAGGACCACAGTCTAGTTCTGGGATGTCATCATGCACCCTTGGATAATCAACAAGTTTCCTTTCAAAGCATAATCCCTGGCAAAGCAGAATCTGATATCACTTCAGATGGTGGATCAGAGTTGAAAATTGTCCAATAGAATTATAAGGAAGGTTCAGAAGCCAAGATGTTAGTGAGGGTCAGATACAAGTCAGAAGGTATTTATATTTCAAGCAGACAAAGCAGAACAGAGAACAATTAATCTTGCCCACTAATCATTGGGGAAAAGTCTGCTATTCAAACTAAGTATAAGTTTGCTATAAGTAAAAGTTTGCTAAGTATAAGTCTGCTATTCAAACCAAGTATAAGTTTCAAACTAAGTATAAGTCTGAAAGTCTGCTATTCAAACTAAGTGCCTCCTAGGGTAGATGGGTTTTGAGGATCCTAGAGAGCCACCTTGAAGAAATGCTCCAAGAAATATCCAGTAGTGAAAATCCTGATTTTCACCTGCTTCCTTTGGTCAAATAGGACTGTCACAGTGAGACAACTAAGAAGAGAGCTTAATGGGAGTAAGTGGTAAAATCTAATCAAAATTTATACAACCTTGGCTGTGCTTGGGCCTGCCTAAATGTAGTAGTCAGTCTCCAAGATGGCCCCAGCGATCACCCTCCTAGTATTCACACTGTATCCTCCCTGGTTTATATGACCAAAAAAATACAGCAGAAGTGATGGTACTTCATTTCAAGATTAGATTATAAAAGGCACTGCATTTTCCATTTTCATCTCTCTTTCTCTCTCTCTCTCTGGATCACTCCATCTGTGGACACCAGCTGCCATGCCATGACTGCTCTATGGAAATGCCCATGTGGTAAGGAACTGAATCTGCTGGCCAACAACCAGTGAGAAACGGAGGCCTGCCAGGAGCCACAGAGATTGGAAGTAGATCCTCCAGCCCTAGTCGAGCTTTCATTTGCAGACTGACAGCATTGCAGCTTGACTTTAATCTCTTGAGACACCCTGAGACAGAACCACCCAGCTAAGCCATTGCCAGATTCCCAACCCTCAGAAACTGTGTGACACAGTAAATGTTTTTTGTTTTTTGTTTTTATTTTAAGCTGCTAAGTTGTAGGGTAGTATGTTATACAGCAATAGATAACTAATACACGAACTCATGAGTTAAGTAGAGCAGCGTCACCAACCAATTCGCCTTAAAAGCTGCACAATTAGAACCACAGCTTTGGCTGAGGGACAACGCATTATCTCCAGAAGTCCCCAATTAAAATGCACCTGGAAGGGGTGTAAGAGTCCTCTTCCATTAATACTGATGGCAGAAGAAAGGTTGATTAATAAGGTTAATTTACTATTTTGCAAAACTCACAAACAGAAGAGAGAAAATGAGAATAGGGGCCACGGTTGCTTTAAATGGAGTGTTATCAGAGGCAGTTGATTAAAAAACAAATGCCAACATTAGCAATAAAACCAATATAGTGAGTGGTTAGATGCATATGGGAATTAACCAGGGAGTTTTAAAAATCCTGATGCCCAGAACATACCCTACATCTACTATATCAGTGTCTCAGGGGATGGGAGGACTGAATCCCAGGCAGCAGTGTTTTTTAAATCGCCCTGGGTGATTCCAACATGTAGTCAAGTTTGGAACCTCGGAGCTATGGAATATGAGACATTCAGGAAGAATGGGAGGTGAGGAAGAAAAACAAACCACTGAATTCACAAATTTGTTCCGTCCTTTTCACAAGGACAGCCTAAATGTTCTAGCTGCCACTGTTGACTCGACAACATAAATTTACTGAGCTATTTCAGTATTGTATTCCTCATTTTTCACAGCACCAAGTAGGCTGTTGACATTCTATAAATGTTAAATAATAACAATGGTTTGCTATCAGTTATTTTTTTATAGCTGTCATCACTATAGAGCTGGATATCAGGGTACAGGCTTTGTTCAGCAAGTTCCAATTATTTGGACATCGCAGTGGCTGGTTAAATCAGCATCCACCATGGACCCTAGGACCATGAGGGTACAAGGGAGGAGTCAAAAGAAGCAATTCCTGGAGTGCCACCACCTTATTATTTTTCCCACAGTTATGTGGCTGCACTGGCTTTCCAGAAAATAGGGACTATAGCTTTCCTCCCTCATCCTGCAGCCAGTCTACCCCTTCCCCATTGCTAAGATGTGCTGTGTCCTAAACCCAAGATCCAGCAGACTGTGTTCCAGAGAACTGGCCCTCTGACTTTTCTCCCTCTTAATAAGACATTTCTAAAATCATCTACCCTGAATATTCTAGGTAGTTATTGTAAAAGGAACTCTGTGAAGTATGCAAGACTTGGAGAACCCTGAAGGTATCAGCAAGGAAAAAAAGAATTGAGACTCAAAGCCTTACATTTCCAATATCATACAAAATGACCTATAATTGTGAGTAGTTAAGAATGACTCCACATCAGGCTCTTGCATGACTATCAAGAATCTTCCGATTTGTTTTAATAATGTCTTTACACTTCCACTGAGAATTTCTTCAATGCACAAGATGCTAATTTGGTGAACAAGAAAAGTATTTGAAGGACTTCATGACCTACAATAATTCTTCAGCAAAGTTGGATTTTTTTTTAACATACACAAGAATATTTGCACTTCAGTTTCTCAGGGAAGTAACTTCTTATAGCCTTAACTCTATAAGCATGAGGCTGTTACGCATTTTAGAAATGTGAACCAGAGTTTTCTCTGTCAGAGGTGCTGTCCCAAGACAACTTAATGGGGAAATAAAGGCAAGAGAAAGGCAATTTTCTTGTGAATGTGAACAGTTACTTAGTGAACTACACAGTAGATAAAATATGAGGAGAATGCAAACAAGATTTTGGCTGTTCATTTACTTGAAGCACTTGTGGGGTTTTTTGGCACACACACACACACAATAAGGCTCAAACCTTCAAGTTTTCTTCTTTCTAATCCAGAGACCAGTGAAGTGCAAAGATGTTTCTTTTCTAAATAAAATGACTTTTACCATGGTAATACCACATATTATTATACAAAGCCAGTGGGGAAAAAGCAGGAGTATACTATGAAGCAGTGTTAATGTTTTGGGGTAGTTCTGAGTCCTGAAGTTCCTTATTATAATAATTTGAACTGGGAGCTGCAATTACTAATGCAACAACAAATGGCTGTTTAATTGAAGTCTTACTTGTTCATTATCTGGTTTCAGGTACATATTATTATTATTATTATTATTTGCAACTGTATGATGAAACCTGTGACACATGGAAGCACAATGACATATATGCAAGGCTATTAATTGCAGCATTATTTGTAGCTGCAAATAATTGGGACTAAACTAAGTATCTATCAACAGGAATTGTTTTAAATATTTCCATACTGATATTTAAATTACTTTTTAAAATAGTGGGTTCAACTTCTGCTTCCAACCACGATGGATTAAGTAGTACTTGGCTTTCTCTTCTAACACAATTCGAAAACTAAACATAAAAAGTATTTAAAGACACTGTCCAAAGGGAACCCAGGAAAGTGAATTCAAGAGAAAGTAAGCAAAGAAGGTGAACCCTGCAATAGCTCTGGCTTTCTACATAGAGGCACTTTCCAGACTGTTGCTCAGCAAGCAGGCTACCATGTCTTCCTGTCTGGAGAAGGGAGCAGTCAGAGTTCTTGGAGGCAGCTGAAATTTGCAGGGCAGAATTTTGGAGAGAGGGAGCTACACAAAGGAAAAGCTCAAGAAACCTTCAAAGGCATCCTCTTAAGTCTTTGGCTGCACATGCAAAATCCTAGACAAAGAACAAATACTGGGGACAAAAACTACTAGTTCCCCAAAACTACTAGGAAACTATGACCTGAATAATTCTTTGTGCTCACACATCTTTACAAGGTGCTGCCAGAGGGCCTGTAAGAACAAAGAGATGGAGCTTCATCCAAGTTCCAATCAGTGTAGAAAAACTTCACTGCAGCATAGCACATTCAGTAGAGATCCAAGAAGTCCATGCCTTAGTAGTGTGGGCTAAACTAGGCCACAGTAAAGGCCATTCTAGATCCACCCTAACAAAGTTATGAACAAGCCTCAAAAGGATCACACTATCTCAACTGCCTAACAAAACAAAATTCAGCATTCTTTTTTCAAAAGGCAACAAAATCTGATTCACCACAACATAGCATTCATTATGTCTGGATCCAATCAAAAATTACCAGATATGCAAAGAAACAGAAAAATGTGACCCATAATCAAGGGGAAATAATTAGTCAACAGTCACAGAAATGTCAGAGATGAAAAAGTTTAAATAACTTTTATAAATATATTCTAGAACATAAAGGAAAACTAATAAAATGAGGAAAGAAATAGGTCCTATAAAAAAAGAGTTAAATGGAACTTCTAGAGATGAAAAGGACAGCATCTGAAATGAAAACTGTATTACATATGCTTAGTATTAGATTAAACACCAAGCTAACTTGAAGATATGGCCAAAGAAACCATCCAAACTGAATCATCTAGAAAAAAAAAGGTGGAAGAAATGAACAAACAGTTAATTATGGGACAATACCAACAGCTCTAATATATGTGAAATTAAAATACTGAAATTCAAGAAACAACAGGGGATGTGAGGGAAAGAAGAATAGAAGAACTAATGGCCAACATTTTTCAAATTTGATGAGAACTATATACCCATACAGAGTATAAGCAAATCAAATTGCTAAAAACAACTGTGATAAAAAAGACAATCTTAAAAGCACCTAGAGAAAAAAAACAATGACTTAATGGAAAACAAAAGGAGAATCGCACTGATTCAAGCCAAAAGACAATGAGGTGACATCATAAAAGTGATGGAGGTAAAAACACACTATGAATCTCAAATTCTATATCCAGTGAAAATATACTTTTAAAATGAAGGGAATACAAAGGCTTTTCAGACAGAAACAGAGAGAGAATTGTCACTAGTCAATCTATATAAGAAATGTTAATGGATGTTCTTTTGGTAGCAGGAAAAGAATACCCAATCAAAATTAAAATTCACATGAATGAATGAAGAAAGCATGCTGGACACAGTTAATATGTGGATAATATAAGACTTATATTTTCTCATTTTAAAATTTATTCTAAATTAATTAATTATATGGTAATAGCAGTAATATATTGTGGAATTATGTAGAAATATAATGATGACAACAATAGCAAAAAGGACAGGAGAGAGAAATGAAAGTACAGTGTTTAAAGTGGCTTATTATTTGAATAAAGACTGATAAGTTAAAGATATATTTTGTGAATGCTAGAACAGCCAATAAAAAAGTTAAAACAGAGGTAAGTGTAATAAGCTAAATACTGGGAATAAAATGGAATAATAAAATAATTAATTTATAATTTGTCATTATATGAAGAAATGACCAAAGAATATGCAGCAGAAAAAAACAATGTATCAAAGTAGCATTATAGTGATGAGCCAGATAGGATATTACATTTGCTTGAATTTTGTGCTGTTTGTAGCATGTGTCAGCTTTACAAAATTTGTGACATGTTGTAATTTCTTTCTCTTTCAAAACAAATATTCATTTTTATCTCTAATTTTGGATTCAAAATTTTGTATTATTTTCCTTCTTATTATTTTTCTGAGAGCCCCCAGAATTCTTTAAGCTTTAGACCACACAAACTCTTTAGGCAAGATGCTGCCAGAGGGCCTGTAAGAACAAAGAGATGGAGCTTCATCAAGCTTTCAGAACAGGCTGCATGTCTGTTTTTATGCTTGCTTGCTAATAAAAGTTTTTATATGTGACAGAATTGGGTCTACAACCTGTTTTCAATGTAATATACTACCCAGTAAGGAGGTTGTGGGGGAGGAGAAGAAAACAGAGTAACTATATAATTTCACATCAAATGGGCTGCAGTTTGCCACTTTCTCTTTCAAAAATGTGTGTGTGTGTGTGTGTGTGTGTGTGTGTATCTTAATTTTTCAAAAATAAAATCTGCTGCTGTGTGTTTTTTTTTAATGACATAGCTTGATTATCACTTCAGATGCATAGTATTTTTGGGGAACAACTGAAGATGTGTCTTTACTGTCACCTTGTACTCAAAAGCCAGAGACCCAAAAACAAAGTGAGAAATGTTTTTCAAAGTAGAAAAATTCTATTACTTGCATTACTTGTCTTTCTTATGGAATCCATTTCTCCATTATTAGGCACAGTAAGAAGACTGCAGACCTCAATGCCTTCTGGAAACCCGGTCAAGGAAGAGATGAGAGTGGGTGGTAAGGGAGATATTTAAAGGGCCCCGAAAGAAGGAGCCACTTTAATTGTTTCTGGGTGTCTTGTCTCTGTGAATTCAGTCTGTGACTATATCTAAAACAGATTATACTTAAAGATGCAATATTAAGCTCTCTGCATTATAATCCCATGAAATAAGTAAATGTGACTAGAATTCTCACTGATTTCTATAATGGTCCATCCCCTTAAATTCTAGATTTTGAAGCCAAACCATTGCCATAAACATCATCAGAATTTTGACATATAATTTTTAAAGTTTGTAAAATCCCAAACATTCCTGACTGGTTTTCAGTTTCTATTTCTTCTTTGGAAAGAATTCTCTCATCTCACATTCCCCAAAACAGTTGCCAATGGCCTTTCATCAAAAGAAGTTCTGGGCGCAAATGTCCATCAAGACCCGAGTTTCCAAATGCAAGGTGAAGGCAGAGTCATTGGTAGAAAATACAGACTTGGTGTGTCTTCACACTCGAATGGCTTTTCAGTTTCTTGTTTGACAAGTATGTTAAAGGTAATGAAGAGTAAAAATTTGCAACACAGAGAAAATACTCACTCAATCCCTTAGTGCCCATCATTAAGTTAACATTTATATTGACATATTTTTTTAAACAGACTCTTCTGCCTATGATTGTAATGAAAAGAAACCAAAGATAAATTCCAAGGCAGTTCACTTTTAAATAGAAGTTGGAATGCAGTCAACAGAATTATACATTATTTTGGAGGCTTTAGCAAAAAGGTAGTAGGTTTATATCCTGTTTTGTCAATATTTCTAATACAATTTGTACCAAGTGTAGACATCGTTGTCATCCTATTATCATCAGCAGCAACAACCTCCCTGGAGGGAAATTCTCTATGGCTTGAATGAAAGAAGGAATGAATGAAAGGACGATAGACATTGGGGAATTATAAATTGGTGATTTCTTTGCTGGTGGGGGCAGTGCCTGGACTGCGACTCAGGTCCCCCATTTCCAGGTTCTTCTATGCTGCTTTACTCTCTCTTTTCTCTTTTTTCTTTTCTTGTCTTTTTTTCCCCCTTATCTTAGGTGCAAAGAAATAAGTTAATGATACTCTGCACATGGCACACCATCATCACTAGTTTATGTCCTTTATTTTTCTTATTTCATTATTTATCCTCTTTGTCTGCCTGTCTTCAACACCCTTCCTCTTCCCCCCATCTCTAGACAACTACTTTACTATTTAAAATATGTCCTTTTAAAAAATACAATTAATGCAAACTAGGGTCTATGGTTAACAGTAACATTGTAGCATTCTTTCATTAATTGTAACAAAGACAGTATACCAAAGCTAAATGTCAATAAGAGGGGGATATAAGGGAAGGGTATGGGATTCCTGTTGTTGCTGTTTCTCCATTTTATCTTTTTATTTTTTTCTTTTTCTCTTTTTTCCTCTTCTTTCTTTGCAGAAGAAATGGAAATTTTCTCCTATAGATTGTGGTGGTGAACACATAACTGTGATTATACCAGGAGCCATTGGTTGTACACTTAGGATGGATTGTATGGTGTGTGAATAAAACTGTTTAATACAGAGTGATCATGTGCTGGAGAAGAAGTGAAGAGAGATATATACCTAGTCACTGTTGGTGGGGAACTAGAATGGTGCAGCTGCTCTGGAGGGCAGGGTGGTTGTTCCATAGGAGGCTAAGTATAGGGTTGCCACATGATCCTGCAACGCTGTTATTAGCAAAGACTTGGAAGAACTGAAAGCAGGGACATGAATAAGCATTTGCACACTGGTGTTTATGGTGGCAGTATTCATGATTTGCAATGGATGGAGGCGGCATAAGGGTACATCAACTGATGAATGGAGGAGTGAACTGTGGTATATACATACAATGAAATATTGAGTGGCTGCAGGAAGGAATGAAATCGTGTGGCATGCAACTCAGTAGGTGAAACTTGAGGACGTTATGTTGAGTGAAGTGGGCCAGAAGCAGGGGGACAAGTGATGGATGGTCTCACTGGTGTGGATGAAATATAATGAGCAAATTCTGAGAATTGAATTTGAGAGCATGGGTTATCAGGAGATAGTAGTTGGGCAGAAATTGGGCAATCGATGATTAAAGAGTGCAGAATGTTCAAATGAGGCCCATTGTAAAGGTTCCTAGATTGTAAGCTCTTAGAGCAGTCACATCTATTTCTGAGTTTTAACTGTAATTTCTAAATTCTGAGATGCAGTGCTCTTTTGTATAACCTGGTAGTTCCCTGGAATATTGGGTATCTGTGTGACACCTAAGACTTGGAGTTAGAGCTCTGCAGCTCTGATAGTCAGCAATACTGCATACAATAGCTGTTAAAGTTGAAAAAGAGATCAGACTTTAATTAGAGATATGAATGAAGCCAATCTGGTTAGGACTAAGGTAAATGAGACTAAAGGGTAAAGGATGATATTGTTGGTATTTTAAAACTTAAACTTCTATGTGAGCCCAAAGGAATAGATGTTTATTTGCTCCAAAATTTGAATTTTCTGTAGCACACTATCTAATTTAACCTGTTTGGTCAGTTTATTTAAACAACCTAATTACATGGAACCTAGAATAGGGAGTGAGATCTTATTATTCTGTGTAGGTTAATGTAGTACCTGGACACATTCCAGAGTATCTGGGGCAGAAAATAAAAAAGTATTTGCAAAGTAACCTTGAGGGACTGGGGAAAAATGTGGAAATATTAAACTCCCCACTAGGGAATTCCTGATATTCTCTCAAGCATTAGGGACTCTGAATTTAATAAACCAACCCCTCGATCTTGAGACTTGCCTTTATGAAACTTATTTCTGTGATGGCGAAGCTAGGCCTGCTTGTAATTAAGCCTAAGAGTCACCCCCAGAGAGCCTCTTCTTTTGCTCAAATGCGGCCTCTCTCTTTAAGCCAACTCTGCAAATAAACTCACTACCCTCCCCACTACATGGGACATAACTCCCAGGGGTGTAAGTCCCCCTGGCAATGTGAGACATGGCTCCCAGGGATGAACCTGATTCTGGCATCATGGGATTGAGAATGCCTTCTTGATGAAAAGGGGGAAAAGAAATGGAACAAAATATAGTTTCAGTGGCTGAGAGATTTCAAATAGAGTTGAGGGATCATTCTGAAAGTTACCCTTATGTAAGCTTTAGCCAGATATTTACAAACTACCACAGTATTCCAAGCCCCAATCAACAGTATTCCTGAAAACCCTAGGGAGTGCCCTGGGTCTAAGTCTCTACAAAAGTTTTTCTTAGTAAGTTTATTTTTTTCAGAAACCTAAAGCTTCCAGAATGATCCTATGCCAGATAAGCCCTGAAACCCAGAGGTACCAGTCTCTTCAATACATCAATCAGTTTCATTCCTCTACCCCGTAATGTCAACACCCCTTTCCAGCACAAAGAAGTTAAAATGGTCATTGCCCAGATATCCCTGAAGATTGAGAGAATGATCAAATGAGAGGGCAGAAGTGTAAATGAGAAATTAGGATTTAACAAATTATTATGACTACTAACTCATTATACAGATATTTCTTTTTTAGTTTATAGTGTATTAAAATAGCCAGAAGTTGCTGAACTGTAATCCAGTAGCCCTGATCTGATTGTGTAACTATATAGATAAAAACAAACAAAAAAAAAATCAGTTGCCCATGTTTGTATGGATCTACTTCTGGATGTGTTGTTCTGTTCCACCGATCTATTATATCTATCTCTGACAATACTACACTGTCTTAGTTAACCTACATCTATTATAAGTCTTAAAATTGGGTAGAGCACAGTACTAGTGGTCAATAAGAGGGGAGGTGTGGGGTTTTCTCATTTCTTTTTATTTCTTTTTCTGGAGTAATGCAAATGTCCTGGGGATGATCATGGTAATCAATGCACAACTATGTGATGATACTGTGAACCACTGATTGTATACTTTGGATGGTTTGTATGGTTTGTATGGTGTGTGATTATATCTCTATAAAATTACATTAAAAATATGTCTGTATGATCCATTTTCATGTGTGTTCAAATAAATACATAACCTTAAACTATTTTTTGCATGTTTTATAAGATTTCATAAATGATACTGGGTTTAAATCTCATTGTTTTTTACACTTTTTTTACTTTACACTGTTCTTGGGTTCACATCACATTATCTGTCGATCTACTTAATAATTCTGACAGCAATATAGAATTGCACTGTCTAGTTACATCAGTTTATGTACTTCTTCCCCTACAGATGGCCACCAATCAAGAATCAGCTCTTGCCATGTAAAAATGCTTCTATGAGCTTCCTTACACGCATCTTCTTATTGGACTATGCCAGAGTTTCTCTGATGTATACACACTAAGGTAGGCTTGTAGGGTCCAAGGGTACATACATATTTAATATCACTAAGCACTACCAGGATATTCCCCCAAATGACTACATACGAGGACTTCCTCCCCCAAGTCCTCCCCATTCTCACCGTGACTTTCTCATTTTTACTATTTGGCAAAATTAATGTTATTTGAAAATTTAATATGCATTTCTTTAATTAGTAACAAAATTGAGCATCTCTTCATACACCTATTAGGCATTTGGTTTCCCCTTCTCTGAATTACCTATGCATAGTCTTTGCCCAAATTTCAACCAAATAGGGTTTCCTTCCTTTTTCTTATTAATTTCAGAAATTTCCTCTAAATTCTAGGTATTAGCCTTTCTTTGTATTTTAGCCATTGCAAATATCTTCTATACCCAAGTTATAACTTGGTCTATAGTAAATTTGGCTCAATTTAAAAACTTAATTCATGGTAAAAGTCAAATATATGATTTTTCACCTGGTAGTTTATGCTTTGGGGAACCTGATTTAAAAATACTTCCGTCCACAATCCAGGTTCATAAAGATATTCTCATATGCTTTATTTTATTTAGCTTTATAATTTTACCTTTACCATTTAAGTCTTTAACCAATCAGTGGTCCATATGGTATTAAGTAGTAATCCAATTTTATTTTTAATTCACATAAGGAGCCAATTTCTGCAATATCATTTATAAATAATAGATCCTATACCTACTGATTCATAATGCCCTGACTATAATATATGAAATTCCCATATAAATGAATTTATTTCTGGACTTTTTTATACTGTTCCTTTAGTAAATTTATCTTTTCCCGTACCAGTAATGCACTGTTTTTATTTCTTTGTAATACATCCCAAGGACAAGGCCCCCATCTTTGCTCTTTAAAAAAGTCTATATTTAGTCATGTGCTTTTATTTTTCCACATAAATTTTAGAAAGCCACTTTCTCAAATTTCATGAAAGAATTCTACAGGAATTTCAACTGAAATTGCATTGAATTTTAGGTTAATTTGGGGAGAAATTAGGCCTTTACTGTGTTAAGTCATCTCATTCCTGAATATACTATATCTCTCAATTTACTTGTCTTCTATTAACTTTAATACATTTTTAAAATGCATACCTAGAGATCTTGTGCATTCTGTTTATTCCTGCATATTTTATTGTTTCTCTTGCTATTACAAGAAGCATCTTTTCTTATATTTTCCACTTCATGATTACCTTCTGTAGAAGAATGCTATTTATTTTTGTATGTTGAACTTGTATCCAACATTACTTATTTATACATTTTCTCTCCTTCCCACTATTATTTTTTTTCCCTTTTCTGCGATTCATATTAGATGGGCAATGTTATTTCTACCTCTAGCTTCATATCTCTAACTTTTTCTCATGCTTTCCATTTTTTCCCTGTCTCTTCACAGAGAGCCCTAGACCTGATCTCTAACTCAGCAATTCTTACTTCAGTTGCATTCATTATATACTTCAACCCATCCTTCCAGTTCTCATTTCAATATCCCAGCTGCCAACTGAAGACAACCAAGTGACCCTAATTGACTTCCCATGTGCAGAAGAATCACCCAGGTGAGCCCTGTCCAAATTCCTGGCCTACAAAATCATGAGAATTTTTGTCCTCTATGCAAATAAATTTGGCAAAGTTTGTTAACCAGCAATAGATAACCCAATCATCATTAGATGATAATCCATAAAGTTGCTATTTTAAGAGACACATGAATCCATTCCCAATATAGATTTTGAAAAGAAAATAAAAACAATCTAAAACTTGTTTAATCTAGACTTTAAAAAGACAATTAAAGCAGCCTAGACTGTTCCCATGCAGCCAATCTTCTCCCAGCTCTTCCTCCTCCATGGTATCAGAGGCGGTAAAGCATTGTAGAAATGTCAAGCTCCCAGGGACGTTTAAGATGACTAGACTCATCTGTGTGCACCATTTGAGGGTCACTTCTATTCAGAGTGCTGTGGCCTGTTTATTAACTGAAGTAGCAGCCTCATTACAAATACATCACAATGTGCTTGTGTGTGCTCTTTGGATTCTCAAACTGATTTTTAAAACACCTTTTGATTAACTCTATCCCTGAATTGTAAGGCCTATCTCCAAACTTTGAGATGCTGATCCCCTAGCGTATAACCTGATTGGTCTCTGGAACAATGCTTATCTCTGAGACACCTGAAACTCAGAGTTAGAGTTCAGCAGATATGAATGCCAGTATTAGTGCATACAGCCACTTTTAAAAAAAAAAAAAAAAAAAAAAAAGGCTGAAAAAGAGCCCAGACTTTAATTAGTGATATGAATGAAGCAGGTCTGGTTAACACCAGGGCAAGCCAGGCCAAAGGGTAAAGGTTGAAACTGATTGTGTTTTAAAACTTCAACTTCCATATGAGACCAAGGGAAGAGATATCTATTTGGTACAGGATCTAAATTTGCTAAATGGTACAACTCTACAGTTGATTTGTTCAAACACCACAATGGCATGGAACTTTGAATAGGAAGTAAGATACGGTAGGTTAGTATAGTCTGGAGTAATATAGTGACACATCCCAGAGTAATTTGGGCAGATAATAAAAAATATATTTACAGCCTCCCCCTCCCCAGCCCCAAGGATCTGGGGGAAGGTGCGGATGTGTTGGACATCCTCACCTGGACTGGTGTTGATGTTGTCACAAACATTGGGACTGGCAGTTTGATGTGCTGAGCCCTCAAGCATGGGACTTGCCCTTATGAAGTTCGTTACCACAAAGGAGAGTCTAAACTTGCATGTAATTGTGCCTAAGAGTCTCCCCCTGAGTGCCTCTTTGTTGCTCAGATGTGGCCCTCTCTCTCTCTAACTGAGCCATCTCAACAGGTGAACTCGCTGCCCTCGCCCCGACGTGGGACCCAACTCCCAGGGGTGTAAATCTCCCTGGCAACGCAGAGTATGACTCCCGGGGATGAATGTGGACCTGGCATCGTGGGACTGAGAGTATCTTCTTGACCAAAAGGAGGATGCAAAATGAGACGAAATAGATTCAGTGGCTAAGAGATTTCAAACGGAGTTGAGAGGTCACTCTGGTGGACATTCTTATGCACTATATAGATAACATCTCTTAGGTTTTAATGTATTGGAATAGCTAGAAGTAAATACCTGAAACTACCAAACTCCAACCCAGCAGTATGGACTCCTGAAGACAATTATATAATAATGTAGATTACAAGGGGTGATAGTGTGATTGTGAAGACCTTGTGGATCACACCCCCTTTATCTAGTGTATGGATGAGTAGAAAAATGGGGATAAAAACTAAAGGACAAATGGGGTGGGATGGGGGGATGATTTGGGTGTTCTTTTTTCACTTTTATTTTTTATTCTTGTTCTGGTTCTTTCTGATGTAAGGAAAATGTTCAGAGATAGATTGTGGTGATGAAGGCATAACTATGTTATCATACTGTGGACAGTGGATTGTATACCATGGATGATTGTATGGTGTGTGAATGTATTTCAATAAAACTGAATTTAATAAAAAAAAAAAAAACACCTTTTGATATGCTAAGAGCCTCTAATGAGGACAGAAACCATCAACTCAACCAAACATCAGGATGCAAAAAAAAAAACAGCTATTTTTTTCGACTGAGTTGACAGTTGAAAAAATGGATTGTCATCACCAGCAGGCCTCAGTGAAGAAGACAACCTAGTACTGACCTTGGAAACAAACAAACAAACATGTATTTTGCCTTTACTTTTTCCCAATTAAGCAAAATTCAAAAGTCAGTTGCCCAGGAGGAAACAGCTAGTAATCTGGTGAGGGAGGAAGGAACAGGGAAATTGTGGATATGCTAAGTCCAATTTAGCACATTGAAAAGAGTGGAGAAGGCCTTCAGAAAGTTTCTTTTCTTTCTTTCTTTCTTTCTGTTTTTCTTTCTTAGCCTCAGCTTTCTCGTCCATAAGAGGGAGATAATACCTAATTCTCAGGGCCAATGTGAGAATTTAGTGGGAAATATATATGAATTGCTTGGCAAGTACAAGCATTCTTTAAATTAAAGCTGTCAAATTTGTTATTAGGATTATAATTATAATTATTAAGATAGGAATGAATCTCAGTGATGAAGAACAGAGTTGAAACTTGAAGAGAACCTGGAAAGAAAATATTTTATCGTGATGTCAATCCAAAGCAATTGAAACCATAGGTTAACTAGAAAAACACCAGGAATACCATAACTGAGTCACTTGGGGGCACTAGACTAGAATCCAGGAAGTCACAGTCAACAAAGTGGTCAAATAGAGAGCTTGTGCAGACAGCATACTTTTTACCACTTTCTAGTCCATTCCACTAATCAATATTCCTTGATTAACTGACCATTCTACTAATCAGGGACAGGGGAATCTTTTGGTAAAGGGTTATAAAAATGAAATGGGAGGGAGAGATTTTATTTTCAAGAATTCTTCTTGGAAAGGGCATTTGCTGTTTGGAAAAAAAATACTCTGATGAGGGTGGCAGACACTCAGTGTTCAGCTGAGACCATCTTGGACCCCTCTTTCTCTTTCTGTGCCCCTCTCCCCAGCCTCTCAGGGTGCACAGTTATGCATCTCCTCAGAGGAACTTCCCTCAGGCCCTTAGAGACTTCTGCCGGCACATACAGGAGCTTCAAGTAAATAAGCGTTGGTAACCCTTCTGACCAAGCTTTGGTGTCAGACAATGGAAGCCCGGCTTTCTTACCTCAAGTATAAATTGTGAGGTGTAATTTATACTCCACAGAATCAGGCCAAGACTATGTCTTCCTCTGAGGGCCTACCTTTGCTTCGTTTCTTCCTGTTCTGCCTCCCATACAACCTTTCCAGTTTATCCTGGGAACACAACCTTAGGAATTACTTGGCTGGGAATCCTCATCTCAAGGTTTGCTCCGGGAGAACCAAACCTGAAACAATGAGCCACAAAGTGTTGGCTCCAAACCCAGAGGAATGCAGAAGAAACAAAAAGTAATCACTATCTTCCTTCTGTTTATTTGGCATTTTGTTGAGTGGGTTTGAGAATATCAATATAGTAGCAGTTGCTGAGACAGAGCTGGTTTGTCCCACAAAATGAGAAATTTGAAATTAATCTGCCACCCTTATCAGAGTATTTTTCCCAAATAGTAAATGCCCTTTCCAAGAGGAATTCTTGAAGACAAGTGAATAGTGAGAACACACACACACACACACACACACACACACACACACACACACATACACACCTCTGGTGGCAGACAGCTGAACAAGGTAGTTGGAGAACTGTGATGGTTCGGTTCATGTGTCAGCTTGGCCAGGTGATGGTACCCAGATGTCTGGTCAAGCAAGCACTGGCCTAACCATTACTGCAAAAACATTTGTGGCTGCTTAATAAATCAGAAGGCTGGTTTATTAAATCATCAGTCAATTGGCTGCAGTTGTGACTGATTACATCAATGAAGAGTGTATCTTCCACAATGAGAGAAATCAATCAGCTGCATTTAATCTAATCATTTGAAGGCTTTTAAGTGAGACAGATAGAGGACCTTCACTTCTTCGGATAACCAGCAAAGCATTTTCTGAGGAGTTCATTTAAGTTGCCAGTTTGTTTCCTGAGGACTTCATCGAACATGTTCATTGAAGTTGCCAGTTCATTTCCTGAGGAGTTCGTTGAACATCTTCATTGGAGTTGCCAGTTTGCTGCCTGCCCTATGGAATTTGGAGTCCTGCATACTCACAGTTGGCATGAGACACTTTTATAAAATCTTATATTTATAGATATCTCTTGTTGATTCCGTTTCCCTAGAGTACTAACTAATACAAGAATTTAAATATCTATTAGGGATTTTTAAAATATCAGTCACTCCCCCACACCAACCTATATACACACCATCTCCTCTATGAAATATTAAGTAATGTCTATGTCACACTCTAATGTTTTCCCACGTAAGTGGATTATTTTGAAGAACTGGACCAAATGCTGAGTTCTGCATTAGGATAGTCAAGAAGTATAAACAGAGGTTGCTCTTGCAAACACACACAGGGTAGGAAAATAAGGGTATATTCTGTTATACTTATTAAAGGCAAAATACTGAGTTTTGACCAAAAAACTGAAATGGAAAAAATAACAGTAATAATATTAGTCCAATCAAAATATATTTATCCTTCTTTTTCGTTAACCTTTTGGTTAAATAAAATGTTTAACCCACTTGTGCCAAGTTTCACAATCTGTTATTCAAAGACAAACATAATTAAAACACTTGCTTCCCTCCTTTGTTCAGTGATCAAACACTACCTTCTACCAGCCCAATTCCATAGCAACTCTTTTCCCACATTTTCCTATTCTCCTTCCTTTGGGTGTCCTCCCACTTTCCCATAATTGAAGGCTGATGTCATCTTGAAAGACCGTGCACTCTCTATTTTCGGAGGCTTTGTCATCAATGCAGCTGTCTGGCACTCTGTGATTGCCCATCCCTGTCAGTTAGTACAGGAACATGAACCTTCGGGGACATTATGCAAATGTGTAACCTTCCCTGGAGACTTTCTGCCGGGATGCCAATGTCTGAGTTGCACTGAAACAGCACATTGTCCACTCAGACAGCTGTGACCTACTCTAATGTGTGTCACAAAAACACAAAGAAAAGTTACTTTGACCTCATTTGCTAAAGAAAGTTACAATTTCTGAAGTGGAGCAGCATTTGAATCAAAGAGAAGCTGAATAGAATTTCTTTAGAATTCCATAATCCATGTCTTCTAGAAAGAGCCAGCAACAGAAATAGAACTTGAAACTCAATGAGTAAAATTGCCTCCTCAGGTGCTCCAATAGGCTACGTAGGCTTTCCAGGATCCACGTCACATCCAAACTGAAGGGCAAACAGAGGAAATTCACTCTTTTCCATTTTAATCAAGCATCCCTTTTCCTTTCCTGCAGGTTCATCAGGCCAATGCAAATAATCTAGACATACTAAAATACCATGACACAAATTTGAATCATATCTAAGACATATTAGCTCCTGTTACTTAAGCACCCTGTTATTCTTGCTCACAATTGTTCATCGTGGTCACTTTAGCTGCCAATATCCCTAGTCTTCCCTTCAACCCCTTTTTCCTTTCATTCAACAAATAGTTCTTAACCATTTACTTTGTCCAAGTACTTAATAAGTCCCAGGAGAAACACAAAATTGAACGATAAAGGTCCTGCTTTCTATGAGCTTGCAGCCTACTAGAGGAACTAAAATATGAATACATACAAGGGAGGGAGAGATTGCACTACTTGAATGGTCCAGGAGGGATTCAGAGAGGATGCAACATTCATAAGCCAAGACAGAGAGGAGGTTGTATTAGTTTTCTTCTTGCTTGTGGAACAAATTGCCCCCGATGTAGCAGCTGAACACAACATCAATTTATTCCCTTAAAGTTCTGAAGGTGAGAAGTCTAAAATCATTCTTGGGAGGCTAAAATCAAGGTGTTGGCAGGCCTTGTGGAGTTTCCAGGGGAGAATCCATTCCTTGCCTCTTTTTGCTTATAGACGTCGCCTTGGTATTCCTTGGCTTGTAGCCATACCTCTCTGATCTTCACCACTCTGATCTCCTGTGTCCATCTCATGAGAACTCTTGTGGTTACATCAGGCCCATCCAGATAATGCAGGATATTCTCCCCATGTCAAGGGCCTTAACTTAATCACATCTGCAAAGTCCCTTTTGCCATATAACGTAGCATATTCACAGGTTCCTGGGATTAGAACATGGGCATCCTTGGGGAGACATTACTCAGTCTACCATGGAGAGATTCCAGGCCAAAGAAGGTTTTTGATCAAAAGCATGGAAGCAGGAAGGGATAATATCATTTGAGGAATGACAAGAAAAAAGGGGTATGTAATGGAGGTAGGAAACCTCCATATATGCAGTAGGACAAAATGCTGCTAAAGAGGCTGAAAAATGTATTTATAGACAACTATAAGCCATCCAAAAGGCAGAGTGAAACAGTGTTATAAAAGAATTCCTCTGGCAGCAATATACGGAACAATTTTGAGCAGGAGTCTCAAGTGTGAATGCTACGGGGGCCAAACGGGTAACTTAAATGAGTGAAATGCTCTTGGTGTGAGGGGAACACAGTCCTGGAGTCACATAGAAGGCAGGAGGGCACAGGCTCCACTCTGAAAAGGGCAGCACTGGGCAGCCCGAGCCGAAAGCTGCCCGAAGGCTGTCAACCCATTGGTATCAGAGCATCAGATGTTTCAAAAGTTCAGAATCAGGATTTTCTGTAAGATCTCCCAATTTTTAAATGTGAATAACAACTCAATCTTTGGGGCTGGCAGTTGCAACCTCTGGATTAGGGGATGGAAGACTAGTCAGAAGACCTCTTCCAGTGCTCAGGACTAGGTTCTGCCCTGTTCAAGGAAGTGTGGCCAAGATCAGTAACACACTTATGGACCTAGTCTCTAAGATGCTCTTTCACTGGTTTCCACCTGCCAAAATATTATACATCACTATCATTGAGTTGGGAAAACAGAACACAGACATGAAAGGATAATTAACTCCAAAAGTTCATAGATGCTAAATGTTAATGAGTGTTGTACCAACAATTGCTAAGGAATTAAAAGGACATGTTCATAGTTTGGCCAGGTAGAAGGCCTTTTTGGTAACATACTTGCTCTTTGTCCTGAGAGCTTAGTTCACACTACAATAAAACCCCCTCAATCTTGCAGCAGGTTTATCTGTGGCCTATGTGATAGTCAATCCCATTCCCAGCTTCTTCTTGCTAATAGACCTTGATTCTGTGCAAGAATCATTGTCTACATGTTTGGCGGGAAGCCAGGACCCTCCCCCACTCTGGGGATAAATCTTGTTTAATATAAACCAAACATGGTAATTATAGTCCCCTCCTTAGTGACAGGTTTTGGAGTTGGCCCAACAATGCATTTTGATCATTAAGATGTAAAGGCAAGTCAACTGGGATAGTTATGGGGGAGTTTTCTTTGCTCTTAAAGAGGAAAAGATACTTTTCCAGATATGGGAAGTTGTTGTGTGATGACTGGAACTGCTGCAGCCATCTAGTGTCCAGGCAGGGGAAAGCATGAAAATGGCATGGCCGAAAGATGGCACAAGCCTGTGTCAGTGGAGATGTTAGCTGTTAAAAGTTAAATATGGGTGACATGTGGTTGGTTGATTATTATTTCCTGAACAATACCTATTTTCTGAAGGAGCCGCTATTGTTTTAAAGTCCCATATAGCTTTAAGAAGCTACACGTATTTGGGGCAGGAATGAATATCATAAGGAAGGAAATACTTTGACATTTAGAGCAATGATTGTAGAAGTCAAGCCTTTCAGCATCAGAGACAGTTTGGTAGGAAGAACAGCAGGAAAAATGAGAAATAAGAAAACAGAGAAGCACAGTGAAATTTCAAGGGAGCAATTAAGAGCAGAACTGACTGTGGAGGTTGGAGGTAGTAATGGCAGCAGGACAATACCAACCACATAAGCAAAGGAAAGGGACAAGCCACTCCTACCGTAGTGTTAGGATAGCTAAAAGGGAAAGTTTTTTTTAAAGAAAAATTTCATTAATTGCCTAAAGAACCTCGATTAGTATTGTACTAAAGCCCTGCTACACAGTCAAAAATCTGGAGACACTTAATGAATAGCCAAGTTAATTTCTATTCATTTGGTGGCAAACTAAATTCTATCAACTCAAACTTTGAAATAACAGATTATAGAGGCTAAGGGGGGTCCCCACAGTGATAAGTTAAATGATAATACTGTGGAGTAAAACAGTTGGGTCCACAAGTGTTTTTACAAAGAGAAAGAACAAACACATGAAGAAGCAGAAAAAAGCTGCATTCATCTTAAAAGAGAAAATTGACATTGTTAGACACCATTTAAATAGAATAATTTAGCTGGAAAAAAAAACTTTTATCAACAAAATATGACCCCATTCAAGTGTGACCTAAAGATCAGAGAAAAAAAATAGCTACTTGAACTCTGAAAATTTTGGTCAAGTACAGCTAATAAATATTCCAATAGAAACAGAATTTAAGCACCTTGACTACATTTTTTGATATATGATTCTCAAAAGAAAGTATAGAATAACTCTGAGTCCTGTTTATTGACAAATAAACATGTAAATTAATCTTTATTAGCAAATGTATTATTTCCTGAACAATACCTATGTTCTGAAGGAGCCGCTATTGTTTTAAAGTCCCATATAGCTTTAAGAAGCTACATGTATTTGGGGCAGGAATGAATATCAACAAGTCTCCAACTCCAAAATACACTCAATGCTATAGTTCACTTAATTAACATAAAATGAACATTTCACAGGTCAAAATGCAATCATTCTATCAATGACTATTTTACCAAATTTGTACCCTAGCAGGGGCCAATGAATTACATTTTTAAGGAATCTGAGTAGTCTAGTGTTGGCCTAAATACTTCAGGCATCTCCTAAAATAAAGCCTTCTATGTGTATAAGCTTTTTTTAATAATGTAAGAAATTACACTATATTTGTATTCCCAGTTATGCCTTTATCCCTCACCTACATTAGTGATTTACAACATCATTTTTCCTGTTTTAATATATATGATGGACGATGTTCACGTATTCACATTCCCATGATTATACATATTTTCCAGAAACAAGCAGACGAAAAAATAGCTGGAGACCTAAAGCACCTTTCCATAGCCCCAGAGATGTAATATAGAGGTAAGATTCATGTTTCTATTCACTTTCTTTATTCCTCCTTCTTTCCCTATTATAAATTTTCCCATTTGGTAAAATTAGAAAGTAAAAATTAATTAAAATTGCAACTTACAAGAATTTAAATGATTAATAATCCCTCAAGTACTATCAGTACATTAATAACTGCTTCAATCCAAGGACAAGGTTCTGAATCACGTACAATTTCCACCAAGCTCACTAATTACAATTCAACCTTTTTTCTCCCATACTAGAAAGCAAGAGAGAGAGACAGTCTTGAGTCCACCTTAGTTTTTAACAAATGGTAACTCAGTCACAAACTGTTATTAATAACAAATGATCTGTACCTGAGCTCACAATCCATTTTATCACAGATACACATAAGTGTGTCTTGACATCATTTCTGGAGAATGACTAGCCTATTAAATACAAACTAATGGGTGTTTGCAAAAGAAAAAACTATTCAATTTCACGTTTGTGCCTTCAAATGGAAAAAAAAAACAAATACGCTCAGCACAGCAATTTTGGATTCCTTATAGGGCATGCATTTGGATAGCAGGGTCAGTATATATTAATACTTTTTATTATTTCTTATCTCCCAAAGCCACTGCATTGATTCTACCTAGGGACCACAGTTTAATGGAAATATGAATGTTATTATAGAAGAAACTGCATTAGAAAATTCATTCATCATGCAGGTACTGAACAGATTTTTCAATCTCATTATGACCTTAAAATGCAATTTCTAATGTTTCATGTGCCTGGTGATACACAATGTGGGGAAAAAGTGGTTTAAAGGACACATGAGTTTGAGTTGATAGTAAAACTAAATATGAGTCTACTATGGCATGAAGCGATAAAAAAGTCTCACATTTTAATTAGAAATATAATATCCAGTTTGAATCATCTTCTCTGGCTCTCAGATGACACCTGGATTAATATGTGCTGTTCAGGACCCCACACTCTTGTGAGACACGGACAAACAGGAGCGGATACGGAGAATGACTGGGATGGTGTGGGCCTTGAAACCCCATCATAAAAGAAGCTGCTAGAGAAACCAAGAGATTGTGGGACTGAGTGGGTGGGAAGATGGCAGAGTAGGGAGCTCCAGGACTCAGTACTTCCATGGGAACAACTATTAAACAACTATTAAATGGGAAGGAACTTTCTGAAATAACTATGTTGAAGCTCTGGAAGCCAGTAGAAAATTGTACAACACCTATGGAAAAGCAATAAAAACCAGCAAAGTGCTCTTTTCATGTGGAGGCTACAGGCACCCATCCCCCACTCTTGCAGCCAGCCTCCATGGGTTCAGTCCATGGCTAGATCACTGGTGGCAAAAAGGGACATAAAAATCCTCTTCTCCAAGACCAGAGGTGGGCATGGCTGGTCACTGATCATGGATTTTGATCAGCAATCTCGAATGGCTGAGGCCTAGATCTAAAAGAGGCCATTGTTTTAACCCACCTGGACAAGGGCAGCAGGGGCCATTGTTTCAGCCTGTGCTAGACAAGGGCTACAGCAGAGGAGGTTGGGGATGCTGCATTTCCTCATGGCTGTGGGGGGTGGTTGGTTGAAAGTGCATTTGTTGAGTAGGCCAAGAAAGCTCCTGGCTTCCTTCCTGGTTCCCACCCCAGAGCACTTTGAAAGTTGCTGGTCCCCATCCCTAGCTCTGTTTCTGCTGAGAAAGACTGACTTGGGAAAATCCTCTCTTGCCTGCCTCTTCCCAGAATTTGCCTTCTAGGCAAAAACAGATTGAGATAATGAAAGGAGCGTAAGAAACTATAGAGGCTAACAAGCTGGGACAAAGGCTGGCTGACTTCAGACACCCAGGAGAGGGAATTCTGTCTCCAGGGAAACAGAGGACAGGGGAATTCCAAAACAATTAATTAAGCAAAAGCCCAGGACAAGACAAAGGCCCAGAAAGACAAGGAAAGCCTTAGACACTGCACTCATCTTGGGCAGATATTCCTGATAGGAGGGCAGAAGAACAAGAAAATCTCAGTCTTATAACCAGCTGGCTACAAAACCAAGAAATAGACATATCAGGGAATAAAATATTAAAATGTACAGTGTGCAAAAACGGGGTACAAGACAAACAAACAAACAGGAAATTGATGGTCTTTCCAAAGGAAGTGGATAAAAATCCAGAAAATACCAATGAAGAAGATCAGAATGTGGACATGCTAAACAAAGCCTTAAAAAATGATCTTAAAAATGCTCAAGGAGATGCAGGAAAATACAGAGAAAGAACTAAAGGATATCAGAAAAACAATGAATGAGTAATATCAGAATCTTAGTAAAGAGATAGAAATTTTAAAAAGGAACTAAAGAGAACTACTAGAGTTAAAGACCACAAAAACTAAAATGAAAAACTTTCAAGAGGGTTTCAAGATCACATACAAGCTGACAGAAGAAAGAATCAGTGACCTTGAAGACAAGGCACTTGAAATGAGACAGGCTGAGAAGCAGAAAGAAAAAGGAATTATTAAAAGCAAATTTTAGACTATTTAGTCTAAGACACCTCTGAAACACCATCAGATGCACCAGTAAATGAAGTTTGGGAGTCCCAGAAGGAGAAAGAAAGGAGCAGAAGGAATATTCAAAGTAGTAATGACAGAGAACATCCCAAATTGGATATGCACATCCAAGAAGCCCAGAGAACACCAAACAGAAAAACATGAAGAAAAGTACACCCCATCATATATTGATCACATTATTGAATACAAAGGACAAGAAGAGGGTTCTGAAAGCTTCAAGAGGAAAGCAATGTGTTACATAGAAGGGAGTCCCAATTAGATATAGTGCTGATTTCTCATCAGAAATCATGGCGGGAAAAAGGCAGTGGGTTGGAATATTTAAAATGCCAAAAGAAAACAACTGCCAACCAAGAATTTTATATCCAATGATACTTTCTTTCAAAAATGAGGGAGAGATTAAGACATTCCCGGATAAACAAAAGCTGAGGGAGTTCATCACTACTGGACCTGCCCAACAAGCAATGCTAAAGGGAATTCTTCAGACTGAAAAGGAATGACACTAGAAATGGCTCAAAGGAGCAAAAATAAATAAAGAACTGCAGTAAAGGTAGCAGTTTGAATAATTACATATGCCAGTATCATTGTAGTATATTGTTTTGCTATATCACACCACATCTTACATCCTACATGTGCTAATATGCAAACACATAAAAAGTAATGATCAATCTGTGGTTTTGTACATACAATGTACAAAGATATAAGTGGTAACAAGTCCAAAAACAAGGTGGGGGGACAGAGTGGTAAAGGAAAAGTATGTGTGTATGCTATCAGACCATATATGATTGTTATATATTTAAGATGTTAATTTTTAACCCCACAGTAATGACAGGAAAATAGATGAAAAATATATCCAGATAGAAAAGAGAAGGTACTCAATATGGTATAACACAAAAAATCAAATCAGGTACTAATGAAAGAATTGAGGTACAAAAAGTGTATAAGGCACTCAAAGGCTAAATAGAAAAATGGCAGAAGAAAGTCCTGCATTACCAGTAGAGATTTTAAATGTAAATGGAATAAACTCTCCAGCCCAAAAGCAGATATTTGCAGAATGGATAAAAAAGCATGACCCAACTATATACTGTCTTAAAATCAAAGATGCAAGTAGGGTGAAAGTGAAAGGATAGAATATATATATACAAGTAGTAGTCAATAGAGAGGTGGAATAGCTATACTAATATCAGATAAAACAGACTGTAAGTCAAAAACTGTTAGGAGGACTCGATACTGATTACACCCTCCTCCTGAGACTGGGGTCCATCTGGTCTGGGAAAATCTGATTGAGGTAATCAAGGAAACCAGATGCCTAGCAACAAAAAATATGAGTCACACTAGGAAAAACAAAGATATGGCCCATTCAAAGGAACAAACTTACACTTCAACTGAGATACAAGAGTTGAAACAACTAATCAAAGATGTTCAAACAAATATTATAAATAAATTCAAAAGTCAAATCAATGAGTTGAGGGAAGATATGGCAAAAGAGATGAAGGACATAAAGAAGACATTGGGTGAACATGAGGAAGAACTTGATAGTTTGAAAAAACAATTGGCAGAACTTATGGGAATGAAAGGTAAAATAGAAAACATGAAAAACACAATGGAGACATACAATAGCAGATTTGAAGAGGCAGAAGAAAGGATTCATGAACTGAGGACAGGACATCTGAAATCCTACACACAAAAGAACAGATAGTGAAAAAAATGGAAAAATGTGAGCAGCATCTCAGGGAATTGAACAACAACATGAAGCAGATGCATATATGTGTCATGGATGTCCCAGAAGGAGAGGAGAATGAAAAGGGGGAATAAAGAATAATGGAGGAAATAATCACTGAAAATTTCCCATCTGTTATGAAAGACATAAAATTACAGAACCAAGAAGGGCAGCGTACCCCAAACAGAACAGATCCAAATAGACCTATTCCAAGAAAATAATCAGATTATCAAGCATCAAAGATAAAGAAAGAATTCTAAAAGCAACAAGAGAAAAGCAATCCATCACATACAAGGCAAGCTCAATAAGACTATGTGTGGAATTCTCAGTGAAAACCATGGAAACAATAAGGAGTAGTATGATATATTTAAGATACTGAAGGAGAAAAACTGCCAACCAAGAATTCTGTATCTGGCTAAACTGTCCTTCAAAAATGAGGGAGAATTCAAAATACTTTCAGACAAGCAGACACTGAGAGAGTTTGTGAACAAGATACCTGCTCTACAAGAAATACTATAGGAAGCACTACAGGCAGACAGGAAAAAGAAAAGAGGTTTGGAAAAGTGTTTAGAAATCAAAAAGGGTAAAAAGAGAGAGAGAATTAAAATAAAATAAGTTACGACGTATAAAATTCAAAAGATAAAATGGTATACAGTAGACATAACATTGAGTGAAATTAGCCAGAAACAAAAGGACAAATACTCTATGGTCTCACTAATATGAACTAACATTAACGAGCAAACTTTGAGAGTTAAAGTTGAGAACACATGCTATCAAGGGATAGAAAGAGGGTAGAGATGAGCATTTGATGCTGAAGGAGTACAAAATATTTATCAGGATTGATGGTATATATCCAGAAATGGATAGCACAATACTGTGTGATGGTAGCACAATATTGTAAGCAGTCTGAACAAAGATGAGTGTGAGTATCATAGAAAGAGGAAGGCTAAGGGCATGTATGACACAAGAAGGAAAGATAGAAGATAATGACTGGGACTGTATAACTTAGTGAAACCTAGAGTGGTCAATGATGGTGATTAAATGTACAAATATAAGGATGTTTTTACACAAAGGAGAATAAATGAATGACAACATTGCAAGATGTTGAAAATTGGACGGCATAGGGGTAAAAAGACAATGTAAACTAGAGTCTATAGTTAACAGTAACATTGTAAGATGCTTCCATTAATTGTAACAAAGGCAATATACCAAAGCAAAAGATCTATAAAAGAGGGAAACAAGAGAGTGGTATGGGATTCTTGGTGGTGGTGTTGTGGTCTGACCTTTTAATTGTATTTATTTTATTTTTCCTTCTATCTTTTATTTTCTTCTTCTTTTGTTTTTCTCCTCTTCCTCTTTGTAGAAGAAATGGAAACGTCCTCATACAGACTGTGGTGGTGAATGCATAACTATGTGATCATAGTGGGAATCACTGATTATTTACTTAGGATGGATTGTATGGTGTGTGAATGAAACTGTTTAAAAAATAAACAGAGGGATACAAGTGATGGATAAAATGTGGAAAGAGGGATGTACCTATTCACTTTTGGTGGGGAAGTAGAATGGTGCACCTTTCTGGAGGGCAGTGTGGTGTTTCCACAGGAAGCTAAGAATGGAGTTGCTGTATAGTCCTGAAACCCTGTAATTGGGTTTACACTTGGAAGAACTGAGAACAGAAACATGAATGGACATTTGCTCACTGGTGTTTGTGGCAGCAGTATTCGCGATTTTCAATGGATGGAGGTGGCCTAAGGGCACATCAACTGATAAACAGAATGGTGAACTGTGGTGTATATATACAACAGAATATTGAGTAGCAGCAAGAAAGAATGAAATTGTGAGATATGTAACTAGGTGAATGGACCTTGAAGACAGTATGTTGAGTGAAATAAGCCAGAAATGAAAAGACAAACATAACACTTCACTAATATGGACTAAATACTATGTACAAACTCTGAGAATTGAATCTTAAAGCATGGGTTATCAGGGGAAGACTTATTGTAAAGGTTCCTAGATTGTAAGCTCTTACAGAAGTCACATCTATTCATGAGTTGTAATGGTTATTTCTCAATTCTGAGTTGCTGACCTGTTTGTGTGCAACTTGGTCAGTCTCTGGAAATTCAGGTATCTGTGTGACACCTGAGACTCAGAGCCAGAATTTGGTAGCTATGAATGTCAGCATTACCCCATACAGCAAATGTTAAAGAAGCTGAAAAAGAGATCAGACTTCAATTAGAGATACGAACAAAATGGACTTGGTTAGGAATAAGGTAAATCAGACTAAATGGTAAAGGATGATGTTGACTGTGTTTTAAAACTTCAACTTCTGTGTGAGACCAAAGGAAGAGATGTTTATTTGGGGCAAAATCTATATTTTCTGTTGCATAATATGTACTTTAACATGTATGGTCAGTTTATTCAAACACCGTAAGTACATGGAACCCTGAATAGGGAATGAGATCTGGTTGGTTTGCACATGTTAGCATGAAGCCCCAATATATCCCAGAGTAATGTGGGCAGAGAATAAAAAGTATTGGCAAAGTCCCCTTGAGGGACTGGGGGGAAATGTTGAAATATTAAACTTCCCCGCCTAGGGAATTCCTGGTGTTCTCACAAGTATTATGGATTACCAGTTTAGTAGGCTAATCTTGGAGCTTGCCCTTATGAAGCTTGTTACTGCAAAGGAGAGTACTTATAATTGTGCCTAGGGGTCACCCCCAGAGAACCTCTTTTGTTGGTCAGATGTGGCTTCCTCTCTAAGCACCTTGGCAGGTGGACTTGCTGCCTTCCCCACTATGTGGAACATGACCTCCTGGGGTACAAATCTCCCTGACAACATGGGACATGACTCCCAGGGATAAGTCTGGACCTGGCATTGTAGGATTGAGAAAGCCTTCCTGACCGAAAGGGGGAAGAGAAATAAAACAAAATAAAGTTTCAGTGGCTGAGAGTTTTCAAATGGAGTCAGGATGTCATTCTGGAGGTTATTCTTATGCATTATATAGATATCCTTTTTAGTTTTTAGTGTATTAGGATAGCTAGAAGGAAATACCTAGAATTGTTGAACCATAATCCAGTATCTTTGATTCTTGAAAATGATCATAAAACTATATAGCTTATATGGTGTGACCATGTGATTGTGAAAACCATGTGGTTCACACTCCCTTTATCCAGCATATGTACAGATGAGTTAAAAATGGGGATGAAAAGTAAAGGAATAATAGGAGGGGAAGAGGGGTATGAAATGATTTGCATGTTCTTTTTTATTTTTAGTTTTTGGAGTAATGGAAAATTTCAAAAATTAATTGTGGTAATGAATGCACAACTATATGATGATACTGTGAACAAGTGATTGTAGACTTTGGATGATTGCATGGTATGTGAATAAATTTCAATAAAATTGAATTAAAAAGCTGTTAGGAGGGACAAAGATGGTCATTATATACTGATAAAGGGGACAATTCTACAAGAAGAATTGAGCTGCAAAATTTATGAAGCAAATCTGACATATTTGAAGGAAGAAAATGACAGGAGACTTTAATACCACTTTCAATAAAGGATAGAACATTAGTCAGAATATTATAAGGAAATTCAAGAATTGAATGATACGCCAAACCAACTAGACCTAACTGACAAATACAGAACACTTCACCCAAAAAAACCTAATACACATTCTTCTCGAGTGCACATGGATCATTTTCCAGGATACACCATAAATTGTGTCACAAAACAAGTCTCAATAAATTAAAAAATACTGAAGTCATACAATGTGTATTCTCTGAACACAAGAGAAAGAAGCTGGAAATCAATAATAGAGGGAGAAATGAAAAATTGACATACATGTGGAAAACAAACAACATACTCATAAATAGGAATCTAGACCTGGCACCCTGGGATGGAGAACATCTTCTTGACCAAAAGAGGGATGTGAAAGGAAATGAAATAAGCTTCAGTGGCAGAGAGATTCCAAAAGAAGCCTAGAGGTCACTCTGGTGGGCACTCTTACACACAATTTACACAACCCTTTTTAGGTTCTAAAGAATTGGGGTAGCTGGTGGTGGATACCTGAAACTATCAAACTACAACCCGGAACCCACGAATCTCGAAGACAATTGTATAAAAATGTAGCTTATGAGCGGTGACAATGTGATTGGGAAAGCTATGTGGACCATACTCCCCTTTGCTCATTTATCGACAGACGAGTAGAAAAATGGGGGAAGAAAAAAACGAAAAAAAAGGCACCCAGTGTTCTTTTTTACTTTAATTGTTCTTTTTCACTTCAATTTTTACTCTTATTATTTTTGTGTGTGTGGTAATGAAAATGTCAAAAATTAATTTTGGTGATGAATGCACAACTATATAATGGTACGGTAAACAATTGAATGCATGCTTTGTTTTGTATGACTGCATTGTATGTGAATATATCTTAATAAATATGAATAAAAAAACAAACAAAAAAAAAACACTTAGAACACTAGGTGTAGAAGGAAACTTCCTCAATATGATAAAGGGCATATATGAAAAGCCCACAGCTAACATCTTACTTAGTGGTAAAGCCAGACTGATAAAAAGACAAGGATGCCCAGTGTCACCACTGTTATTCAATATTGAGCTGGAAGTTCTTGCCAGAGCAATTAGGCAAGAAAAAGAAACAAAAGGCATCAAAATTGGAAAGGAAGAAATAAAACTTCCCCTATTTGCAGATGACATTATCTTATATACAGAAAATCCCAAAAAATCCACACCAAAGCTCCTAGAGTTAATAAATGAATTCAAAAAAATGGTGGGTTACAAGATCAACACCCCAAAGTCAGTAGTATTTATATACACAATGAACAATCAGAAGAAGAAATCAAGCAAAAAATTCCATTTACAATAATAACCCAAAGAATCAAATATCCAGGAATAAATCTAACCAAGAATGTAAAGGACTTTTACACAGAAAATTACAAAACATTGCTAAAAGAAATCAAAGAATATCTAAATAAATGGAAGGACGTTCATGTTCATGGATTGGAAGACTAAATATAATTCAGATGTCAATTCTACCCAAAGTATTTTCAGATTTAAAGCAATCCCGTTCAAAATTCCAACAACCTTCTTTGCAGAAATGGAAAAGCCAATCATCAAATTTATATGATGGTAAGGGACCCTAAACAGCTAAAGCCATCTTGAAAAAGATGAATTAATTTGGAGGACTCACACTTCCCGATCTTAAAACTTATTACAAAGCCACAGTAATCAAAACAGCATGGTAGTGGCATAAGGACAGACATATAGACCAATTAAATTGAGAACTCAGAAATGAACCCTCACATTCATGGTCAACTGATTTTTAACAAGAGGACAAAAACCACTCAATTGGGAAAGAACAGTCTCTTCAACAAATGATGCTTGGAAAACTAGGCATCCATTTTCAAAACAAACAAACAAACAAAAAAAGAAGGTGGACCCCTACCTCATACCTTATACAAAAATGACTCAAAGTGGATCAAAGACCTAAATATGGGAGCCAGAGTTATTAAAGTCCTAGAAGAAAATGTTGGGAAGCATCTTCTGGACCCTGTGTTAGGCAATGGTCTCCTAGACTTTATACCCAAAGAACAAGCAAAACCACAAAAAATAGATAAAAGGGCCCTCATCAAAATTAAAAACTTGTGCCCCCCAAAGGAATTTATCATGAAAGTAAAACAACAACCTATACAATAGGAGAAAATATTTGAAAATCACATACCCAACAAAGATTTAATATCCAGAATATATAAAGAAATCCTTTAACTTAACAGCAAAAAGTCAAATAACCTAATTAAAAAATGGATAAAGGATTTGAATAGATACTTCTACCGAGGAGATACACAAATGGCCAGAAAATATATGAAAAGATGCTCAACATCATTAACCATCAGGGAAATGCAAATCAAAAGCACAATAAGATACCATTTCACATCTATTAGAATGGTTGCTATTTACAAAAACGGAAAATTACAAATGTTGAAGAGGAGGAAGATAAATAGGATCACTCATTGAATGCTGTTGGCAATGAAAAATGGTGCAGCTGCTGTGGAAAACAGTTTGGCAGTTCCTCAGAAAGCTAAGTATAGAACCACCATTTGACCTGGCAATATCACTACTAGGTATATACCCAAAAGAATTGAAAGTAGGTACTCAAACAGATATTTGCAAACCGATGTTCATAGTGGTACTATATTCAATTGCCAAAAGATGGAAGCAACCAAAGAGTCCGTCAACCAATTGAATGGATAAAATGTAGCATATACATATAATGGAATATTATTCAGCCATAAAAAGGAATGAAATTCTGATGTATGTAACAACATGGGTGAACATTGAAGACATCATGTTGAATGAAATAAGCCACAACAAAAGGAAAATATTGCATGAACTCACTGATATGAAATAATTAGAATAAACAAACTCATAGAGTCAGAATCTTGAATATGGATTGCCAGGGGACAGGGTGGGAATAGGGAATGATAAGTTAAGGCTTCAAATGTATAGCGTTCCTATTTGGAATTATGGAAATGTTTTGTAATGGATAGTGGTGATAGTCGTACAACATTGTGAACATAATTAACAGCACTGAAATATATATCTGAATGTGATTAAAAGGGAAAATACTAGATTTAAAAATGGTAACAGAATAAACATTTTTAAAAACCTATGGAACTACACTACACAACCGGGTGAACCCTAAGTTAAACCATGGCAATAGTTAATAGTACAATTATTTATAAATGTGCTATCATAAATTGTAACATACGCTCCACACCAATGCAAGGTGTGGGTAATAGGATGGTATATGGAAATTGGGTATTTTATGCATGATTATTCTGTAAACCCATAACTTCCTAATTAAAAAAAGAAACCAAAAGTGTTTAATCAGGAAAAAAGAAAAAGTAAGACTCATGTGGCAGAGGATAGAAGAAAGGGGGCAATTATGTCAGTGAAGAGTCACCACTGGAAAAATAAATTAAACGTATTCTTACAACCTTAAGACAAAGGAAAATACATTACCAACCTGTATCAGCTACTGGGCTACAAATTAAAACTCAACATAAATAAGAACTATTTCGTAGTCAAAATATAAGACAGAAAGATAAATAGAATAAACAATAGAGACCTGTGGTCAATGGTGTCATTGACCCTGGAATAACGCATGACCCAGGGACTGTTTAGTAGCAAGACAGCTGTGATACAGTATGAAAAAGTACTGGGGAGGGAGTGTAAATCTACCTTTGCCATTTATTAGCTATATTACTTTATGTGCCTTGATGTCTTTATCTGTAAAATAAGGACTTGCCAAAGAACATCCAGGTTAAATGGCAACTAAGTTAGGCATTTGCATAAGTACCTGGAGAGCATAAAAGCTTACATGAAAGCAGGTGGTCCAATATCTTGCAGAGTTCATGCTTTGTCTTCTGAGAAATACTTGCCTGTGAAAGAACAAAGCTTGAAGGAATGAAGTTGTGAGGTATGCAGCTAGGGGAATGGACCTTGAGGACAGTATGATGAATGAAATAAGCCAGAAACAAAAAGACAAACATTATAATGCCTCATTAATATGGACGAACTATAATGTGCAGACTCCGAGAATTGAATCTGAGAGCACACGTTATCAGGGGAAGCTGTATTGTAAAGGTTCTTAGATTGTAATCTCTTATAGCAGAAACATCTATTCATGAGTTGTAACAATTATTTCTAAATTCTGAGATGCTGAGCTCTTTGTGTATAACCTGGTTGGTCCCTGCAACTTTTGGGTATCTGTGTGACACCTGAGACTCAGAGCCAGAATTTGGCAGCTATGAATGTCAGCATTACACCACACAGCAACTGTTAAAGAAACCTCTTTTTTCACTCAGATGTGGCCTTTCTCTCTAAGGCAATTCAGCAGGTAGACTTGCTGCCCTCCCCACTACGTGGGACATGACCCCAGGGGTGTAAATCTCCCTGGCAAGGAGGGACATGACTCCCAGAGATGAGCCTGGACCCAGCAGCATGGGACTGAGAAAGTCTTCCTGACCGAAAGGGGGAAGAAAAATGAAATAAAATAGAGTTTCAGAGGCTGAGAGATCTCAAATGGAGTCAAGAGGCCATTCTAGAAGTTATTCTTATGTATTATATTGATATTTCTTTTTAGTTTTTAGTGTATTCGAATAGCTAGAAGGAGAAACCTGAAACTATTGAACTGCAATCCAGTAGCCTTGATTCTTGAAGACGTGAAGACGATTGTGTAACTATATAACTTATACCATGTGATCATGTGATTGTGAAAACCTTGTGGCTCACATTCCCTTTTACCAGCGTATGGATAGATAAGTACAAAAATGGTTGCAAAAAGTATATGAATAATAGGGGGTTTGGGCGTATGGGATGTTTTGGATGTCCTTTTTACTTTTATTTTTATTCTTATTTTTGGAGTAATGAAAATGTTCAAAAATTGTGGTGATGAACACACAACTATATGATGATACTGTGAACAACTGATTGTACACTGTGGATGATTGTATGGTATGTGAAGCTCAGAGTCACCTTGTGAAGTAGGTTTTCAGAAGTTAGGTAACTTCCCCAGTGTGGTGGTTTGAAGCTGTATGTACTCAGAACATGTTTTTCTATTTAATCCCTGCCTGTGGTTGTGAACCCATTGCAGGTAGGACCTTTTGATGAGGCTACTTCAGTTAAGGTGTGACCCACCTCATTCAGGATGGGTCTTAATCCTATTACTGGAGTCCTTGGAAGTGGAATGAAATTCAGACACAGAGAAAGAAAGCCACAGAAGCAAGAAGCTGAAATCAACAAAACTCGGAAGAAACAGGAGAGCCCAGTGGATGCCATCATGTGCCTTGCCATGGATCACTTTTCCCAGCCTCAAAATTATGAGTGAATAAATTACCATTATTTAACCTGGCCCATTTCCTAATATTTGCTCTGAGTATCCTAGGAAACTAAAACACCTAACTTCTTACAGCTGGTTGGTTGTATCTAACAGTCTGGCTTCAGAATCCACCCTCTTAACTTTAAAGCTTTAAGCTGACAACGGAAAGGGAGAAAATACCTTAACAATATGATGAGATGGTGGGAAGCCAATAGCTGTGACAAAAAGAATATCAATGGAAAAATAACAGGGTAAAATGACAGGATCAATAATCTTGACTTCAAATATATTGGGATGTGACATATAATGATAAAAAAAAGAAATATGAAACTTTAACCCAAAATTATGAAGGTTAATCTAGGTACCTCTAAGATTTTGGTGCCATAGAAATCATGGCTAGAATGTGGATAATGCAACAATCAGATCTAACTGAAAGAGAAAATAATAAATGTAAGGAAGGTATCCAAAACTTTGAAACTCAATACATTTGAGAATGGACCATTTGGTGAACAATATTTAGGTGAGAATAAAAGGAAAAAGAGACAAATGACAGCGTTGAGAGAGTAGAGGATAGACTATGCAACTTGGCCATGGCTAATACATTCCTAATATTCCTAATGCTTATTACAAAACTCCCAAAATGTGGTCCTAGTGGACTATTCCTTTCACCTCATGGGAAGAAGCTGCAGTAGAAAGAGTATGGGCTCTGACATAGGACATAACTGGGTTCAAATCTCAGGTACATCATTTACCAATGTGACTTTATGCAAAATTATTTAATTTCTCTGAGTTTCATATGAAAAACAGGAATACTTTTCCTTATCACATGTTATTGAAAAATGAATTAAAATAACCCATGGAAAACATAACAGGCAAACTAGGTGTCAGTTATTTTCAGCTGGAATTCTTATACTTCTGAAAGGAGATTTAATTACCTTTGACTTTCTTTGCTGACCCCATTGTCCCCTCAAAATGAAGAGGGAATAAAAGACCTGTTACCTTGCACTGATTTCTGAACAATATGGAATACTGTAGGTGATGAAAACATGATTGAAAACCTTAGTAATAACTACCCATACCATCTTGTAGTATGTAAATAATAAAGGAACACAGCTATAAGATGAAAATAAGCTATGGGATGTGCTATTAAATGAAAGTAATGTGTTTTTAGAGAAGGCCCCACTTCACATTATGAATCATTGAAATTTTCTTTCCATAGATCTTACTTTTTCCTTTATCCCATAATTTGGCCACAAAAATAGACACATTACTAAATAACCAATGGGTTAGAGAAGAATCACAGGGAAATTAGAAACTTTTCATATTAATGCAAACAAAATCACAATGTACCAAAATGTACAGCTAAATCAGTGTTAAAAGGAAATTTAGAGTTGTAAATTACTATATTAAAAAAGAAGAAAAATCTTAAATCAATAACATGAACTTACACCTTAAGAAACTAGGCAAAGAAGAGCAAGTACATATAAATGATATAGAGACTAGAAAAACAAGAGAGAAAATCAGTGAACCCAAAAGTTGGTTCTTTAAAGAAGTCACCAAAATTGGCAAACCATTTGCTAGATGGACCAAAAGAGAGAGAGAGAGAGAGAGAGAAAGAAAGAGAGAGAGAAGACTCAAATTACTAAAATCAGAAATGAGATGACATTATTACTGTTTTTGTAGAGATAAAAAGGATTATAAGGAAATACTAGGAACAGCTATATGCCAACAAATTAGATAACCTAAATGCAATGGAAAAATTCCTATAAAGAAACAAACTACTGAAACTGACTCAAGAAAAAAATTTTAAATATGAATAGACTTAAAACAATAAAACATATTGAATTAGTAATCAAAAAATATCCCACAAAGAAAATGTTCAGATGCTGGTGCTTCACTGGTAAATTCTACCAAATGTTTAAAGAAGAATTAATATCATCACTTCACAAACTCTTTCAAAGAAATAGAAGAGAGAAACGTTCCAAATAGTTCTGTGAGGGCAGTATTATCCTGACACTAAAAGAAAACCAAGACATCACAAGAAACGATATGACACCAAAAGCACAAGTAACAAAAGAAAAAAAATAGATAAATCAGACTTCATCAAAATGTAAAACTTTTGTGCTTCAAAGACACCATCAAGAAAATGAAAATGCAATGTATGGAATGGGAGAAAGTATTTGAAAATCATGTATCCAACAAGGGTCTAATATCAGAATATATACAGAACACTTTCAATTCAAAAATAAAAAAGGCAAACAACCTAATTGAAAATTGGCAAAGGATCTGAATAAACATATCTCCAAAGAAGATATACAAATAGTCAAATAAGCACAAGAAAATACGATCAACATCATTAGCCATAAGAGAAATGCAAATCAAAACCACAGTGAGATAATACTTATATCCACTAGGATGGCTAAAATCAAAAAGGCAGATAAAAACAAGGGTTGATAAAGATGTGGAGAGATTGAAACCCTCAAACATTGCTGAAGTTGTAAAATAGCGCAGTCATGTTGAAAACAGTTTAGTGGTTCATCAAGATACTAAACATAGAATTGCCATATGATCCAGCAGTTCCATTCCGAAGTATGACACAAGCAAACTGAAAACATATGTCCACACAAAACCTAGAGATGAATATCCATAGCACAATTATTCTTAATAGCCCCAAAGTGGAAGCAACCCAACGGATGAAAGGAGAAAATGTGGTATAGTCATACAATGCAATATTATTTGGCAAGAAAAATAAATGAAGTACTGACACACGTTACATATCTTGAAAGGATTGTGCTATATGAAAGAAGTCAGTCACAAAAGGCCACTTATTGTACGATTCCATTTAAATGAAATGTTCAGAATAGGTAAATCCACAGAAACAAAGTGGATTAGTGTTTGTCAGGGACTGGGGAGAGACGGGAATGGCAAGTAACTGCTAACAGGTATGAGGTTTCTCTCTGGGTGATGAAAATATTCTGAAATTAGATAGTGGTCATGTTTGCACATCTCTGTGAATATACTTAAAACCACTGAATTGAATACAGTAAAAGGGTGAATTTTATGATATGTGAATAATATTTCAATAAATCTGTTATTTTAAAAAATAGTGGGCAGCATGAACACAAAACACATACAATTCAAATGAAGAATCTCTCCTTAATGAAGAAATAATTAAATGAATAAAATAAATAAAGAAATGAAGAAATAATGATCCTTATTTAAATTTTTCTATTTCAATAAGATATTGCATAATTTCCTTTGTATCAACCCTTGATTATACGTTAATCATACTGATGCTAAAATATTTAACTTTCTACTTGATTTTAATTAGACTTAATTATTTTCTGTTTGGGACTCTCAGTAGTACTTTGATAACCAAGGCATCAAACAAAAAACATAAAAGACTATAGATAGTCTTTGGCTAATTATGACTTGGAAAATAACAAAACAGAATATTATCTGAGGCCAGCTAAAGAGATTCCTTAATTTCCCTTGCATGTAGATGAGTGAAATGTTTCTTTCACAGAAGCTACCAAAGAATAAGTGCCAGGTCAAAAAGTGAGAAAATAAATAAATAAAAACAAGAAACATGTTTAACACATCATCCATAGAGAAGATATCTATCCACATTTGCTGTAGTTTCATTAAATTTAAGTCCAGGATGGGCAACTTGCTTAACAGAGGAATCATTTTTGGGTTAGGTTTGGCTCCTTATAATAGAAAAATCCAAAATAAATGGAATTTATAGAGAAGTTTCTCTCACACATATAAAAGAAATCCAGAGATTGGCAGCCCTGGGTTGGTACAGGGGCTCCACAAAGTCATCAGGAATCACTCTTTCAGGTCTCCACTCCATGCTATCTGGGTATAAACCTTGTACAGCAATTCCATCCGCTTTGAGCAGGAAAATGAAGAAGAGCTTGCCCAACACTTCTGACAGGTCATTGGCAAATGGTCATAGAATTAACTGCCAAGGACACTGGGAAATGCAGTCTTTTACTTAGACAAAAAAAACCCCTCTAAATCTATACTAAGGGAGAAGGGGAAAAGAAGAATAAGAGGTAAGAACTAGAAATCTCTGCAACAATGTGTTTGTGCGACAATCATTAAAATTTCTGTCAGCTCATCAAGTCTAACTTACCAATAAGCCCAAACAATTTATGTTTATAAACTGCACTTAGATATTGCGATGAGCTCCCATGAAATAAAAGAAAATTTTTAAGTTTTTTTCTTCTACTTATATGTGTTGATGGCAATTTCCCTGCACCTCTATATGCAAATATTTTTCCAAAGCTAAGTGTCATATCAGAAAGTCATGATGTCCTATATATCCAAGGAATCTGTTTTGAATCACTGTGTAATGAGGAAAAGTGTTTAGAAAAAAGCAAGAAATCATCTAAGTAAGAGCTAGAGTCTGAAACAATTGATTGAATGCCATGGTGATTTCTTACCAAACAGCAAGCTTTACCACCACCACCCTATAGTGGATTGAAGGTGGCTGTCAATTCTTCAACTCTGCTTCCAGTTGAGGCATGGACTATTTTTCCCCTTCCCTGAATTTGGGCTAGTCCTGTGTTATGCTTTTATCAGTACAATGTAGGAGAAGTAATACTGTGTAATTTCTGAGGCTAGGTCTCAAGAGATTTGCAATTTCTTCCTTTACTGCTGGAAATACTCCCTTTTGGAACCCAATTATCATACTCTGAGATGTATAAACAAAGTCGAGAGGCCAAGTGGAGAAGAACCGAGACACACCATGGGACAGCCAATACCAACTGTCAACGATGCCCGTGAGCCATATCAGATGACCCAGCCCAGTCAGATCTACAGATGTCTGTAGCTCCAGCTGACACTTGCAGAGCAGAGCCATCGCAGTGAGCACAATCAAGCCCAGAGTCATGAAATATAACGTGTTTTTTTTAAAGCCACTAAGTTTGTTATGCAGTAATAGTTAACAGACTCACACATACCCTCCCATATAAGATTTGTGACAAAATACAATCTGTTTACATTTGACATGGATTAAATATTTGTTGCCTTCTTAAAATAATGATTCTTAAACTTTTAAAATCATCCATAAATTCTAATTTCTTTTCATGAATCAACATCTCATCTTTAAATCCATACTATTTTGACTAGTAGTAGACATGGTTGTCATGTAAATATTTCTTGATGAAATGGATGCTTTTCAAGAGATACAAATTTACAATATAAAAAGTAAGTGAAGTATGAATAATGAAGACTTTTTGATAAGTAATGTAAAAATTGTAATAAATGGTTTTTGGATATTATTTTAAGCATTTTGAGGAGACCAACATTTACAGATGGAATGCTTTCCTTCATAAGGAAGAAAGGAAGGAAGGAAGGCAGGGAGGAATGTAGGAAGGGAGAGAGGGAGGGAGGGAGGAAAGAAGGAAGGAAGGAAGGAAAGAAGGGAAAGAAAAAAAAAGAAAGAGAGAAAGGAATGGAGGGAGGGAGGAAAAAACCACTTTTGGTAATGTCTTATTTTGTTAGTCATACTGAATTGGAATTTGATACCAGACTAGTTTTCAAAACATATTTTGTTTTCTTTTATGTAGAGGCTTGCAAGTTCTTAAATTCAGATCCAAATTTGGATTTCATGTATTTTTTTTTACATTGTAAAGAAAAGAACAGCATTTCAGACTATAGACATTTTCTTTAGATCCCTCTCATGATTACTTTGTAAACTTAACAGTCTATGCCATTTAAAGTCCTTCTTTCTAATTCTGGGAGGTGATACCAAATCTTGCATGACTGAGAATCTAATGCAAAGATTAATCTTGATTTCACTTTATGATTCTCCTGTAGTACTGTGAGTATGTAATTATGAAGAATAGCTCAAGAAAATATTCTCTATATTCTGCAAAGTTCAAAAAAAATATGAGACTTAGAAATAAAAGGGATTTCATCTAAGAATGTCTCCTCATTTAAGAGTGTAAATTACTTCTTTACAGAAATCACTCACTACTCTGAAATCACATGAAGGATAATAAACCATCTGAACTGTTATCTGAAGTACATAACAGTCGTACCTTGGTATACAACAAAACTATCCCATGATTTTAATAGAATTTAAGGCATTTATTAAAGATATCATTGATTGTATTTACCTTCTATTACATGGCATCTATGACACATTTTGAATTTAGACAGGTTTTTAATATTCTGACAATAATATTACAATTATTGCAAATATCTATCTTGGAACCAAAGAGTTTCTGGGGATGCTTCCTATCTTCAAGACATCAGACCTTTTTGATGCCAAAACTGCTTCCCATTTCTCATGATGCCAATAACATTTTTGTCTGGGCCAAGTATATCTATCAACTGTATTTTTCCTTAGGTATAAGCACTGAATTTAAAAAGGGTAGTATGGTCTCTATGGTGGATTTAATTATGTACCCCAATTTAGACATGTTCTTAATATTAATCCACATTTCTGTGGGTATGAACTCATTGAAAATAGACCTCATGGAGATGTTATTTCTTCATTAAGGTGTGGCCAATGCAATCAGGATGGGCCTTATTCAGATTATTGATGGCTTTATAAAGACAAAAAACTGTAAGCCAGAGTCAGAGAAGGCCACAGGGAGAAGGAACCCAGAAGAGAAAGGAGAATGCATCACCATGAGACGGGAAAGCCAAGGGACCCCAAGGATTGCCTGCAGCCAGCACCAGAACACTGCAAGCTTCGGGGAGAAAGCAAGCCTTGCCTCTATTTAGATTTTGGACTTACCCTAGCCTCAAAACTGTGAGCCAATACATTTCCATTGTTTAAGTCAACCCACTGTATGGATCTGTGCAGCAGCTCAGGCAAACTAAAACAGTGTCAAAAGTCCGCTAAATTATAATGCCTTAGATCTTGGAAAACCTGACAATTTGCCCATGCATTATCTTATTTGATATTCAAAGCAACTCTAAGGGATAGACAAAAATTATTATTTTGGTAATATAGGTTAAGAAAACAGGACTCCAAAAGGCCTTGCCCAGGTCAACAGTTAGTAAATGGCCCAGTAGGGAATCAGGCCAGAACTTCTGGCTGCCAATCTAATGCACTTACTGCTCTATCATGCTGCTTCACACCACACAATGTACTTTAACTTGAGGTATTGGTAGCAGAATCTACAACTGCTGACTTAGAAAGGAAGGTGTAAATTTATTTTATTTTGCATTAGAAATTATAGAATATTGTAAAGAACAGGGATATAAAGTATAGTTACTGTCCAAAAGACCTTTGCACAAACAGTATCTCAGAACATATATTTTCTTCCCATGCGTCTTTTGATTCATGTCTGCTTAGTTTACTCAGAAAAATAAATTTTTACCACTGCCTTCCCTGCAGAACCAATATTGCTACAGAGGAGCAAAATGCATGCTATGCTATTCTGCCTCATGAATCAAAAATATTACTGACTAGATTCTGATTTCAGAGTCACCACCGTTGGCAATGAGACACAAGGCAAAAGAAACTCTTCCTGGTTAAAAAAAAATATTTTCAATGCCAAGCTCTTAATACATAAAATCAACATAAATACCTGACAAATGTTATATTTAAACCCTGTTTCAGAAATACTTGAATTTATTTCAGTGTAGACAGAAATTCATGGCATCTCAAACCAGGATGTGGGAGTGTGCTCTCTTGTAAAAGTGGCTGTTACAGATGTCATTACCAGCAGGCAGCAATTTAATTTAATAAATCCTTGACTTACATGTGGCAGAAATATGTAGCTGAGCTCCAAGAAATTGAGAAACATTGTGCTGGCCCAATCATGCCTAGCAGCAATTTGAAATTAGGTAAAGCAGAATTCTTCAAACCATAAAGAGTACATCTACAGAAATATCAAGGGGGCCTCTGTATGATCACAACAACTCTTATCTTCATAAAGGCAAAAACTCAGCAGCCAAAGCCGGCAAACTCATCAATGCCACAGTGAAGCTGTCTCAGCTCATAACTGCTGGAAACAAACATGTCTGTCTTCCTCAAAGGGCCATGGTGACTTCTAAACCTGAGCCATTAAAGGCTCATGTCTCTGGACTTTTAATAAACTCCAAAAGCAGCCCAGCATCAAAATATTCCTTTCTCACCAAATGGAACAACTTTTGCCTCTGTTCTGCATTCTTTTGTTACTGGTACATTTTATGCAATAAGCAAGAATCTTCTCTGAAACAACCTATCTTGGGAAAGGGTAAAAATAAATTTTATCAGATGAGAGGAAGAAGAAATGTAAATAGGACCACTGTCTTCTTTCAAACTCGGACATATTAAAATCATATTACCTTCATATTTTAAAGGAGATGGGGAAAATAGTTACATTTTTCATTAAGCCTATTTCCCAGCATTATAAGAAATTTACCATTAACAGTGAACCTGGATATTATATTTCATGGGTTATATTTCCTATTTGCTTCATCCATTGTGTTTTGGGACTCTTGAAGCTTCTTTTATTTAGTTCATTAAAAATTATATGGTAAAAAAAAATCTCAGATAATACCTGTTTGTTTATAATCTTAGTTATTAACTATTTCCACCTGGATGTTTTTAATGAAATTCAATTCATTAATATTACCCTGTTCTATAGAGTTGCTATTTCATTTTATCTCACCCAAAGAAATGTGCTAGGCACACCTGTAACTGTATATGTCCTCAGATTAATTCAAGCTTCATCAAACAAAATGACACCAAATGCTATCTCAATATAATCTATTCTTGCACCCAAGCCTTCATTATATACTTGGTTTGAGCAGTGGAGCCTGGGCATTGGAAGTCTTATTTTCCACTTACAGATTCATAAGGGTAATGAAATCTACCATTTGCAGGGAAAATGCCATGTAATCCACTGGACCATCTCAGAGTCACCCCAGAAAAAGATCCAGTGTGCAGTGGATTATGACAAATGAGCCCCTCAGGATGGCCCCCATATCCTAAGACAACTGTGTGCAGCACATCATCATATCCTACCTTCTGTTTTTTTTATATAGCAAAGACAATGCTACAAGCCCATTATCAATTAAATGAGTGTTCTGTGGGTTTTGGTTTGCTTTTCCTCAGGGAATGGGGATAGACTGGAAAAAATCCACATTATTTTTTGAACTATACTCACTTGAGAAGGTTAGTCAGTGACAGAGGGTAAGTGGGCAGGTGATAAATCCCCATGGATTTTAAGCCAGTATGGAGACTTTAGTTTCACTATGCCTAGCAAATTAAGGTAACTTCTCAAGACCTGAATGTGACCTTTTTAATGCATTGCATGTCACTCTTTTGCAAGGTCAGAGCTCATATTGTAATGTATGTACCAGGAATATCCTCTCATTCCCTCAGCCTCTACTAGCAGCTGCTTCTTAGATTTGCTACTGGCTATAGACTCTACTCTTCTTCCCTAATTGTGTGTTTATTCTTTTTGCTGCTGCTTCTGGACCATAATATACACATATAATCACCATGTATAAACATACATGCACACACCTATCATATCAGCTAGCCCCTTTTTCCTTGCTAACTTCCATTTTTGTTGTTAGAATCAACATCTTGTAGACAGGATCACCCTTTGACTTTTCTGGTCAATGAGATGTAGTAACAAGAACACCCAAAACATCCCATACCTCTTATCTACTCCCCCACTTTTATTTATATATATATTTTTTGTCTTTATTTTATTACTCATCTGCCCATACACTAGATAAAGGGAGTATCAGTCACAAGGTTTTCACAATCACACTGTCACACGATAAAACCTATATAGTTATGCAATCATCAAGTCTCCTGGATTAAACAGTTCAACAGATTCAGATATTTTCTTCTAGCTATTCTAATACACTAGAAACTAAAAAGGAATAGCTATATAATGCATAAGAATAACCTCCAGAATGACTTCTCAACTCTATTTGAAATCTCTTTACCACTGGAACTTTATTTTGTTCCATTTCTTTTCCCCCTTTTTGTCAAGATGGCATTCTCAATTCCACAATGCCAGGGCCAGGTTCATTGCCAGGGAGATTTTACACCCCTGTGAGTCATGTCCCATGTAGTGGGGAGGGTAGTGGGTTTATGTGCAGAATTGGCTAAGAGAAAGAGGCCACATCTGAGCAACAGAAGAGGTTCTCTATGGGTGACTCTTAGGCATAATTATAAGTAGGCTTAGTTTCTCCTCTGCAGTAATAAGTTTCATAAGTGCAAGCCCCAAGATCAAGGGCTTGGTTTACTAAATTGGGTGTCCCTAATGCTTGAGAGAATATCTGGAGTTCCCCAGGTGGGGAAGTTTAATATTTCTACATTTTCCCCCACTGCCTCAAGGGGGCTTTGCAAATACTTTTTTATTTTCTGCCCCAAATACTCTGGAATGTATCGGGATATTACATTAACCTGTACAGAATAACAGGATCTCATTCCCTATTCTATGTTCCATGTAATTACATTGTTTAAATAAACTGACCCAACAGGTTAAATTAGGTAGTAGTGTGCTACAGAGAATTTAAATTTCATACTGAATAAGCATCTCTTCCTTTGGTCTCACACAGAAGTCGAAGTTTTAAAATAAAGTCTATATCATCCTTTACCCTGTATTCTGAGTTACTTTAGTCCTAACCAAGTCCATTTCATTCATATCTCTAATTGAACTCTTACCTCTTTTTCAACTTCTTTAGCAGTTGCTGTATGGAGTAAAGCTGACTTTCAAAGGTGCAGAACTCTATCTCTGGGTCTCAGGTGACATTTGATCCATTTTCAACAAGACAAGAACTGAAAAGCATGCTGTTTTTAGTGATTCTCACAATTAACTACAAAGGAAAATGATTTATAAAGGAACAAAATTTTGAAAAAGGTTAAAAGCAAGGGAAGGAAATGGCTAAGGATCAAGATTTTAATCCACCATTTCCTAACAGTAACCACAGCCTGACAATTTTGGTGAGGCTGATACCATCAAGGAAATGTTCAATCCTTAAATTCCTATTTTTTATTCTATGGAATTTTTTTCTCTTCAAAATTATTATATAATATTTAAGATCATTCTCCAAAGGTAACCACCTGAATATGGTATTTCTGTGTACTATTTACAACCCAAAGTAGGCAAAGTGGTTTTTTGCTTATAACTCCCAAAATTGATGACTATATTTTCTTGATGAAAAACTGCAAAACCATAAAGTTTATCTTTCAGTGGAGAGAAATAACTTATCTGACAATTCTTAACAAATTATGGTGTAAAATAAAAGGAGAGAAAAGAAATATATATTTTATTTGTTTATTCTTTTTTCTTCCTTCCTCAACCATAGTTATAAGACATTGATTGGCTTTCTACTTGATATTTCATCACCTCAAATGTCCAATTAGTCATCATCAATTGATAGCCTTATATTTTTGTGTATGTATAGTTCTTTCTCTTTGTATATCTTTTTACAATCCCTATCACCTCCCCTACACCAAGATGACTTTCATTTGCACTGTAACAGATCTATCAATGCTGCTTTTACTTTGGAGTTATAATTACAAGATTTATAAAAATCTTACTATTTATACTCTTACCTATAGAAAAGCAGCAGGCTAGAAAACATTAGCTAGAAAGACTTCCTGCAAAAGAAATTGATTGTGAATGTACCAATATTTTGTATATAGAAGATTACAAAGAGAATCAGTGGGCTTTTCTGGGCAGGGAAAAATGATTCATCATTTTAAATCATCATTCAAGGGCCCAAATCTCATTCAGAAGAGAAACTGTTAAGTTCTGTTGGCAAGTTACTGTAAACCCTAAGTAATAAATCTGCCTTATTTTGTCAAACATTACTCTCAAAAGGACCGGTCACATCATTTTAAACAAGAGTATGCCTAATTATTTCCAAACGGCAGAAGTAATCTAAATCACCATTGCGTGTGTGTGTGTGTGTAAAGAATGTCTAGTTTTCAGAAGAAAGAGTACAGATAGTGAAGGCATTGCTCCATTGCCTGCCCCTTTCTCTGCCTGAAAATTATGCTGAAACAACCCTATGAATGTCCCAGTACGACCTGAAACCACAATATATGGTGGTGAAAATGACTTAGTAGATGGGAGGACGGTCAAATCCAAGTGCCTGCAGAGAGTACATAGACAAGAAAAAGCTGAATCACCCCTCAAAACCCAACTCTGAAGGAAAATTGCCAAATTAGAGTTGTTTACCAAGTCAAACAGTCAAGTGTAATGGCAGAACCAAAACATTGTTCAGACAATGCCAAGTCTCAAAATATTTACATACTGTATTCTTTCTCAGGAAGTTATAGGAGGATACACTCCATCAAAATGTGGATGTAAAGCAGCAAACAGGGAACAGAGAAGAGAAGCAAAGGGATTTCCCAGGACCTAGAAAAAAGGGAAAGAAGGGAAGTGTGTCATTGGCAGCCAGTCCAGATTGGAGCAGGGAGGCAGAGGACTTGAGTAAGTTTATTTCCAGGAAAAACTGGAACCAGTCTATTATCTGACCACATTTGTCTTGGGGGAAAATTATACCGAGATCTTTTGCAGAGACTTTGAAAAGTAGTAGATGATTTAGACATGGGTTCAAAAAAATTTATTCACAGATTTATAAAATCTAATTTAAAAAAGTCAAGAAAAACAAAAAGAAACACAAAAAGAGAAGTGTAATCGCTGTAAATAGAATAGCAGTGAATATTTACATAGTCATCGTACTGAAGGGAAATAAATGTAAGTTACCTGTTGGGAAGTTGGGGAGACGGAAAGAGAAGGAATCCGACAATATAGGAATCAACAGATGTCTAAAATGGATGAATCACAGTAGTATATACATACATACTAATTTAGAAGGTAAATACCAGAAGTAACTCCACAATAAACTACAAGAAGAGTACAAAGTGATTGTTTCTGGGTAGAGTTTGAGAGATGGTACAGTATACAGGTAACTCATACTTTTTAGTTTAAATCTTTTAGTACTATTTGAGTTTTTAAACTATGTACACAAATTACTTTGCTACAAATTTTTTTTAAAAGTCAACAATTCATTTTAGAAACCTTTCTGACATTACAAAACCCCCTTTCTAATGACTACATCTGAATGCACAGAAAACCAGCATGAATATTAAAAAGGTACATTTTTTAAAAGGCAGATGAAATAAATCTGAATAGATTTAAACACCACTTAAATTATCTTGAGACTAAATTTGCTAACTTAGCAAATTAAACACTGATGGCAAAAATCTCATTTCTCATTCACGACTTCAGTAAGCTGCATTTCCTATTTCAGACTTGACTCTAATTAAAGGAAAAAAAACTCCTGTAATAAAATATTGATAAAATGTCACTCCCTTCTGCAAAACACCAGAAGCATCACTCAATGGGAATCCAAAAATGTTTATCTATTTTTTCTTTCCTTGGTTGTGCTTTAGGATAAATGGGACCTCCTCAAAGTTAACACTCTTGCGCTTCAAAGGGCTTGTCTAGAACGTGAAAAGGCAGCCTACCCAATGGGAGGAAATATTTGGAAACCACGTAAACTATAAGGGTTTAATATCCAGAATATACTTAGAAATCCTACAACTCCTAAAATTAAAAAAAATGAAGACAAAGGACCCAATTAAAATATGGGCAAAAGATTTGAGTAGACATTTTTATCAAAGCAGAAATGCAACTGGCTAAAAGGTACAGGAAAAAATGCTCAACATCACTAGCAATTAGGGAAACACAAATCAAAATCACAGTAACAGGTCAGCAGAGGGCTCCTCCCCTGACGACCACGGCGGCCACGGGGGGGCTGCCCCTTCTTGTGGAAAGAGAGGAAACTTCCTGCCATCAGTCTGGTATCTGTCCCAGGGAAATCTGCTCTCTGCCCTCTCCCCGGGTCCCTCTAGGAGCCCGAGCCCTCTCCCGTGTCCTGCGTGCCGCGGGCAGATGGCTGTGCAGCATGGGCCTGCCACCCTGGCTCCAGACCTCGGCTGAGCGCCTGGGAGGCCCGGGGCTCCGCACGCCAGGTCGACCCCTCGTCGCAGGGGAGTCCCGCCTGTATTCTGCCGAGGCCTGCGCATTTATTGGCCTTGATGGAAAACTTTCTTCTGTTGGGACGAGGAAAGGAGGAGCCCCGCTGTTCCCCGAGAACGTGCATGCTGAGCGCCCCCACGTCCCTTGCCCTGAAGCTGCGTCAAGAGAAGCTGACCTACCGCAACCAGTCAGTCTTATGAAATCCGACTCTCAGAGAATCGTAAGCTGGGAGACCCAAGCTCTGAACAGAAGTCCGCGTGGTTTTCCGTGACTGCCGGCTGCAGTCCACCGAGCACCAGCAGCGGGAGGGCTGGCGGTGGAGCGGGCCGGAGACCGGGTCCCGGGCACTGACAGTGCACCGTCTGTTGGTATCTTGGACCACAGCGCTAGCCCCATCCAGCTGAACACTATTGGGTTTCGGTGGGGACCTTCGAAGAGAGCCTCTGCGTTCAGTAAGGTGCACTGCATCAGCACGGAATTCACCCCGAGGAAGCAGGGGGGCAAGAGGGGCGTGCCTTTTCGCGTGCAGATTGATAGGTTTAAGTAGAGCAAGAGCAGGGAGTACATGGATCACTTGCACTCAGAGCTGCCACATCAAAGTATTCCAGCCAAAGGGAGCCGACCAGAAGCAGAGGAGTGCCGGGGAGGGAATGGAGAAAAGAACCGCCCAAGAGAAGAAGTGCTAGCCATCCTATGAGACGACCATCCTCACAGAGTGAGGCCCCCCGTCCAGCCACAACAGGTCTCTCAGTAGCTTTGGACGTGGCAAAGGCGACAGCTCTCCCACCCACCCAGTGGAACCCCTGCCGATGACCACCTGCTCCCGTCCACCTCCATCCAGGACGCCCAGCAGCGGCTCCACTGCAACAGGTCCTCGCTGTGCTGCAGGCTCTTTGCCAGCTTTTCCGGTGCTGATTTGTTGAAAATGTCCTGAGATGATTTTGTTCAGATCTGTAGCCCCGCAGATGGGATCCGGCTCTTCAGTGCCACCAAAGGCAGGAATGTGAGACCAAAGTTGACCAGGAGCTGGAGCAGAGACAAGCCCCCCTGCAGCAGATGAGGGATGGTGGCCAGAACAGCAGCCTCTGTGGACTGTGCCATCTTTTGGAAGAGCTGACTGCTTTGGAGTTGATTGAGCAGATTGCAAATCTGTACAGCATTTCCCCACAGCACATCCACTGAGTCTAATCTACCTGCTGTGGTCGGCGGGCATCCACATGGTGGTGAGCAAAGAGATGGTGCAGAATTTCTAAGCAAATCTTGTTTTATCCTCAGCACATTAAAAGCCAAGAGCAATGACAGCTATCACATCATCCTAAAATGTGAACTCTGAGCAGAAGTAGGTTGTGCACCTGCCTCCAACTCCCAGCCCAAATCCCAGCCCACAGGACTGGATGTGGAACTTGCACCACTGTAATGTGTGGCTTTGCCTGGACAGCTGAGGCTGGGAGGGACCTCGCTCAGTCCGAGACAGGCACCGATCATATACCAGCAGAAACCCATGGACACAGCCCCTGGCATGCAGTAAGACAGTGGCTCCTCTCTCCCTTCCTCCTGGCCAGCTTTTGAACAGTTCCTTGTTCTTTTTCCCAACCCTGGCATTCTAAAGAGGCAAATGGGGGACCACCTTCTCTGAAACCTCTCACCCCCTTAGTTGGAGGCTAGTTCATTGGGAATCTTGGTGCCACTTATATAGGTTCTTTATCACCACTCTTTTGCTGTACCCCGAACCTTCAGCTTCTTCCTGGTAACTGGATCCATGGCCAGGTACTAACTGGACAGTGGCGATTGTCACCAATCTCCTGTATTCGTGTGTGTTTCCCTTCTCAGGGATCCTGGTAGGTGTCCTGTTCCTTCTTTTTCACTGGATTGATAGGCATGGGAATAATTTCTGTGCCTCAGCCTCTTCAATCTTTACCTTGCTTCTAAGGATTTGCTCCTACAAAGACCAGAGATGGGCTCATATCTCTGCATTGGTGCCCTAGACACTGTGATGTACGGGTAGGACCTGCCACACAGATGCTAGTTTTGAGGCCCCTCAGAGCAGAGAATGGCCATTTTCAGGCACATTCTCATGAGTAGAAATGGGATGAGAATGAAATGCTTCCTCTTGAGCTACTCTGGTACAATGAAATTTTCTAAACAAACATGGGTAAGGAGGAATCAGAAAGGAGCACTCCTTTCTATCATCGGATGACCTTGACCTTCATAATACAAGCTTCTCTTGCAACTGACTTATAAACCCCCATTTAAGGAAGACCTTGGTCCTACCACTGCTAAATTTGCCACGTTTCCTGGGGACATTTTATTTTCTGTGGGTGCCCTCATTGAAATGTTTAACTGTTTTCATTTGGAGGAGGTATGTTTAGAGTATGTTGCCTGCACTGGGGTGCCTGGATTACCTTTCACCGTGACCCAGCTTCAGGGCAATTTGACTATCAGTAAGTGTGCCAGACTCAGGAGTTAGTCTTGGTTTTGACTCTGGGACCCAGGATCCAGGGATTATATTGGCCCAGGGCTTCAACTCTGATAATTTAGGGTCATCTTCCAAAGCATGATGAACCCTGTGACCACTTGAGCAATTTTTCTTTAAAAACGGGCTTTCTAAAGTAGAGCTTTTGAGAAATAGAGTGTTGACTCAGATAATCTTTGACCTTGTTTTACAGATGGGTAAACTGAGGCGTAGGTGGGCAGAGCCACCCACCTGACATCACATAGCGACAGGGTAGAAACAGAAATTTATCATACAAACCAGAACACTTCTGAGAGTGAAAACGGACTGTACTAATAATTATATTGGAACAACAGGTGTGGTGTTACTACAGCGCAGGCACAGGCCCCTGATTCTTTTTTGCGTGTGTGTGGATGGGTGGGGGTAGGGTAACAGTTTATTGAGATATAATTCACATACCACACAATTCACCCATTTAAAGTGTACAATTCTGTAGTGTTCAGTATAGTCACAAAATTGTGCAACCATCACCCCAAAAGAAACACTGTAGCCTTTAGCAATCAATTACCTTCCCAATCCCTTCCCCAATCCCCCTAGTCCTAGACAGCCATGAATATACTTTCTTCTACAAATTTGCCTATTCTGGATATTTCATATAAATAGACTCATACAATATGTATAATTATACATTGTATACATGGTAGTTGATAGCTTTTGTGGTTGGCTTCTTTCACTTGCACTTAGCATAATGTTTTTAAGGTTTATCCATGTTGCTACATGCAGAAGTACTTCATTCCTTTTTGTTTCTGAATAATTATTGTGTGTGAATAGACCACATTTTCTTATCCATTCATTAGTTGGTGGGCATTTGGGGTGTTTCCAGCTTCAGCTACCATGAATGATCTGCTATGAACACTTGGGAACAAGTTTGTGTGTTTCCATTTCTCTTGGGAATATCCCTAGGAGTGAGTTGCTGGGTCATATGATAATTCTATGTTTAACTTTTTAGGAACTGCCAGACTGTTTCCCCAAGTGCCTGCACCATTTTATATTCCCACCAGCAGTGTAAGAGGCAATATTCCCACATCCTTGGCATCACTTGTTATTACTTCTTTTTAGTTCTAACTGTCTTAGTGGGTGTGAAATGGTATGCCATTTGGGTTTTGGTTTGTATTCCCTAGTGACTAATGATGTTGAGGTTCTTGTGCTTTTATCAGCCATTTGTGTATCTTCTTTGGAGAGAAGTCTGTTTAGATTCTTCGCCCATTTTAAATTAGGTTGTCTTTTTATTATGAGTTTTAAGTGTTCCCATATGTTTTAGATACAAGACTCACCAGATATCTGACTTGAAAATATACTCTCCCATTCTGTGGGTTGTCTTTTCACTTTCTTGGTAGAAAGTGCCCTTTGGAATTCAAACATTTTTAATTTTAATGTAGTCTATTTTTATTCTGGTTGCTTACGCTTATTTTTTTTTAAATTTTATTTTGAAATAAATTCAGTTATAGGAACAGTTGCAAAAACAACACAAACCCCAGACAGAGCTCCAGCATACCCTGACCCCCTCCCCAATACCCCATCCACCAACTTTAACATGCTGTCACACCATTTCTCTTTCCCTCCCTCCCTCCCTATCATCCATCATCTATTGCTCTGTCTTCTGAACATGAGAGCAAGCTGCACACATCCTTGAACAAACACTATAATTCACATATACAATTCCCATGAACCAGAACATTCTTTTATGCAATCCCATTATGGTTGCTTACGCTTTTGATGTCATTTCTAAGAAAGCATCGCCAAAGTCAAGATGATTTGCTCCTGTGTTTTCTTCTAAGAGTTTTAGCTCTTCCATCTAGGTTTGTAATCTGTTTAACTTTTTTATGTTTAAGAAGTAAGGCCCAACTTCACTCTTTCACATGTGGATATCCAGTGTTCCCAGCTCCATTTGTGAGAAGACTACACTTTCCCCGTGGAATTGTCTTGGCACCCTAGTTAAAGGCCCCTGTTAAAGGCCCCTGATTTTTACTGAGCCGGGAACACAGCTCAACTAACTGTCAATTTTGCTCAACTTTGCTTACTCAGTCCTGTTTGGCTTCACCGTTCCTACAGCTGGCTCCCCCTTTACCTGTCTGACTGATACTGGGTAAGTTCACCACTGGACCTTCCAGTCTTTCCTGGTACATGTTCCAGCTCCCCATACCAGTCCTGGGATAGGGTCAGGACCAGCATTTCCTTTACAGAATAATAAAGGAGAAGAGGAATAATTTTCCCAAGATCACACAGCCCATTTCTGGCGGAATCAGGACCTTTGTTCTTCTGAACTTCCAGCCTCTCGAGAAGGAATCTGCAGTTGCCATACCTAAGGGATGCCCCTACCCAGGCCAAAGGAGGGCAGGTTAAATTCCTAATTCTAAACAATGTGGTGGTCTAACATTTTCATTTCTCATTTCTGAAAAGGGTCTAATAAAGGTCTGGCACCTTTGCTGTTGGTAGAGTCTCCCATCTCTGACACTGCCCACTGCAATCTGCTCTCCTTACCTTCTAATGGTAATAGTTAAATCTTGCAGCATGATTCCTTCCATTTATATTTTCTTCCTGGTATAGTTACAAAGGAGCAGCAAATAATAAATACCAAATAAAGAGTAAAAAAAAAAAAAAACCCGCAAACACACAATGAGATATCATTTCACACCTACCAGAATGGCCGCTACTTAAAAAAAAACAGAAAACTACAAATGTAGGAAAGGATGTGGAGACATGGGAACACTCTTTCAATGCTGGTGGGAATGTAAAATGGTACATTTACAAACTGGAAGACAGTTTGGCAGTTCCTCAGGAAGCTACATACAGATTTGCCATATGGTCTGACAATCCCGCTGCTAGGTTATACCCAGAAGAACTGAAAGCAGGGACTTGAGCAGACATTTGCACACCAATGTTCACAGCAGCATTATTTACAATTGCCAAAAGATGGAAGCAACCCAAGTGTCCAGCAACTGATGAATGGATAAACAAAATGTGGTATATACACATGATGGAATATTATTCAGCTGTAAGAAGGAATGAAGTAGTTGATGCATTTAAGAGACAGAAAGTAGAATACAGTTTACCAGGGTTGGGGTGAAGGGTGATGGAGATTTAATGTAAAATGAATAGAGGGTTTCTGTTTGTGGTGAAGGGGAAGTGCTAGTAATGGATGATGGTGTGGGTACTGTAACCCACTGACTGGTATGCCTGGGATGGGAAGATTTATGTTGCATATGTATTTCCACAATTTAAAAAAAAGAGAGAAACTAAAGAGATAATGACAATTAAATGCAGTACATGATACTAAATGCAATCTAGGAATGGAGGAGAAAAGACTCAAGGACATTACTGGAACATAAGAAAAAAATTCAATATAGAATGCAAGCTTTGTATCAATGCTGTTTCTTGAACTTGATAACTGCACTTAAGGTAATTATATAAATGAATATACTTATTCATAGGAAATGAACATCGAAGTATTATGTGTCCAAGAAGTATGATGTGTGAAACTGGCTCTCAAATGTCCAGTAGAGAGAGAGAGACAGATATAGATGATAGATAAGATGAATAGAATAATATGGCAAATGTCATAATGTTAAAATGGTGGATCTGGGTATCTGGGGTAGGTGGGGGGCTATGTTGGAGTTCTCTGTATGGGGTTTGTATTATTTTTGCAACTGTCCTGCAAGGTTGAAATTATTTCAAAATAAAAAGTTTAAAAAAAAATGTCTAGTGTATATCATAGTGCCAAGAATGATACCTTCTCAAGAAATACCTGATATGTCCAGAGCAAACACTGGTTGGTTCTATCAAGTACATCATAGGTAGTGAGATAGACTTTGAAATATGTCCTGATATAGAAATGCCCCACTACTGTGCAGTTCTCCACCCATGTGTTAATAGGATAACAGGGGCCTGCCTTGCCAAAACAAAACAAAAAAACACGTTACCCATAAATCATGTTTACTTATTTGGCTCTCCTACTAGAGTATAAGCCCCTCGAGGGCTGTGGCCACATCCTATGGAACATAGTTGCTCCAAGTGAGGAACAGAGCCTGACACCCAGTAGGTCTCTATACTCACTGAATCAAAGCACCAATTGGTTATGACTGCCTGAAACAGGAATTGAGCATGACTGTAAGACCCACTTAGGTCTCAAAAACAGGATGCAGCGATTGATTAGGACTATCTAGTGTGGTAGGCACAGGGGTTACAGAACAGGTGGGACAGATGCCATCTCCCCTTCTAGATGTCCAAGACCAGCGCATAGGCTACTTCAGGTAGAAGACAGATGGCAGGCTCCAGTCACAGCAAACACATTAAACATATAAGCTCCCTCTACAATAGACCTATTCCCACTTCCTCTTAATGTAAAGAGGCAGTGTGCTTTTTGGGAGGTGGAGTGGCCTAAGGAAAAGAAACAGGCATCTAATCTGGGGCCTGCCATCACCAAGTGGCAAATCTTAAACAAGTCACGGAAAGTTCTCTGGGCCTTAACACAAGAGCTCATGACCAAGGTAATTGCTAACATTTTTATGAAAATGCCTATGATTCTACCCCACGCCCATTTTACTGGTTAGTTTCTACCCTTAAGAGCTAGTATTTTGAACCTTACATGTAAAGTCTCATCAACTCATGAAAATCCTAACAATAAGTTAAGGTTCATTTTCTAATTTTTGTATTTTAAGCATAACCACAGGTCTTAATTTAAATGTGTAGGGTGTACACAGCATTCTGTGGATGGTGATGACAGCTGCTGACTTGCCTTGACATTTCAAAGACATCTCCTCTCCCCACCCCAACCAGGAGACCAAAATTTATTTTAAAGATGTTTATGGCGCTTTATCTATTATGGGAACAATCCAAATATTCATTAACAGGGATTTGGTTAAATAAATTATAATACATCTTGATGATAGGATACTATACAAACATTTGAAATTATGTATAACAATATTTAATTACATGGGAAAAATAGGAAGTAAAAGTATATAAATGGCTTAATCCTTTAGTTACAAAAGCTGTATGTGTGTGTGCGCCTGAATAGAAAAACAGACAAGAATGTCAGTAGTTGTTATTTCTGGGATGTGGGTTTTTAAAACTCAATGTCCACAATGCTGTCCACAATGCAAGAGAGCAAGACGGTAAGGTGTGATGGAGACTGGAGAACTGGAGCATACGTGCCCTCTTTTTAACACCATGAAGGCCAAACAAAACAATTTTGTCAGTTTAGAGATCCTGGATTTGGGGATTATTTTCTTCCTTATGTTTTTGTATTTTGCAAATTTTCTACATCAACAATGTGATACTTTTGTAAGCTTGTTATGTTATTTAAAAGCTCAAAAGGTGGCCACACCAGCAAACTTCAGAAAAAGATATATTTCATTCATGGCAGAATATTAGGTAACATTTTAGCAAGCAGGAAAATGGGGGAGTAAAATAAGAGCGCCAACAAAATATGAACTAAAGGTAAAAAAGATGAACCCTTTTATTTTAGGGATGTGTAAAGGGAGGCTACCAAGCTCACAGAGCAAGAGCTGAAGTTGTAGGAAGGGTTTGTGACATGTTGCTGACAGGAAGAGATGTCTTGCCTGTGCTTTCTGAGGTGTGTAACTCACGCATGGAGGGCTAAGCAATCTTGATGATATCCAGAGTAAATGCATTCAAGGGATAAATGCTTAACACAGTTTTAGTTGATGGGTAGGAGAGGCTGCACAGGTGGGGAAACTTAACCAGTGCAGATGGGATGGACAAAGTGAGAGATGAGAAATTAGGCCAGTTCTGGTTGTTGTTCAGGCTAATATCAGAAAGCAAAGTTGGAAGGACAGCCAGCTTAAGCTGGGGCTAGAGACCAAAGTGAGGACCATTCAGGAGAACAGCCAGCACTGAGATGAGCTTCGCTACCCAAAGCCACCTTTTAATGAACTGCTTTTAGAGTTGTCTCTGAACCATCTGCTTACAGTGGTATTGAAAAGTGATCCTGACAGTACCTTCAAAGTGCACAATACTTTCATACATCTTTACATCTGCGTGAGATGGATAGCATTTTACCTCTGTATAACTGAAGATACAGGTTAGATAAACTAGTAAAAAGATCATGTATAAACACAAATCTGAAAGACTTCAAAGCCTGTTTAAGAGTCAGGCCTCCCCCCGTGTCTTGAATCCAAACTCCAAGCCCTGCAGCAGGTTCACTAACCTCGGAGTGGACTGGAGGGAAGCCGAGAGGACTGAACAGGAACGCTGAGGAGCATTGGGCTGGGACGTCCGTCACACACCCTTTATGTCAGGTCAAAGGCACAACAGTCTAGTGCTTCTCCCACTTCTCCCACATCACCATTTTAATAGAAACTTACAAGTAACAAAAGGTGCACCCTGGGCTTCATCAGCAATCCATAATTCATAAGAGTGAATGCAACTTAAGTGGCAAGGCCAAGAATAAGTCTTAGTAATTGACTGAAAAAAATTAGAACTCTCAACTGAGCAACTGCTCCATCTTCATCATCTATTAGATTGTTTGATGCACAAAGATTAGAAAATACATATATATGGAAAAACAAATAACTTTAATGATTTATGGTAAATAAATGCAAGCTTAAATCTATGATTGAGAAATGAAAAGAATTATAAAGAAAATACAATCGCAAATTTCAAGAGTTTAATAAGTGCTGTCAAATAAATAAAACTCAAAATGAAACTGCTTAATAGTGGCAAAAAATACAATGAGGGAAGAGGGTTAAAACCAAGAAAATGAGTGGAGGAAAATGAGCAGGACACCCCAAATGGAAATTCAGATCAGAGAAACAGACATAAACTGGTCTAGGAATGTAACCTAGGAGGCAAAAGAAAGTGACTGAAAGTCAGCTATAAACCAGAAATTACACCCCAAATCTCAGTGAGTCTTAAGCCATTTAATCCAGACATTTTTTAACCCCTCAGATTTGTTTGGTGCTATGTTGATCATTATCTGTTGGAATGAAATATGGGACAAACACATTACTGGTTGTAGACAGTGTTTCAGAGATGATGCACCCTTGAAGGTAAGGGTCAGCCGTGTATCATTTTGTTCACATTATATGCCTTGATATGGAAAGTAACATGTCAAAAGAAGGACTTAAAATAAAATGTATTTTCAAATGATCAGCAGAATCCCAAACAAATGGATCTTACAATGTTGATTCACTTCACAGAATCTCAGTGTTTTAAAATGAGGGATATTCTAGGCCAGTGGTTAACAAACTGTCCTATTTGTTCCACCGGCACCAAACTGGCAAATCTCACACTGTTCCCTCCCCACACTTTTAATATTACAAGTAATTCCACCCCCTTAGAAAGATGTATTCCACGTCTGCTTCTTTTAAAATGTTTTAAAATGAACTCATTCAATCCTGTCAATTCACAAATGAGAACACTCAGACCAGAGTAATTACCCAGGTCCCCCCATTCTCAGGATGCTGTCCTGCCCACGACTCTACTGTCTTGTCTGTCTTGGTATGACGGGAAGCACTTCCAACTCCCACCCCTGGACTGACTGTGTTATAGCCTTTTGTAAGATCTGGAAAAATCTGTGCTAAATCAAGTAATTCCCAACTACTGCCTTCATGCCAACCTAAAATTTAAAAAAAGAAAAAAAAAAAGAAAAAAAAAAAAAAAAAAAAAAAAACTTTACAAAGGAAGAAATTCAGACCTTCAAAAAAATTATTTTAGCAATATCTAAAAAAGTCGACCAGAAAAAGACGTTTTCCTAATTAAGCCTATTGATATTTGATTGACAATTGGCTAGTTTCAGGAAATCTTTTTAAGAAATACTGATACTAAAATGTGTTAGACCAAATGCTCCCTCTCTCTCTTTCTCTCTCTCTCTCTATATATATACATACATGTATATACTAAACAGTTATCAATTGATAGCTAATAAGCAAGTGTATGCGATAAAAATATGTATCATAAGCCCAGTATTGATTTTTCGCCATCAAAGAACAATAATGTTGAAGTTCTAATCATGATTTTCTGATGAATGGGCAAGGTTTTAGAAAGAGAAAAATTTAGGAACAGATATCCAGATAAATTCTAAGAAACTAAACAAAAACAAGGCAAGATGAAGACAACCGTAGACAAGAGAAGACTTTATCACCTGTGGTGGCACACTGAAACCAGGTTCTCTATTTTCATTGCAATAAAGTCAGAATACATTATATGACAGAATTCTGTTTAGTAAAGAATAATTAATAGTTTGGCTGGTAGCAGGTGTGGGCTTTTTTCATCAAAGAACATTAAAAGGCTGATACAGTAATGATACCACTCATATATTTAACCAACAGTTCTGATTCCTCTCACTAATCTCTGATAATTTGATTAGAAAGACATGATGAATCAAACCATATGTCAGCTCTAAAAAGAAAAATCCTTCAAAGCAATCCCAGCATCTAAATGATAAACACAAAATAAATTCCTAATCTGGAAGAGGTGTGTGTGTTTCCCTTTTTGGATTAAAAAAAAAATGACTATCTATTTGTAAAAATGTGACTGATCAAAAACAGCACAATGGCTGTGTTCTCACAAACTGTGTAAGTTCAATTTGAAATGTTCACTCTGTAAAGTATTCAGCTGTCAAGAGGGAGCAACTCAAAGGACATCACACAGTCTATAAACCAGCTGGAAGGAGCCATCCAGACTTTGCCCTGTCGAACCTTCTCTGGACGATAATTAGACAAATCCTCAAAGATGATATACTGCGTACAGAAGCGCTGATCAGAATCAGGTTTGGCATGGTATGCAACTGTATTGATGGTTTGAGTCACGTCACTGTCTGGCTTTGGCTTTCTACTGAGGATCTGTCCCCCAGCTGCAGTGACAAGCTTAATGAGGTTGTTCTTTGGATGGTGTTTGAAGGTTCCCCCAAAATAGAAGTAGCATCCATCAAACAGCTTTGGCAACTGAAATAACAAGAAAAAAAGTTGTTAAAAGCAGAACAAAATATTTAGAACACTACATACAAATAATGGAATTAACAAATAATCATGAGAAGTTACGAAACCATTTAATGAAGTGCTGGGAGAAACTGTATTTCAAGTAAACTATTTTGGGTCAAGAAAACTACATAGGCAAATAAGGGGTTTCTGTTTGGCATCCAGCCCCCACCTAAGATTTGGTCATCCCGTGCTCTTTCCACTCTCCCAAGATTTTATATATGCTTTGTATAAGACAAAAAAAAAAAAAAAAAAATTAATGAAGCTTCTTTGATCAGGATGTTTATTCATATTTGGTGGGATCTGAAACCAAAAGAATTTTTAGAGTATCTGAAATATGCTTCAAGGGCACCTGGTTAAACTGAATTAAATTACAAGAGTAACATCTTTCTATGGACCTTTTATCCAATGCTACCCATACATGTTCAGGTCCCTATATTTTACCAACTAAAGGACTCCAGGGTAGCCACAGTGAAAACATGGCCTTCAGGATTCCAGAGATGTATTGGTTAGTGTACAAAAGATTATGAAGTCATGGCTAGGGATCCAATTAATTATGAAACACAGTTCTTTGTGCTTTATTAAAGAAAAAAAAAAAAGGTTTCACAATTCCCTTCTATGAAAATTGTTCATCATTCCTAATATACTTATATATCAATGGGATAATGGAATATGATCCATTAAAACTGCAATATGTGGCAGTAAAGACATACGGTAACTAAATCCGAGCAGCAGCTGTAAGTCTTCTTTCAAGTTACTTCCTGTATCTCAGACTTACCTCAGATTCTGAAAGGTTTATGAGAATGTTCAAGATGCCAAATATCCATTAACACTATGAAATTATTACCTTCTGGATTTTACTGCTCATCATGATCATCTTTCAGAATCAAGTGCTTGAAATAAGCACAATTAAATTTTTAATCAGTCACCTGTACTTGTTGAAAGGGCAGGAGCAGTTTTTGCTGATGGTGATAATAAGTCATAATAAGAACAATGAATGTAGTATCAAAAGCAAAATACCAGCTGTTCTCTGTTCAGTCTGCTTCTCTGTGGACCTTCGGGAACTTCATACTTTTCCTCCTGTTCACATACTTTTCTTTGTAGACATGCTTTCACCCCTGACAAAAACCAAGGATAAAAGCAAAATAGGTATCAAGTGAGCAACATTCCTTTATAACTGAAATTAAACAATTTATCTAAGTGTGCTAAAATGGGATGTTTTTCTTCTTCATGGTTGTTGTATTGTTCTGAAATAGAAACAAAAATCTTATTCATGCAAAAATGAAAGAGAATAAAACTGGCTTTCCATGTAGACAAAATATAAGAATCTTTCCTTTAGAGGATGGGCAATGAAGTAGTCCTGAACAGTAATTGTAATTTTGATCTCTTTTCTGAAAAATGTAAACCCATCTATTATTTCAAACATAAGACTAAAAACTCACATTTTTACTTACAGCAATTCCTAAAATTAAGGCAAATAAAAAGTCCATTATTTATTCCAGCCCACAGTAATCCGTCAGTTGTGTACCTATTGTCTGCACCACTCATTTTTGCAGTCCTATGTCTCGTCTCCTGTTAGACTATAAATGCTTCGACATTAAGGAAAGCACTTGACTCTAAGCACCTAGCTCAGCTGGCCACTCAACCGGGGATCAACGATACTAGTTAAAATAAACCATAAGCACAGCTTGGGACTGTTTGAGATTTGACAGGTCCAGAAGTTGCTAATCTGGAGATGAGGTTGGGCCTTGCAGGATAAACAGCATTCTTCTGATTGCTTGGGTAAGGATAAGTATGCTTACAATTCTAGGTTAAAAAGCAACAGCAAGAGTGTTTAGAGTCACTCCACTAAATGGCTCCTGGGTTAGGAAGCTCTTGGCAGGGCCACTAGCTGGCAGCCACACCAACTGTGTGGCAAAGCTCTACAAGTGAACCCTCAGGCAGGCCAGGATCCATCACAGAGAGAAGGACACCAATAACTGCATCTAAAGGTCTGTCCTTCAGATAGTACCTGTCATCATCAAGGGAGGAAATGCCTGACATGTGTCCATGTATATAGCAAGCTCTTGTTTTTATGGCATGTAACTAAACTGAATTTGGGATCTGGAGTCAAATGACTTAACTACCCCAATTAGTTGCTCTGAGATAATTACTTTAAACCCTTTGAGCCTCTATTTCCCTTCTTATTTAAAAATTACCATACAACTAGGAAGCTAATAATACCACCTACTTCACAGGGCTGCTGTGGTCAAAATGTGAAAAGGGTTCTGGAAACTATAAGAAATTCTCTTTTTCACACAATTTGCTTTTCATATTTGAGATTATTTCTGGCATTGAAAGCACATAAAAATGGAAATATTAAATATTTTTTTAAGGTAGAGGAACATTAAGAAAATATGGAACATCAATACGCTGTTTCATTGTTAGGTCCCTGAGCACAAAAGAATACAAGAATACCAAAAATTGTTGAGTGTTATGTTGGCTGTGTATAAGTTTATTATTTTTATACTTGTAAATCCTTTAGGACCAAAGTCATATCTTGTAAATTTTTATTGGTGGAGAATAACTAGTAACATAATTTTACTAAAAAAAATGAATGCTATGTTATCTCATGTCATCTTATTCTATGAGCAGAATGCATTATTATAATCTGAATGTGTAAATGCTGACCAATGCTTTGAAAACTTTAATTTTCCTTAATCATAGGGCCTAACAAAAGGAATTTAAAAGGAATAAACTTTTAAAAGGGCAGAAAACCACAACTAAACTCATTATTTTCTGGTTAAAGAAGAGAAAAAAAGAAAAACAGAATTCTTTAAAGCCCAATTTACTCCATTGCATTTTCTCTCTCTCTTTCCACCATTAAATGATGAAAGTTATAACCATTTGTTTTAAGGAAAGACTCTAATAAATATTAGTATGATAATAACTACCTCCTATGTTGTACATACTTGTGTTATTTCCAAAATCCAACAAAACTGCTATATTATTTCCATTTCAGGGGAGGAAACTAAAATACAAAACAGTTAACCTCATTCAGCTAATAAGTGGCAGAACAGGAATTAAACCCAAGTCTGCTTAGTTTTCTAAAGCCTGTGTGTTTTTTACACTAAAATATATCTTTCTGCCACACAAGATAAACCTTGGGCTCTAAAAGGCAGGATGTGAATATTTCAAATGCTTTAAGGCTGCTTCAACTGTGCTTACTATATTAAAATGTCAGAAGAAAAGATTTTAACAACTGAATACTCAATCTCTCCAAAAAGTGAGCTTGTCAAGAGCATGTTCAAATTCAACACCCAACCTAGGGTTATTCCCTATCATGAAATTCTTAATTTATGTTAGTTTTGCTGTGCTTTGATGCCCTCATCCCATATGCTGTTAACATAAAAATATTTAGCCATGTTTGCTATGCTGAATCTGAGTCCCATTATTCTCACCAACTTATCATAAATGTAATAGTTCTATAAAAACTGTTGCTTTTTTGCACATAATTAAGATTACATTTTAAAAAATAGCATAATTTTAATATAGACTGAGTAAAAACTATCTCTCTAATGAAACTAATATTAAGATATTAACCTTCCTATATAATGAAAATGAGCCTCAAAACAGAATTTTTGACGATGCTCATATATCATACTAGAATACTGTTAGTGTGCTCACATAACATCATACAGTGTTGTTAAGCACCAACCCAAAAAACAATAATCTCACTAAACCTCTGACTTAAATCAAACTCATTATTTTACATGTAAATTATTTTTACTTTTTTCATTACTTATACAGGTAGGCCCCTTTCTAAAACTCCTTATGATATGTGCAGAACATTCATAACAGTTATTTCTAGATCAAAGGATACTGCCTACATTTAAAGTCAAGGACTGAACTGTTCAGTGAATACTCCAATGATGTCTAGTGGAAAAAGTGAGTGGCTAATGTAAAATTAGAGATAAATAAATGGACTGCACCTATGCAAGTCGCAAAAAGCACATATAATGCTATCAACTGATCTTGTTAATGTGTTGGCATTAATCAATTGACAGAATTTAGCCTTAGATAGTATACTGAAATAAGCATGGCATCAAAGAAATGAGATGGCAGACACTAAGACAGCAGCATGGCACTTCCACGAATGATGCCAGCTTTTACAGATCATACTTCAAATCATAAGATTTCAGAAATCCTATGCTCTGGTTACAATTACTGAGTAGAGAATTCTTTTATTTCAGTAATAATTTGCCAAGTGCCTGTATCACCTAGTATCACCTGAAGAAGAATTAATAAATGGATCTGTTTTTCCAAAAACCAAGGAACAATTTCCAGGTCTTTAACAATATGTTTGAATTTTGGCAAACAGTTTTGTTAGAATTGCTGTCACAGTATTGAAAACATCTATGATTTTTTGAAAGTTGCAAGTGACACCTGGTCTGAGGATTCCAACTTGAATGCCTACAACGGTCAGTCAGATTACTACATAAATGTGTGAGGAACAGGGGTTGAGTGGCAGGGAGTTTGCGAAGACTGTAACAAAAAGGGAAAATGCACATCATAAGTAAGGCATAAAAATTAAATGTTTTTGCTAGGCTAAACCACATTTCATAAATAAGGAAACTCAAGTTCTGAGAGATTTAAGCAGCTTTTCCAGTGACACAATTGGGGTGAGAACTCAGATATCCTCTAACTCCTAAATCAGTTTTTAAATAAATCTTTTTCTTAGTTGTAAAACAATAAATCATGTGAGAACTCAGATATCCTCTAACTCCTAAATCAGTTTTTTTTTTTAAATAAATCTTTTTCTTAGATGTAAAACAATAAATCATGTAAGGAAATGCGAGGCATCTTCTACTCAGATTTAATATATTGCATTTCTCTTTCAACAATCACAGAATCACTTAACAGACGACTAAATAGAAGGACTGTTATTTACTTTAAAAAAAAAAACAAAAACAAAGAAAAAACAGTCAAAAACACACCAAATGGCAAAAATGCTGACTACCCTGATGGGGAGCAGGGGAGGCATGATGTGCTTGGCTTTGTCCCCAGAGAATCAAAAAACTTATTTAATCTCACCAATGCTAAAGTTACTACTCTCTACTTGTATCCTACAAGTTTCAGAATGAAGACTTACTTTTCAGTAGACATTCACAATAATTACAAATCCCTATCAACTTCTTAGTGAACTTTTTTGAGATAAACCAATGGAGCAGACTTACTAAGCAAAAGCAACAACAAAACTAAGAAGGAAAACTTTAAAACAAATTTTGGCGATTTAAATGTTGACACACTAACATCATCACTGAACTGGAAGAAACTACCAGCCAAAACATTACCTAATTCACAAGCCTGAACAACAGACGATATTTTAAGGTTTCATTTATTCAAAAAAGTTAAGTAAACTACAGCAAGAATTCTTAACAGATTTTAGTCATAAACTCAAAGTATAATAAATACTATAGTCCTTAATCTTTGTAATATGTACCAAGATTTAAAAACTGACAGATCTTCCATCAATTTAAAGATAATTCTCACAATTTAACCAATAGTTTATACTTGTAATATATGCTTAATAAAATATTCTGTCATCTGCCACTAAAATAGTTCAGCAGAAAGATAAACTCATTCTCCCTTCTGAAGAAACAAACAGCAAATGTAAGACCACATTCTTGTTAGCTTTCTCAGCTAATAATTCCAAACTGAAATGACTTTACAAGAATAAGTTATTTTAGTGAACATAGAAGATTTCTGCATACGCCAGAATGACATATACTTTAAAATGTGCCAAATCATTAGCCATATAAAAATGCAGGCTTTATTGCATCTTTCTTACTTACCACATTTTCTATTATATTTTAAGAATTTTGAAAAAAGCTATCATTTTGCAAAAATATAGGGATGAACTACCTATCTTATTAAAACTAAGAGATACTTTTAGCCCAGATGTATTCCCGATCATGTCTACAATTTCAAATAAGCCTTCCTTTTGCCCTGATATTACTTTTTAATAGGTAAGCAATCCAATTCCCAAAGCACTGCTTAACTCAAAGTCATTAACTCAAAGTCATTAGGTAGCTCTGGCTACCTTAGCAAAGCCTGGAATCTTTGCATGCTAATGCAGCTTATGAATTCCAGGACTACAACAATTTTTTAAAAAGAAGCTTTTACCATTCAGTAAGGTATTCCTTTATTCTAAATCTCTTATTTCCATTCTTGCGTTCTACCCATAGGCATATATATCAATGAATGCATATTTTCATTTTTGAGCTGCATGAATTACTGATGATATCCATGGATTTAAACTAAGCTTAGTCATCTTTCCTAGTTTTAGAAGGAAAAAACAGGACCATACTAATAGAAGGGAAAAAAAAAGTATCATACTAATGGAAGGGAGGAAAAAAAGGCCTTCCTCAATCCACAGGTACACACAAATGACTAGAGAATACAAAAAAAGAGATGGAATAAAGCTTCAAAATAGAATTTTGTCAAATGTCAAAAGGGGTTGAGAGTAGGGATTAGCCCTCCCTAGAAGGCCATAGAATTTCCTCACTTTTCAAAAAGTTTAAAGTAGTAAATCAATCCACATTTTGTAAGAACTATAATTCTTGGGGGAGTTATTAGCCATTTGTAACTGCAATAGCACTGAATCTGAATTAAATATCACTCTCAGTCAACACCAAATGGCTTAAAAGGATTTTGACCCTTTTAAATATAATTTCATGACAAAACCAAATAATAAATCTGCGGTTAAATCCAAACTAGGCATTTATGTCAGTCAAGATAACAGCAAAAAAATAAAAGAAACACACAGGATATTCCCTTCTGATTCTACTAAAAACCCAACACCCAGCTAGTAAAAATAGCTAAAGAATTTATTTTATAAATGCTTTTATATTAGGCAGTCTAGCTTTAGAAAAGGAAAATCACAAGAGGAAACCTTCCACAAAATAACAAAAAATGGGAAAATTTACTGTATAATGACAATTTTTGCAAAATTGTATGGCAATTAAAGGATAGAGAAATAAGCCCAGTATTATGAAATTCTACAGCAAAGAGTGAAAGGACAGTGAAATAAAGCCTGAAGGTATAAATTAAAAGCTAAATGGGATTTGGGAGTTCTTTTTTACTTATAAATTTTATTCTTTTTTTTCACTTTTTCGAGTACAAGGAAAATGTTCAAAAAATAGATTGGAATGATGAATGTACAACTATATGATGGTACTGAGAACAACTGTACACTTTGGATGATTGTATGGAATGTGAATATATCTCAATAAAAATGAATTAAAAAAAAAAAAAACTAAATGGTCCACTCATTCCCACAAAAATATCTACTAGGTTTTGGATATCAGAAAATTCAGTCACAGATCATTAGATTTTATGATTACTTATAAATACCATTTAATGATTGTGTAATTTACACTACTTTTTAAGCCAATATTCTACTTATAAGGGTATTTATATATAAAAAAACTTACTTATTAACAGGATACTATGTTGATACATAAAACATTGATAAAGAACTCAAATTCTATCACAAAATATACTACCCTATCATAAAATTTTGTTAGGCAAAACGTGGGTATTAATTCTAAGACTCTGTATTATGAATAATATGAAAATAGTCCATCTCTTTTAGATGTGGCTAAAGATCAAACTCCATCTGATATCCAAAACTTTTCTTTAAGCAATTAGAATATTCATGCTTGGTGTTCTTTTTTAGTTGTATGTTTAAAGTTCAAATATTTATGTAAGAACTTCCACTCTGATTAGGACAATCACAAAATAAAATGTATTTGCTAAGGTCTACCTACCAGGTATAAAACATCTATCTACTCTATCAGACTGAAGAAATACACACACACAGGTTCTAACGTCACTGATGAAGGCTTTACCTATACAACTGATCTTTGGAAAGGCTACAAAAAAGAAAGATAGACTTTTCCAATAGTTGACAGAACTTATGAACTTGAATTTCTTTCTTAAGAACTTGAATTTGATCTAACAGGCACACCCTGTTTTTTAAACTGGTACAGAGAAACAGGCCTCTAGTAACCTACCCATCCAACAGTGTTTTCTTTTTAATGTTTCCTGCCTATATGGATTCACACATTTATATATGTGGAAAGTGAAGTTATAAAAGCATTCCAGACTTTTCTTAATCGGCTCATATTTAAGATATTCCCCTAATTCTTGCTATTAGAAAAAACACTGCAAATAATTTACTTTCATCTATATTATTTACTTAGGGTAAATTCTCAGAAGTGGGACTATTAAATCAAATTATGTTAATTTTTTTATTTTTAGAGAGCATTTAGTAGAGGCCTTCTGTAAGCGTGTATAGAAATGCTCTTGGTATATTTATTTTTTTGATAATTAGCAAAGTTTGAATAGAATAAAATTTACATTCATTTTTAAGAATTCACAGCACTCTCACTATCCATTTAAAGGAACAAATTTTAATTAGAAAGTGTGAGTTTAACCAGAATACGAGGTTATTTATACACTGATAATTTAATGATTGTCTTTTAGAGTCCATTTCTTCTTAATTTAAAAAACAAAAAACAAACAACAACAAAAACCCCACACAACTCACAGAAACAAGTCCAAAGTCCTCCAGCAATTGTCCCTACTTTTGAAGGCCTTAAAAACTTCTACAGCTCCAATTTTACCTGAATATAGATGGGAATAGGGAAGAGGGAGAGATTATTAGAAAAAAGATGACAGCCGAGGAGCATCTCTTCCCTTCACAATGAGGAGGCAGAATTAAATTAAAAAAAAATAGGTTAGGTTAGAGGAAATTTTGAAAGCAGTGTACAGTACTAAAAAACAGGTTGATAGGAGATATTTATCTTTTTGAAGGCTAGTTTACATCTTGAAGATGCAGTTTTACCTTATTCCTACTCTCTCCAAGAGATGAATAAAATGACTTATTTGTATTTCTATCCCTTTATTCTAGTCACCACTAAATTATCAAAATTCACCCTTGTACAAGGATCTTATTAGTTGCTGTGATGAACTAGCAGCAAAACCTGTAGTTGAAACAGCCAGCCACCACAAACTGGATGCTGAAAAAGGAAATTTTCCTATCTCTCCCATTTTCTGAAAGTACCTATAAGACAAATACCATTCTGTAAAATATTTGTAAAATAAATATGCTTAAGACAGGATGGCTGTTATGATAAAAAAAACACTATAGCCTATTCTCATAATCTTCATGCTAAGTCCATTAAGTAGGACATTATAAGATACCCTACAGATATAATGTATGAAAATGAGAGATTTTAACCAACAAAGACAAAGCACTTTTAAACAGAAAACTTTGGATCCAACGGATCCAAATTCTTTTACATAATTCTTTTTGTTAATCTGTTTAAATGAGACAATTATCCTACACAATTACAGAGAAATTTTACATTATGATTTCCTTTTGAATCTACTTGGGTTTCTGAAAAATCCCATGAAAAGTTTCTATGTGGCTAAGTCAGTCAAGTTTTGTCTACCAAGCTAACAGATATCCTCAAACACAGATTTGTTTTAATAAGTCAAAATTTTACAATTAATTTGAAAGTTTTGGTCCACTTCATTTTTCTTTAATATAAACAGGTTTTCAGATAGGTTTTTAATAGCTGTGAAATATTTTTTTTAATCAAACTGAGATTCTTGACACTTAGAACAACATAAAAACAATGAGAAATATATATTAGGGACGAACTTACTTGAGGAATTTTGTTTTTCTTTTATAATTCCCAGTGACTACTTAAAGTAATTGTCTCAAATCTTGAACCTATTTCTCTTAGGATTCGATGTTAGAAAACATGAGATATGGACTTCAATCAGAAATTCCAACCATCCTTTATCTTAAAAAGAACCATTGATATTAGAGTTATGTTACTCTCTACTGTGAGAATCACCAAATAGCACACTATTAAGTCAGCTTGAGTCTATCCGTGATACCATAAAAAGGACACGGCCAAGCCATTAAAGTGACAAAACTTACATTTCTTAAACCAGGCAGACTTTATGAAAACGAATCATGTAAGTTCACCATATTCACAAGAACTAGACTCCAAGTAAAGTGGCAAATGCATACAAGGTTTCTAGCACAGGTTTAGTACAAAAGCATCTATAATCACAGAACCATTTTAAATGAATTTTTTAAACATCAAGGCTCAATAAGACTTGGCACAGATTTGAAAGGAAAAGAAGGTAAAAAAATAAGAGAATGAGACATAAAGAGAAACTTTTTTCCCTATATAAATGGTCACTTGGTCCAATTATCATACTTCTTAAAGTGGTAATGACTGGGAAGGCCCACTAAGAGAGACTGAAGACAGCAGAGGGAGTGGCATTCCTGATCACAGCCACTTAGCTGGATCAGACCACATGGGTGGGGACTGGCAATAAGAAAAGAAGTGATAGCTGCATTTAAACCGGATGCGAATACCAGCTGCTAAAAGAAACTGTTTTACAAACCAAATCAACTTCAAACTATAGATTAAATTAATAACATAATTAAGGTCTTGATAAATCAAGCATTTCTACCATAAAACCTTCAAAGCACAAAGCCATAAAAAACAATATTTTAAAAAATTATAATCCATCATTTGCCTCTTGAAAGTTTCATTAAAAATATACACTAGTCTGTTTTTAAATGTTTATTTTGAAATAATCATAAGTCAGTATTCTTTTCTAAACAACCGTTAACAAAAAAAGGCCAATCCAGTGTCCTACTTTAACCATCCCATCAAAAGTATATCCTGTAGCTCCGGAGGAGTAGAAAGTAACTGTATGAGAGTCTTTTTAATTAAATTTTTAATCTTAGAAAAAAGTGAATCAAAGGTTAAGAAAGGCAAACAAGTGACAGCGGGAAAGGGGAAAGCCGGCAGCTCTTAAGTTGGTGGTGCTTGATTACCAGAAAGGCAGGGGTCATGGGAATAAAGTTTCAGGGGAGCTTTAGATAGTAGTGGTTGTAGTCACCCCAAATAAGGTAGTCCAAGGCAGTCTGAATTTCCCCAACTTCTAAAATATACTGGATTGCCTAAGAAAGCAAAAGGCTGCTATATAATTTTTTAGAAATCATTAAAGGGAAAGCAATAAACTACTTTCATTTCATAGACCTATACTATCTTTAAAATGTGCTTTTATTAAGAGGTCAAATATATCATTTAACAGTAATATGAAATGCTTAGCCTTTAAAGTCTACTATTTAATTCATTTGCCCTTTATTAAAAGAGTTGGTATTGTAGAAAAAAATCCTTTAAACCCAGAACATATTTGTGGACATTTACCAAGAATAACTAAATGATACCATTAATATTAGAAGCTTTTAAAAAATGCAGTAACTATCCAGGGGAAAGAAAAATTAGCATAAGTTCCTTAAATAGTTATCAGCAATAATGCCCTATGAAAAATGAAATTCATCTTTTTAATTCATTTTGTAACTTCCGCAGATCCAGCACTTACATTCAAATTTTAGGATCCAGCATCCATTGAGAATCCCAAGCATACATTTCAGGGTACTTTGGACTGTATCACCAGGAACAATGACATGAGTTACTAGAATATAAAAGAAGCAGAAGGAGAAACAAAATGAGCCCAAATAATTCTTTAACGAGCCTGCTTTTTATAACCAGTTAGTCTGTATTTTATAAATTTATGCCTGAATTTTCTTCAAAGGCCACAATTTTTAAATTTAAGCATGTGACTTCTTTTAGTTAGCATCCTTCTCTACCCTGGCCATGAATATGAAAAGTCAAGATCATATACCATATATCTTAAAGCCACATTAGTAAATACAAATTTTTCTTTTATTTTGAAATTATAACTCAGGAAGTACAACATTACATTATACTACCCCTTATTTGTCACTGGCAAGGTCATTAATATGTTCTTCTGACATATTGTTCAGCATGAAAATATGTGCAAAGCTTTAAATTTTACGCTAAGTACATTAAACCTGTAAGTAGTTTTAAGTAGATTATAACCAGAAAAAATAATTTAGATGTACTACAAGGCACAAATTATATAGTCAAATCCCAATGGCTAAAATATATATAAATCATTAAACAGAGTTCCCCAAAGGGATTATCTATTTAAAAACATTTTATCAAAAAAATAAAATAGAATAAAAATCCTTACCTGTACTGTCAAACTCAGCACATTTTTTAGCCTTAAGGATTGCTGCCAGCTCACTGAGCATTTTCTGTTGTTCTGAAGAAAGCCCACTGCCTATAAGTACAATAGGCCCATCCCTATGCTGACCAGTGTTCATCTGTTAATGAAAAAGGAGATGTCAAAGTATTAAAAACATTTAAAAACTAGAGAAGTCATTAAACTGACCTTCACTTGATAGTAACTGCGACGTTTACTTACGTTATTCATCTAGTAATTCCCAATAATTTCTATTCAGTCTTCACTCAGAACAACTTGATGTGCAATGCATTTGATTAATTATTTTTCTACTTCTCTATTTTTCCCAATAATACACTACTTTGATAGACCTCTAAATCCAGGGCATCTTGTTTCCTTGATCCTAAATTGTGTCTCTCTAGGGTTTTACAAATTCATTCAGTCACCAGCAAGTATTTAAATAACCCAAAATATTCACTTAAAATGATCAATTTCCTATTCTTCTCCATTAACTTATAATGATAAAGTTAAATTTAACTTGGTCTGTTTAGTTTAAACTGAGATTATCTAAAATACCAGTCTTTTGGAACACTAAGCTTCTAGAACAGGACCTCAAAGATAGAAAACAAAATCTTCACATCAAACCAAGAAACAACGGAAACAGGCAAGAGAACTCGAAAGTTAGGAGATGACATCCATAAACAGTTCATAGATCAATGCAACTCATGGAAAAGAGGAACTGCTCTAACAAAGACTAATTTTTTCACTTTAAAATCTAGACTCAGACTTGCAAGAGATAAGAGACAAATGTAATTAAAGGCAACAACAGGTAGCATCAACCGCAGAGGTTAGAAGCGAAAAATTCGAAAGGACGATGGGATAGTGGGTACAATAGCAGTAAACAGAAATTTTAAAAATGGAATTGGAATGGGAATTAGCAGAAAGCTACCTGATAAAAGAGATGAAATAACCCAGCAAAGAAGAAAGTAAAGGTAAATCAGCATTACTGTATTAAAGGGATAAAAAGCTAAACACAATACTGTGATTCTCAAATGTAAGACGTAGGGCCCTCTTACATTTATGAAGAACATAAGTGCAACTTGAAGGTGTGGCCAACAGTATAGCTCAGCAACCAGATGTGAGAGATTTAGTAATTAAATATTCACTTCACATATAAGAATAGTGATCATTTAATTTATTCAATTGGATGCCCTACATATATTACATCTAAATCTTTGCCTGCAACTATAAACAGATACGTTACAATAATTCATTCACTCAAAATATATTAAATGAGTTCTACTATGTACTAAGCAAGTAAACAAGACATGTTTTAGAGATTTCCATAAAAATTTTTAAGTGCTGGTTATTTCCAGCACTTAAAATTCGGCTACCTGAATCACTTATTCCCACCCTACCCCTCAAAGTTCAAGTAGCACAGGTTTCACTTGATATGATACATATATATATATACCACCACATTTATTTACATCACATTTCTTTATATGTATCTTTCCAGTTCACTAAATTATCAGATGATATAACTATATCTGACCTAAACTCTGTAAGCACTCCATAACATGAAAATAGTTCAGTGTGCCTTATGGATCATTCAAGTACCATATGATAATAACATGGAAAAAAAAAAAAAAAGAACTTTAAAAATCCTTATATAAAGAGGTGTCATAAAAATAGCTCTAAATGGAACATATTACTTCTCAATTTATATAACTCCACTTCAGCTAAATTAGTTCTCTGTACAAGAGTAAAAAGATATCAATTCTAAATATAGCATATGATACTATTTTCATCAACCCAAGGAAAGCACTAAAGTGGGTCAAGCATTTTCCTATCATAGTTTCTTAATTTGAATTAAAAAATAGGAACCGGCACTTATTTCTCACAGTTAAGGAATGCTACAACAAAACATAAAGCAAACAGCTGCCAAAGCTACATGTCTCATTTTGGGGGACGGGTGGCATGTGATTTAAATAAATAAGCAGAGGTTTTAGAAGTATGAGGCTTGAAAGAGGTTCATAAAACATCCCAAGGGTTCAACACCCTGATTTTATAACAAGAGATTAAATGTTATGTATAGTGGCATTAACAAACTCTAATTTAAAGAACAATCCCATATGGTCCTTTTTCCTAAATAAAATTATTAGTTACACTTAATCAATGAGTTTACCGAACAACATTAGAGTGAAAAAATTCTGGAAAGAATAAAAAGGATGAACAAGCTGTTCAAATGGGATTAAGTGCAAAGAAGTTCCAAAATGAACATGGGAAAGCAGCTTTTTAAGTTAGAAATTACTTCTGAAATTTAAAGCAGTGCTTTCCAATCACCATCAATCTTTACTTGAAATATAAAAACCAAAGAAATGTAAATGGATTGTAGAGGAATCCAAACCCCACCCACTTGTCACCCTTCCCTTCTGCATGATGCTCCCTGAAGCAGCTCCTCAGAAGAGCTTGGCAATCACTGAATTGAAGGATTCAGACTCAGCTACCAAGCACTTGTATCTGTTTCAGGAGCAAGCTACGCTATGTCTTGTCAGGAGCGTTCGAGTTCAAATGAATAAAGTGTTGATTTATACTTATTAAGTATAGTGAGACTGAATGAGTACTGACTTGAAATTTAAGAAATCTGAGTTCTAACTGGTCCATTCAATTTTTTTCTATGGCTGGTTAACCCTGGGCAAATCACAACCTCCCTAGGCCTTGATTTTCTCATTTTTACAATAAGGACAATTGAACTGGTTGGTGATTTCTATGTTCTCTTCCAGTTCATTACCAAAGGTAATAGTCTGTGGCACCTTTAGTCTGTAGAACTCTTATCAGTCTGACGTCTAGAGCAGGAGACAAAAAGTTTTTAAAATATGAAGGCAGGTGGAGTTCCAGGGAAGATGGCAGAACAGGGAGCTCCAAGACTCACTCCTCCCCAAAACAACTATTAAACAGGGAGGAACTGTCTGAAACAACTTCTTTGAAATTCCAGAGGCCAGGAGAACACTCTACAGCATCCAGGAAGAGGTGGATAAATTATGGGTGGGGGGGATAGGGCGGGGAAGAGAAGAGACAGAGAGAAGATGACCTGCAACAGCAGAGGCTGGAGCAATGCTGCCACAAGCCAACAGGCACCAAGGATTGCTGGCAACCTCCAGAAGCTACGAGAAGCCAGGAAAATCCGCCCCTGTAGTGTTCAGAGGGAGCACGATCCTGCTGACACCTTGATTTTGGACTTCTGTCCTCCAGAACTGGGAGAGAATAAATTTGTTTAGTTTACATATTTACAGTCTGTCTCTTTCTGACCTCTCACTGGAATGTAAGCTCCTCGAGAATAAGATTTCTAACAGTCCTAACACTGCTGTATCCCCAAAGCTTAAGAATGCTGCCTCAAGTACAGAGGGGGCACAATAAATACCTGCTGACAGACTTATCCCTATTGTGGTTTTGAATCCACAGTGGCTAATATGTAGGAAGTACTCAATAACTGTTTGGTAAATGAAAGCAATTTGCTAACTGGACATTTTTCCATTACATACCTTTCATAATGAATTTCAATAAAAGATATAAATTTACCAAAGCTAAATCCATACTTACTACTGAGCAATGGCTAGTTGATAAGGATTCATTCTCTGGTAGCAGCAATAGTGATTTCATATTTTCACTGTCTGTATAATCCACAGGCCGCAGACCAAATATGTTACTGGGAAAATAAGTACAGATAGGTTTAAGTAAGTAAAATGTGAATTTATTCTTAACTAAATGGAACCATTTTTCAACTTCCTTAATATACACTATTAACTAAAAGAAACAACTCTGAATTCATATAAGATAAAAGGATCAAGTATTTCAATTAGATACTACACTATAATGGAGTATTTTTAATTGAATATATTGTTACTTATACAAGAATTTTTCACAACTCATTATTCTTCTATATTCATCTTTATATTTTAAAATATGGCTTGATAATCATCAATCCCTAAGGGCGAGGTACTCTCAACTGCAAATAAAAACTGCAAATAAAAACTATTGGAGGTTTGATAAGTCTGTATAAACAATCACAGAAACTAGACAAATTTGATGGGCATTTGGATTCACTAGAAGGAAAACTATGCCACAGGACAAACAATATAATAAAGCAGTGAACTTTTAAAATTAATTTTAATGTGTATCTACACTCCTATCTATAATAATCACAGTCACCACAGCACAAGCTAGTACGGTTCAGAGAACAATTTGATACAGGCTTCTCAGCAGTTACTAATTCACGAGTCATAAGAAGTTACACTGCAAAAGAACTTAGATCAATGAACAGCCCCATTATTTTACAGACAAGGAAACAAAGAATTTCCAATGACTTGACTAGGTTGCATTTTCCTTTTTCATTCTAAAAATATTCAATACTGTTTACCATTACTCTTCCATTTCTAAGAAAATTTTTAAAACTATATGACCCTTGCTCTACTACGACCTTCCCATTTCCTCAAATAATGGTTCAAAAATATGATTTTAATACATTTTATTATGGTAGTAAGCTTTCTAAAATGAGCACAGTTCTTTTATGTTTTATGATTTTTTAAACCATGGTATATCCAAACAATGACCATTAAAGTTCATGTGAAAAAGCAACATGTTTAAATAGAATATAAAATGATATACATGGTACAATACCAATTTTGTAAAACTGTGTTGCATATATAAAAAAAGATCCAGAAAGAAATCATGGGAAACACAGGAGAAGAGGGAGGAAGGTGTCAGCTCTGTTTAAGGTTGCTTAGGAGATGAGGGCCATAAGCATCCACTGGATTAGGATAAAAAATGAACCATAGCAAATTTTTCTCTAATGACTATTATTCAAGACTATCAGATTCAGTCTCTCTTTCTTCTTTGAACAGTGCTGGATATAAACAGACATGCTTCTATTTTCAAATTTCCCTTTATGCCCAGGCTCAATAATGGATAACCTTTCTCTGGCAACAAGTCTTCCTCCAGCCAAGGTACAATACAGTTGATTGTGTTTCAGCATTCTGATTTATAGCAAAGTGACACAAATCGCTGTGCTAAAATTTGGGTCTTCCCAAATCCACATATATTCAGAGCAGACAAGCTCTTAGGTTATTTCAAAAGGTAGCTGAGCACATCCACTTTACCTGATACTTGTCAGTTTCTTTCTCTAAATTATTATGCCCATGTAACAAATACACAATCTCCTCACACATACATGGTGTATGACAATCAAAAAATAAAAATCTGAGTTGAAAAATGAATATGCACTTGAAAAGCTACCAAGTGCCAAAATAAGCTAACAAAAAAACTACCATACTACTATACCACCAAAAAAAACACTTAAGAACTTTTTAATAAAGACAAACTTAGATTTTACCCCTCAAAGAAATAAAACGTAATACCTAATCAAATGCACCTTAACGCATAGGAATTGGATGATACAGCACAGTTATTGTTGGGGATTGAATTACATCCTCACAAAAGGCATGTGCAGGTCCCAATAGCTGGTCCTCTGGGTATGAACCATTTGTAAATAGGACTTCAAAGATGTTATTAGTTAAGGTGTGCCCAAACTGAATGATAGTGGGCCTTAATCCAGCAAGGCTGAAGTCTTATAGGACAAGGAACATAGACCTAAGAGAGAAGCCATTGGGATAAGCCAGAAGCTGGAAGTCAATAGAAACCAGAGGAGAAGACACCATGTGCACTGCCATGTGATGGAAAAACCAAGAAACCCCCAAAAGGCTGTTGGCCAGTGAGAAGTTACTAACCCTGGGAGGAAGCAAGCCTTCTGGCCTCTGAAACCATGAGCCAATAAATTCCCATTGCTAAGACAGTCCATTGTATGATATTTACTTTAGCAGCTAGGAATCTAAAACTGATATTCACACCAATACAAATAAAAGGCCACCAGGACAAGACGAAACCATGTTAAATGAAAGCACTTCTTAAAGTGCCCCACCAGCCAGTATGGACTTTAAACACAAAATAACCAATAAAACAATAGTCTGAACCAGTAATATGCTTTTACCTTCTACAGAACTGATTCATAAAACAACTAGCAGGATTCTAACTTACACTTAGGGTCCGCTTATGCAAAACTTACTATCTCATACGGCCTTTAAACATATGGTTTCTCCACTTGGATTATGGATGGCTTCTGGTTATAAATAGTCCACTGAATTCTTAGCCCTCCTGTACTGCTAATGAAATGGAGAATGGCACATTACAAATGCTACAGATTGAAAGATAATCAGTTAAGCCTCAGTCCTGCATCATGGGAGATGGAGCATACTAAACCTTGTCATGTTGTTTCTGCTCTGTCATGGACTGTTGGAATTTGAAATTAGACACAAGTTTAAATGTGACACCTACAAAAAACCATAGCAAGAAAAGATGAGGCATTTGTGATATTTCTCCTTCATTATTGGGCAAAAAAAAAATCATAAAACTTTTTCTTCCATGCAGATACATTTGAATGGACTATCACATTTCTTACAGACTTACTAATTGTGTGAAAAATCAGTTTAAAATGCACATAATTACATTTATTCCTTTTTAAGAAAATAGATGATACATGTAGGAAAAGTGTTGTCACACACATCAAGGATTATCAATGTGACTGATTACTAATTAAAGACAGCGATAAGTCAGTTATTCCCCATCATTACATAGAAAGGAGTTTTTGTTTTTGTTTCTTTTTCTTAGTTTTACTGCAAAATCATAGTTGCAGTGTAGACATCAATAATAATTTAACTTGAAATTTTACTGGAATGGATTACTAAGGGAATTATAGAATGATCTCTCCTAAATGGACTTAAATATAGGATGTTCTCTGTTTTCTAGCATGATTTAAAATAAAGGCTCAACACTTAAAGTAGGTATTTTGGAGGGATGTTAAGAAAAAAAAATTATCCTTGCCTGCGATCTTACTGAGGGCAAATACTCATTTTAAACAAAGAAGTATCAAACTGATAAACTATACCATAGTATAAGTAATGAGGTGAAATGTAAGAAGGGTTTCAAAGGAGGTGAAGAACAGACAATGGCAAACAAAATGGCCTTGAACCCAGGACTAGAAATTATAGAGTGTGGACAGCCTATGGAGGGAATGAGCATGGTGATTGCTGAAATAGACGGAATTGATGGGAAAAAAGCCTCCCATTGAGGATAAAGAGCCTAAACACTGTATGCTACTGTGTAGAGCCAAATACAATACAATGTCTTAAGGAAGTTACTAGGGTTAGTAGAATGGAGTACTTCAGAGACACAAAATGGATGAAATAATCAGGTACAAAGCAATGGGCGTTAGGGACATAGTGTGCAGTTGTGTAAATGGAAAAGCATATGTGTCTATCAATTAAATTATATGGGTCAATGTAATACCAATATTATTGTTATACTTTACATTGAATCTTAAAGATTTTACATTTCCTTATTACTGAAACCTTTATATCATAATTGACCAAGAGGACATCTATTTCATACTGATTTTTTTCCTGTTCCTTCACAACACAGGATTAGCATCAAATTTTACAAGTTTTTTTCCCGTCTAACATCTTTCTGCCCAACCATTCCTTTACCTGTGATTTTAAATCATAATTCTGAAAATATGATTCATATAAAACTTTTGAAGAAATGATTAAATATTTTAAATTTACTTACAGAAGACAGAAGTGTTCGTAAATTGTTGCTTTTTGCTATTTAAGAGATACTAAGAAATTCTGGTGAGCTGTTTCTACTGACATAGGTTGCTGTATTTCTACATAAACAGGGATATTTCTATTAATACATATATACAATATATACATATTTCAGAGCTTGCAATAATTTAATTCACATAGATATAAAACATAAGCAGAATATGTGTACATATATGCAACAGAAAAGTTAAAAACATCACTTGGTAATCAATCTGGCAAATATTCATTCATTCATTGACTTTTTGGTTTTTATTTTTTAACATACGAAGCATTCTTTTTAGATCCTAAAGAACCAATGGGATAAAAGGTAGTTTCTGTCCTCAGCTCAGTGAGGCAAAGCAGAGGGAAGCACGTAGGGAATGACTTAGAAGTCTGGCAAAGTCTCCCAGACTTGAAAGGGAGAAAGGGGAAAAGGGCTAGAAAAGTAGAATAAGAGTATCCCAGCAAAAAAGAAAAGTTTCTGTGAAGGTCTTGAAGTGAGAAAGCATGGCAAATTCGAAAAACCAAAAAGAAGGAGGAAGGGGGAAGGAGAGAGGAGGGAGGGAGGGAGGGAGGGAAAGAGAAAAGGAGGGAGAAAGACAAGAGGGAGGAAAGAGAAGAAATCCCAGATGAAGGAGTATTCTGGTGATATAAAGCTGTGGCCAGGTCATACAGGAACTAGTAGGGCATGTTCAAGAACTGGACTTTTTCCCAAGGGCAATAAGAACCTGAACAGCTCCCTTAATGGTTTTAAGAAGAAGGGATGGCATCAGTACAGCATAATAATTAAGAGCTAGGGTTATGGAATTAGACTGCCTAAGTTTGAACTCTAGTTCTGCCAATCCATAGTTACGTGACTTTGGACAAGTTACTTAACCTTCCTCTGTTTCCTCATCTCTAAAATAAAGATAATACAATAATACAACCTATTTTATAGGATTGTTACAAAGACTAAATGAACTAATACACCAAAAGCATGTGGAAGAATGTCTGGCAGATAGTAACAGCTCAATAATTATTACCTACACAGTAACAGCTCAATATTGTTAGCTATTAATATTAACAGATTTGCATTTTTGGAAGATAAATGCAGAATGAAGATGAGGGGACATTATCTGGAGACTATTAACCTCTTACCTTCATTTATCCCAATTTTATGACACAATTCATGCAGGCTTTGAGTGATAATTTGGATGATTACCAAGGAAAAAATAGAAGTCTGTTTTCTTAACTTTAAAATGGGAGTAGACTGTTATTTTCCTGTATGATCCAATTTAAAGATAAAGTATCAACCAGATGACTCTGAAAATCCTTTTCTTCACAAGGATTCTTTTGATCACTATGACTGATGGAAAAAAAAAATATTTATCAAATAGTTAAACTGTGGTGTTTAATTTTTTAGTTTCACCATAGTTCAAAGTTTAGTATAACTCTTTACTGTTCTTTTCCCCTCAAGAATGATCTGGCTGATACCTGCCTAGACAGTGCCCCAAATGAGTTTCATCATTAATAAAAGGAGGGGTGGGGGGGGGAGAAATTTTCACTTGCACATATAGATCATCTAAAACCAAACATATGTGCAAAAAGGCATTTTTTTTCTTACCAATGCTAAACCTATCATGCATGACAGGGCACCTAAATAGTCCATGGATGAAATCCTTTATGAACAACTATGAAATTGCAACCCGTATTATTTAATATTTCAAGTCACTTGGCTTGCTGTGAAGTAAGAAAGAACACAGGCATTTGAGAGAGCTACAAATCTTTTTAAAGCTATAAAACAAATTATCTCTGGTGTAGGATACTGATTTTTAAAAAATCAACTAGACCAGTGGGACAATTAATAGGTCCAGTGATCCATAAAATATTTTCAACTAAAGAGTTTTACGTCCTGCCAAGGATAACTCTGTTAATGGCAGACCAAGTACAAAATCCTAAATCCTACAAATCTGAACAAAAAGCACACGATATTCCTTATATACACAAAAACTCATCCTGATATATCTGATACCAAGAGGTTCCTTGGTTCACACTGGAATGTACAAAAAGTAGTGGGGAAGAGGGAGAGCCAATGAGGTTTCAAACAGTTATCAATACAAATATCCTCAGGCAACTAAGAATTATGGAACATACAAATCTTTTTCTCAATATTTGAGGTTAAAACAAAACTAATTTTCCCCCTTTGGTAATGGACTCCTATTTTACCTCACAGGAGGTAAATTCCTCATGTAAAAATAAGTAAATTCAGAATTGAATGAATTAATGTTGTACTTAAATGCAAGATGCATTTTAAAAAATGCCCAAGTTTGCATGGCAAAGGCTCATAGCACATCATACATCATCCTAAGTAAAATGTGACTTAAAAATAGTAAAGTATTAGAATATTAAAATTAATTCAAAACAAAAGATAAAATAGACATGTGACTTCCCACTGTACACATATTCCCTCCACAATCATAAAGAGTTAGGGCCTCCAAAACCTTACAGGAAGGAAATTCATAGCTGGAGAACACAGCCTTTATGGAGTATTTGAAAATAGGGTTAGGAAACTTCACTAGTGAACCTCTGAAAGTCCCTATATTTTTTAAATTAAATAATGTAGATGACAAATAAAATACATCCAAGATATTTTAAACTATTACTGTATGTGGTTAATTTCTAGTTAACATGCCTTGATTTATAAGGTTTCATGATTTCCCTTTACAAGCATTCAGTAAGATGCTTTTAAATTCACTTGACTTTGCAGTAGATGCCAGCATTCTGTTCTTTCTTTTCCTATGCCCGGTCTTCCATAACATTCGAGGCCTAATTAAATGACTTTGTTGACTGTCCTCATTTCCTGAACTACAAAAAAGCTCTTGTTTTTCATTTTACCAATTACTGCTTAAAAGATCGTTCTTGGGCTTAGTGCTGGTTTTAAGCTTTACGTACCCCAGAAAAGGCCATGTTCTTTTAATTCATTCTTGTGGGTGCAGATCTATTGGGTGGGACCTTATGATTAGGTTGCTCCAATTAGTTGTAACACACCCAGTTCAGGGTGGATCTTAATACTTTACTGGAGTCCTTTAGGAGAGGATCAAGGACAGAAAAAAGCCAGAGAGTTCAGAGAAAGAGAGGAACACACACAGAGACCGAAAGAGCCACTGAAGCCAGAATATGAAAGCAATGAAACCCGGGAAAGAAGGACCAGCAGATGCTGGCCATGTGCCTTCCCATGTGACAGAGGTGTCCCAGGTGCCAGCAGCCTTTCTTTAGGGAAGGTACCCTCTTGTTGATGCCTTAATTTGGACATTTTCATGGCCTTAGAATTGTAAAATTGTAAGCTAATAAAGCCCTTTTGTAAAAGTCAACCCATTTCTGATATATTGCATTTTGGCAGCTTTAGCAAACCAAACAGATCTTCTCTCCAATATTTGAGCTTATGTGGTCCTATTCATGACAACTTAATATCAAAACACATCAGAATACAGAACTTTCTAACCTGGATCCCTTAGCTCTCTTACACAAGCGTCCCTCTTTCCTCAAGACACCCAAGAATAGTTCTAAGGTGGATTTTCTTTTTTCCTGTTTCTTTTTCTATCTCCCAAGTCTTCACTACAAAAATTTTAACTCCTCTCTATATTTTGCTTTATCCCCAACTGGAATAATTCAAACTAAAATTTTTACAGTAGCAGAAAAGGTATAAAGAGAAAATATACTAAATGTTGAGTAATAAGAATCTTGAGGACATAGGTCTTTGTAATACTTTCAATAAAACTCCATCAACCCTCACTTCCTTATGTCTAAAGTGCGATGACAATCAATGGATATAATGTGGGTACTAGAGCTACAAGCTTACTTCAGCTTGTAAGGCCCTAAAGTAGGTGAAAACAAAGGCAATTTTTTTATCATTCACTACACAAAGACTACCATACCATAACATTTTACTAAAAAAAAAAAATAAAGGAAGGCTTGAAGTAATATGGGTTTTAAATATTCTGATATACATACAGATGTTGAAATATAGTAGGAACAGTGTTTTCTCACAGATCCCTTTTCGTTGTTATGCCCTTCATGCATCTCTGCCTAAAATCACATCATCAGATAAAACTGCAAAATAAACAAAGTTTGTTCTTATAGTTTGGATAAGATAAACTCAATGGGGTAGCAAAAAGTTGATCTTTTTAGTACCTTTAATTCTACTATTAATGCATTTGTATTTCAGAGGGATAGCTACCAATAACAAATTGAAGAGGTCACTAAAAACTATACAATAAATTAATTATCAGAATAGATAACGCCATGCAGGGGTGGGGGTGGGAAGTTTATTTCTGTAAGATACTTCCGTTCATGATCGAGAACATCCTAATTAGTTTTAAGAAGCTACTAATATTATGATATTAAAATCTGAAGACAAAAATAAAGATAAAACCACGAGTCATTCTAGTTTATAATTATATGTGAAAAATCCTAAATAAAATTATAACAAGCCAATTTGTTTAGAAAATACACAAAATAAACACTACAGGCAAGTTAAGTTTATCCCAGGAATGCAAAAGTGGTTTAATATTTAAAAATTTATAATATCAACGGGATAAAACTATAAGATCAACTCAGTATAAGCTGAAAAATCATTTAATAAAATAAACTACAGTCTTGTTAAGAAACAGTAAATTGAGAACTAGAAGGACAATCTCAAACCTACAGTCAATATTGTAAAAAGTTGAGAACAAAACAAGCAAGCCAACTGTCATTATTTTGTTACTGTTGAAGTTTTGATAAATGTAGTAAGACATGGGAACAGAAATAAAACAGAAACAGAAGTTAATAAATGACAATTATATCTTTAGAATTAGGGTCTGGCTAGGTAGAACAGAAATATACAAGAATTAAAAGCTTTGCTATATATCAGTAGAACCCTAACAGAACATCTCATTTACTATAGCAACAAAGGAATGAAATATCTAGAATAATCTTAATATATATATGTAGACACATACATGTATAAAAATAAGATTAAAAATGGAAAAATTTACTAAGATATATGTAACAGAGGATTAAATAAATGGAGGAACATAATATGTTTCAGAATGAAAAATCAGCTTTATTAATCCATTATAATCCACACACTTACACAATTTCAGTCAAAATCCTAATAGGGTATTTTGGAAACATGACAAAATAAATTAAACTTCACCTGAAGGACTAAACTGATAAAAATAGCTAAGCCCTCCTCCCCAACTACTATCACTATTTTAATTCAGACTCTCATCACTCCTCCCCTGGATTTTTGGACACACGTCTTAACTGAGTTCCCTAACCAGTATGGAGAAAGTTTTCAATTAAAAATTTAAACCTTTTAGCACACAAGGCTTTTCATGATTTCATGATTCTTTCCCACTTCCTCTGGCTTCTTCTTTCATCACTGCCCCCACCCTTCACTCCAGTCTTATATTACTAACTGAAGTTCCTAGAACTGAAAGAATATGCCATCTGGCATAAGCATCTATCATCTCCTCTTCCTGAAAAGTCTATCCCCCTATTCTTTTTCCTTCTTCAAAACTCAGTTGGAGTGCTACTTCTTCCAGACAAACTGTCATAACTTCTTCCAGTCTTATTTAAAGCCTCTACTCTACATTCACATAGAATTCTGGGCACTGCTCTATGAAGGTATGTAGCACACTGTTCTTTAATCAGTGATTTAACTGTCTGTTTACTTCTACTAGAATATAACCAAATAAAGAGAACAACTTGGGAGATGATGAAATGAAAGTAGTGGTGGCAGGAGTATAGAAAACTTATCAGAACTTCATTGGAGGCCCAGGAAAGGAAGGTACCTAGGTAAAAAGAAGGCTTCAAACTATAAGATAATGAGAAGATCACCAAATGTCTGTTCTAGAGCTGAAGGATGCCATTTAGATATTTAGAGTAAGCAAACAGTCTATATATATATATATATATATATATACACATATATATATATATATTTATATATAGAGGATTTCAATTAAAAGGGAGGGACAGAAGATGAACATTTGCTCTCTGTGGCTCTCACCCTGCGCCCAGGGATAGGAAGAATCTAGTCCTGGTCAGTGAGAGTTTAATCAAGAGTGAAGACATGTAACAGGTAGAGGAAGAAAAAGAAAACATGCTTGACAATTCTGATTCCAGAGTCGGAGATAGTAATAGCTCAAAACGAGTAACAGCTTAAGAGCTTCAGGAAAAAAAGGAGGGTGAGGGAATAAGGGGCCCCGATAGTCTCTGTATCCCAGGCCCCCTTCCCACGTTGCCACCTGAAGAACTGGAGGAAGACACAGGAGTGAATTCCATTTGTTCTTACCTATCAGTACTTAACTCTCAAACACAATATACAGAACACTGGCAGAGAGAAAGACAGACCTTAAAAGCATTAAGAATTTAGGAATTACTTTGGGTAGTTATGACACCACAAAACATAAGATACTATGGATGCCCACTTGGGCAAGAGACCAAGAATTCTGCCCAGGGAACTGACATTTACTCTGTCAGCTACAAGGAACCAGTTTATCACCCTAGAAAAGGTAGAGGCTAGGGAGACATGAGACATTTTCTTAAGACTTACAGTGAGGTTGAAGGCAGAGGGAGGCAATTCTTGTTGTCATCTTATCTGACCCTTTATCAGAAGAGAGCAAAGATCTACCATCTCTTCATTCGAACACTTACAAACTCACGGTACAAATAAATGTAAGTACAGACTCTGACAGGCATTTGGCAGGGCCTGGGGGAGCAGATGTGGTACCTGATCCACACAGCTTACAATCTGATGAGAAGATAATAAGTAAAGAAGTAAATATAAAACCACCTAAGCACCATATACACAACTGATGAATTCGGCAGTCAAAAGGAAATAATATGTAAGATGAAACTCAGAGTATTAGAATTTAGCCAGGAAAAACGAATGTTCCACTGAGAAGGACAACAATGTATAAAGGCTATAAGGTAAAAGCACCTGGCATGTTTTAAAGAAATAAAAACTCAAAAAGGACAGAGCAAAGAGGGGTGGAGCAAGATGGCAAAGTGGTGAAGTGTGGAACATACTTATTCCTCTAGGGTAGATGGTAAATAGCCAGGAACTGTATGGAACAATTGTTTTGGAGATATCTGTGACAGGACGCACATCGTACACCATTCTGGAATGGGTGGAATGGCTGAGATCGCAGCGAAGAACTTAAGCTTCCCCCAGAGGCATGGCAGACTGTCCTGGAGCTGGTTCTCCCAAGGAAAAAGAAACAACATGTGCTGGAAGCAAAGAGGGGGCTCAACAAGGCCCCAAGTGCAGAATTAATTAACAAATTTGAACAGGTGAATAAAAGCTTTGAGCACAGATAAATCAAGAGTAAGAACAAAAGGAACCAGGAGGTTTCCGCCCAGCAGAAAGGAGGTGGGGCTAACAACAACAACAACAAAACAGATTTTTAGAGTTGGAGGAGTTCAGAACACTGGAAAAGGGCTGAGCTCCAAGAAAAAGGGGCACATAGAAATGGGTACCAACTCCAGCTCTTGTATGAAAACCTAGGGAGCTGGGGTCAGGTTCTGAAAAGGACTTTTTTTTCTTTTCTTTCTCTCCCAACTCTTCATTTTTTTACTTTTCAATAGCTCATTAGACCTGCTATAAATCTCAGGCTTCAGCACTGCCCCAGGCAACGGTGGAATGAAAGTTGTCTGAGTGTAACGAGTCACGTGAAGGAGATAATTTCCTAAAGGACTTATCTTTAAATGGACTATACTGGGACTGACAAAACTTGGGGGCTGGGGAAAGGCTTTGAACAGGGATTTCTTTTTTCTTTTTTTCCCCTCTTTTTAAAAACTATACTACGTAGTTCATTAAAGAAAGCCTCAGATATTTGAAATTGGCAGTAGTACCCAGGCAAAGGCAGAGCTAAGACAGATCTGAGAAATAAAACAATCAGTCTAGTGGGGGAAATAATTCCCTAAGGGGCATAACTTCCACAAGACAAGGGGGAAAGAGCCCAGCTAAAGTGGTGGCTCTTCTTCAGAGAACCCCAGGGGCTGGATAACAGAAAGAGCTTGAGTCAGCCATGCCCCTGGCAGGGACAGGGTGTGCAGAGAATTAAATGTACTGCACCTCTTTACACTGGTGGGGAGCAGCAGGCTGACAAGCACCATCTTCTGGACAGGATAGGAAAAGCATAGAGTCTAGAGGCTTCAAAGGAGGCTCTAACAAACTGTGGGGTCTCATTGTCAGAGAAACATGATATGGAATACACCCTCCTCCTGAGAACTGGGCCAGTCTGGACTGGGAAAACCTGATTTGGGTCAATCATATCTGGGGAGACCCTCTCACAAAAAGGTTACATAGAAGCAGAGCAAAAACCAGAAAAACAAGAGCTGAAAAATTCTGATCAACTAAAAAGAAGCTATGTCAGAAGTCTAGAATAAGTTGAACTGAAGGTCAAAGAACAAACAGAAAACAAAGCCAACCAACAAGAAAAGCCAATGCAAAAGAGTGAAAACGAGCTCCCGAATAAACTAATCAAGAAAATCAGATGCCTAGACAGCTAAAAATAATAAGCCATACTAGGAAACATGAAAATATGGACCAGTCAAAGTAACAAACTAACACTCAACTGACATAAAGGAATTGAAACAACTAATCAGTGATGTTCAAACAAATCTAAATCAAATCAATGAGCTGAAAGAAAATGTGGCAAAAGAGACAAAGGATATGAAGAAGACACTGGATGACCATAAAGAAGCATTTCTAAGCTTGAAAAACCAAATGGCAGAACTTATGGGAACAGAAGGCACAATTAAAGAGATGAAAAACACAATGGAGACATACAATAGATTTGAAGAGGCAGAAGGATCAGTGAGCTAGAGACAGATCATCTGAAATCATACATACAAAAGAACAGACAGGGAAAAGAATGCAAAAATACAAGCAGAGTCTTAGCGAACTGAATGATGACATGAAGCACATGATATACATGCTATGGGTGTCCCAGGAGAAGAAAAGGGAAAAGGGGCAGAAAGAATAATAGAAGAAATAATCACTGAAAATTTTTCCAACTCTCATGAAAGACATAAAATTAAAGATTCAAGAAGTGCAGCATAGCCCAAACAGAAAAGATCCGAACAGACCTACTGCAAGACACTTACTGATAAGTTTGTAGATGTCAAAGACAAAGAGAGAATTCTGAAAGCAGCAAGAGAAAAGCAATCTATCACATACAAGAGAAGCTCGATAAGACTATGTACAGATTTCTCTGCAGAAACCATGGAGGCGAGAAGGCAGTAGTATGATAAATTTAAGACACTAAAAGAGAAAAACTGCCAGCCAATAATTCTATATCTGGCAAAACTGTCCTTCAAAATGAGGGAGAGATTCAAATATTTTCAGACAAACAGACACTGAGAGAGTTTGTGAATAAGAGACCTGCTCTACAAGAAACACTAAAGGGAGTGCTACAGGCTGATAGGAAAAGAGAGGAGAAAGAGGTTTGGAGAAGAGTGTAGAAATAAATGAAGACTATCAGGAAGGGTGAAGCCGTCCTTCCTAAAGCCAATCTCCAGCTGCTCTGCCCTAGGCTAAGTGGCATATGGGAAGCCAAAGAGGACAAGAAAAGATGAACTGATTTAGGGAACGAGTGTAGGAGAGACAGAAAAAAATAAGATGACATATAAAATCCAAAAGACAAAATGGGAGGATAAAGTACTGCCCCTACAGTAGTAACACTAAATGTTAATGGAAAAAACTCCCCAATAAAAAGACACAGATTGGCAGAATGGATGAAAAAACAGGACCCACCTATTTGCTGTCTACAAGAAACTCACTTAAGACACAAGGGCAAAAACAGGTTGAAAAAAGATAGTTCATACAAACAACAACCAGAAAAGAGCAGGTGTAGCTACATATTAATATCAGACAAATTAGACTTCAAATGTAAAATAATTTAAAAAGACAAAGAAGGAAACTATATTTAATAAAAGGGACAATTCATCAAGAAGACATAACAATCAAATATTTTTGCACTGCCCCAAAATAACATGAGGCGAACACCAAGAACTCTGACAGGAGAACTAGATACCTCTACAATAACAGTTGGAGACTTCAAGACACTGCTGTCATCAATGGATAGAACATCTAGACAGAGGATCAATAAGGAAACAGATGTTGAATTACATGATAAATGAATTAGACTTACCAGACATTTATAGAACACAGCAGCAGAATACACATTTTTCTTAAGTGCTTATGGATCATTCTCTAGGATAGACCAAATTTTGCATCACAAAGCAAGTCTCAATAAATTTAAAATTGTTGACATTAAAACACTTTCTTGGATCATAATGGAATGAAGTTGTAATTCAATAACAGGCAGAAGATCAGAAAATTCACAAATATATGGAGGCTACACAACATACTCTTAAAACAACCAGTGAGTAAAAGAAAAAATTACAAGAGAAATTAGTAAATATCTTGATGCAAATGAAAATACAACTTGTCAAAACTTATGGGATGCAGCAAAGGTGGTGCTGAGAAGGAAATTTATTGCCCTAACACCTATATTAAAAGAGAAGAGCAAAAATTGAGGAATTAACTGTTCAGAAGGAAGAACTAGGGAAAGAACAGCAAACTAACCCAAAAGCAAACAGAAGGAAAGAAATAACAAAGACTAGAGCAGAAATAAATGAAATTGAGAACATGAAAATAATAAGAGAATCAACAAAACCTGAAGTTGGTTCTTCGAGAAAATCAATAAAATTGATGGACCCTTAGGGTTAACAACAATGAGAGAGAGAGAGAGAGAGAGAGAAAGCAGATGCAAATAAATAGAATCAGAAATGGGAAAGAGGACATAACTATTGACCTTGCAGAAATAAAGGGGATAATGAGAGGATAATACAAGCAACTATATGCTAATAAACTAGACAACTTAGACAAAATGGACAACTTCTTAGAAAAGCATCAACAACCAACACTGACTCAAGAAGAAACAGACAACCTCAACAAACCAATCACAAGAAAAGAGACTGAGTCAGTCATCAAAAAGCAAGCAAAAAAGAAAGGCCCAGGACCAAATGGATTCATAAGTGAATGCTACGAAGCACTGAAGAAAGAATTAGTACCAATCCTGCTCAAACTCTTCAAAAAAATGAAGAGTAGGAAAAAGTACCTAACTCATTTTAACAATCAATTTAAATTTTAAATTTATTGAGACTTGCTTTGTGATGCAACATTTGGTCTATCCTAGAGAATGATCCATAAGCACTAACTCATTGTATGAAGACAACATAACCCTAATACCAAAATCAGACAAAGATACTAGAAAAAAAGAAAATTATAAACTGATCTCTTTAATGAATATAGATGCAAAATTCCTCCACAAAATACTTGCAAATCGAATCTAGCAAGAGATTAAAAGAATTATACACCATGACCAAGTGAGATTTATTCCAGGTATACAAGGCTGGTTCAACAGAAGAAAATCAATTAATGTAATACACCACACCAATGAATCAAAGCAGAATAACCACATGATAATCTTGATCAATGCAGAAAAGGCATCTGACAAAACTGAACATCCTTTCTTGATGAAAACATCCAAAAAGATAGGAGTAGAAGGGACCTTCCTCAATATAATAAAGGCAATCTATGAAAAACCCACAGTTAACATCATATTCAATGTGGAAAGACTGACAGCTTTCCCTCTAAGATCAGGAACAAAACAGCGATGCCCATTGTCACCACTTTATTCAACATTATGCTGGAAGTTTTAGCTAGAGCAATTAAGCAAGAAAAAGAAATAAAAGGCATCTAAATTGGAGAGGAAGAAACAAAACTTTCATTGTTTGCAGATGACATGATCCTGTATGTAAAAAATCTGAAAAAATCTACAGCAAGGCTACTAGAGCTAATCAATGAATACAGCAAAGTGGCAGGTACAAAATCATCATGCCAAAATCAGTAGGGTTCCTATACACAAGTAATGAGCAATAGGAGGAGGAAATCAAGAAAAAAATTCCATTTACAATACCCACCAAAAGAGTCAAGTATTTAGGAATAAACTTAATGAAGGCCACAAAAGACCTATACTCTGAAAACTAAAAGAAAACTGCTAAAAGAAATCCAACGGGATCTTAAAAAAAAAGGAAGAACATACCATGTTCATGGATTAGAAGACTAAATATAGTTAAGATGTCCATTCCACCTAAACTGATTTATAGATTCAACACAATACCAGTTAAAATCCCAACAACTTACAATGCAAAAATTGAAAAATCAATAACCAAATTTACTCAGAAGGCCAGGGTGCCCTGGATAGCTAAAATTATCTTGAGAAAGAACAATGAAGTGGGAGATCTCATACAACCTGGCTTTAAAGCATATTAGAAAGCTACAGTGGTCAAAACAGCATGGTACTGGCATAAAGAAAGATATACAGACCAATGGAATTACATTGAGTGTTCAGAAATAGATGGTGTCATCTATGGACAACTGATTTTTGATAAGGCAGTCAAGCCAATGCAACTGAGACAGAGCAGCCTCTTCAATAAATGGTGTTTGAGAACTGGATATCTATATCCAAAGAATGAAAGAGAACTCTACCTCACACCTTACACAAAAATTAACTTGAAATCGATCAAAGACCTAAACATTAGCACTAAGACCATAAAACTTTTAGAAGAAAATGTAGGGCAATATCTTAAAGATCTTGTGATAGGAAGTGGTTTCCTATACCTTACACCCAAAGCACAAGCAATGAAAGAAGAATTAGATAAAAGGGGTCTACTCAAAACTAAACACTTTTGTACATCAAAGGATTTTGTCAGAAAAGTAAAAAGGCAGCCTATGCAATGGGAGACAATATTTGGAAACCACGTCTCAGATAACGGTTTATTATACAGAATATATAACGAGATCCTACAACTCAAAAATAAAAAGACAAACCACTCAATCAAAAATTAGGCAAAAGACATGGACAGACACGTTTCCAAAGAGGAAATACAAATGGCTCAAAAACACATAAAAAGATGCTCAAATTCACTAGCTATTATGGAAGTGCAAATCAAAACTACAATGAAATATCATCTCATACCTACTAGAATGGCCATTACCAAAACAACAGAAAATTACAAGTGCTGGAGAAAATGTGGAGAAAAGAGGCACAGTTATTTACTGTTGCTGGGAATGCAGAATGGTGCAGCTACTCTAGGGCAGCTACTCTAGGGCAGTGTGGCAGTTCCTGAGGAAGCTAAGTATAGAACTGCCATATGATCCAGCAATTCCATTACTAGGTATATATTCAGAGAAACTGAAAGCTAAGACACAAACAGACATTTGTATACCAATGTTTACAGTGGCATTATTCACAATTGCCAAGAGAAGGAAACAGACCAAATGTCCATCAAATAATGAGTGAATAAACAAACTGTAGTATATACATATGATGGACTATTACACAGCTATAAGGCAGGATAAAGTCATAGAGCATATAACAATGTGGATGAACCTTGAGGATGTTATGTTGAGTGAAATTAGTTAGAGACAAAAGGAAAAATACTCCATGGTCTCACTAATATGAACTAACATTAATGCGCAAACTTTGAGAGTTAAAGCTGAGAACATAAGTTATCAGGAGATAGAAAAGGGTAGAGATCTGGCATTTGATGCTGAAGGAGCATAGAATGTTCAACAGTATGGTTGCCTAGATCAAGAAATGGATAGCACAATATTGTGTGATGGTGGCACAATATTGTAAGTACACTGAACAAAGATGTCTGTGAGTAAAGTTTAAAGAGGAAGCCTAGGGGCATGTATGACACCAGAAGGAAAGATAGGCAATCAAGACTGGGACTGTATAATTTAGTGAAACCTAGACTGGTCAACGATGGTGATTAAATGTTCAAATATATGAATGAGGGAGAACAAATGAATGTCAACCGTGCAAGGTGTTGAAAAAGAGATGGTATTCGGGAAAAATATAATCAATGCAAACTAGAGTCTATAGTTAACAGTAACATTGTAATGTGCTTCCATTAAATGCAACAACGGCAACATACCAAAGCTAAATGTATATACGAGGGGTGTGCCGGTTTGAGTGTATTGTGTCCCCAAATGCCATTATCTTTGTGGTCTTGTGTGGGGCAGAAATTTTGGTGCTGGTTAGATTTGCTTGGAATGTGCCCCACTCAGCTGTGGGAGATGATTCTGATGAGATGTTCCCATGGAGGTGTGGCCCCACCCATTCGGGGTGGGCCTTGATCGGTGGAGCTACATAAATGAGCTGACTCGGGGGGAAAAAGGGAGTGCAGCTGTGAGTGGCGTTTTGAAGAAGAGCAAGCTTGCTAGAGAGGAACGTCCTGGGAGAAAGCCGTTTTGAGGCCGGAGCTTTGGAGCAGATGCCAGCTGCTTTCCTAGCTAGCAGAGGTTTTCCGGATGCCATTGGCCATTCTCCGGTGAAGGTACCCAATTGCTGGGGTGTTACCTTGGATGCTTTGTGGCCTTAAGACTGTAACTGTGTAGTGAAATAAACCCCCATTTTATAAAAGCCAATCCATCTCTGGCGTTTTGCATTCTGCAGCATTAGCAAACTAGGACAGATTTTGGTACCAGAGAAGTGGGGTGCTTTTGCTGCTGAGTTTGCAAATACCGAACATGTTGGAACGGCTTTTTAAATGGATAATGGGGAGTTTCTGGAAGAGTTGTGAGGAGCTTGATAGAAAAGGCCAAAACTGCTTTAAAGAGACTGTTTGTGGAAATATGGACTCTAAAGATATTTCTGACGAGGTCTTGAACAGAGATGATCAATGTGTTGTTGTGAACTGGAAGAAAGGCGATCCTTGTTTTAAAGTGGCAGAGAATTTGGCAAAATTGAGTCCTGGTGTCAGATGGAAGGAAGAATCTGGAAGCAACAACCTGGAATACTTAGCTGAGGAGATCTCCAAACTACATGTGGAGGATATACCCTGGCTTCTCGTTGCAGCTTATAGTAAAATGAGAGCAGAAAGAGATGAACTTAGAACTGAACTCTTGGGTTCAAAGAAACCAGAAGCTGATGGCTTGGAAAGTTACAAGCTTCCAGGGGGTGGAATCCCAGAAGCTACAGCCCAACATGAGGATGTAACCAAACATGGAACCCAGCTACCATTTCAGTACAAGCCAAGATTGGAGATGGAATTATCCAGAAAGGATTTGTGGAAAGTCCTATTGTCTGATGGCTTTGACCCCTGCATGCTTCATGCAAAGCCAACGGAATTTTTGCGAGATCTTTATAGACAGAGCCATTGCCGGTCTGGACTGGAGGAGACAGACAAGGAAAAAATTAAAGGAAAAATCTCTTCAAAGACAGAGCCATGGAGGTTGAGGTCTGGAGTCAGGAGGTCTTGGGCTGGGAGAGGGGAGCAGCCCACAGGCATGAAAAGGGTGAGTTTGCCCTGGAGGTCGAGGGAGGGCCTTCCGCCTCGATGCTCTGGAAGAGTTCTGCCACCCGAGGTCCCAAAGAGGGTGGAGCACATTCCCAGGGAATTGGGGAGAGCCTGGCTGCCACCCCACTGTTCTGAAGGGGTTGAGCGTGTGCCCCGGAGATGGAAGGGAATCCGGGAGCTGCCCCAAGGTTTGAGGAGGGTGGGGCCGAGAAGGTGGTCTCCCCAATGTGTGGATATGCTGGAGCACTCACCCAAGCATTTGGAGAGGAAACAGCTGCCAAAAACACCCTTGGGAAGGGTTAGGCTCCCGCTCTCTCAAGCCCCAAGGATGCAACGTTGTTCTGTAAATGACTCTCAGACTTTGAAATCTAATGGACTTTGTCCTGTGGGTTTTAGGAACTGTTTTGCTCCTGTTAACCCTGTTTTCCTTACTGTTTCTCATTATGGCAATGGAAATGTTTATCCTATGAATGTCTGTCCTTTGTATATCGGAAGCACATAACTTGTTCTAAATTCACAGATCCACAGCTAAAGAAAAATTGTGCCTTTAGGACTGACCATGCCTAAATTGATTTTGATGGGATTTCGTACTTGACTATTGTAACTGAGATGATGTAAGTTTCTGTGATGTTGTTATGGGATGGATGTATTTTGTATTTGGAAAGATAATGTCATTTTGGGGTTCACGGGGTGGAATGTGCCGGTTTGAGTGTATTGTGTCCCCAAATGCCATTATCTTTGTGGTCTTGTGTGGGGCAGAAATTTTGGTGCTGGTTAGATTTGCTTGGAATGTGCCCCACTCAGCTGTGGGAGATGATTCTGATGAGATGTTCCCATGGAGGTGTGGCCCCACCCATTCGGGGTGGGCCTTGATCGGTGGAGCTACATAAATGAGCTGACTCGGGGGGAAAAAGGGAGTGCAGCTGTGAGTGGCGTTTTGAAGAGGAGCAAGCTTGCTAGAGAGGAACGTCCTGGGAGAAAGCCGTTTTGAGGCCGGAGCTTTGGAGCAGATGCCAGCTGCTTTCCTAGCTAGCAGAGGTTTTCCGGATGCCATTGGCCATTCTCCGGTGAAGGTACCCAATTGCTGGGGTGTTACCTTGGATGCTTTGTGGCCTTAAGACTGTAACTGTGTAGTGAAATAAACCCCCATTTTATAAAAGCCAATCCATCTCTGGCATTTTGCATTCTGCAGCATTAGCAAACTAGGACAAGGGGGATATAAGAGAGGAGTGTGGGATCCTTGGTGGTGGTATTGTTGTCTGACCTTATTATTGCATTTTATTTTATTTTTATTTTTTCTTTTGTCTTTTATATTATTCTTAAAAAAATTTTTTTTTGGGAGCAATGAGTATGTTCAAGTGCTGATTGTGGTGATGAATGCACAACTATATGATGATACCGTGAACAACTGACTGCATACTGTGGATGACTGTATGGTATGTGAATATATCTCTAAAAAATTGCAGGGGGAAAAAATAAACAGAGCAATGCATGTGCTAGAGAAAACGTGGAGAGAAGGATGTACCTATTCACTGTTGGTGGGGAAGCAGAATGGTGGCAACCCATCTGGAGGAGTGTGGTGTTCCACAAGAAGCTACGTATGTGGGTGCCATAAAGTCCTGGAACCTCATTATTGGGTATGTACTAGGAAGATATGAAAGCAGGGACACAAACGGACATTTGCACACTGGTGTTTATGGCAGCAGTATTCACAATTTGCAATTGATGGAGGAGGTCTAAGGGAACATCGACTGATGAACAGAATGGTGAACTGTGGCATATGCAGACATATAATGAGCGGCTGCAAGGAATGAAGTTGTGAGACATGCAACTAGATGAATGGATCTTGAGGAGAGTATTCTGAGTAAAATATGCCAGAAACGAAAAGAGAAACTTGTAATACCTCACTAATATGGACTAAGTATAATGTGTAAACTCTGAGAACTAAATCTTAAAAGAGTACAGGTTATCAGGGGATGGCTTATTGTAAAGTTCCCTAGAATGTAAGCTCTTACAGCAATCACATCTATTCCTGAGTTGTAATGGTTATTTCTAAATTCTGAGATGCTGAGCTCTTTGTGTATAACCTGGTCAGTCCCTGGAATGTGGAGTAGCAGTGTGACACCCAAGACTCAGAGCTTGAGTTTGGCAGCTATGAAGGTCAGTATTACCTCATACAGCAACTGTTAAAAAAGCTAAAAAGAGTTCAGACTTCACTTAAGAGATATGAATAAAGTGGATCTGGTTAGGACTAAGGCAAATCAGGCCAAAAAGTAAAGGACAGTAATGACTGTGTTTTAAAACTTCAACTTCTATGTAACACCAAGGGAAGAGATGTTTATTTGGTGTAGGATCTATATTTTCTGTAGCACACAAAATAATTTAACTTGTACAGTCAGTTTTTTAAACACCATAATTACATGGAACTTTGAATAGGAAGTGAGATCTGATAGGTTTTGTACAGATTAATGTGAAATATCAATACATCCAAAAGAAATCTGGGCAAAGAATAAAAATGTATTTGCAGGGCCCCCTGAAAAATGGAGGAAAATTCAGAAATATTAAACTTCCCCAGCTGGGGAATTACTGATATTCTCACAAGCATTGAGGACTACCAATTTAGTAGGCTGAGCCTCCAATCTTGGGGCTTGCCCTTATAAAGCTTGTTACTGCAAAGGAGAGGCTAAGCCTACTTATAATTGTCCTAAGAGTCTCCCCCAGAGAGTCTCTTTTGTTGCTCAGATGTGGCCTGTCTCTCTAAGCCCACTCAGCAGGTAAACTTACTGCCCTCTCCCCTGCATGGGACATGACTCCCAGGGGTGTAAATCTCCCTGGGAAGGTGGGACATGACTCCCAGGGATGAACCTGGACCCAGCATTGTAGGATTGAGAAAGTTTTCTTGACCAAAAGGGGGAAGCAAAATGAAACAAAATAAAGTTTCAGTGGCTGAGAGATTTCAAATGGAGTCGAGAGGTTGTTCCGGAGGATATTCCTATGTACTAGATAGATATTCCTTTTTAGTTTTTCTGTATTGGAATAGCTAGAAGAAAATACCTGAAACGACAGAACTGCAACCCAGTAGCCTTGATTCTTGAACACAATTGTATAGCTATGTAGCTTATACAGTGTGACTGTAAGATTGTGAAAATCTTCTGGCTCACACTCCCTTTATTCAGCATATGAACAGATGAATAGAAAAATGGGGATAAAAAACTAAATGAAAAATAAGGGGAATGGGGTGTTTTAGGTGTTCTTTTTTACTTTTATTTATTCTTATTTTTATTTATTTATTTTTGTGGAGTAATGAAAATGTTCAAAAAGTGATTGTGGTGATGAATGCACAACTATATGATGGTAGTGTGAAGAACTGTACACTGTGGATGTATGGTACGTGAATATATCTCAATAAAACTGAATTAAAAAAATAGGTAAAGTCAACAGAAAGTAAAACAAAAGGACAGGCAAAAACTGCTTGAAGGAACACTGGGGACTGATGGCTTGATGTGCTGAGCCCTCTGTCTTGGGACTTGCCCCTATGAAGCTTGTTGCTGCAAGAAGAGGCTAAACCTGCTTATAATTGTGCCTAAGAGTCTCCCCCTGAGTACCTCTTTGTTGCTCAGATGTGGCCCTCTCTTTCTAACTAAGCCACCTTGGCAGGTGATCTCACTGCCCTCCGCTCCCAGGGGGGTGTAAATCTCCCTGGCAATGCAGGATATGACTCCTGGGGATGAATCTGGACCCAGCAACGTGGGATTGAGAATATCTTCTTGACCAAAAGGGGGAGACGAAATGAAACGAAATAAAACTTCAGTGGCTGAGAGATTTCAAATCGAGTCAAGAGGTCACTCAGGTGGACATTCTTATGCACTATATAGATAACACTTTTTAGGTTTTAATGTATTGGAATAGCTAGAAGTAAATACCTGAAACTACCAAACTCCAACCTTCAAGCCTTAACGCTTGAAGACAATTGTATAACAATGTAGATTACAAGGGGTGACAGTGTGACTATGAAAACCCTGTGGATTGCGCTTCCTTTACACAGTATATGGATAGTATGAGTAGATAAATGGGGATAAAAACTAAATGAAAAATAGAGTGGGATGGGGGGGATGATTTGGGTGTTCTTTTTTACTTTTATTTTTTATTTTTATTCTGATTCTTTCTGGTGTAAGGAAAGTGTTCAAAAATACATTGAGGTGAGAGAGGAGTGGAAGCTAAGTAGACCCCCTGGAACAACTACAAAAAACCAGAAACAACTAGTAAATAATCCAGAATAACTGCAGGGGGACAAACGAGACCATCCACTCATCTTACACCAACCCGAATTGGGAGGAATGCCCGAGAACACAGCATAAAATCTGTAAGTAAAACCTGCGGATCCAAGTCGTGAGACTGCCTCCCCCATAGCCCGAGCTGCAAAGCCTCATGGTGCCAGAGAGCTCTCTCCCGGCGAGCGAATATAGCTCAGCTGAACTCCAACTGGGGTTTTAAGTAGCGAGTGTGAACTGCTCACTACAGGTACACATCCCCAGAAAACAGAGGCTTTGGGTGACGACTGACCTTGGAGAGCCGGAGGGTCACCTTGGACTGGATCTGAAGGGGACTATCTGTTTCTTTTTCCGCTCAGTGGAGAAAGCCCCAGTCATATTCAGTTTCCAGGGCTGTGACTTGAGGAAGGGTGGAGACAGCATAAGCAGAGAGCAAGACCACTGAAATGCTAATGACCTCCACCTGGGGGCTCTGTCTTCTCTAGGAGGAAAGGGGTGGGGCCCTTTCCATTCAGAACCAGACCCCAGAGCCTGGGGGAACACAGCCATACCTCCTCACACCAGTCAAGAATTATAGGGTAACAGGCATCACCTGCTGGGCAGAAAAGCACAGTGACCTGAGGCATCAAAGGCTGGAGCAATTTTCTAAGACACAGCCTCAGGGAAACCAGATACTGAATATTTCTTCCCTCTGGGACCTGAGCCTGTTCTGGTCTGGGAAACCCTGATTTGGATAACCAAGGAAACCATGCCTAGACAACAGAAAATTACAACCTACACTAAGAAAAACAAAGTTATGGCCCAGTCAAAGGAACAAATGTACACTTCAACTGAGATACAGGAATTTAAACTAATGCTAAATCAAATCAAAAAGTTTAGAGAAGATATTGCAAAAGAGACAGAGGCTGTAAAGGAAGCACTGGGCATGTATACGGCAGAAATCAAAAGTTCAAAAAAACAACCAGTAGAATCTATGGAAATGAAAGGCACAACACAAGAGATGAAAGACACAATGGAAACATACAACAGCAGATCTCAAGAGGCAGAAGAAAACACTCAGGAACTGGAGAACAAAACACCTGAAAGCCTACACGCAAAGGAGCAGATGGAGAAAAGAATGAAAAAATATGAGCAACGTCTCCGGGAACTCAAAGATGAAACAAAGTACAATAATGTACGTATCATTGGTGTCCCAGAAGGAGAAGAAAAGTGAAAGGGGGCAGAAGCAATAATAGAGGAAATAATTAATGAAAATTTCCCATCTCCTATGAAAGACATAAAATTACAGATCCAAGAAGCGCAGAGTACTCCAAACAGAAGAGATGTGAATAGGGCTACGCCAAGACACTTAATAGTCAGATTATCAAATGTCAAAGACAAAGAGAGAATCCTGAAAGCAGCAAGAGAAAAGTGATCCATTACATACAAAGGAAGCTTAATAAGACTATGTGCGGATCTCTCAGCAGAAACCATGGAGGCAAGAAGGAAGTGGTGTGATATATTTAAGATACTGAAAGAGAAAAACCGCCAACCAAGAATCCTGTATCCAGCAAAGCTGTCCTTCAAATATGAGGGAGAGCTCAAAAGATTTTCTGACAAACAGACAATGAGAGACTTTGTGAACAAGACACCTGCCTTACAGGAAATACTAAAGGGAGCACTACAGGGTGATATAAGACAGGAGTGTGTGTTTTGGAACACAATTTTGGGAGATGGTAGCACAACAATGTAAGTACACTGAACAAAGGTAACTATGAATACGGTTGAGAGAGGAAGGTGGGGAGCATGTGAGACACCACAAGAAAGGAAGAAAGATAAAGACTGGTACTATGTAATTTGGTGAAATCTAGAGTATTCAACAATTGTGATAAAATGTACAAATATGTTCTTTTACGAGGAAGAACAAGCAAATGTCAACCTTGCAAGGTGTTGAAAATGGGGAGGCACTGGGGGAGGGATGCAATCAGCATAAACTAGAGACTGTAACTAACAGAATCATTGTATCATGCTTCCTTTAATGTAACAAAGGTGATATACCAAGGTAAATGCAGAAAAGAGGAGGGGATAGGGGAGGCATGTTAGACACTTGACATTGGTGGTATTGTCTGATTCTTTATTCTACTTTGATTTAAGGTTATTTTTCCTTTTGCTGCTTCCTAGCTGTCATTTTTTTTTTCCTTATTTCTTTTGCCTCTCTACCTTCTTTGACTCTCCCTCCTGCCTTGTGGAAGAAATGTAGATGCCCTTATATAGTTAGTGGTGAAGGTGGTGAACACATGAATGTATGACCATGCAGAGAACCATCGATTATTTACTTGGGATGGAATGTATGGTGAGTGAACAAAACCATATTAAAAAACAAATGGGTTGATGACAAAACCGCGAGGGCAATATACTGAGTGAAATAAGCCAGACACATAAGAACAATTATGGCAGGGTCTCACTGATAGGAATTAATTATAATATGTAAACTCATAGACATGAAATATAAGGTACCAAGATACAGGACAAGGTTTAAGAATGGGGAGTGGTTGCTTAGTATGAGCAGAATGTTCAACTAGGATGAACTTACATGTTTGGAAATGAACAGGGCTGTCGGTAGCAAGATGTGAGAATAACTAACAGTGCCGAATGGTGTGTGAATGAGGTGGAAAGGGGAAGCTCAGAGTCATATATGTCACCAGAAGGAAAGTTGGAGGTCAAAAGATGGGAATGTATAAAACTGAATCCTATGGTGGGCAGTGTCCATGATCAACTGTACAAATACTAGAAATCACTTCCATGAACCAGAACAAATGTATGACAATACAATTAGAAGTTAATAATAGAGGGGCATATAGGGAAGAACTATATACCTATTACAAACTATATACTACAGTTAGTAGTTGTTCTAGTTTGCTAATGCTGCAGCATGCAAAACACCAGAGATGGATTGGCTTTTATAAAAAGGGGGTTTATTTGGCTATACAGTTACAGTCTTAAGGCCATAAAGTGTCCAAGGTAACATATCAGTAATCGGGTACCTTCACTAGAGGATGGCAAATAGTGTCCGGAAAACCTCTGTTAGCTGGGAAGGCACATGGCTGGCATCTGCTCCAAAGTTCTGGTTTCAAAATGGCTTCTCCCAGGACATTCCTCTCTAGCAAGCTTGCTCCTCTTCAAAACGTCACTCACAGCTGCATTCCACCCGGTCTCTTTGAGTCAGCATGTTTTATATGACTCAACAGATCAAGGCCCACCCTGAATGGGTGGGGTCACGCCTCCATGGGAGTATCCCACCAAAGTCACCACCCACAGCTGGGTGAGGCACATTCCAAGCAAATCTAACCAGCACCAAAACGTCTCTCCTACCACACCACAAAGATAATGGCATTTGGGGGACACAATACATTCAAACTGGCACAGTAGTATTTCAACACTTTTTCATAAACAGTAACAAATGTACTATATCAATACTAGGAGTCAACAATTGAGGGGGTTGGTTAGGGATAGGGGAGGATTAGAGTTTCCTTTTTTTTTCTTTTTTCATCTTTCACTTTATTTCTTGTCTAGAGTTATGAAAAGTCTCTAAAAATTGAACAAAAATTAAGTGTGATGGATGCACAGCTGTATGAGGGTACCCAGGAGCAAGTGATTGTACACTTTGGATCTTTGGATAATTGTATGGTATCTGAACAATCTCAATAAAAATGAAAAAAAAAAAAATACATTGAGGTGATGAATGCACAACTATATGATGGTATTGTGAACAGCTGATTGTATGGATGACTGTATGGTATGTGCATACATCTGAATAAAACTGAATTTAAAAAAATATTCCTAGTGCATGATGGTTTAAAAAAAAAAAAAAAAAAACAAACCTGCTTGAAGGGAAGGGGGGACAGGAGGACATCTAGAAAGAGAGGCTGCAGAGGTAAGTAGCACCAGACCACCCAGGACCGTACAAAGTATGTCTCCGAGTCTGACCTTTATTTTTTAAAAACGAGAGAAAGCCATTAAACGGTTTTAAGCAAATAAGTGATATGGCCAGACCCGCATTTTTTGAAAGCTCTCAGGCTGCAGTATGGGAAGCTGCTGAGGCCAATCAACTCAACAACTACAACTACAAAACAAAATGAAATGACAAGCAAAAAATACAGGGAAATACTTAAGTATGATGACTAAAAGTCTGGAAAAGAAGGAATGACAATTTTTATGAACAGTTACCACAGTGCTATACTCTAGGCTAAATCTCCATCTGCATGTGCCCAGCAGCTGCTTTAACACATCCTTTATCCAACACCATTCCCATCTCTTTTGCCAAATAAACCCCCCTTCCCCACTATCCTAACTACATCAATAGGTTGTTCAATGCAATAGCCACCTACCCCTCATGACAATTTACATTTATTTAAAATAAAATAAATTTTAAAATTTAGTTCACCAGTAGAACTAGCCACATTTCAAGTGTTCAACAGCTACAAATGGCTAGTGGCTACTGTAAAGCACAGCACAGATAACATTTCCATCATCACAGAAAGGTATACTGGACAATGCTGGGCTACAGATCTACTTAAATCTACCACTTCGGTAGGCAAGGCAATTTAAAAAATTGCTGAACTACCTAAGAAGACCCTGTGAAGGTAGACTTGCTCACTCTCTTATGGCCACACCTTTTATATTAATAAGCAGTTACCATGCCATGAAGAATCATGGGGTACAAACCACAAGACAGGCCCTGTGTTTTGGCTCATTAATCCTCACTATGCTCTGAAGAAATAGAAAAGCAGCAGGCATCACCCATGTTTTATAGGTGAGGACACCAAAGCATAGAAATTAACCTGCCTGAGGCTATAAAGTCAATAATGGAGTCACAAATAAAAGCTGGATTCCCTAACACCCTGACCAGTGCTCCATCATTCAAGTAGTCTTGGCTGATTTAAGAACCCTGTGACGGAGACTATTCAGTTGTCACCTGACCCAACCAGCCACCTCCTTTATAAAATGGCTTGCTATACCCACAGGAGGGCCATATCTGTTAAGTCCATATAAAAAGAGAAATAAAAATCATGAGAATATGTATTCCCTGAACTTGCCCAATTATATAATCACAAGCAATGGGAAATAAGGAGATTAGACACATTTACCAAAACTAACCAAAGTATGGTACATTCTTACATTATTAATTTGCTTTCCAATTAAGTTATATGGTTACGTATTAAAAAATTACAACCCAGACCCTCTGCATTTTGTAATTCTTCTTTGCCTCTGTAACCAGGGTAAGGCTAACTTGTGTATCCTCTTTCCAGACCTATAGAAGCAACGGGGCCACAGGGAGGCAATTCTTGCCTTTCCACTTCAACCACCTCATTAGCTAAAAAGAGTAAAATACTATGTAGGGAGACAAGAATCAAGCTACAGACTAAAAGTATACAATCAACATATGGCATTTTCTTTTGACACTCTTCACAACAACAATTTTTAAATGCAGCCACGAGCATTCATAAGGCCTCTCTGAACCCTGACACTGCAAAACAATTTCTCCAGAGCCTCATTTGAATGATGTGAAAACTGTTAGAAATAATTTGACTTCACTTGCCCAACATCGGAATTCTTATACTCTTTAACTGTTATTATACTAACTACAGCAAAGAAAGCATAAAAAACGTGGGATGTTTAAAAATAATTTTGAAGTATTAGGAAGCATACTAAATTAGTATTTCTAGATTTCTAGTTCTTTTTTTATCAATTAATATTAATCAATCTACTGAATATAAAAACCAAGTGAATTAATTTGTCCAGAAAAATCAAAGCTTCCAAAATTAAGTTGACAACTGTTCCTAAATTAAAAGAACAAATCTCCACAACTATATAAATACCATAAAGGAAAAGGTCACGAATGCTGATATTAAATCAGAACATAATGCATAATGATCACATCTAACTTTAGTTTGAAAGAGAAGCAGCTTGAAAGTTATCAAATTGTGTAATAAAGTCTTTGCTTCACCACACACCTTGATTCAGGAATACAAGTCAATTAAAAAAAAAATAATGTTAAAACTACTTACACGGCGTTCCTGGAGGCTCCATAAGAAAGTAACAGTCTGACTATGTCCACATGTCCATTCTTGGCTGCATCATGAAGCGGCGAGTCGTTCTGATACCCGGTGGTGTTCACCAATGCCTTGTGCTTCAACAATAATTTCACTACTTTCAGGTGCCCATGATTGCAGGCTTCATGCTAAATAAATAAAAAGAGGAGGATTGAGAACAGTGATGAGGAAGGACAATGAGTAACATAATAAAACCACAATTAAAAAAAAAAATGTGATCTTCAGTCAGTAAATTTAGTCTTACCTAAAAACTCATTCAGACCATGAGTTGTTGACAGAGTAAAAACCATTAATCATTTTTGTGATAAGATACCTGGCGATCAAGATCTACACAATTCATAGAAAAGATGCGACTATTCATTTGAGTACTGGGTCAAGTGTTCTTTTTTTAGTAGCTTTAAATCTACTATAGCTCTTAAATTGTTCCAAAATAAGAAATTTTTTAAAACCTTAATATTTATGATCTTAATGTAATAAAATAAAAAACTGTCCAAGGCTGAATGGAATTGACTAAATCAGGTACTTAGCCATGCACTTAGTGGTACACCAGCACATATAGATAACCACACAACAAACCGGATATCCAAGAATAAAAGAGTCTTTATAGGACAACCTCTCTATGGCTGAAGCTACAGATCACTGGCTGTTGTCAGTGATAAGAGAAATAACAAGAAGTAGGTATTCAAAAGAGCTTATTGAACGTCACAACTGATAACTTAAAGGAATGTTCAAAGGTGTCTCACATGCAAATCTTTCCTTATGTCTAGTGAACTAATAATGCCATATATTGTATTCTATAATAAATCTCTGGCCTATTGTGCTTTTTAAGTACACCTATTTTAGTTCACATAAGCCATATGACAATGAACATCTGCAGGTCTTTTTCTAGAAGAAAGTAATCCAAAATAGGCATCAGGTCCTCTAAATCAGTCATCAGTCTTTACCACAATTTGCCTTAGTGGCTAAAAAAATTGAAATTAAAAAAAAAAATTTAAATAAGGGACTCAGATCCAGACTAAACATTTCCAGCATAAGAATTTGGCAAGGACAAGTCATTATATATTTTAAACCTTTTCTGCATCTAGCCTAATGAGAGTCTCTGAATTTCTGTGCTCAATTTCTAGTTTACAGGCTAAAGGCTGGCTTCTTCCTCATTTGTTGACACTTCTGTACCTGCGCTCAAATCTCAGGCTCATTATCCCAATACAGCTAGCCCACGCAGCACTTGTTGCATGTATTTGTGCCATTATTTTTCAGAGGATTTTTAACACTGCATTTTTAGTAATAAGAGAAGAGTTTTAAAAATGTTTAACATAAGCAAAGTTTTCTTTTTCAGTGTTCTATTAAGATGACATATCTTCCCGAACGTAAAATTTCTATTGCCTCAATATATTTGGCAGAGGGATAGGGGTGCAAATGAAGTTATGATAGAATCACTCCCTGTCACACACCTTTATACCAAGTTCCTTTGACCTTTGTTCCAAGAAATTTGGTTCTAATGACATGCAATGCTGCAGAATGGAGCCTGATGTTGGCTGGAGCAGTAACCTCTATATGTTAGCTAAATTCAGTAACATAGTGTAAGTGTATTCCTAAATCCAAAGGTTATCAGAAGACATAGCCAATTTCTTGCCTGTCACAAGTGAAAAGTTACATGGGAAATAATCATTTTCTCATACTTGGTGAAAATATAAATTCTTCAAATTAAAAAGTATGTGTGTGGCAGAGAAAAATACACAATTACATAGCTATAAGCTATAAAAAACACAAAACATAAAAAAATGAGAATAAAAAACAAACAAATGGAGAAGTACCAATGGTGTCCATCCAGCGTGGTCTTTAACGTTTGGGTCACTTCCATTTTGTAAAAGATACTCGACAGAAGGTATGTCACCCTAGTAGAACAAGAGAAAAATTAAAAAAAAAAAAAAATTGTATATGTGAATAACATCAAGAAAAGAAGATATTGAGGGTTTTTTTTTTTAAGACTCTGTCTTCTTCAAGATAATATAAAACTTAAATCTTTTCCCTTATGTCTACTGTTCATGAGTCAATAAGTAATAAGTTATGCATGTATGAATTATTCTCAGGTACAAAGTCATGGAAGCCAAATAGGCCATATGCTGAATACAGAGTACAAAATATCTGCCATTAGCAACCCACACTCAAAATTCAGTATATGATACCAAATAAAGGACATTAACCTGAAAGGACATTAGCCTGAAATTCACCTGATCATAATGAACAAGAGATTTCATTTGTGAAAAAAATTCCTTTTTGATCATACATGAAAATGGTTTCTGAGCATTACTTAAAACAAAATTATAGTCAAAAAGGCTGCTCAGTGAAACCTACATTAAAACTAGAAAAGTTGTTTTCAATCTCTCTTTCCTTTTTTGTTTCTGCTCCAACACTCTGGAGATAGGATGTAATAATTCCTCAACGACAGCTCACTGATGTGGTGAAAGGTGAGGGAAAGAAATAAGAAATATCATAACTTTATTTTAGAATTCATGACCTTATTTTGAAGGAGGTAAAAAAAAGATTTGGGGATAAGTGAATTAAAATGAGGCACAAGGTAATAAAAACAAACTAAAGGTAGACAATATTAATTTTACTCTCATATTAATGAAACCTTCAATTCAATCATTAAATGGCATTAAAATTAAAGTCCACTTCCATTTTGAATTTTCTGCATCTTGTTTGTCGTGATCTAACTGGATTCTAATAGTGGCTGGACCTTAAATGCTGTCTCTTGAAGGAATAAATGAAAGCACTAGCTTTGGGAGCATGCTTCTCTCTGTTGCCAACCTCCAGCGAAAACGAACCCTGGCAAAGGACTGAAGTCTGGGGAACTGGTCTCAGGTAGTCTCTCACTCTTTCTGTTCCTTTTCCCTGAGGTGAGAAATATAATCTTCATGTTATCTGTAACCCTAGTCTTGTCATTCCCCCCCCCCAATTTAATGTGGAAAGATCTAACTGACATCTGTCTTTCATATTTGATTACATCTTAAGTTTAAGTATCAAACTCTTACCACCTTTTAAAAAAATAATTTGCTATAAACTAAAAGATACTGCCCCTTTTTAAATAATGTCAGCTTCAGAAAGAAGAGTGGTATTTATGCAGTGGGATGAAAGTAAAATTCCCTTGAAATTGCACTAGTATTATTATCAAGGCAGTCCTTGTGAATAAAACTAATTCAATTATTTTAGGATAACATAGGAGGGGGTACCTAAGTCCATGAAGATAAAAATAAAGCAAAAACCATTGACAGAGCTAACTCTGAATAGGTCTAAATAAATAAAAGTTTTAAATGACAAATGTCATGTTCAATGAGTTTTGGGAAATACTTCTTTAGGGAAAAGGAAATCTCTCCTCTCCACCCCCAGTTCCAGTAATCTTTTCTGAAACGAGCTTTCCTCTTTGTTTTGATAATGTAGACTCACTAAGTTCATAAATATATAACATTCACCCTTACATGGTTGTTTCTGTTTTGGGCTACGTCTCAAAAAAGCAAAATTTAAGAAGGTGGCCTATTTAAGGTTTCCTAAAGAAATAAATCCATATGCAATATATATTTTTATGTTCTTAAATTAACAAAATGACTAAATATTTAATAGGCCTACAATAAACATCATGTATGTTTCGAATCAATTGCCCCAATTACAACAGAAAAACATTTTCCCAAAGTTCTACACCTCGAGTGCAAGTTAACATGTATTTAGCAACTTTGCTCTATATCCAAGTCACTTCCAAATGAACTCAGGAACATCTGTCAAGATGCAAATTTGAATTTTTAAAAATACTCTCATGAAAATTCTGCAGATAAACTGCAAGAACCACATACATTTCCAACTTCAATATGAAATTATTCACAAAAAAATACAAAATCCTTTCTCAAAAATTTCCCCACTCTAATTCTGTATGATAACCACAAAAAAGATTACCGTAAGGAGCCCATCAAATAGTATAAACACAATTGAGAAATGAAGAGTCACATAGGAATAGAGTGACAATTTGGAGAATAAAAGCAAAGAATCTCTTTTAAGGTTGCTAGATAGTTGATATTTTTCTTTCATGTCACCTCTTATATTGCCAAGGGTGTCTTCTGCTAACATTCCATCCTTAGACTTCCCCCAGTGTATACCTGATTAGAAAACTGTTTGATTTTTATACCCAATCTCCTTCTTAGCACTTAAAAGTATGTCATATTTTCTTCTTTCTATTTCATGTAAATTTAATGTCATGCACATAAATAAAATTATGATAATTAGATAAGGTCCACAGTAACTGGGTAAGCTTGAACCAATATGAAGTTTCCAGGAAATAAAATTAACTTTTCCTGCTACTGATTTATTTAAATGACTTTCTTCTCTCATAGAATATTTTCTGAGTAATAAGCAGTTACTTAGGCTTCTCATAACTTAAAAAGCATAACTGAGGTTTTCTTAGACCACAGCAAAAAAAAGGAAAACAACAAAAAACAAGAAACCCTAAGGAAAGTATTTACCAAGGTTTTAAGAAATTTTAAATGGAGTTGGTATTTTCAAGTGATATTTTAAAGGCTGAAAATAAGAGGGTATGTATGTATATCCCATTGAATTTTCTTATTGCTGACTTGCTCTTCAAAGATTCTTTACACATCTGTGTATATAACAGATGTGTATGTATTCCAGCAATAAAAATTCCTAACTTTCCAAACACTAGAACACAGACATACACAAAATAGAAATTCCTTTTCCTTATTATACAAGTTACCTCTTCTAAAATGGCATTAATAAACATCTTCATAAAAACAGTACAGGACATTATAAGTAAGAACAATAATGACGACTTACCTGGCATGGTTAGACTTTTTCATGTCAATGAACTGACCAGGCACCTAAAGCTTTCCCATTTAGCAACTGAGTGTTGTTGAAAAAAAATTTAGTTATCTGGAATGGAGCTCTAACCTATGTCAAACACTTTCCCATGGTTTGTTATTTGCAGTTGACCGAAAAAAATAATTTAACAGTTGTTTTGACGATCTACTCATTACCACAAGTTACTGGTACTACAGAGGCAGACTTCTACATAGCTGGTGGGTGACAGGGGGAAAATGGATACTGACTCGAAGAGTCATTCTAGAAATTAAAATCTCAAAAATATCGGATTTGAATCCTTTGCTACCTTCTCATAAAACCAGTATGAAGGACATTTAATAACAACAACTTACAGACAATATGACTGCCTTAAAATATAAAGAATTAACAAAGTCAAGCCCCTAAGGAGACTCCTCACAAGATATTCTTTCTTAACCCAGGAGATTATCATCACCTGTTATGTTCTAAGCCTTGTCAGTTGCCTTTAAAAATATTATCTATTATTTCTGCATCACTAGTACAGCATGACATGCCAGCTTCAAGCTATTCTTCTATTTCACATCAAGTTTATCATCGTGGCACGAATTATGAGTAATCACTACCACTTTAAGAATTTTTGCTAGGGAACTTTGGGAGGGTTTATTCCAGCTCCTACAAATTCTCAAGCAAAAGGTGACATACAGAATAACAAATCAAAATTTTCTCCATGTTCTTTGTAGTTTGTTTTAAATTAAATCTGAAGAAGACACAATATGAATATTTCATCTTAGTTTCTACTCAGTCAAAACACTTTCTCATGAAATCTCTCATTTATAACATAATGTTCTCAATAGCATTTTAACCATAGATGACACAGATATTCAAATAGGAACTGGAGTATAGAAGACCCTGGTGGATCTCAACTTTTACTAAACATTTAAATGAAAATGTTTACAATATCCCAAGCATCACATTAATGAATCATCAGCTTGATGATTCACAGTGCAATAAAGTCAAATTATAATTAAGGAATTCACTAATAATCATATGTACGATTTGCTCTCAAATGGTGCTGAATGTCCAAACACTAGCTAGCCAACCTCTTAGCCCAAGACTTGATAGTCCAAAGAGTATATGCTGATGATACAGTAGCTTTCTACACTCAGGATACTGTCTGGCTATTTAAAAGGGCCTTCTAGTACCAACTATGGAGGTTATCAAGATGAGTAAGATCACAAATGCTTTATGTTAACACAGAAATCCCATTTCTAGGAGTTTATCCAAAAGATATGCCTGCTCATATACAAAACAAAGATTTTTCACTGCAGCACTGTTTAGTACAGCAAAAGCCTAGAAACAACCCCACATTGGTCACTAAGAGAATAGTTAAATAATGACAATTCGTACACGGACTCCATGCAACTATAAAAATGTACAAGAAATCTCACTAAGTACTAACATGGAGAGCATTTGTTTATATTTGCATAAAGGGTGGATGGGGGCAGAAATGGGAGTGAAGATTTCCAACAGAAGTGCTTTTATTTACATTCTTGAAATAGGTAAATTTATCACCTACCCATATATGAAATTAGTTTTTAAATGATTAATGTACTCTCGATGAACACACAAACTGAGGAGCCATACGTAAACAGAAGGCTGAATGAGTATCAATGCAAACAAAATGTGACCACAGAGAAGAAACTAGCTCTAGGAATTCTGAAAAGACCTAATTAAGGAGGTAGAATGTGAGTTAGATTTTGAAGGTTAGGTATAAAGGACCAGGAGGTTGAAAACAAGAGATGTAAAGGAAAGGACACTAACTAGACATGGAAAAGAACAGGTACAAAGTACTGGTTACATCAGTAGATGGGCCTGATGCACTTAGAAGGATGAAAGTTTAGGGTGACAAGAACAGGGTTCAGATAGTAGCCTAGTGGAAAATTCAACAAATATCTAGCCTAGTGTGTGACAAGAAACGTTCTAGATAAACCAGTAAACAAAGCAGAGTTCCTGCTCTCATTCTAAAGAGAGAGACAAGAAACAAAGAGAGCTATAATTGATATCTATATCAACTGAGATCATTGATATAAATAATAGGAAGAAAAACAAAACACACTAAGGTTACGGCAGGGACTGCTGACTTTAAGTAGGCCAACAAGTTATTGGAAAGGAAACAGAGAAACGACAAGTCCTTACTTGGATCCGATCATTCTGGCTACAATATAGAAAACTGACTGCTAGAGATAAAGAGGGAAGCTGCTGCAGTAGTGTGGTCGGGACAATAATGGCCCTGCAAGATGTCAAGCCCTTATCCCCAGAACCTGTGGCTGTGTTAACTTACAGGGCACGACTTGGCAATGTGCTCACAGGTACAGACTTTGAGATGAGGAGATGACCCTGCATTGTATGGGTAGGTCCCATCTCCTTACACAGATCTTCAAAAGCAGAGAACCCTTCCAGGCTAGGTCAGAGAGATGGGATGTGAGCAGCTCTCAGCTGCTGTTGTTAGTACTGAAAAGGGAGGAAGAAGCTGGGAACGGCCCTCAGCTGACAGCCAGCAAGGAAACAGGATCTCAGGTTCTCTTTCAGGATCTCTTTTGACCTCCGGTCCTTTATACCTAACTTTCAAAACCACAAGGAACTATTCAGTTCCTGCCAACAATCCAAATGAGCAAAGAAACGGATCTTCCCGAGAGCCTTCAGGAAGTAACACAGCCAACACCTTGATTTTAGTCTGATAAGATCTGTACCAGACTTCTGATCTAGAGAACTACTAAGACAAAAAAATCTACGTCACTTCAACCACTAAAATTTGTGGTAATTTGTTTACAGCAGCAATAGAATACTAATACAAGTGTTCGTGACAAAGAAGACAAGTGGCTTCCATTAGGGTAGTGCCTATGGAGAGGTTATGGCCAACAAGGATGCCTAGAGGTAGGTTTGTGGGAAGATGTTATTCGAAGCTTATTAGTTATGTTAAGAAGTTAAGCCATAACTGCAGCAAGGGAAGCTAACTAGCCCAGGAGAAGAGTAAAACTACTGCTGGGTTGTCTGTCCTCGGGGCATAAACCAACCACACACAGTGCAACTACGCACTTTAAAACCTGAGAGGAGCAAAATGGAAATATGGAGACTACAATTCTAACATGCTTTAGGAAAAAAATAAGAACATATCCTTGAAAGGAAAACCAAAATGAAACAAAACATATGGACTTTGCCCTAAATTCATTCTTCAGTTGCAGTAACTCTTTCCACTTCCCCTGATCCCTGTTCCATTTTATAGTAGTTTAAACTTTAGAGCCATCCTTTTCTCAAGTAGAATTGTACAAAATGTAAATAACACAGTAGACTTGGAATATTTGATTTTCCAGTATATACAGATTATACATTCTTGGCTGCAAATGAGAAAATTAGAAATGAGATGAAAACTATTTCTAAAAAGATACATATACTAATAAATCCATTGCTTTTTTCCAATATTTGTTCTATTAAATTTAAGCTATGTGTCGAGGAGAGCATACATTCAATTCAAAATAAGTTTTTAAAAGAGAACACTACTGTCAGTCAGTAATTTAAAAGACAATAGAAATCAATTAATTTTTCTTAAATGCAATGTCACAGAATCTGCCAGCTAATGACAATACTACTACTTGGTAACACTATTCTAATTCTGGCAAGACTCTTTCTAGGCAAAGCGAAAATGGATAAAACTTGTCTGAAGCAATTTTAAATTATCAATGCAGAAAATTCACCAAGGCAGCATCATGGCACCATTTTTTCCTGTCTTAATATTCTATTTTGGCTTTTTTCCATGGCCCTATACCAAGGGTCAGCAAACTACGGCCTGTGGGTCAGCCATCTGTTTTCCCATGCTATTTTAGTGAAACATAGCCATACCCATTCATTTATGCATTGTCTGTGACCTGCTTTTGTGATAAAGCAGGAGAACTGAGACATTGTGACACAGACCTGATCGTCTTCAAAGCTGAAAATATTTACTGTATTTGTTCTGTGACAAAAAATTTGCCAAACTTGGCCAGACTCTAAACCCTTAAGAGTTTCATTAATAAAAATAAACGATTCTTAGGGTTGAAAGAAAATTTCCTTACCAACATTAGTGTATGCTTGCCAGTAGTCTGAATACCCAGAATGCACAATACAGAAACTAAAGCAGCCTACATTCTCATGTATTAGAGAAATGAATAAAATATAGCAATTATTCTACTACCTAAGTAAACAAAGCATTAACATGTTAAGATTATAAAAGCTTATGTGTGTATGTTTGTGTGTGTGTATATATATATACATATATATATGCATACCCACACATACACCCATATACTGTATCATAACAAAGATGTCAAAAAACATATAGTCTGGTCTTATAAGTCATGCTTTTCAGAAATCACACTAAAATGTAAGTAGGCCACCTCAGAAAATTCAAGTTGTCCAAATCATATGTAATCCCTAGCATATAGTTATGTTTCAGGTTCCTCTCCTGACATCAGAAATGCAGTATTCTACATTATTCTGGGAGATACGGCAAGGGAAATAACACCAACACCTGTTCAGATGCTCACTTTTGTGCTTTTCCCTTTCTTCACACCCAATTAAACATGGGAATCCCTGGATCATATTCAATGTCTACTCAATGTTCTTCCCAGGTGTTTTATGCTGCTTAAGAGCCTCATGTTTTAGAGCCTCCAAAAGGTTTCTTCCAGACCTTCCAAAGTTCTCCACCCAAAAGACCCAAGCATTTTCTGGGTGAATTTACAATACAACTTCACTGAGAGCCCATAAGAGTTATCCTAATTTAGTGCTAAGCTCTGCCATATTACACTTTCATAAAACTTGCATGAAATCCCAGATAAAAGTCTACAAAGCTATGGTGCCAGGTGGTTCCCTTCATATATAAAACTTGTGTCAGCTTCAAAGATTAACTACTGCAAGTAAGTACACTCATGCTCAGCAAATGGGCAAGGTTTCAGTAAAAATGAACACTGTCATGCTGTAGGTATTGAGGCAAGAATTAAGGAGAATTAAGTTCATAAGCAGGCCAGTAAAAGGAATGGCTGACCTTGAGGTATAAAGCAGCTCCTTTGTTGTGAACTTGCAGGAGCCATTTCTAACAGTCAAATTTCTAGGTCATTGGAGGTATGTCTGGACCACATTTTTCAACCATCCAGTTTCTGGCCGAATGCCTACTAGGGGTGTCAAGCATCCACAGAAGCTTGTTGCCTCTCATATAGCTTAACTGTACTAAGATAGATACCCTCAGTTCCCTTGCTAGGTAAAAATGTGTTATCAGCAGTAACCTGACAATTGTTTATATCCATAAAACATGGGAATAACAAGTAAATAAAATGATGAAAAAACTGAACAAAACCATACTGGAATAGACAAAAGTAAAAGCATTTGGCAAATCAGAAACTGAAATATTGAAATAATGATTTTCTCCTTCAAGATCATGCTCCTTGGGCCCAGGGGCCACTACTCTAACTGAGGTGGGGACATAGTCCCTGTGAATTTTGTTTCTCTGGTTCAGAGGAAGTATCACATCTGTGCAGGGTAATCATCCTACCAGTCTTATGCCATTATTCATAAACCCAAAGAAAGTGTTTTGTAGTTGGTCTCATTCCAAAATTGTATTCCTAAGCAAACATCCTACCTTAATAGAAGCAAGATGGAGCAAAGTTTCTCCTCTATGATTTCTTTTCCCAGACATAAGGCTATTGGGCAACATCTTCATTGCTGAGGGGCTTGACATCATTCGTCTGTAACTTGGACTATTCAATGCAGAAGGTGGTGAACCTGGCAAAAGGCTAATGGATTCATCTGATATATTACTATTTTTTCTCCTTAATGTGTCACCAAGTTCAAGTTTGCTTGAAGGTGGGGAAGAACATTCAGTCAATGGTACATTTTCTGAGGGCATCGTTTGCTTGACAAAATCTCCACTGGTGCTCAGAATGCTGCTTCTACATCTCTTAGAAATGGGACTGCTGAGTCTTTTGCGACTCTCACGTTTTCCAGCATGACCTAATGGCAAGGATTTTTTAGATGAAGGAGAATTTTCAAAGATATTCTCCTCAGGAATCACTACCTCATTCTTGTTCTCAATTTCTGGAGACACTATTTGTTCAGCCAGTGGTAAGCAAACTTCATTTAAGCTTCCAAAACATTCAGATTCCGTTACAGAGTCACTTGCTAGTAAGTCTATTTCACTATTTACCTCAGGGCTAGCAATAACAGATGGCTGGCTACAGAAGGATACCAGCTTTTCCTTAAATTCCCCTTTGGAGTCATGTTCACTATCTTCTTTTTCCTTCTCTAAATCCCATTCTTGGTTGATCTCAGCTAAAGTTTTCTTTTTCTGCTTTTTCCTAGATCTTGTAGAAGCCTTTTGAACTCTTTCAGAAGAATCTGCTGGAGGACTTGTGGAAACAAATTCATACACTGAGGCCTGCTGAGCATTTTCATCATTCATCATTTGAGGATGAGTTTGCACAGGAACTTTACTCACAACATATCTGACCTTCTTACTTCGAGGACTAAACCACATTTTTATTGAATTCTTCTTATTTTCTGCATCATTAAATAAACTTTTCCTAGACGTATCTTCTTTTGAGTCTGATAGGAAAAAGGAAAAGATATTCACTACTTGAACTTTACTCTCTTCCCTCTTCCATCTTTGATCTCCCCAAAAACTTTGATTATAGTTCCCCTAAAGTGCATCACAATGTTTGTGTACTTTCTTTGTCCACTCCTAACTTATGAACTCCTCAGAGCAGATATTCATTCATTCAACAAAGATTTACTGAGTGCTACTTGTGCTAGAGACAATGTCCTAGGGATATAGCAGAGAACAAAATATGAAACTTATATTCCACTTAGGGTAGACAGATAATATCCAAAATAAATAAAATATACAGTATGTCATTATGGTGAGAAGAGCTATGGAAACAAGATATAATTACAAAAGAAAAAAAAAACAAAAAATAAAAAAGGCAGATATGGGATTTAATAACCAATAGTGAAAAACCTAATAATAGTTAATTGATTTTTTAATTTTTAAAATGACATTTGAAAATCAATCAATATAATTTATGATATGAATCAAGAAACTAAAGAAAAACCACATAATTTCAATAGTCACAGAAACATTATTTGACAAAATTTAACAACCATTCATCATTTAAACAACAACAACAACAACAACAAAATTCAGCAATTAGGAATGAAAGGGAACTTCCTCAACCTGGTAAAGGGCATCTACAAAAACACACACAGGTAATATCAAACTTAATGGTGAAAGACTGAAAGTTTCCCCCATTAATGGAAACCAGGCAAAAATGTCTGCTCTTATCATTCTATTCAATATCATACTGCAAGTTCTAGCCAGCATAACGAGGTTAAAAAAATGAATGAATAAATAAAATCCATACAGATTTGAAAGGAAGAAATAAAACTCTCTATTCACAGAAGACTCACTTGACTATGTAGACGACCACCCCCTCATCCCCCCACCCACAAATTTTAAAAAACAACAACAAAAAACTACTAAAACAAGACTTTAAGAAGTTCCTCGGACACAAGGTCAATATACAAATGCAACTTCAAATGTATTTCTAATAACGAACAAATGGAAGTTGAAATTTAAAAAATAGTACCATTTATAATAGTGCCCCCAACACAGAAAATACTTAAATATAAAACCAACAAAATATATATAAGAAGTATATGCTGAAAATTATAAAACATTGATAAAAGAAATCAGAGAAATTCTACATAATTGAATTGGGAGGCCCAATGTTGTTGTCAGTTCTCCCAAAATGATCTAGAAATACAATATAATTCCAATGAAAATTCCAGCAGTCTTTTTTTGTAAAAACTGTATGTTTTTTTTTTAATTTTTTTATTTTTCATACAGTTGATTTAAAAAAAAAAAAAAAAAAAAAACAAGGAAAAAAATATGTAGACCCCCCCCTTGAGGAGCCTGTGGAGAATGCAGGGGTATTGGCCTACCCCACCTCGATGGTTGCTAACATGCCCACAGACACAGGGGACTGGTGGTTTTATGGATTTGCCCTTGGGAAGACTGTTGCTACAAAGGAGAGGCTAGGCCTCCCTATAATTGTGCCTAAAAGCCTCCTCCTGAATGCCTCTTTGTTGCTCAGATGTGGCCCTCTCTCTCTAGCTAAGCCAACTTGAAAGGTGAAATCACTGCCCTCCCCTCTATGTGGGATCAGACACCCAGAGGAGTGAATCTCCCTGGCAACGTGGAATATGACTCCTGGGGAGGAATGCAGACCCGGCATCGTGGGATGGAGAACATCTTCTTGACCAAAAGGGGGATGTGAAAGGAAATGAAATAAGCTTCAGTGGCAGAGAGATTCCAAAAGGAGCCGAGAGGTCACTCTGGTGGGCACTCTTACACACAATTTAGACAACCCTTCTTAGGTTCTAATGAATTGGGGTAGCTGGTGGTAGATACTTGAAACTATCAAACTACAACCCAGAACCCATGAATCTCGAAGACAATTGTATAAAAATGTAGCTTATGAGGGGTGACAATGGGATTGAGAAAGCTATAAGGACCACACTCCTCTTTGTCTAGTTTATGGATGGATGAGTAGAAAAATAGGGGAAGGAAACAAACAGACAGACAAAGGCACCCAGTGTTCTTTTTTACTTTAATTGCTCTTTTTCACTTTAATTATTATTCTTGTTATTTTTGTGTGTGTCCTAATGAAGGTGTCAGGGATTGGTTTAGGTGATGAATGTACAACTATGTAATGGTACTGTGAACAATCGAATGTACGATTTGTTTTGTATGACTGCGTGGTCTGTGAATATATCTCAATAAAATGAAGGAAAAAAAAAAACTGATAAACTAATTCCAAAATATACATGGACAAGCAAAGGAACTACAATATGAAAAGGCAAAAGACCTAGAATAGCCAAAAGAATGTTGAAGAACAAAATTGGAGGTCTCACACTACCTATTTCAAGACTTCATTCAGAAAAAATGAATCTGAGAGGTTAAAAATAATAGTTATAACCCTTTCCATCCTATGGTGGTTTGGAACTGTATGTACAGCAGAAAATCATGTCCTTAAAGCTAATCCATTCCTGTGGGTGTAAACCTATTGTAAGTAGAACCTTTTAATGAGGCTACTTTAGTTAAGGTGTGGCCCAGGGTGGGTCTTAATCCTTTTACTGGAGTCCTTTATAAAGGGGATGAATACAGAGAAAGAAAACCAGGGAAGCAAGAAGCTGAAAGCAAGAAAACCTAGAAAAGAAGGGAGAGACCAGCAGATACCGTCATGTGCCATGCCATGTGGCAGAGGACCCAAGGATCACCGGCAGTCAGTCTATAGGAAGAAAGCATCACCTTGCCTTGATTTGGACATTTTTCACAGCCTCAAACCATAAACTAATAAATTCCCATTGTTAAAAGCCAACCCAGATGATGATCTAACATGGCGGCATAGAGAGGAGTGGAAGCTAAGTAGTCCCCCTGGAACAACTAAAAAAAAACCAGAAACAAGTAGCAAATAATCCGGAATAACTGCAGGGGGACAAACATGACCGTCCACTCATCATACACCAACCTGAACTGGGAGGAATGCCTGAGATCACAGCATAAAATCCGTAAATTACAACTGCGGATCCAAATTGGGAGACCCCTCCCCCACAGCCCGAGCTACAAAGCCTCGTGGTGCCAGAGAGAAGCTTTCTCCCAGCAAGCGAATACAGCTCAAGCTGAGCTCCAACTGGGGTTTTAATTAGCAAGTGTGAACTGCTCACTACGAGGTACAAATCCCCAACAAGTAGACAGAGGCTTTGGGTGATGACTGACCTTGGAGAGCCGGAGGGTCGCTTTGCGCTAGCTCTGTTCCTTTTTCGACTCAGTGGAGAAAGCCTCAGCCATTTTCAGTTCCCAGTTCTGTGACCCAGACAGGGGTGTGGCACAGGCAGAGAGAGACCATTGAAATGCTAATGACCTCCCCCTAGGGCATCTATCTTCTCTAAGAGGAAAGGGGTGGGGCCTTGCTCTACTACCTGCCTTCCATTCAGAACTTACACCAGGCAAGAATTATAGGCTAACAGGCGCCACCTGCTGGGCAGAAAAGCACAGTGACCAGAGGCATCAGAGGGTGTACCAATTTTCTAAGACACACCCTCGGGGAAACTGGATACTGAATATTTCTTCCTTCTGGGACCTTAGCCCATTCTGGTCTGGGGAGGCCTGACTGGGGTAACCAAGGAAACCATGCCTAGAAAACAGAGAACTACAACCTACACCAAGAAAAATGAGATATGGCCCAGTCAGGGGAACAAACTTGCACTTCAACTGTGATGCAGGAATTGAGACAACTAATAATAAGTCAATTCAAAAAGTTTAGGGACAATACGGCAAAAGAGATGAACCACATAATGAAAACACAGGACATACGTAAGGTAGAAATCGAAAGTTCAAAAAACCAACTGGCGGAATCTACGGAAATGAAAGGCACAACATAAGAGATGAAAGACACAATGGAAACATACAACAGCAAATCTCAAAAGGCAGAAGAAAACACTCAGGAACTGAAGAACAAGGCACCTGAAAGCCTACACACAAAAGAACAGATAGAGAAAAGAATGGAAAAATACAAGCATCAATTCCGGGAACTTAAAGACAAAACGAAAAGCAAGAATTAACATGTCATTGGTGTCCCAGAAGGAGAAGAGAAGGGAAAAGGGGCAGAAGCAATAATAGAAGAAATAATCAATGAAAATTTCCCATCTCTTATGAAAGACATAAAACTACGGATCCAAGAAGCGCAGCGTACCCCAAACAGAACAGATCTGAATAGGCCTACGCCAAGACACTTAATAATCAGATTATCAAACATCAAAGATAAAGAGAATCCTGAAAGCAGCAAGAGAGAAACGATCTATCACATACAAAGGAAGCTTGATAAGGCTATGTGTGGATTTCTCAATAGAAACCATGGAGGCAAGAAGGAAGTGGGGTGATATATTTAAGATACTGAAAGAGAAAAACCACCAACCAAGAATCCTATATCCAGCAAAACTATCCTTCAGATATGAGGGAAAGCTTAAAATATTCTCTGACAGACAATGACCGAGTTTGTGAACAAGAAACCTGCTCTACAAGAAACACTAAAGGAAGCACTGCAGACAGAAAGGAAAAGACAGGAGTGAGAGGTTTGGAAAACAATTTTGGGAGATAGTAGCACAGCAATGTAAGTACATTGAACAAAGATGACTGTGAATATGGTTGAAAGAGGAAGGCTGGGATCATGTGAGACACCAGAACAAAAGACGAACAATAAAGACTGGGACTGTGTAACTCAGGGAAACCTAGGATGCTCAACAATTGTAATAAAAGGTACAAATATGTTTCTACATGAGATAGAACAAATGAATGTCAACATCGCTAGGTGTTAAAAATAGGGTGGGACTGGGGGGAAATACAATCAATGCAAACTAGAGGCCAGAATTAACAGAAACATTGTATTATGCTTCCTTTAATGTAACAAAAGCAATATACCAAAGCTAAATGCATATGGAGGGGGAGGGGGGAATAGGGGAAGGGTATGGGACTCCTGGCACTGGTGATGCTGACTCTTCATTCTACTTCAGGTTAATGCTATCTTTCCTTTTGTCACCTTCTAGCTATCAAGTTTTTTGTTTATTTGTTTGTTTTTCTCTCTCTTACCTTTTTCTTTTGCCTGTCTGCCTTCTTTGACTCTTCCTCTGTCTTTGTGGAAGAAATGTCCTTATATAGAGAGTGGCGATGGTGCTCAATACATAAATGTGTGACTATACGGGGAATCAATGATTGTTTACTTAGGACAGAATGTATAGTGTTTGAACAAAACCATCTTAAAAGAAATAGGTTGATGAAGAAACCCTGAGGGCACTATACTGAGTGAAATAAGACAGACACATAAAGGAAAAAATTGCAGGGTCTCACTGATATGAACTAATTATAACATGTAAACTCATAGACATGAAATATAAGTTACCAGGATGTAGAATGAGGCTAAAGAATGGGGAGCTTATTATGAGCAGAATATTCAACTAGGGTGAACTTAAATATTTGGAAATGGACAGGGGTGATGGTAGCATGTAATGAGAATAACTAACAGTGCTAAAAGGTGTGTGAAGGTGGTGGAAAGGGTAAGCTCAGAGTCACGCATGTCACCAGAAGGAAAGTTGGAGGTTAAAAGATGGGAATGTATAAAACAGTGAATCTTGTGGTGGACAATGTCCGTGATTAACTATACAAATATTAGAAATCTCTCTCACGAACTAGAACAAATGTATGTCACTATAACTAGAGGTTAATAATAGAGAGGCATATAGGGAATAAATATATACCTATTGCAAACTATATACTACAGTTAGTAGTATTTTAACATTCTTTCATCAACAGTATCAAATGTACTATACCAAAACTGAATCAATAACGGAGGGGTGGGCGGGTTATGGGAGGATGTGAGTTTCCTTTTTTTTTGTCTTTGTTTCTTTTCTGGAGTAGTGAAAATGTTCTAAAAATTGAAAAAAAAATAATTGTGTTGATCGATGCACAGCTGTATGGTGGTGCCGTGGGCAAGTGATTGTACATTTTGGATCTTTGGATAGTTGTATGGTATCTGAACAATCTCAATAAAAAAAAAAAAAAAAAAGCCAAGCCATTTTATAGTATTTGCTTTCAGCAGCCTAGCAAACTAAAACAGTACCTTCTAACATAACCTCAAACAATATAAGCCAAATAATGAGAATGACTGAACTATAACTACATACTCAAACATAATCTTGAGAAAAGTCAGATACAAAAGAATCCATATTGTAGGTTTCCACTTACATAAAATACAAAGTCAGCCAAAACTAGCCTAATGTGTGAGGAGCCAGGATAGTGGTTATCCTGAGTTGGGGAAGGAGGCAGTGTCTGCAAGGGGACACAGGAGCAGCTTCTAGCGTATTATTTCTTGTCCTGGGTGAGTTCAGTTTGTGAAAAATCATTAAGCTATACACTTCGGCCTATGTATATTATACTTCCAAAAAAAATTTTTAAGTACATATTTATAATCAAGAATTAAAACACTAAGCTTCAGTAGAGTTTTAAAAAAGAAGAACAACTGTCTTTAAGTGACACTTTTGTGGGTGAACACTCTTGCAAACAAACACCTTGCTGCTTTGGCTAAAGTTATCAGGGAAGGTCTCTCAGCAGCTGCCTTCTGTGTTGAGAACTAAACAGTGGAAAGGAAACAGTCATGGCAAGATATAGGAAAGTTTCTGAAGCGGAAAGAACAAGTAGAAAGGTCTGAAGATGGGAACAAATTCAGTGTATTTAAGGGATAGTAAACTGATGAGGCTGTAGTCTGGAGAAGGGAACAGAAAATGGAGGAAGAGAGGCCACACAGATGAACAGGAAGCATCCTGTAAGCAGCTCAGTCTCAGCTGTTTTTTTAAAATATAAATATATACCACAACTCCAAATGTATATGTGCAACCCAGACCCCTTCCCTGAACTGCAGACTCCAAATTCAACTACTTACTTAACTACTCCACCTGGATGTCTACTTCCAGCAGGCACCTCACGCTGAACATGAGCAAAACCGAGCTCCTCATCCGTGCCCTCCCAAACCTAATCCACCTACAAATTTTCCCATCTCAGGAAATAAAACATCAGTTCTAACTTCAAAGTACATCCAAAATCTGACCATTTCTTAACTTCCACCGCTGTCACCAAGGTCCAAAACACTATCATCTCATGCTAAATTAATACAATAGCCTGCTAAGTAATTTCCCTGATTATGTCCTTGCCTCCTCCATAGGTCTATTCTTGACATGGCCAGTGATCCTTTTATAATTTAAGAGGGACCATGTCACTTAATACCACCCAGACACCTCCAGTTTCATCCTGAATAAAAGCCAAAGTCGTAACAATTGTCGACAAGGCCAGAAACAACCTCATCTTCCATTACCTTCCTCATCTCATCTCCTACACTCTCCTCCTTACTCATTCTGCTCCAGCCACATGGGCCTTCTTGTTGTTCATCGAGCACACCTACAGGCTTCTGCCCCAAAGCCTTTGCACTTGCTGGCCCTTTGCCTGGAAAACTCTTCCCCAAATATCTGCACCACTCACTCCTTCACCAACTTTAGGTGGCTGCTCAAATGTCACATTTTTGTGAGACCATCCCTGAAACTCTATTTAAAGTTATAAACTCTTTCTTTCTCTATTAGAATATAAGCTCTGGAAAAGCAAGAATTTTCTTTTTTTTTTTTTTTGTCTATCCACCCATACTGCTGAATCCCCAGTGCCCAGAATAGTGTCTGGTACACAGTAGATGCTCAACTAATATTAAATGAATGAATGAATGAATGAATAGATTCTTATAATTCAGATAAAGAAACCTGTATCTTAGTCAGACTTTATGCTTTAGAATGATCATTCTGCTGTTAAGCAAAGGAGGAACATCAGAAAGGTAAGACTGGACACAGTGAGACCAATTATGTGGCTACTATCCAAGAGAAAGATCACAGTGGCTGAGTAAAATTGTAGCACTGGGAATGGTGAGATGAGTCAGATATGAAATCTGAAGAATTATGAATTGACAAGGCCAAGAGTTCCAGTATCAGGAAAACCTATATTTAGTGTACTGAAAGACCGTCAGTATATATGGCTTGTAGAAAACAGGGCAGAATGTGGTTATAAAGATGAGGCCATGAAAATAGGCAAGAGCCAGACTATGCAAAATCTTGCCGACAATATTAAGGATTTTGATACTTATGCTAAGAGCAATGGTAAACCACTAAGCATTTAAGACGGCATGACTAGATCTGTTTTAAAAGATCCCTCTGAATGCAGTGTGAAAGAACTGATTGGAGGAGGGCAAGAGTGGATGCAAAAATAATCATTAAGAGGCTGTTTTGAATTGTGTACCCCCCCCAAAGATATATTCATACCCTAATTCCCCATCCCATGAATGTGACCCTATTTGGAAAATGGATCTTTGAAGATGTTATTAGTTAAAATGAGCCCAAACTGGATTACGATGAGCTCCAATCCATATAACAGGTGTCCTTTAAGGAGAGGAAATTAGACAGACATAGGGGAGATGGCCAAGTGATGACTGAGGCAGAGGATGCCATGGATGGCCATCAGTAATGGCCAAAGGCTAGGGCAAAGACTTTGGAACAGATCCATGTTGGAACATGACCCTACCAACATCTTGATTTTGGACTTCTAGCCTCCAGAACTGTGAGACAATAAATTCTTGTTGTTTTAAACCACCCAATCTATGGTACTTTGTTATAGCACTTCTCACAAACTAAAACAGGGGCCAAGGTAAGTAGATGACAGATTGGGAAGGTGGTGGTATAAAAAGAAAGAAGTAGAATGATTTGTAAAACATTTGAGGGAAATTTTAAGGGATTTGTTGTTGAAATGAAAACAAAAGGAGAGGACGAGAAGGTGACAGGAAGATCCGTATGATCCTGGCTTATACCCCTGAATTCACCTAGAAGAACACTGGGGTTGGGGCAGACAATCTGCCAGAGGCCCTAAACATCCCTGGATGTTCTTGCAGGATATGTTAAAAATACGAGGCCCTGGTGACTCTTTACTTTGGCCATTTCCCAGGACTGTTCAGAAAGAGCAACTCCGAGGGTTATGCAGTGTCTCCTCCTGGACAAACAGCAAGCTTACATCTTTACATCTGCTTTTAATAAGAGCAGTGAAGTCCCAAGCTTACAGTTCCTTTCCTATGATGCAACCCAATGTGTGTAAAGGAATCCATGACAGGCCCTTTGCATTATTGCCCACCACAGGACAATGCAAACTAACATGAAGCTTTTGCCCTGAGTAATAAAATCCTTTGTCTCTGACCCAGGAGTCTTACCTTCTGCTAGGATCCATTAATCAGATACTGGGTATTTTGTAGGTAGAGTAACATTCTAGACCCTGCACAGTTCTTGACAAATGGAAAAGGATCAAAATAAGTGGCTATGTATCACACCAAAAAAAAAGTCTCAAATTACAAAATGTAGAAATCACACAAGCTACATTCTTTGATACAGTGCAATTACATTAGAAACTACAGCACCAGATTCTCTAGCCTCCTCACACTTCTTCGAAAATTTTAAAGCCCTCCTGAATAAGTCTTCAATTACAAATTAAATTAAAGTAGAAATTATAAGCTATTTTTAAATAAATGGCAATGTAAGCACTGTATCTCAAAACTTGCTAATAACCTGATGAAAGTGGTAAAAGCAGTAGTCAAAGGAAAACATATAAATGCACTTTAGAAAAAAAAGACGGAAAACAAATAACCAAGTTCTCCATTCAAGAAGCTAGAAAAGGTATAAAACAAATCTAAGGAAGTAGAAGGAAAAATAACAATAAAAAGCAGTTATTAAATACTATTTTTTCTTTCAAAATGGATTCCATCTGCTTTCATTAAGGAAAATAATTATAGTAAGATGAGATACTTATTAATCTAGCTGGTCTGATTAAGGTCTAGTTCACTTTAATAAAAAGCTGAATTTCTAAGGAACTGAGTGTGTACAGACACACATAAAGAACCTTACATTTTACACTTACCCTTTTATTTTAATCCTAAAGTTTTATATGTTGTCATTTTAGGTATATGTTAATAATATTCAAGCTGATGCTTGGAAAATTCTCTGATATATGGTTTATGAAGGAAAACTGCATTTTACATAAATTGCATCCAAAATGTGTGATCCATGTGGATGTAATTTTTCTTGAACTACAGTATTTTGCAATAAACATTTTTAGCTTTAAAAAAAAGCTGTTATTAAAGAAATAAGAAAACACATTCAGAATGAGATCATCAATAGAATGTTACAAAAATGTTAATTGTCTCAATATTTACAACAGAAAAAATGAGAGAAAAGGTCAATATTCATCAATTGGGGAACCATTTCAATAACTCTCGAACGTTTATACTATAGAAACTCATTAAATGTCTCAACTGATAGGCAAAGATTTTTAAGACAGTTCCAAGTTTAGCAACCCCATTCAAATTTCTAAAATTCTGTTGGATACATGGTCACATATTTTCATAAACTCATAAAAAAGGACTAGAAGGTTAAACAACAAGAGTATTTTTATGAAAACAAAAGGGATTATTTTGCTTCTCAGTTGGGGGAAAAGAATAAAGGTGAACATTCACATTTTACTGTACAGACTCACTTTTACACCATTTAATTGGTTGCAAAGAGAATGTTCTCTTACATTTCTTGTGTAAATTAAACCATGAAAACCAAAACTTGTGTAAGGTTATATACCTAGTTGCTGATGGAGCTGGTATTTGAACTCAAGACTGCTTTTACTAAGTAAATATTAAAAGTTTTCACTAAGTTAACTACATATTATAATCTCTGCAAGTGTACATTTTAGACCTAACAAATTTGCTCTTTAATATATGCTCAAGAAATATTCCCTGAATGATCTGTACAAGTCATTCACTTTTCTGATTCTGAAACTCAAATCTCTTCAAGCTATCTTACCTTGTTTTAAGTGTTTTCATTTTCTTAAAAGAATAATCTCTTTAAATTTTTTCCTCTCTTCCCCAACCTTTACACATATAAAACTGACCTAGATGAGCCCAGCACATGTACTGAGCACATAAAAGGTGCACAGAAAGTACTGATGAATTAATTCTTTGATACTCTTTTCTAAATCTTGACAAATAATTATACAAGGAATGTGAGAATTAATTTTAAGGGCTAGAAAAAACTTGAAGATACTCTAGTCCAATTCTCTCATTTTAAAGATGAGGACCTAAAGTTAAGAGGGAAAGGAAGGAAGGAGCAAAGGGAAGGAAAGAGGAGAGGGAGGGAAAAGGGGGAGTTCTCCTCACTCTCAGTCCAATGGTCTTCTCTCCACAACAGAAGTGGATTTTCAAGAGGTCATTGCAGATACAAAAATGAACATACAAAAGTCAGGAAAACTTAAAAAACACCAATCTGACAGAATTAACAATAATGATTAACAAACGATTTCATGTTGCCTGACAATCAATCTCCAAATTAACACAGACTTGACAATCAACTCTGATCAACTAGACCACTTGGAACATGTTTCATTTGTCCTATCAAAAAATAAGGAAAAGAAAAGGGAAACTACCCAAATTGTTTTTCTCCTGAGAAGTCACCCTCACTCGAGCAGAAGTGAACTCTGTATAAAACTTTTCTTATATTATGAACCCCAAAAAGAATTTTAATGATACTGAGTTTAAACTTAAGGTACTTTAAAGAAGAAACCCAATGGCTATAGTGCATTTCACTCCTAAGAACTATAACATTTAATGTGTGGGAAACAAAAGTGTCTGATGTTTAAGGTATTATATATAATTTTCAAGTGTGCTTATTCTTGAAAAGTTGTTATACTTAAGACATGCAACATAATTTTAATTCCATTTTTCTTACTGTCTTGAGGAATAAATTTCTTTTCAACATTTTCATGTCTTAAAATATTAGCAAGAAAGAAGGAAGTTATGAAATATTATTTTTTGATTCCTTTTAGATATCTTTTTCTTCCCACAGAGCATTTTATTTTACCAGCTTAAAACTATTAATGCACCAGAGGAATACCATACTAAAATCTTTGCTCAAGTCGAAAATCCCTTCTTCACCTCATGTTTCTTGAGTATAGAAACAGACTGCACATTGAAAATGAAAGTGGAGCAAATATGACTTTGGGGTAAGCACCACATGGCAGACGGTATTTTTCAACAAAATCGCTGAAAGCACATACTCTTCTTGCAATGTGACTTTAATACTCCACCAATTGAGAGATGGGCATATACGTTCCACCCCCTGAATCTGGGCAGGCCTGTGAAGACAAAGGTAGGGATGCTGTGTGACTTCTGATGCTAGGTCATAAAACATGATATAGCTCTGACCTCCTTCTCTTGGGACACACAATTAGAATCCAGCCACTATATTGTGAAGAGGCCCATGAAACCACATGGAGGAGTCATGTGTAAGTTCTAGCTGACAGCCCCAACTGAGGACCCAGAAAACAGCTACCATCAACTCTCAAACATGTGGGTAAACCAGCTGTCAAGTCACCACCCAGCATTTGTTCTTCCCAGCTAAAGCCCTAGACATCATGGATCAGAAAAAACCATCTCTGCTAAGCCCTTTCCCAATTTCAGAACCACCAAATCCATAAAATAATAGCATAGCCATTGTTTTAAGCCACTGAAAAAAGAGAAAAGACAGCCATCTTAATCAGGTAAGAAAAAATGAAAAATAGGGGAATTTGAGAAACAAATTAGTATTTAACTCAGTAGAAATTTCAGATCTGATCTAGGACTAGCAAAAGAATTTAGTCAAACCACACTCAACTCCAGAGAAACCATCACTCCCTCCTAGTGGAAATGGAGGCATGACACTGGAAAGATAGTAAAGTGATAACCCTGGATGGAAGCAGGTGTGTGTATCTGAATAATGGCAGACACCCTTTTTAGGTCCTAGTTGAAAAACATTACCTGGTTCACAAAGTATTATTAAGAAAGGATCTTGGAAATCCAAACAATAAGAATGACGTATCTATCCACAGAGAGACTTTATGTCTAAATTCAACAAGGTTTTTTTCTCTGCAGTGATAAGTAGATTTCAAAAGCAAGCCATTTCTGATATAATCTCAAATCTAAAGGAAAGGTCAAAATAAAATGTTACCAGGATTACTCTTTTAAAAAAGACTCAGGATTACAAAGACTTAAAGGTTAATCCTCTGGCAGTCTGTAAAAGCTATTATTTCTTTCTTTCTTTTTTTATTTTAAACATACATGGCGACATTTTCAATTAAAAATAAGTCAAAATTCTTAAGTCCTCAATGTTTATAATGCTTAACACAATGCAGAATTAGGCACTGAAGGAAAATTAAGTCTTAAAATGGTAGCAAAACAATCCACTAAAAAAAAAAAAAAAAACTAAATCTAAAATAATAATAAATTTCTCACTCAGGTTACATACTTCCTAACTTATAAAGGAGTAAATGTATGTATTCATGTAATTTACATGTACACAATAATTTCACTAATCTTCCAGTAAAAATAACTTTACTGAATAAGATTTGAATTATATATCTTGGTATAACTAAGCAGGGACCACAACAGCAATTTACAATTATAAATTTGGGATTTTATGCAGCATATCTAAGAAAGACTGTAAAAAGCAAAAACAACGCTGCTGGAACATAAATCATAAATCATACTATTAATACCCACAACAGTTTTTTAGGTGAATGCTTCTGAGCATGATAAATTATCTTATTCAGTTCAAGCAAAAAAATATTGGTCTTTCCTCTACATAGTAAATTCCTTAATGAAGACATTTAAAAGAATTCTCTAAATTTAAATATTTTCGAGTAGACTCCAAAATGTCGAGGAATAGAGATGCACATGTTGCTAAGGAGCTGCTAGGGTAGGTTTTTCTTTAAAAATTAATAATAAACTATAGAAAAGAGAAGCAATTAGAAAATGTGATTTAGCTCTCATTAATCTACATCAAAGAATTATAATGAGGTACATTGTGTGCCTTTCAAATTACTCTTTATTATAGGTTTCACAACAGAAGTTGAGAAATCTCTTTGACAAACCAGTCCCTTATTAGAAATCAAAGGAAAGTACTTGCTACCATCTGTGCAACATTAACGACTTCATTGGAGAATGATTATTTTGTATGTCAAGAAGTATTCGGTTCCTATTTAAAAAAAAAAAACAATAAACAGACAACAGCAACACAGCTATTCAAATACTCATCTTCATCTATTATAAAAAAGTCACAGAGTCTATGAAACACTACATAAATCGCTACAGAAAGACCAGCATTTCTCCTCAAACCAGTAAATAGAAAATAAAATTGTGGTCCTATGAAAGCATAATCAAAGTACTTTTTTATTGCCAGTAACACCAACATATGCTTCACAAAATGTGACCAGCACCTGCAAGGTCTGATTTAATATGATGGGATGAAAGAGAAAATAAAAACTTTCAACTGTAACTCCATTAGCAGAAAGAAGATTATGTTATAAAGAATAAGGTAAAATTATCCATAAATGGCTGTCAGAAAAATTTATGACAGATAATCTCTTCTCTTTAAAGTACACTGAACCGAGAAAAATCTGTTCAAGTATTTAGAAGCTCATTTTAGAAAGTATTACTATAAATCAGCCCTCTTTTCTCCAGTATACCATATACCATGTCCATGATTTGACAAGTTCTTCCTAATTACCTACCTTAATTACAGTAATTATATATTTTATAGTAAATGCAAGTATCAAGGTTCATTTGGAAGATAAACTGGCAACTACAGGGTTTTTAAAAAGGATAGAGAAAATGTAGGAGATGTTCAACCATTCTGCTTAATTCTTCATCTTCAACACTTGACCATTTATCAGAATCATACAATTTTGGAGCTAGACCTTAGAAATCACTTAATCTAATAGTCTTATTTTATAATGAGATCATTTTCCAATTTTTTCATTATAAAAAGGATTAACCATCATTTGTCCTCAACTGTTGGTTCTATCTACTCATTATATAAGGTCATCTTGGACCCCTTTAGCTTACAAGGACTTACGAGATAAACTAGCATAAGGGCACTGCATATAATATATTAAATAGAAAACTATAAAGAAACAAAGGAAAATGTTCTAGAAAAAAATCTCAAATGTCCTCAAGACTAGTTTGTTTTGGAAGACTTTGGGAGGAAAAGTTGGTGACAATGCAATTTATATTAAAATAAAGAAAATTTTGCAACAGGGATATTACAGATCAGGGTAGAAATTCATATTTCTGTACATTTATACTCTGGACTTATCATTTTCTATCAAGCAGTAAAGGAGGATGCTGCCATTATAAGATGAGTTGTTGAAACCATTAGGATGTGAATTAGTCTTAGCCCTACCAATTTTCATCAACTCAATTAAAAAAGCATGTACTAAATACCTATACTTCTAACAATAACACTGTGCTAAATGACAAACAGTAATCATGGAACTTACACTATGTCCATCTAAGTAATCTAGGTCCTCAATAGCCTCACCTTCAGAATAAGAGGATTAAAGATGACCTTCTGGCTCCTAAAATTCTGATTATATGATATCCAAACAATGAAATTTCATTCATCTTAAAATAAATATCCTGAAACCAAGCACTGCTAAAAACATAGTAAAGAATAAAGTAACTGTTACTTGTAATAATAAAGGAAAAGAAACACACAATGGCCTTTGGAAAATGAATTACCATAATTCTCTCCCCATCTCCATCTCTACACTTAGAGACAGTACTCAAAAAGGCCTCAGGTCTAACACAGAAACTTATTCTAAACTCAATAATTTTTCTAAATAACTTCTTTTATTTCAAAATAATAAAGACAGTTCATATTCATGGTCCACAAAATATGAAAACCACACTGTTTCATAAGTCACTAACTACAGTAAAATTTTTCAGGAAGATTCTTATTCTCCGTTGCAGACCACAGGACTCAGTATCCCAGTCTCCCATAATAGCTGCAGTCAACTCCATCAAGGGTTACTCTGCTCCCCTTTATCACTATTAAAAATGTCATGTTGCAATACACCAAGAGAAGAAGAGACAAATCAAAATACTATGATAGCCACAAATCTCAAGGTAGCTCCAAATGTCAATGTATTGTCAATAATCCTAACTTTTTAAAGACTAAAACCTTAAAGAATCTGATTAAGGCTACTCTATCACAAAAATGTACATTTTCACATTCACATTTAACTCAGGGATTCACTAATCCTTCCCCACTCAACACTGCCAAAGATGCAAGGACCCTTGATTAAGGACCCCTGAACTAATCAATGGTATTTGTGGAAGGTGGGGGTGAGGTAAACCAGACAATACACCAATCCTTTGAACTAGAAAAAAAACACTATCAGCACCGTTTTTGAACAAGAAGGAAAATACAGATGAATTAATGATAAAATTTTCCTCACCGTGCTCTCAAGGAGGTTTATAACCATAATTTAAGAAAGTGCCCTAATTTTATAAACACACACACACGCACACACATCATTACATCTGAAATAGGTAAAACTTTCACCCATGCTCTCTATACTTAATCTAACGATTAGTGGATGATTCATGGTCAGACTACTATAAAACAAAGATTAAAACAACGATCACTATTGCACATATTATTATAAAAGAATGGACATCAATACGATGATACGATAAGCACATGAAGAAACCTTTTCATAAGCAACTACGCTTTAAATTCTTAAAAAAAAGAGAAAGAGAAAACGAGAAGACTTCTGGTCAATAAGACAATATCTGCCTTGTTTTTTTTTGTCTAATCAATTTCAACTTTAGTAGCTGACAATAACACACCACATTGGAAATCTAAGAATAAAGATTTTAAAACAGCAAAACAGCAATCTAACAATGTTAGATGAGCAGTACCAATCATTCTTGGCATCCTGTCAGTCAAGAAAAAGTCCTCCTATAAACACAAGCTAAAATGACCCTATCTGGTCAATAAAGACAATTTCAATATGCAATTATGAAGATTCGAATCACTCTACACTATTCCCACAGCTAATTAGTTCTCAGCAGAAAGCACAATGAGAAGATATATAGTTAATACACAGAGTCTAAGAACAATCTGAAAAACATTAACCCCCTCATTTAAGCAGAAAAGAAGAAAATGAATATTAGATTTTCTCTCACAAAATGTGCTCATCTAATTAATTCAGTCTAGAATAGTGATTCTTGGAAGATTGTTGTATTCTATCTTTTAAAAGTGTATTTAAGCAAGTTTAGCACTATTAAAGACAAAATCACTATTCAATATATATTAAGCAGAAATTATCATGACTATAAAAAGCAGGCAGCATAGAGTGGTGAAAAAGTCTCTGAATTGACTATCAAAAGAAATGTGTGCTGCTTCTCGTGATTCTGGTACTAACTATATGTGTTTCTTTGGGCAAGATCACTTAATTTCTCTGGACCTTAGTTTCTCATCAATAAAATAAGGGAGTTATACTTAATTATTTCTAAGATAACTATCATTACCTCAAAAGATTTTAAACGCTATAGCTCTTAAAGTCTGAAATATGGCATTCAGAATTCCTGATAGCTCCTTTTACATACTTTATAAAATCAATATGAACTTATCAGTTATTTCACCAAGAGAAAGAGTAGTATTTCTCACCTTTTGAAAGCTTATTGTCATGGAGCAAATTTCGAAGCTTACTACAAAGTTGGATCATGCTGTCCAATTGTCTATTTATCTTCACATCTTGTATCCAGGCTGGGGTATTACACACTGGACATTCTGTTCCAATGCAGTCACTTACACAATTGCTTATAAAGGATAAACAAACAAACAAAATATTGAGAAGCATTCAGCAGGATTTGAATTCCAAAAAAAACAAAAAATAGAGTTTGATCACAAGTAAATAAAGCATGAAGCAGAGGTTGTTTTAACAATGGTCAATTGTAAAATACTTGTTAAAATAGTGTTTTTGAGAAAGTTTGAAACATATACATAAAATCTAAATCTAAAGTTCCTTATATAATTTGCTACGAAGAGACTTAACTTAGGCTGAAATCAGGTTGCATAATTTTTCCCTGCAAATTTATCTATAGCTTCTAAAGGGTGAGAGGAGAGAGAAGGAAACAAACAGCTTTAGTACCTAATGCATAGCAAACAAGCAGGTCAACCTGTCCTATCTTAAACCTGAACACTCAACTTCACGGAAATACCTAAAATTACTGCAAAGAGACTTGAGAAAGTTGTTTTTATTTTTGTATTTGGACAACTGCCTGCTTCAGTTTGCTAAAGCTGCTGGACTGCAATATACCAGAAATGGATTGGCTTTTACAATGGGGGCTTATTAGTTCACGAATTTACAGTTCTAAAGCAATGAAAATGTCCCAATTAAGGCATCAACAAGGCAATACCTTCTCTGAAGAAATGTCGATGCCATCTAGTTCCTCTGTCACATGGGAAGGCACATACATGGCTGCAGTCTGCTGGTCCTTCTCTCCTGGTTTTAGCTGCTGGTTTCCATGGCTTTCTCCAAAATGTCTCTGGATTTCTATGTAAACTCTCTCCAAAATGTCTCTGCCTTTTATCCTCTCATAAAGACGCCAGTGAAGGATTAAGACCTACCTTGAATGGACCAGGTCACATCTCAACTGGAATAGTCTAATCAAAAGATTCCACCCACAATAGGTCTGCCCCCACGAGAATGGATTAAAAGAACATAGTCTTTTCTGGGTACATAACAGATTTAAATCAGAACAGTTTATAAAGGTTTTAAAGTAATTTTTGAGAAAAGATCTAGTTTTATAGCCTGTAGCCTCCATTACTTCAGGTTATCTGTCCAAGTGTTATACCCTCACAGCTGGACTAGAGGGGTTTTCCTAACATTAGGGTTTATAAATACCAGCTCCTTTACAAAAGTGAGTTCATAATTCCCGTAAAGCCCATCTGTGAATAATGGAATAAAAATCCTATAAATCCACTCCTTCCTTAGCCTCACCAGATGGGCTCTAGCAGGACTGCATAATATAACAGTTGTAAAAGCCCATATCTCCCCCAAACACTACAATCCCTTGTATGAGACCCAGCATTTTATAGACACATACTGTAGCTCTTACAATATGAGATACCTTCAGACAAAGCCTGTGGCATTTCTAATCTTTGTGTCCTTGGCTCCTAGCATGATTTCTAACACAAAGTAACTCAATAAACATTATAAAATGAATCTGCAAACTATACTGAGGCTGGGTGGGACCTTAAGAGATCAATGAATTAAATAAATGTTAAATTTCTTTAGCAAAGGACTTTCTGAGAGTTTGTTCGTTATTAAGAACTCTAACTTGGAACTCCAAAATACAAAGCAGGCAAACCAATTTCTCAGGCAATTTAGATAATCAGTTGTTGTACAACAATTATTTGAGGAACATCAGTGAAATACAGTCTGAAATAGACTCATCAAAGATTTCAATGAAATCCACCTCATTTTTCAGATGAAAAAAATGAGATCCAGATAGTTAAGTGACTTACCCAGCAGTACACAAGTACTCAGATCAGCCTATTTTATGCATTCTACAATATTTTCTTATAACTGTTCTCACACTATTTTTTGTTCATTAATCCAGAATTCTGAGGAAGATGTCATTTCTCAATATATCTACATAACTTAGTAAGACAATATTTTCCAAATGACCAATAGATGATGTCACAAATGATGCTGACTAAAAAAACTCAAAGTACAAGATAAACCAATGGAATTTAATATAACAGTATACAAAAAGTCCAGTGATATGGTTTCAGATGTACACTGCAACTAACCTAAAAAAAACATCACTTGTCAAGTTCTGATGTAGTATCAAAGAATATCAATCATCTGAAATGGCTATTAAAATATTCTTTCTTGTTCTAACCAGAGATATTTGTAAGGCCAGATTTTCTTCCTATACTTCAACTAAAACAATATACCACAAAAGACTGAATACATAACCAGATATGAGAATGTAGCTGGCTTCAATACAGCAAGACATTGAAGAAATTTGCAAAACAAGACAACACTTCTATTTTTCCTTTGGTTGGTGTGATGGTTTGAAGTTGCATGTACCCCAAAAAAGATCATGTTCAGAAAACATCAGCTAATCCATTCCTGTGGGGTAGACCTAATATGGGTGGGACTTTTTAAGTAGGTTATTTCAGTTGACGCATGTTCCAGGTGGGTCTTAATCCTCTTAATGGAGTCCTTTATAAGAGGATAAAAGAGAGAAACACATAGAAAAAAGCCAGAGACATTCAGAGAGAAAAGCCAGAGATGCTTAGAGAGAAGGACAAACAGCAGCTAATGTGCATAAACACAAAGATGCTCAGAGAGGAAGCCACCGAAGCCAGAAGCTGGAAGGAGTGAAACCCACGAGAGAAGGGAGAGAACAGCAGAAAGTGCCACGTGCCTATCATGTGACAGAGGAGCTGAGGATGCCGGCAGCCTGTCTTCAGAGTCTAGGTATTGCCCTATTGATGCCTTGATGTGGACATGTTTACAGCCTCAGAATTGTAAACTTATAGGTTAATAAATCCCTATTGTAAATGCAACCCATTTTTGGTATATTGCATTTATTTAGCTTTAGCAAATAAAAGTTGGTAGAATAATTATTTTTCCTTTAAAATGTTATTTATGTTGATACATAAGTTTAATATAGCTAACTTAAAATTAATACTTTAAAAATTTCTCAGTTTTATAAAGCAAATATAATTATACACACATATTTATTTATCTTTATAGTAAAACAAAAGCTCTTTGTGGTCCTCAAGTTTTAAGTGTGTAAAGGGGTCTGAGACCAAGAAGTTTGAGAACTAAAGCCTTATCTTAAATAAATTATATCTTCAAGAGAGTACATGGGCTACTTTCATCAGGGATTGGTAGGAAAGTACCTTGAAACTGCCAACAACACTGTCAATGATATCAAAATCTGGACCCATCCTCCCCTTTCAGTTGGACTGAGATACGTCAAACCCACCTTTAAAAACTGCATGGTATATGTGAAGCACTGCACAGCAGTTTTAAGTAATTCCAAATCTGCAAATACAAGCAGCTGCCTGAATTCCTGGCATCATATAATCAAAATTAACCAAAATGGCACTGAATTCATTGTTTCTTTCCTATGCTTATGTCATATAAACAGATTACCATTTTCTCTTCTAAGGTATTCTCATGCCTCTCAATTTTTTATTGGCCTTTTAAGTCACAGAGTCCTTTAACCTCTGATTAAAGGTACGGATGACCCCCCTCCCCACACACACACATACTTTGCATACAATTTCAAGGGGTTCATTATTCTCTAACAGCTTTGTCACCGACCAATTATATACAGTAGTAAGCCCATTGTACATCAGCTGAACAGGATAAATCTGCTTGCTACAGAATGAGGACAGGGAATGGGTATTACATCATAAGGGGGTCAAGTCATTGGAGGCTTTTATGAGGATGTGACATTTGAACTAAAATTTAATTGATGAAAAGTCAGCCTCACAAAAATCTGGCAGAAGTACATTCCAGGCAGAAAAAAAAAAGAAAAAAAACAGCAAGTGCAAAAGTGCTGAGGTGAGTAAGGTTTGTATGTTTAACGAACTGAAAGGGCAGCATGGCTCAACAGTGTGAGCCAAAGGAGAGTAAGGTCTGAAAAGGAAGCAGGAACTAGGTCCTGTATCAGACCTTGTGGACTCGGGGATAGAGTTTGGATGTTATTCTATTTACAACAGGAGGTCACTGAAGGATTTTAAACAGGGGAATGATATGGATGTGACATTTTTAAAAGATCCACTGATGATAATGCGAAAAAATGGGGGTGAGCAAAATGTAAGCCAGAAGATGGGTTATAAAGCTAGTACAACAGTCTGGGGAGAGGTAATATGATTGTTGCTTAGCAAAAAAAGTATAAACAATAGTAAATATAGAAAGAAGTAGGAATATTCAAGATTTTGAGGTGGAACTGACAGAACTTAATGAAGTGGGATAGGGAAGAAAAGGAGCAATCAGGTATGACTTGTGGTTTTTTTTGTCTCAAGCAACTCGGCAGTTGGTGGTACTATTTATGGCAAGGAAGATTACGGAAGGAGGACAGGTTAAGGGGAAGGATCAAGAGTTCTGCTGATTCTTCTATTGGATACGCCCCATATAACAGATCTACTTTTCTACCAAGAAGACTGGGACCCCAAGCACAGCTGCCTCCCACACATCCCCAGCCCACTGAAGTCACACACTAAATTATTTTCACATATGCTCAAATTTCTGAATGTAGTTTATTGATGTCATATACTTATACATCAAAATAATCATAAGATTGAGTCAAAGGAGGCTATGTTAACCCTGTTTCATAGACGATAAAACTAAGACATTCAGTCCCTCAACTGAGTTCTCCTGAACTAGAAATAGGAGGTGATAAAAACCTTATCTTCTAACATATAAGCCAGGACTTTAACATTAGACTATGGATGTAATTTCACAATAACTATAAAAAATAGACTTTCACAACTTTGAAAGGATTCAAAACTAACTGAAGACAAAAAAAGACATTTGAATTACACACTGATTTTTTTTTCCCCAAGCTTAGCAAAGCTAATTACTAAGCTTTGTAACTTTTGACAAGTCATCCCCTTTGAGCTTTGATTTTCTTAATTATAAATTAAAATGGTTACAAGAATCAAAATGAGATAATGTACAATAATTTTCTTCACAGATTATGAAAGTACATGAACATAAGGTACTATTATCATCAATATGATTACATGATTATTATCTAATAAAAAATATAGTTACACTATTTCTATCAAGCCATAATTACTCACCTACAGAAGATGTGCTCACATCCTCCTAAGCACACAGGTGCCTTCAGAATATTGGTGCTGTTTGAAGAAAACAATCAAAACTTAAGTCACTGTTAGATAAACATTCCATGCTCAATATTTCATAAATCCAAAGCCCAATACTACCATATTCCTCTCTTTTTCAAAACACAAGATGGTAAAGTTCTGTTCATTTGAAAGGCTGCTACTCCCTCATTAAATATTGTATCGCAACACACCTGCTGAATTCAAATGGCAACTACCAAACTCAGGACAAGTTTTAACACTTTCATAATGTATATATGTGAAGCCAGAGAAAGGAGCAATTTTGTTCAAGCATCTCTAAACCACTTTCAGCCAAAACCAACCACTGGCTCCTCCTTTCATCTACTAAGGTATATTTTCACCTAATGATTCCAAGTATAGACCATATATCTCAAAATGAGAGCTACAAGAATGACCATAAGACTAACTGTCCAAATGAAGACACTTCTGAGAGTGAAGGGAGTGATAACTGGATAGGATGCTGGGACAACAGGCATAAACCAGGACTGCCCCAAGGAAACCTGGACATTTGGTCACCGTGCCCAAAGAACACATGGTTTCCCATAAGGAAACATCTGTTTCTGGCTATCACTGAGTAGTCATCTATTTTTTCACGGGTATCTTATCAAAAATGCAGCCCTTCTTTCAGTTTACAGAAAGCTGACTGCTACATTCTTTAAGCAACTGCAAAAAGGAATCATCAGGTTGCAGCCTACAGACTGAAAGAGACGCTGCATTGGGAGAGGAGAGACAAAAACAAATGCTCCCAATGTCCATCAAAATACCTGCTACATTTGATAATCCTAACAAAGTAATGGTACTTAGTAATAAACATACTTCAAATCATTACACTCAGAGGAAATAATGTAACAAGAGCAAAGAGGAGTAAAGTTTTTAAAGGATGAACTTTCTTTATGCTTGGTTTAGTACACTAACCCTAGGACCTTTAGGTATTTACACCATTATTATCCAATTACCTCTGCACACATACCACATGTCAATAAAAACAGTTTTTTGCATTTCTTGAAATATCAAAAATATCACACTACACATTTTAATAGATAGAACATTAGTGAAATTGAGCTTTCAGAAAGCATGCTAAAACAAGAGTGCACACCCACAATGCTATTCTCAAGATACTGAAAATGGTGCTCACTGACATTATAAAAACCATTAGTTTTTAAAAACTCACAATATCAAATTTTTCTATCACACTACATAGAACACACTTAAAAAAATATAACTTGTGATGCGCCAGCCACTTCTGTGATTCTGGCAATTACATAAAATGATTTCTTTTACAATGTTCACATTACTCTTATGTTTGTTCATTATTTGAGCTATCAAACCTAACTTCATCTTTCCCAATCCAACATGTTGAATATTACTTCATTACAAACCCTGCCTCTAAGATCTCCAAAGTAATATTATCTTGCCTTCTCCTCCTTGTTCTACCATAATAATCCTTCCTCTACCTCCTCCATTCTATCACCCTAGCTAAAGTTCTACCTTGAAAGTACTACATTCAGTCCATTAGCTCCTTGGATTCCCTACCCAACCCAGACCAGGGAATCACCACTACCCTAATTCCACTGGCCTGTAAGATACTAATGGATGCCAATCTATAATCCTAGATAGCTCCCACAGTCCACCTCCTCCTTGCCTGCTCTCAGGCTATGAGTAACAATCATAGACAAACACAAAGATGTACCAACTTTTCTCTATGAATTTATTTGGTAGCTTCTTCAGATCTGTATCTCTTCCAAAGTAATATTTTAGATGTCCCATGAGTAAGCAAACAAATGAATAGATGGCTAATCCCCACGTTTCCTCAATCCCATTAACCTTACTGGAGCCAAACAGTGTGAGTTTTTCTCCACCTAAACACATACTACCTCTTCAACCATATTCTTACCCTTCCTTCTAGGCTCAGAGGAAAACATTTCCTGTAGTCATTGTTCCTTCTCAAGAGGTGCTGCTTGCACATCTTCCCTGTCTCCTACAGTACCCTGCTCCCATCATGATAGTCGCTGGGCTGGTTTGGAAGTATTATGTCCCCCAAAACGCCATGCTCTTTATTGCAATCTTGTGGAGGCAGATGTATTAGTACTGATTAGGCTGGAATCTATTTGGTTCAGTGTTTCCATGGAGATGTGACTCAATCAACTGTAGGCGAGACCTTTCATTGGATTATTTCTGTGGAGGTATTGCCACACCCATTCAGGGTGGGTCTTAATTGGATCACTGGAGTACTTTAAAAAGAGCCAAACAGACCCAGACACTTGCTGCAGCCTGGAGAGACATTTTGAAGACAGCTGTTGAAAGCAAACTTTTGCTCAAGAAGCTGAGAGAGGACACAAAACGCTCCAAGAGCAACATTTTGAAGAATGCACAGGAGCTGACTGGAACACAATCCAGGATCAGCAGATGCCAGCCATGTGCTTTCCGAGTTAACAGAGGTTTTCCGTACGCCAATGGCTATCCTTCAGTGAAGGTACCCTGTTGTTGATGCCTTACCTTGGACACTTTATGGCCTTAAGACTGTAACTTTGTAACCAAATAAACTCCCTTTATAAAAGCCAATCAATATCTGGTGTTTTGCAAAATGACAGCCTTAGCAAACCGAAACAGTCACCTTCTTCTATCTGCATCCAAACATGCACAGGTAATCTCTCTTCTATCTAAAGTCATATTTTCTTTTGATCCTTCCTCCCACTCTACCTTCTGTTTCAGCTCTTAACCTTTCTTACACAGATTCAAGTTCTTAAATACTTACTTGACACTAGCTCACTTCACCTCCTAAACTGCCTAGCTTTAACTTCCACCACTCTGCTGAAATTGCTCTCCAAAAGATATTTGGTCCTCATTTGACCTGATCTCTCTGTGAAATAACACAGACCACACCTTCTTTCCTAAAGCTTTTTCTTCATTGAGTTTTAATCTTCTTAGTACATTTATCTGCCTATTTCAGCATTTCTTTACCTGCTTCTTTTGATATCTCTCAAATGTGGGCATTTCCCCTAGGCCACAGACCATAGCCTCCTGGCTTTCACAGGCAGTATTTTACTCAATGTTGTGATTCTGTTTCTCAACCTTAAATTTCCCTCCTAGGATAAATGAACCCTTTACCTACAGTTCTGACTCTTTATCCTAGCAATAAGATGTTATAATGGAATTATGACTATCTATAAATAACTGACTGGTTTACTTTTCTAATTAAAAAAAAATTTTTGTTGTTAACAGGTGAGGAAGATACTGGAAAGAGTAAGTGAATGAGAAGTGTACGCATGTATGTATCAGGGGAGGGAGCAAGGAAAAGGAATGTTACAGGGAAAGCTGGGAGAGGGTAGTGCCAACTTCAAAAGAATTTCAGTGGGACGGCTCAAAGGATAAATACACCACACAGAGGGTGGCATCTGTGTCAAAGCCAGAGTTTCTGAGAACAGCGAGATCTTAGAGGACAATACACCCTGGAATAAAAGAATTTTCATTACAACTGGGCAACATGTATCAAAATTTCAAATGCACTTAACTTTATCTTAACTATTCCACTGCCAGGAATTTATCCTACAGATTTACTCAGATTCAAAACACCAAAGATATAGAGACAAGATCCTAAAAGCTTCCAGAGATTAAGAAGCAAAATAAAATAAACATATATCACATAGTTTTAAAAAAAGAAATCAGAATGGCCTAAGACTTCTCAAGGGTAACAAGAAACACTAGAGAGCAGTGAAGCTAGACTTCAAAATTAGGACTGAAAATTATTCTAACTTAGAATAATTTCCAGTCACCTTTCACAGAAGAAAATTAAAGGATAAAAAGAAATAAGAAAACTCATCTTTCAGAGTAGGAAGGCAGGAAGTTAACAATAAGAAAAATGGAAAAAATTTAAGAAATAGTGAAATAAACATATTATTTGGAAATGACAGCAACTAAGAAAGATAAAAGAGGTTGTATTTGGGGTCTATAATTCAAGGGTAATGAGGGATGGGACAAATTAATGTTTTTATGATAATCTTTGTCCTACTGACTAGTCACCTAAGCTCATGTATAATGTTAAGCAAAAAATTAAAAATGTAAAGGCATATACAAGGATGTTCACTCCAGCCCTGGTTGTCATAGCAAAAGACTAGAAACAACCTAAATTTCTACCAACAAGGAAATGTTAAAAAAAAACTATGAAATATCTACCTGATATATGGTATCCTCTCATCTGAGGTATACGATGCTTACACAAACATCCTCTTAAAGGATACACAAAAATTGACAATACTGAGTTCTTGAAGAGGATTTGGCCTTACTCATCAATCATTTAACAAATATTTAATAAGTATATGCTATGTTATTTTAATTCTTTGATATGCATGTAGTTTCAATTCATTTAAATTTAATTTTAAAAAGTTATTTACAATCAGGTACCATCCAAGCCATGCAACCTTTCCTCTCACTGTTCTCTACACAAACTCTGTGATGTGGTCAAGCCAGTATCTTTACACTTTTCAAATACGCTGTGCCCAATTCCAGTCCTACAACTTTGCTCAATCTATTCTCCTCACCCTAGAATACAGTTCTTCTTTCTGAACAATTATTCACGCCCAACTCATTACCAAATACTGTTCAGGATGGTATAATGAAAATGATACTAAACAAAGAGGTATGGGAATTCTTGGATTCTGGTCTCCATGCTGTGACTTATGTAAAATCTGTACCATGCACCAAACATGTAAGGAACACAAGGTTCACTGTGACATATACTCTTTCTTAAGGGGTTTCTAATCTAGCTGCGTAGTTTTATAAATCAAACTAATATATGATTTAAGAGAAATACAAAATGCTGTAAGTTTCCTAAGAAGAGATGGCATCTAGTTAGGGCTCTGGAAATCAACTGGTGAAACATAAATACTTTGTACCTGCCTGATTCTCTGTTTTTCTTTTCTCCAAATAGACTGTAACCCTACCGATGAGAGATCTTGACTTTCATTTCCCAACTCTCCATTATCTACTTAGCATGGTGCTATATTAGCAGCAAGATTTCAATAAATCTTTAGTGAATAAATCAAGTGGAAGACTACAGACAAACATGCATTTGTATTAACAATTCCATTTTATCCTTACCCTACTTTCAGCTCAATATACTTATATATTAGAAAGAAAAAATCCAGAAAAATAAGAAAAGACATCTGCATGGTAACAGCATTTCTGCACCCTGAAAATTCAACTATTTTATTTTTCTTCCATCAGCAGTCATAATTCTGTGACTTCACATGCAGCTGATTTGAAAAGACTGGTGCAAAGGATTATAACTCAGGAAAGAACGATGTGCCAGTTTGAATGCATTACATCCCCCAAAATGCCATTATCTTTGACGCAATCTTCTGTGGGCAGACGTATCAGTGTTGATTAGATTGTAATTCTTTGATTGAGCGTTTCCATGGAGATGAGATCCACCCAACTGTAGGTGATAACTCTGATTGGATAATTTCCATGGTGCTGAGGCCCCACCCATTCAGCAAGGGCCTTGATCAGTTTACTAGAGCACTACATAAGCTCAGACAGAAGGAGCAAGCTTGCTACAGCCAAGAGGGACACTTTGAAGAATGTTCAGGAGCTGAGAGAAACTGCAGATGAGAGACAGTTTGAAGATGGCCAGTGAAAGCAGACTCTTGCTCCAGAGAAGCCCCAAGAGCAACTGAGAGTGACATTTTGAAGAGGAGCTGTGGCCTAGAGAGGAATATTCTGGGAGAAAGCCATTCTGAAACACAACCTGGGAGCAAACAGATGCCAGCTACGTGGTTTCCCAGCTATGAAAGGTTTTCCAGACACCACAGGCCATCCTCCAGTGAAGGTACCCAATTGTTGATGAATTATTTTGGACACTTTATGGCCTGAAGACCATAATTGTGTAACCAAATATTGTGTAACCAAATAATCCCCCTTTTATAAAAGCCAATCCATCTCTCGTGTTTTGCAATCTGGCAGCAATAGCAAACTAGAACTGATTTTTTTTTTTTTAAAGGTTCTATTCACATAAAATTTTCTTTGCAAGGAAAAAGGAGAAAAATTCAGTTGAGATTACAATATTGAGACAGACCCTACTTCTTAACTGAATGGCTCTAAGCTTCCATGAGATAACAACTGTGATTTAATATTAGGCAAGATAGCTACCACAGGACTCTTATTTTAGAGAATCCCTAAGGTATTTTTAAGTTGTGGGCCAACACATTTATCACCAAACACACAGGCTCCCTAATTCAATTAAACAATCTGCTGTGCTTATCTTAAGGAAAATAAACAAAGTTGGTAACCATTAAAAAGTTAGGGGAGTGAAAGAAACTAGAGAGGGGCTGGAGGATGCCCGACACCGCAGTTTCGGGGTGTGAGCGGCCATAGAGGAACTCCTATAATACATGGTGGGGACGGGGGTGGAAAGGTGGAGAGATGGCACCTCAAGGGACGGGGTGAGTTTGTTCAGCCAGGACTGCATCCCAGGGCCAGGAGGGGCCAGATGGCTGCCAGACAAGGGAGCAAGCAGTGGCTCTAAACTCCTGTGCACCCACCTTACCAATTAACTGGGGAGATGATCCTCCACAGCCACAAGGCCAGGAGCTCCCATGAGGGAACCCAGGAGGCAGTGGATGAGTACTGACCGATTTACTCTCCCCTCACAGAATCCTGGGGGGGGGGGGTGCATGGGCAAGAAGTGGGAACAGGAGAGGGCTTCACACAGAAGCACCAGAGGCTCGTGGGGGCATGGCAGGCAGGGAGTGGGGCATGTTTCAGCTGGAGGGTGCCTGTGAATGGATTCCCTGCCAAACTGCACAGGGCCCACATGCACCCCCAGGGCAGGCAGTCCCCAGTACATACGGAGAACTGATGCACTGACTGGATTCCCATACTGTTCGGAGCCCATCCAGCACACACGTGAAGTTGGGGAAAAGCAGGCTTGAGAGTAGAGATGGCTCAAAAGAGCCATCTGCTGGCAGGACAGAGAAAGCGCACTCCAGCAAGCTGTAGCTCTGCCAAATTATAAATAAATGCTCAAATAATCCTGCATTTCCCAAAATAATCCTACCAAGATAAGCAAATGCCCCAAAGCCAATAGAAAATCATAAAGCACCCAAAGAAACAAGATATGGACAAGCCAAATTTAAAAACCAGAAGAGAAACAAAATTTGGAGCAACTAATTAAAGTATACACAAATGTCCAAAAACAATTTCAATGAGATGGCTAAAGACATAAAGGAAATCAAGAAGACTTTAGAAGAGCATAAAGAAGAATTTGAAACAGTAAATAAAAAAATAGAACTTATGGAAATAAAAGATACTGTTGATCAAATTAAAAATACACTAGACATACAACAGCAGATTTGAAGAGGAAAAAGAAAGGATAAGTGAACTGGAGGCCAAACAATTGAATGCGAACATACAAAAAAACAAATGGTAAAAAAAATTTGAAAAATTTGAAACGGATCTAAGGGAAATGATAGACAACATGAAGCACTAAAATATAAGGATTATCAGTGCTCCAGAAGGAGAAGAGGAGAACGGGGCTTGGAAGAATATTTCAAGACATAGTTGGCAAAAACTTCCAAACCCTTCTAAACAACAAAAATATGCAAATCAAAGATGCCCAACAAACTCCAAATAGAATAAATCCAAATAAACCCACTCTGAGACATATACTGATCAGATTGTGAAATGCAGAAGAGAAGGAGAAACTTCTGAAAGCAGCAAGAGAGTAGCGATTCACCATATACAAGGGAAACAACATAAGATTAAGTACTGACTACTCAGTGGGCACCATGGAGGCAAGAAGGCAGTGGTATAAATAATTAAGATTCTGAAAGAGAAAAATTGCCAGCCAAGAATTCTTTATCCAGCAAAGTTCTCCTTCAAAAGTGAGGGAGAGTTTAAAATTTTCACAGAGAAACAAATGATGAGAGAATTTATTAAGAAGAGACCTGTGCTGCAAGAAATACTAAAGGGAGCTCTACTGGCTGAGAAAGAAAGAAAGAAGAGAGAGGGCTGGAGAAGGACACAGAAGTGAAGAGTATTAGTAAGGGAAACTTAAAGGAAAAAAAGAGGGAGAAAAAATAGATCTGACAATTAAAAACCAAAGGTGACTGGCTCAAGAACTCCCTTCCCAATAAAAACTTTGAATGTGAATGGATTAAACTCTCCAATTAAAAGATATAGACTGATAGAATGGATTTAAAAATATGAACCACTGATACGCTGTTTGTGTCTCTGTGACACAGAGACTGAAGGTGAAAGGATAGAAAAAAATATTCTACCCAAGTTGCAACTAAAAGAAAGCAGGGGTAGCTATACTAATATCAGACAAAATAGACTTTAAATGCTAAGATGCCGTAAGAGATGAAGAAGGACACTACATATTAATAAAAGGGACAATTCACCAAGAAGAAACAATAATCATAAATGTTTATGCACCCAATCAAGGAGATCCAAAGTAGATAAGACAAACTGGCTAAACTGAAGGGAGCAACAGACATTTCTAAAATAATAGTGGAAGACTTCAATGTACCACTCTCCTCTATAGATAGAACAACTAGACAGAGGGCCAATAAGGAAATTGAGAACCTGAACAATATGATAAATGAATTAGACTTAACAGACATATACAGATCGTTACATCCCAAAGTACCAGGATATATATTCTTCTCTAGTGTTCATGGAACATTCTCCAGGATAGATCATATGCTGGGGCACAAAACAAGTTGTAATAAATTTTAAAAAGATTGAAATTATTCAAAACACATTCTCTGACCATAATGGAATACAACTAGAAATCAACAACCACCAAAGAACCAGATCTTTCACAAATATATGGAGGTTAAAAAACACACTTCTCAACAACCAATAGGTAAAAGAAGAAATTACAAGAGAAACAGGTAAATATCTAGAGAGAAGGAAAACAAAAACACAACATATCAAAACCTATGGGATGCAGCGACAGTGGTGCTGAGGGCAATTTATAGCTATAAATGCATACATCAAAAAGCAAGAAAGAGCTAAAACCAAAGACTTAACTGAACAACTGAAGAGGCTAGAGAATGATCAGCAAACTCAGCAAACTACCCTAAAGCAAGTAGAAGACAAGAAATAACAAAGAATGAAACAGAAATAAATTAACAGGAGAACAAGAAATAGAATAAATAATACCACAAGTTGCTTTTTTGAGATCAACAAGATTGACAGAACCTTAGCTAGACTGACAAACTCAAAAAGACAGAAGACCCAAATAAACAGAATCAGAAAAGCAAATAGGGTAATTACCATGGATACTGAAGATATTAAAAAAAAAAAACACATAAGAGGATACTATGCCAACAAGCTAGAGAAGGAAATGGACAATTTCCTGGAAACACATGAACAACCTAGACTGACCCAAGAAGAAATAGAAGACTTTAACAAACCAATCACAAGCAAAGAGATCCAATCAGTCATCAAAAATCTACCCACAAATAAAAGCCCAGGGCCAGAAGGCTTCACGGGGGAACTTGACCAAACTTCCCGAAAATAATTGACACTATTCCTGCTTAAATTCTTTCAAAAAATTGAAGAAAAAGAAACGCTACCTAACTCATTTTATGAAGCCAATATCACTCTGATACCAAAACCAGATGAAGATACTACAAAAAAAGGAAAACTATAGGCCAATCTCCCTAACAAATATAGATGCCAAAATTTTCAACAGAATACTTGCAAATCGAATCCAATGGCACATTAAAAGAATTATACACAACTGAGTAGGGTTCATTCCTGGCATGCAAGTGTGGTTCAACATAAGAAAATCAATTAATGTAATTCAACACACTAACAAATCAAAAGGGAAAAATCAAATGATCATCTCAATAGATGCTGAAAAAGCATTTGATAAAATTCAACATCCCTTTTTGATAAAAACATTTCAAAAGGCAGGAATTGAAGGAACCTTCCTCACTATGATAAAGGGCATACACAAAAAAAACCCACAGCCACATAGTACTCAAAGGTAAGAGGCTGAAAGTCTTCTCCTGAATGTCAGGAACAAGACAAGAATGCCCACTGTCAACACTATTATTCAGCAGCGTGCTAGAAGTTCTAGCCAGAGCAATTTGTCAAGATAAAGACATAAAAGGTACCTAAACTGGAAAGGAAGAAGTAAAACTCATTATTTGCAAATGATATGATCTTATCTTTGGAAAATCCTGAGAAATCAACGACAAAGCTACTTGAGCTAAAAAACAAATCCCGCAGAGTGGCAGGATACAAGATTAATGCATATAAGTCAATAATGTTCCTATACACTAGTAATGACCTAACTGAAGAGGCAATAAAAAAAAAAATTCCATTCACAATAGCAACTAAAAAAATCAAGTACCTATTAATAAATTTAACCAAGGATTAAAAGACCTCTACACAGAAAATTATAAATTGTTACTAAAAGAAATCAAAGGGGACCTAAAGAGGTGGAAAGATATTCTGTGTTCATGGACAGGAAGGCTAAACATTGTTAAGATGTCAATTCTACCCAAACTGATCTACAGATTCAAATGCAATTCCAATCAAAATTCCAACAACCTACTTTGCAGACTTGGAAAAGCTAGTTATCAAATTTATTTGGAAGGAAAAGGGGCCTCAATTTGCCAAAAACATTCTAAAAAAGAATGAAGTGGGAGGGCTTACACTTCCAGGCTTTGAAGCCCACTTTAAAACCACAGTGGTCAAAATAGCATGGTATTGGCAAAACGATAGACATATTGATAAATGAAATTAAGTGGAGAATTCGGAAATCCACTGAACTGGGACAGAACAGTCTCTTCAACAAACGGGGCTGGGAGAACTGGATATTCATATCCCAAAGAATGAAAGAGGACCCCTACTTCACACCCTATACAAAAATTAACTGAAAAATTAACTCAAAGACATCAATACAAGAGACAGCACAATAAAATTCTTAGAAGATAATATAGGGAAGCATCTCCAAGACCTAGTAATAGGAGGTAGCTTCTTAGACCTTATACCCGAAGCACAAGAACAAAAGAAAAAGTGGATAAATGGGAACGCCTCAAAATCAAAAGCTTCTGCACCTCAAAAGACTTTGTCAACATCCTCAAGTAATTTAGGCAGAGAATAAAAATATATATGCAGGGCCCTCCCTACCCCTTCCCCGAAGAGCCAGGGGAAAATGCAGAAGTGTTGGACTTCCTCACCTGGATTGTTGCTGATGTTCTCACAAATATTGAGGACTGGCAGTTTGATGTGCCGAGCCCTTATGGAACTCATTACTGCAAAGGAAACTAAAACAGCTTATAATTGCACCTAAGAGTCTCCCCCTGAGTACCTCTTTGTTGCTCAGATGTGGCCCTCTCTCTCTAGCTAACCCAACTCAGCAGGTGAACTCACTGCCCTCCCCTCTACGTGGGACTTGACTCTCAGGGGTGTAAATCTCCCCTGGCAACACAGGATATGACTCCTGAGGATGAACTGGATCCAACATCGTGGGATTGAGAACATCTTAGTGACTAAAAGGGGGATGCAAGATGAAAGAAAGTTTCAGTGGCTGCGATCCCAAATGGATTCGATGAGTGGGCTCTCTTACACACTATATAGATAAGCCTTTGTAGGTTTTAAGGTACTGGAATAGCTAGAAGTAAACACCTGCAACTATCAAACTGCAACCCAGTAGCCTTGACTCTTGTTAAAGACAATTGTTTAACAATGTAGCTTACAAGAGGTGATAGTATGATTGTGAAAGACTTGTGGATCACACTCCCTTTATCCAGTGTATGGATGGATGAGTAGAAAAATAGGGACAAAAACTAAATGAAAAATAGAGTGGGGGGGATGATTTGGGTGTCCTTTTTACTTTTATTTTTAATTCTTATTTTTACTTTTTCTGAAAACTTCTCAAAAAATAGATTGGGGTGATGAATGCACAACTATATGATGGTACTGTAAACAGCTGATTGTACACCACAGATGAGTGTATGATATATATATCTCAATAAAACTGAATTTTAAAAAAAGACTTTGTCAAAAAGATAAAGAGACAACCAACTCAAATGGGAGAAAATATCTGGAAGCCATATATCTGATAAGAGACTGATATCCTGCATGCATAAAGAAATCCTACAACTCAGCAATAGTACAAACAGCCCAATGATAAAAATGGACAAAAGATATGAAAAGGCATTTTTCCAAAGAGGAAATATAAATGGCTAAAAAACACATGAAAAACATGTTCATCTTCACTAGCTATTAGGGAAATGCAAATCAAAAGAACAATGAAATACCATCTAACACCAATAAGAACGGCTGCCATTAAACAAACAGGAAACAACAAATGCTGGAGAGAATGTAGAGAAACTGGAACTCTTATTCATTGCTAGTAGGAATGTATAATGTTACAGCTGCTATGGAAGACAGTTTGGCAGTTTCTCAGAGAAGTAGATATTGAATTACCCTATGATCCAGCAGTTCCACATCTCAGTATATACCCAGAGGATCTGAAAGCAGTGACATGAACAGACATTTGTACACCAATGTTCATAGCAGCATTGTTCACAATTGCAAGAGATGGAAGCAATCCAAGTGTCCTTCAACAGAAGAGTGGATAAACAAAATACGATATATACATACAATGGAATACTAGGCAGCAGTAAGAAGGAACAAGGTCCTGAAGCATATGGCAACATGGATGAACCCTGAAGATACAATGCTGAATGAAATAAGTAAGACACAAAAGGAGAGCTATTGTATGTTACCACTACTATGAACTCCCCGAACAATGTAAAATCAATGTCTTTTAACGTAGAACACTGGGGACCTAGAGATAGACAGAAGCTAGTGAATGATAACCTAATATGTCCAAATAGTTAATGACAGTGAATTTAAAAGTATGAGAATGGATACAGGTAACAATTGTTTGGTAATGGGATTACAAGTATCAGAGCTGCACTGAAGGCGAACAGGACTGAAAGGGGTTGTTTAAAGGCATGCATCCCACAGATCAGCACTACAAATATAGATCGGTACTTTCATTATAATATTTCTAAGGTATGATACTGGTACAGAGAGTTGACAAAAGAATAGTATATGGGAAAAATCTACCTATTGCATACTAGGAACTACAATTAATAGGAATACCTTACTAGTACTACACAAATATTAGGGACACATAATTCAAGGCTGAAAAGAACTATGGGGTGTTTTGGGTCACGAGAATTGTTTAAAATGGAGAGTGATTAGGATCGTACAACTAAGTGATGGTAATGTGAGTACTGACTGATTATTGTAGACATAACATATGCTACATGAAATGAGGAACCCCATACTTTATAAGTCAAGCCCTCGATCTTGAGGCTTGCTTGGGTGAAACTTATGGTTGTAAAGAGAAGGCTGAGCCCACCAATAATCACGCCTAGGAGTCACCTCCAGAGAACCTCTTTTGTTGCTCAAATGTGGACTTTCTCTCCCTAAACCCAACTCTGCAAATAAATTCATCACCTTCCTCCTGATGTGGGACAGGACCCCGTACGTGAGTCTCTCTGGCAAGGTGGGACATGGATTCTGGAAATGAGTTTAAGAATGCCTTTTTGACCAAAAGAGGGAAAAGAAAGACAACGAAATAAGGTTTCAGTGGCTAAGACATTTCAATTAGAGTCAAGCGGCTGTCCAGGAGGTTACTCCTATGCAAACTTCAGTCAGATATCCCAAGTGGCCACAGTATGATAAGCCCAAGTCAACAGTACTTCCGAAAACCCTAAAGAATACCCACTAAGTTTATCCTTCAGAAACTTAAATCCTCCAGAGAGTTCCTATGCCAGCTAAGTCCCAAAACCCAGAGGCAATAGCCTCTTCAAGAACATCAACCAGTTGTGTCCCCGTTTTTCATAATGTCGACATCCATTTTCAACATGAACAAGTTAGGACAGTCACTGCCTAGACATCCCTGAAGATCAGGAAAGTGATTAAACTAGAGGAAGGGGTAGCAATAGACAAAATAGAATTTAACAAAAGATTATAAATACTGAATCTTTATATAATTTTCTTTTTCTTAGTTGCTAAGGTATTAGAATAACTAGAAGAAAACAACTGAAATGGTAGAACTTTAACCCACAACATTCTTTGAAATTTGCTAAATACTTGTTAAATTACACTTGGAAAGTTATCACTTCTATATGTTATATTCCACAATAAAAAAAAAATACACTGGAATATGGTGTATATTTTAAAAATATACATAAAATCCCACTGGTACCTGCCATCCTGAGGTCCCATTCCCTTAGCTCTCCCTTTCACTCACAAATGTGTCAGTCACCCTAATATTAAATATTTTTAATAAGTAATTTTTGAAGGAAATAATTTATGGATGTTTTTGTTTTCTTCTTTTGATTTATCTGCATTTTCTGAATTCCGTACAATAAACATGTAATTTGTGTAAAAAAATACACTGGCATATTAACTTACAATTAAAAATAAACAAAAAAAAAAGTGAGGGGAATGGATAATGACTTTAAAGCATCTTATTATACTTACTTGTGTACCTGATCCAAATAAACTACATGAGAAAAACAATAAGAAATGTCCAATTGTTTAATGTATAAATGTTGCATAAATGAGTCAAACACCTCAAAAGTCAAAATGGGCAAGAGAACTGCTGATTAGTGACTAATTATAATAGTCTTCTATGTAAGTCAGATATGCCACATAAAAGTCATGTGCCTCTGACTCAAAGAGTTTTGTTATTCTGTGTTCTATTCCCGTTCTATTCCCTTTCCTCCAAAGCAAAACAGTATCTAAGTAACTGCTGATATCTTCTGTTATTTAAGGTTTCACCCCTTCCACCTGACTTTCAAGTGTTGAGTTTTGAGGTTCAATATCTAGGCATTCTTTTTTATACCTTCTTCCCTTCTCACTTCCAGAAGTACACCTTCAGCTACCATCTATATGCAAATGAGTCACACATTTCCACTCCTACGTAAAGTCTCACCTCTAAGCTCCCTACCTGCAGACCCATAATTCCACTTATAACACTACCTTCTATGCTATGGGAGACAGTATTTAAGGGTATTCAATGTGCTTGGCAAGTTTCTCTGACAGTCGTAACTCTATATAACACGAGCTGTGTTACACCTACAATGGGACTGTACATGCCATGCATGGTTCTAGATCTAAGTCAGAGGGAAAGACCTGTAACTTTTGCATCTGCCCTGAGAGCTTAGTCACTATTTATTATGGGTAATCAACCCCACAGTACAGGACACTGAAGAGGAAACTCTGCCCAAGAATTGCTTAAGCCCTCTACAAGAAAACCCTATGAAATGCAAAGTTGATTTTGGTTTCTTCTAAAGGAGGGAAAGCCAAGCACACATACACACACACACACACACACACACACACACAAACATTCAAGATGAAAATCTACATAAACTACACATCCAATCAATGAATCTCACAAACATAACTGAGCAAAATAAACACACAAGAATACATACTGTATTATTCACTTATATAAAACACAAAAATGGGCAAAACAAATCTATGTTGATGGCAATAAGGATAGTAGTTAACCTTGGTGGGGAAGAGGTGGTAACTGAAAGGGAGCAAGAGCGAGAACACCAAAAGTGCTGGTAAGGTGCTGTTTCTTACCTGGAATATGGGTAAGAATTCATCAAGCTGAATACCAATGATTTGTGCCCTCTTCTATATATGTGTTAAACTTCAATTAAAAGTTTTAAAGAAAATTTTATATCCCATGGACACTAATGATTATGGAATGTTCAGCCTGGAGGGAGCCTTTAAATCCAATTAATCTTGTTTCCTCCTTTTATAGATGCAGAAACAGAGTCCCAGGAAAGTTATACGACCTGCCCTTTTTAGGAAGTAACCACTTGACCCAACCAAATATTCTTCTGTTAGGCTATTAATCACTCTGCGATTTGACTCTCTTAACTCCCTGCCTATCTGACCCACTCCCCATCTACAATTCTTTTTAGCATATTGACATTTGCTAATAATATCCAACCTGGCTCTGTCTATAAAAATCTATGTAGGTCCAATTCAAATGCCCGTGAAGCTTTCCACCACTGGCCCCACCTAAGCACTCTTCTCTGCATTCTGTTGGCCTTCATCATAATTTACCCTGACCTGTGTGCACATTTTACCCCTTCTAAGTAAGCATATGCTTCTTAAAAGAGTAGAAAAATATTTCACTGTATCACCACTAATGCAGTGCCGCAGCAATTCCTTGTCCTAATGAATAACCAGTGCCAAAGCAAACCGAAAGGCATAATAGTCCCATTTAAGGATCACGAGCCTCTGAACATTAGACTCCTGAAGAAAGATAGAAACTGAATCCTGGGGTCAGGATATCTACCTTTCATTTTACAAACTACAATGCCAGGCTTTGCTCTAAGTACCTTAAAAATATTCTCATTTAATCCCCCACAACAACCTTATGAGATAGAAACTACTACGAACTCATTTTATAGATAAGGAAAAGGTAGCAAACAAACATTAAATAATGTGCCCCAAATCACAGAGCCAGGATTTGAATCTAGGAAGTCTGACTATAGAGTCCATGCTCTTAACCATTATGCTATGTCACCTTTAAAAACAATATAAATCATGATATCCTTTTAAATAATAAGAGGTAATTCAGAAAGAAAAAAAAGTCACCCATCCTAAAAGTTAAAAGATTACTCTCTAACTTTTTGCCAAAAGTTGATTAAAAAAGCCCTTGAGGGTGACAGTGTGATTGTGAAGACCTTGTGGATCACACCCCGTTTATCTAGTGTATCGATGAGTGGAGGAATGGGGATAAAAACTAAAGGACAAATGGGGTGGGATGGGGGGATGATTTGGGTGTTCTTTTTTCACTTTTATTTTTTATTCTTATTCTGGTTCTTTCTGATGTAAGGAAAATGTTCAGAGATAGACTGTGGTGATGAACGCATAACTATGTTATCATACTGTGTACAGTGGATTGTATACCATGGATGATTGTATGGTGTGTGAATGTATTTCAATAAAACTGAATTTAATAAAAAAAAAAAAAAAAGCCCTTGAACTCCAAGTTACAATTGTCTATAGATGCCAACCCCAGCCCCCAAAAATATTCCAAGGGATATCTAATTATTTTACTTCACAAAATAGTGTCATATGACACCTGGGTTTGTACACTGTAGCTCCTATTATCATTTCCTGCTTCCTTTAGCAACACATTATTACTGTGCATTCTGCCAGCCTCTCAAATGATACGGTCTTCCTGTCTCATTTTTCCAAGTCTTTAAATAGCTTCTATTGGGTGTGAAACTTGGACCGAACACAAATGTCACATCTGGCCTCTTGAATAGTTTCATCAGCATCACCTTGAAGCCATACTCCTGTTAAAGGTCAAGAAAGGACGCCCTGTAATGTAGCTGATCCACCCTCACCTGCTGCAAAATAGATCCAAGGTGCTACACATAACAGATGACAGCTGCAAGCTGAATGTAAGAGTAATCACGGTAACCACTAGCCGACTGGGTAGAAATCTGAAACTCTGTAAAAGGACATACTGACACACAATTTAAAATAATATGACACTGCTTTGAACGGTGGGTAACAAAAGCAAGAAACAGACCATTCCAAGTTGCTCCTTGCAAGCAATAATGTCAGGCAGCTACTAGGAAAATGCAGGGTTAGAAAGAATGTTCTTTTTCCCATGAATAATGTGCAGCTGGCCATACCTTATTCACTACAGACACTGCCAAACTTGCAGAGACACCAAGAGAGGAAATCAGTATGATTTTTAAACATTAAACAAGATGTGCTACAAAATTTTTCACGGAGGAGGATCTTTACACTTAAGACATTTTACCTGTTAAAAGAGAATTGTTAAACTCTGGCCTGGGGGCCAGCAGCCTGATTTTGCAGGCCCCTTGAATTAAGAATTTAAGACAGCAGAGCTTAAAATATTTATTATCTTACCCTTTAGAGAAAAAAATGCAGGACCCTGTTAAAATATGCATTCAAATAAATAGTTAAGAGTTAATCCATCACTGGTTCATATATTAATTAAAAAAAAAAAAATCACTGGAGTTCAGTATCATTCACCAGCCAAGTGGATGAGCAAGATTAATTCTGAACCTGGTTACCGAGGTCTACCTTAAGTCCTTTGACCTTTATTGTCTGCTCACTTCAGTTAGAAACTGGCAAACATATTTGGTAGTGGGTAAAAAAATTAAAGTGGCTTTATTAGATTTCAATTATTTGTGCTACCCTTTGCATTCCTCTAACAGTTTCTATATGTGACTATTACAGTACTGCTAACATTCCATAAGCATTTGAATACCTATTTTGTCTCCCCCAAAACTATTCAGAAAACAGACTACACCTTTTTGTATTTTTATATTTATTATTTGTCAAATGCTTATTCTATAACAAACACGATGCTGAACTGTTTACATATATAATTTTACTTAGCCTCTTCCCTCCCCTAGAGTACAAGGTCCTTAAGAATTAGGATTTCTTTCTGCTTGTTCATTAATGAATCCCCAATGCCTAGAAAAGTGCCTAGCATTTTGTAAGTGCTCAATAAATTTTTGTTTATTAGTAAATCCAAACGAGAGGATGAATTGAACACCATTATTACTCCATTCTGCAGATGGGGAAACTGAGGCAAAGAGGGGTTGAATAACTTGACCCACTCAGTAATGTCAAGAGCAGGAACTTGAACTCAGGCAGTCTGACTCTATAGTCTCAGTGAAGCACTACGCTGCCATATGTAGATGCACCACCTGAATTTCTAACTTTCATTAAACTGACTATCAAGGTGTGACTACAATTGCTTCCATTATTGCAAATAGCAGTGTCAGGTTTTAAATTTCATATTTTCGGATGGACGATTCATGTGCTACGGGGGAAAAAAACACCATTCAAAATGTACTCATTCGAACAAAGTGTCACTTTTCTAAGGTGTGTAGTGATGCCATTTTGTCACATCCTTTAAAATATTTGTAAAACAAAACGTGGTAGATTGAATTATGCCCCCCAAGAAAGCATATGTTCTTAATCTTAATGTACATTCCAGTAAAACCATTTGTAAATAGTATCTCTGAATAAGGTGAGTCAGGGTGTAGACTCATTTGTGAATAGCGTCTTCTAAGATCCTATTTAGGAATGGCCCAACTAAAGTAGGGAGGGCTTTAACCTGTAGTATTGGAGACCTTATTAAGAGGAAGCCACAGGGAGAGGGGCCAGAAGTCAGTAGAAACTGTAAGAGCAGGCACAGGAGACCAAGAACATTGCTAAGAGATGGGAGTCAGAGATGCAAACCAAGGAACCCCAAGGACTGCAGCAAGCCAGCACCAGAATGTTACAGACTTTGGGGTGAAAGCACAGTCTTGCCCACACCTTGATTTGGGACTTCTAGACTTCCAAACCATGAGCTAATAAATTCCTGCTGTTAAGCCAACTCACTGTGTGGTATCTGTCATACTAGCTTGGCAAATTAAGACACAAAATATTAGTGAAAAACTCTTGTGGCAGTAAGCCCTTTTCATTTTTAAAGAAAATGGTGAAAAGAGAAATATGCACATAAATGACATAGCAGTTAAGTTCCGCAAGTTGGAAATCAGAGAAAAAAATCAAAACAAAACACAGTCCAAAAAAAAGATATAAATGAGGGGTACAAGCAGAGAGAAACCCCACAGAGTGATCTTGATGCAGAAATACTGACCTGTGCATACAGTAGGTGCTCAATAAATACTTTTGAAGAAAATGAAAAAATGAGAGATGCCAAAAAAAGCTATAAAAGAACTAGGAAGAGCTGCAGGGAAACGAAAGATTGGGAGCATCAGTCATGAAAATAAGATCTTTGGATGGAATGAAAATCCAGAACTGAGAGGACTTCTAGGTTGTAACAATAAGGAAGAAAATAACAAGCAAAATATGAAAATATTATCTATCAGAGCCGTATATTCTTAATCAAAGCTGGAACGCCAGGTCATACAGTCTTTGGCCAAACCCAGGAAATGAGAAGCTGAATGAGAAATAACATAGCTGTGCCCATCATACTGCCATATACAATCACCCAACAAAGTTCCCCAACCCTCGCAAAAACAAACAAACAAACCTGAAATGAGGAAAGGGTCAAAGGGGATCAGCTCAACAAAAAGTGACAACAGGCTCAAACTTAAGGGGGCCTCTCGGGCAGCACTGTAGCTGTCAGCACGACGTTAAGGAATTGCCTTCCTCAGAATTATCCTGGGCCCAGTAAAAAGTGCAGCTGCCTCAACCCCAGCCCGCCCTACAGATTCAAATTCCGGAGGCGGGGCCAGGAAGCCGCAGCAACCATACTCCTAGGCGATTATTCCGCCCGCTAAAGTTCGAGATTGTCTTTTTAACAGGTTATCGTGCAAGATGAGGCTACAAAGCCAGCCAGAAAGGATCCAAATAGGGGACTGGCAAAGAGGGGCAACTTAGGCTAGATCCCTGAACAGGAACTACCTCTGCACGCAGGCCCAACTGCGAGGCGGGACAGGGAGGAAACCTCAAGTTTGAAGATGTCCCCCTCCACCCAAGACAGGCGCGATCCCTGCCCCTCGCATTTACCCTCACGGCATCCCCCCCTTCGAGGGTCCATCTTTACCAACGCGAGCAGCGCAGCAGCTTCTCCAGCCGGTCAAGCGCGGCGCGGCTGTGGGCCCAGGCCCCGCGACCCGCCGGCTCCATGGCGGGCGCGGGACGAGGCTGATTCCCGGAGCGGACCCTAGGCGGCCGGTCCCCAGGCATCGCCCCGCCTCCGCGGGAAAGGCTCCTCGGAAAGGAAAGCCGAGTGGGTTTAGGCAACGAACGAGACACCCTGGGCTGGAGACCTGACCCCCAGCCGGAGCGGCTCCTTTCTCTCGGCCCGCGGGACTTCTAGGGGGCGGAGTGAGCGGGAAGGGGTGAGCGCCAAGGGACGGAACCCGTGGTGCCGGAGTGGGGGGTGGAGCTTGAGACTCGCGGCGCAGCGCGCAAAAGCGCGGCCAAATCCCCGCGCGCGAGACGGGACGGGGCTGGGCCGCGAAGGAAGGCCCAATGTCTAGGCAGACCAGGCCCTCGGGGCCTGGGAACGGGGCGGGGTGGGGCGGGGCCTGGCGAGGGCGCCTGAAGTCTGCAGGAAGGGGGCGGGTCCCAAGAATGCCCCCCTCCCGCGGGGCGGGAAGCGGCGTGGAGCGGTCTGGAGAGAGAAATCCAAAAACAAAAGCAAATCCTTGCTTTCAGGAGCGGAAGCGAACTTGACCGTTGGGAAAAACACAAAACAAAGAAACCTTTAGTTTAGCGTTTTCTGTGAAGAGTGCTCCGCTGACTGTTGGTAAACCTGGAAAAGCTTTGCTCAGGACTTGGAAGTCGCTTAGTTTGTAAGCGCCTTAAAGTGCCAGGGCTCTCCATTTCTAAGAAAGTAACTTTTTCTTTCCTTTTTTCATAGTTCTAGAGTGTAAATGCCTAGTAAAAATGAGGAAGGTTTCTAGCTAATTATAGCAAGTTACGGAGACCTGCTCGAAGGCGTATTGAAGTCCTGGTTTACTTTTAAGATATGCCTGGAATATAATTTCCAGAAAGCATTTGTTGGCTAAAGACTATTTTCCTCGTAAGGATCATTCATTGATCACTATTTTATACCCCTTCGTCCGCTCACCGGCAATCCGATCCATTGACAAATCCAACCCTCCCTCCCCCACCCGCACCCCACACACTTTTTCTCAAATCTGCCCACTTTTCTTTCTCAACTTTGCCACAGTCCCGGTCACCATCATCCATACACAAATTGCTGTTGAAGCTTTCTACCTAGAATCCCTGTATCCACCCGGCGAACCTCCAAACTTCAGGCTGTACTGCAGCCATCTAAAACATTTCCAAAGACAAAACTCAACATGGCATTCCCTGTAAAACTCTTCAATGGTTTTTCCCAACTCTTAGGATAAAGACCTAAATAATTAGCAAGGCCTACAAAATTCTTATCTACCTCTTGTAAAAACATGACCAAGTCATCATTCCCACACCCAGCAGGCTTTCCTTCAGGTCATTGAAAACCCCTACATCTTGTTGCCTCTGAGATTCTGCACAAAGATTCCCTTTGGAAACTGGAATCTTCTCCTCCCCAGGTTAACCAAGTCGGTGCTCAGTATTTGTTGAATGATTGGACTGCATACATTCCAGGCCTTGCCCTTAGTGCTTTCCTCCATTCCCTTCTCTAAACCTCAGAGGAACCCTATGAAAAGGTTATTCCTATCCTTTACAAGGGAAGGCAGTAGTAGTTCAGAATTGTTAATTTACTTGACAAGGGTGGAGGTACAGATAATGACAGATATTTAACCTAGATCTCTCCCATTCATATTTAATGGCTTCATTGAATTGTGGAGACTCAAGGAGTCTGTGACTTGTCCAAAATCAAACCCTTGGTTAGTAGAAGTAGAATGAGTAAAAATAAATAAGGTCCTATAAGGTGTTCTAACTAGAGTGGTGATTAACATTTTGAATCAATCAAATATTGAAGGGGCACTTCCCAAATACGGGTTCGTTGCTCGGCACAGCTGGTAGAAATCACACTAAACCCAGCTGAAGAGGAAAAGATGGTTTATTTTACACCAGCGGAAAGCAAGGGAGGTTTTCCCAAATCTGCTTCCTGGAAGTGTTTCTCCAATTCGGTTTTATACCCAGTGTCAGAGAGAAAGAGAGATAATCATTCAGCTAACATGCAACAAGTGGGATAGACTGGGAGGTTTGGGACTGTCTCCCAGTGATTCTTTAATTGGCTAAACCCATTAGAGACAAAGGGAGTTAACTATTTTAGTTAACATATAACAGGTTTGGGGAACTTCAGTAATTTATCTCCTGTATTCTAGGTGACACCCAGGAAAGGTGCAGACTTTTGACATTTACATATGTTTCCAGACCTTACATTAACAACTTGCTCCTTTTTGAGAATAAGTGCTACCTTTATAGCCTGTTTTCAGTTTTAAGGTTACATTTTAAGGTTACCTTACAATTTCCTGCTTGTTTACAGTTTTTTAAGATTATCTTTTCAAAGTCACTGTTACAATATTTTTTTAAAAGCTCAGGAGCAGCCAAGAAATTAGTCCTTGGTTATTAACCCTGTCAAGCCATTGCTTACTCTTTTTGGAGACTTGGAGAAATCAAACTCTAAAAAAGTTAAAATGTTAAATAAAATTTCGAGAAGTTCCATGGTGTATAATGGAGTAAGGTGGGGATTTCAGGAGCCAGAGAGCCCTAATTCTAGTCCCACTTCTTCCATGTGTGATTTAAGTCAAGTCATAAACTCTCTGAGGCTTAGTTTCCTTATCTGCAAAATGGGGATAATTTCTTTTATAGGTTTGGGGGATTATTAAATGATGTAAATGTAGATTACCTACCATCATAATCACTCAATAAACAGTGGCTAATATGAAGATAATGATTATATTTGTATATGTGTGTATTGTATGTGTGTGTATATAGCAGTATGTTAATGCTTTACTTCCCAAAGAGTAACATTTAAGATTTTTATCAGATGCTTTTTTATGAGAGCACAATTTTAACTATGATCAGATTAAATGATAATTTCCCATTTTGGTAAAGTATTTTGAGAACCAAAAAAGACTTTATTGGCCTATTTATGCAGTGCTATTAATGTGGGTATAATGAGTTATCTCTCCTATTAGTTTCTTCTTTTCCATTTCTCTGCCATTATCCCAGTAACTCTTCCCAAGCCTCATGAAATTCTCATTTGATGGTGGCCATAGTAAACTCGTAAAACAAGAATAAGCAAGGTTACTCACCCATCTGCAACTTCCCATTCCATTTCCTTCCTCCTAGCCCTGCTCTGCAACAGCTCAAGTTGCTGGTGCTTTGCTTTTAGTGGAGATGGAATATGTATTTTTGAATCAACAAATTTCAGCCCTTGATCCTGAATTTCAAGAACTACATCCTTCTCCCATGTCTGTCTGTCTGTCTGTCTGTCTCTCTCTCTCTCTCTCTCTCTCTCTTTCTGTGTGTGTGTATGTGTGAAAGATAGACAACCTATCTAGGATGAGGTACAATAACAATGTGTAGAATTCTGGAACTCTGCTCCCAGAGAAAAATTTCTCTAGGGAAATCCAGTCCACCAATACGACTTAGGGCATTAGCAGTATCCTTTCCTCACTTTAAAAAGGGAGAAATGGTATCTTATTTCCCTTTCAGAATTCCCCTGCAAGGACCTCCTGTGTACATAAAATTTTAGGTTTGTTGCTCCATTTCATTCCTAGTCTATTCTCTTCCAATTAAGCAGTATACCCAGGCACCCTAGGATCTCAAAATTATTCATCCCATCCCAGTATAACACTCTGGGCTTGGGGGGATTCTAAGGCATACAAATTAGCTTGCCTTAACCTGTTTACCCAGCCTTCTTTCTCCATGGCCCCTCCCACCATTGCCCTAATTACCATCTGTAGTACTTCTATACTCCAAAGACATCTCCAAACTAGACCTCTTTCCTCATCTTTGGATGCAGTGTAATGGTTTGTTGAAAACAAACAATTTTTTCTTCTGTTGTATTGTGAAGTATTTTACGAAATAGTGAATCTTTCTCATATTTACTTGGCTAAACATATGTAACAGGAAAATGAGATATCCACAATATCCAGACCTGCCTCCTTGGGAATGTGAAGATATCTCACAATTTAGACTGTTACAGTAATTCTTCTCTGCTATATGTAGTATCAGACTACAATAATGATAACTAACTCTACTTGCATAGCAGTTGTCTTAGTTTGCCAGGGCTGCCCTAACAAATACTGCAAATTGATTGACTTAAACAACAGAAATTTATTATCTCACAATTTGGGGGGCTAGAAGTCCAAAATCAAGGTATTGGCAAGCCATGCTTTCTCTGGAGTCTCTAGTGTTCTGATGGTAGCTTGCTGGCAATCAGTCTCTGCCTCTATCACATGGTGATTGGTCTTCTTCTGTCTCCTGTGGCTTCTATTGCCATGTACAAATTTTCTTTGCTTATAAAGACTCCAGTCATGTTGGATTAAGGCAAACCCTGATTCTATTTGACCCCATCTTATAGGATCTTCAAATATCTCATTTACAAATGAGTTCACGCACACAGGACCAAGGGTTAGGACTTAGACACGTTTTATAGGGGACATGATTCAATCCCCAATATTAGTCTTCTCTTCTTAAATATACTTAAGGTTAATGGAAATAGAGCTAATAATCTTTCCCCTAATGCATGCTTCTCTCTCACAAGCATTGGGATCAACCACTTTGACTCTTTTGAATGTGTTCTCTTTGTCATATTAAAATTTTGTTTACAATGACCTCTGTGAAGTCTAGGGTTCCCCCCCCAAAAAATGTAACTTGAAAAGCAGTGATATGGAGCAACTGAATATAGTAATTGATGGAGTGGAACAAACCATCACATCATCTAAGAGTATGGTGTCTGGGCTCTACACTTGACTGTGATAGCCTTCCTATGTGAAAATGCTATTAACCCAAGTGTTCTGGTTTGCTAATGCTGCCATTAAACAAAATACCAGAAATGAATTGGCTTTTATAAAGGGGATTTATTAGGTTACAAAGTCACAGTTCTAAGGCCATAGAAGAGTCCAGACTAAGGCATCAACAAGATAATACCTTCACTGAAGAATGGCCAATGGCGTCCAGAACACCTCTGCCAGCTGGGAAGGCATGTGGCTGGCATCTGCTGGTCCTTTGCTCACAGGCTGTGTTTCAAAAGGCTTTCTCCAAAATGTCTCTGGGTGTCTGTCTTAGCAACTCTGCATCCTTGCTTCTTTCTCCTAGGACATTACTCTCTAAGTGTCTGGGGGTCGTCTCTTATCTTCTCCGGTGCAAACTCTGGGCTTCATCTTTTAGCTAGGCAACTCCAAACATCCTTATGTCTGCTTCTCCAAGCATCTCCAAGTATCAGCAAGCATCTCGGTCTGTGTTCCCTCTTAGCTTCTCTCTTAAATACTCACATGAATTAATCAAGACCCACTCTGAATGGTTGGGGCAACACCTCCATGGAAATAGTCTAATCAAAAGTATCACCCACAGTTGGATGACTCACATCTTCATGGAAACACTCAATCAAGAGGTTCTATCCAACAAGATTGGGTTAAAAGATCATGACTTTTGTGGGGGACATAATATATCCAAACTGGCACATTCCATCCTCCTTACCCTCTTGGGGAGTTCCTTACCATCAATTGACTTAGGAAGAGAAAACTCAGGCCTGGTTTACAGATGGTTCTGCACGATATTCAGGTGCCACTTGAAAGTGGACAGCTGCAGCACTGCAGCCCCTTTCTGGGATGTCCCTGAAGGACAGTGGTGAGGGGAAATCCTCCCAGTGGGCTGAACTTTGAGCAGTGCACCTTGTTGTTCATTTTGCTTGAAAGGAGAACTGGCAAGAGGTATATTTGTGTACTGACTTGTGGGCTGTTGCTAATGGTTTGGTTGGATGGTTAGGGACTTGGAAGGAACATGATTAGAAAATTGGTGACAAAGAAGTCTTGGGAAGAGGAATGTGGATAGACCTTTCTGAGTGGGCAAAAAACATGAAGATATTTGTGTCCCAAGTGAGTGCTCACTAGAGGGTGACTTCATCAGAGGAAGATTTTAATAATCAAGTGGATAAGATGATCTGTTCTATGGATGCCAGTCAGCCTGTTTCCCAGCCACTCCTGTCATTGCGCAATGGGCTCATGAACAAAGTGGTCATGGTGGTAGGGATGGAGGTTATGTATGGGCTCAGCAACATGGATTTCCACTCACTGAGGCTGACCTGGCCACAGCCACTGCTGAGTGCCCAATCTGCCAGCAGCAGAGACCCATATTTAGTCCCCGATGTGGAACCATTCCACGAGGTGATCAGCCTGCTACCTGGTGGCAGGTTAATTACATTGGACCACTTCCATCATGGAAAGGGCAGTGATTTGTTCTCACTGGAATAGACACATACTCTGGATATGGGTTTATCTTCCCTGCATGCAATGCTTCTGCCAAAACTATCACCCATGGACTTACAGAATGCCTTACTCACCATTCTGGTATTCCACACAGCATTACTTCTGATCAAGGAACCCAGTTCACAGCAAATGATGTGAGGGAATGGATACATACACATGGAATTCTCTGTTCTTATCATGTTCCCCATCATCCAGAGGCAGCTGGGTCGTTAGAACAGTGGAGTAGCCCTTTGAAGACTCAATTACAGTGCCAACTGGGTGGCAATACCTTGCAGGGCTGAGGCAGTGTTCTCCAGGAGGCTGTGTATGCTCTGAATCAGTGTCCACTCTATGGGGCTGTTTTTCCCATAGCCAGGATTTACAGGCCCAGGAATCAAGGGGTGGAAACAGTAGTGGCACCACTCACTATCACTCCTAGTGATCTACTAGGAAAATTTTTGCTTCTTGTCCCTGCAACCTGAAGCTCTGCTGGTCTACAATTCTTAGTTCCAAAAGGAGGAGTGCTCCCGCCAGAAGACACAACAATAATTCCATTGAACTGGAAGACTGCCACTTGGCCACTTTGGGCTTCTTATGCCTCTGAATCAACAGGCAAAGAAAGGGATTACTATAATGGCTGGGGTGATTGATCCTGACTATCAAGGGGAAATAGGACTGTAACTATACAAGGAAGTAAAGAAGAGTTTTCCTGGAATAAAGGAGATCCCCTAGGGATCTCTTAGTACTACCAATGGCCCAGAAACTTCAGGAATGAAAGTTTGGCTCAACCCCCCCCCCCCCCCCCCCCCCAGGCAAAGAACCATGGCCAGCTGAAGTGCTTGCTGAGGGTAAAGGGAACATGGAATGGGTAGTGGAAGAAGGTAGTGATAAATATGAACTATGACCATGTGACCAGTTATAGAAATGGGGCCTATAATGGCATGAATATTTCCTCCTTGTTTTGTTATGAGTATGTTTGTATTTGTTCATAAAGCAAATTTCTTTATTTTCTTCTCTATCTTATCCCCTTATTATATGACATAAGTTGTATTATTCATTTTGTAGTATTTAAGTTACAGGATATCAGGTTTAAGAGTGAATGTTATCCAAGGACTTGTACCCTATTCTGGAGAGATTTAGTGCATTTCTGGTCGTACACAGGACAGCTGAGTATTGTTAGGCAAAACATATGCCTGCTATTGTGTTCTATTTAGAGATTAAGTATGCTTTCAGGGGATATGTATAGCTGCCAAGTTGACAAGGAGTGGACTGTGATGGTTAGGTTCATGTGTCAACTTGGCCAGGTGATGGTGCCCAGTTGTCTGGTCAAGCAAGCACTGGCCTAATCATTACTGGAGGGACATTTGTGGCTGGTTAATAAACCAGAAGGCTGGTTTATTAAATCATCAGTCAATAGATTGCATCTGTTTCTGATTACATTAACGAAGGGCGTGTCTTCTACAGTGAGAGAATTCAGTGAGCTACATTTAATCCAATCAGTTTTAAGACTTTTAAGGGAGAAGAGAGAGAACTTTCATTTTTAATTCAGCCAGCCAGCCTCTCCTGGGGAGTTCATCAAAGAACTTCATCAGAGCTGCCAGTTCGCTGCCTGCCCTATGCATCCCTGCAGTTGCATAAGATACTTTCATGAAATCTCATATTTGCAGATATCTTCTGTTGGTTCTGTTTCCCTAAAGAATCCTAACTAATACACCAAGTTAAAGTCATGTACTTTGTGTTATTTTTCTGGAATCCAATGTGGCATGATGATTAATAGCACAGAGCTCTGGAGTCAGGCAAAACTGGATTATAAACCCAGCACTGCCATTTCCTAGGATAGTGTCCATGGGCCAGTTGCTTAACCTTATCTTGGAACTCAGTTTCATCTTTTATAAACTTAGAATTAATGTACTACCTACTTCATACTCATTGATTATTGTGAAAAAGGAATTGCAAACTCTGAAGCTGTTCTGAATCAGTAATGCAGGACAACCAATGGAAATTTCTTCACAATGAACTGTCTGAACTTTAATATATATTAAAGCTTAACTGACAATAAGTGGTCAGTACCTTTTCCCATTTTTAGGACTGGATTTAGCATTGTTGAGTTCCACTAAGCCAGTTAGGCTTGCTTTAAAATTCTCTTCTAAAAGTTCATATTCTGATCAAAAAGATGCCACTCATTCTATGACTGTCAGAACAAAGATACTTACTCTAGCCCTTCCTTTGCACATATGATGCAATAACCCTGAAAGGAAGGTTAAATATGTTAATGATCATAATCTCTTTGAGTATCATCTCAAAGAAAGTATCCACTGAATTGTTAACATTGTCCTTGGCATGGTTACTTGAAAAAACCTACTAATGGAAATCTTTATTATTTTGTTTAATTAACTTGGGGATGTTTTATTTACAACATTTTATTGCTCCTTTAAGAGCAAAGAAACTCAGAAATTAAAAACAGTAATTTTCTCTTGTATATTAAAGACAGCTTATATGAAACCCAACAAACCAGGAGGGTCAAAGCGAGTCAGTATCCACCACTCATGGATGTCCTAATGATAAGTGTGGACCCTTCATGATCAGTGTAGTGGTGCATACATGTATTGATCAAGTTATTGGCTGCAATGGGCTATGAACTTTTTTGATGTGCTTCATCTCTTTGGCTTGCACATATACACACAGTCTCAACGCCACATAGACCTTGGCATTTAGTGAGAAAAATACCCAAGTCTTTAGAACCATCTAGATGTTTTGAGAAGGTTTTTGAAAGGATGTTAACTCAAGTCTTGCCAAATTTCTGTCACTGTAACAAAAGTAACTAGTCTAAGGACACAATTGTATTAATAGATACCTGGGCAGTTGTTTTAAAGGTTTTGGTATCTTCTGTATTTCCTGGTCATTTATCAAATTCACCTTGACACAGATATTTCACTGGTCATTGTTTTTTGTTCAATAGGCTTCAGAGATCAACCCATTCCACTGCTTTTTATTGCTTGCTATTTTTAAGGAGATGCCTCAGTAGAAACCCCCTTTTTCTGTACAGTGTAATTACTGAAGCACATAAAGTGGTTATGGCAGGGATTTATCACTTTCAGGTGGAAATACTCCCAGCCAAGTAAAAGATAGAGTAGGAATGCCAGAAGCAATTTATAACAGGCTCACTGACATTTTGTGTTGAGAAGCTCTACCAGTGAGTAAGTATCAAGTCATAAATCTCAGCAAACATGATTAAAGCAAGCAAGTTTTTCTTTGAGGGGACACTATAATAAAAGGATGCTGAGATGCAAAGCAGGAAAATTCTGTTGACGAAAATCACCAAAAACAGCTGTCAGTAAAATTTACAAACAGCTTGTTTTAAATTCTGTTGGACTCCAGCAGCTGTTTGTGTGCACATAAAGGTTCATTTAGGAAATGAGCATTGGGCCTAGTTTGGGTTCCATTGTGTTTCAAAATTTTGTAATCAGTTTAATCAAAATTCATGCAATAATTTAAATTTCTCTCAAAGGAAAAGTGAGAAATAACCAATATATTTAAATAGTCTCAAACATAGTATGTGTTCAATAAATATGGAAATAAATGAGGGAATGACTATATCCAGTTATCTGTGACAGCAATAATCAATTATGAAGTGCATTTCAGCTTTATTTTTCCCCATCCATATATACCGCTTTGGAAATTATGCCTTACATGTAGTGAACCCATTTTAGTAGTATTCTTAATAGCCCTTATTAGCCCTTTAGCAACACATTTTAGATTTTAGAAAGATGAATTAAAATTTAGTTTCTATTATAAAGTCACTTGCTATGAAAGAGAGTTTATTAAATCTATCCTCAATATTTTTGTATGTGCCTTTGGTTACTTTTCTCACTTATTAGCAAAGGGTTTAGAACATTGTACATTCTTAATAAATGTGAATGTTTAGTACCATACAAAAAACTCTAGGTTCAAGAATTCTAAATAATAAGAAATTTAATCCTAGATAATAAAAGCCACCATATCCTTACGGATACTCAGTTAGACAGAAATCCAGAGTATTTCATATATATATATCATTTTTAGGTTTTCATTTGGAAGGTTGAGAAGTTGAGTCAAACCAAAAACTATTTTTAAAATAACTGTAAAGATACTGTTCGTTCTTAAGCCAGACATAAATAATGGTACTCTTTCCTTTCCCTGATTCATTCAAATCATTAAGGGAAACATATTCAATTTGTTTTGGTCTTGTAGAAAAAAGTCTGAAATAATGAAGTCTACATAACCCAGATTCATCATATAAGCCTAAAATCACTTGGTGATATAGGTATCATTATCATCCCAATTTGACAGAAAAGGAAAGCTTCGCGTTGCTTAGTAAATTTCCCAAGGGCATGTACTTTGTAAGTGGCAGAGCAGGGTTTTAGATCTAGGGTCTGACTGACTCCAAAGCCCGTGCTTTAAGCATCTACATTACCTAGTGCTAATTAAATTCTACTTTGAAAGAAGTTGTTTTAAGGTCAAATGAGTTGAAATACCATGGTGCACACTAATTTCCAACACAATTATGCATTGTAAGATTTACAGAAGTTTAAGTTATAGTCCCTCCTCCCAGAGAATTTACTGTCAAGTTACAGACAAGACTAATACAAGAAACAATACAAGTAATATGAGACAGATTATAATTAAGTGTTCAACTGTGGTGCATGTATAAGTAACACAAAAGGTCAGAGGAGAGAGTGATTAAAATTGCTTAATGAAGATTGGAGGGGTCATGGATAGCTTTGTGGGAGTTAACTCCTGAAAGACAGAGATGTTTGAAGTAGTAGGAGAGAGGAGGGGAATATTCAGATGGGAAAAATCATACACACACAGATATACAAATGACAGGGGAACATTAGCACTAGTTTAACTTGAGCAAAGATAGTAGATTAAAGCATATGAAATTGCTGTTTGGGTTGGTCAACAATAGATAACAGCAGTTTCATCCGACTCAACCTAATAGATATTACATAGCAGAGATTACAGTTAGTTCATAGCAGCATGCAGAAAAGTCACCTTCTGAGGGAGAACCTATAGCAGGAAGCAACAAATAATGGCTAATATTAGTATCTGCTCACCTATGTCACCCTAAGAGAGATCAGGAAATATGTTGCTGAAGTATTCAAAGAAAGGTCCCAGACCAATCAAAGTAAATAGAATAAAATTAAAGGGCTGCGAGATTGCAGCATAAAATCTGTAAGTAAAAACTGCGGACCCGCACTGAGAGCCGAGAGCCAAGAGCCCCTCCCTGACAGAAGCCGCGCAGTGTTAGAGAACAGCACTCTCCAAACAAGCGAGTGGACCTCAGCTGGGGTTTTAATATTAACTGCTCAATACAAACAGCGAATCCCCAACTAGCAGACAGAGGCTTTTGGTGACAACTGAACTTGGGACAGTCCAGGCACATATCTGTCTCAGGACAGGGAGCCCAGAGGATTGGGTGCTATCTCTGGCTGATGGGTGAATCTGGGAGCTTTCTATCCCTTTCTCTTTCTGTGGAGAAAACCTCAGCCATTTTCAGCCTGCAGCGTTTTGCAGTAAAGAAAGCCTCAGCCATTTTAAAATCAAAAGACTTTGATCAGCAGAGACAGAAAACAAAGAACTTATTGATATGCAGATGACCTTTCTGGAGGGGGCATAGCTTCCCAAGAGGAAAGGGAGGGGCCCAGCTCTACTGCCTGCCTTACCGGAACCAGACCCCAAAGCCTGGGGGAGGAGAGCCATAGGCCACACCCTCTTACACCAGCCGGTGACAGTCTGACAGGTGCACCTGCCAGGCAGAAAAGCACAGGTGTGTCAGCCCTCTAAGAAAAACCATCAGGGAAACCGGGTATTGAAATTTCTTCTTTCTGTGACCTGAGCCTGTTCTCGTCTGGGAAAACCTGATTGGGGTGGCCTGGGAGGTAAGATGCCTAGACAACAGAAAACTACAACCTACACTAAGGAAAACAAAGTTATGGCCCGTCAAAGGGACAAAAGTACACTTCAACTGAGACACAGGAATTTAAACAACTAATGCTAAATCAGTTCAAAAAGTTTAGAGAAGATTTTGCAAAAGAGATAGAGGCTGTAAAGAAAACACTGGGCATACACAAGGCAGAATTCAAAAGTTCAAAAAACAACTAGTAGAATCTATGGAAATGAAAGGCACAACACAAGAGATGAAAGACACAATGGAAACATACAATAGCAGATCTCAAGAGGCAGAAGAAAACACTCAGGAACTGGAGAACAAAACACCTGAAAGCCTACACGCAAAGGAGCAGATGGAGAAAAGAATGAAAAAATATGAGCAACGTCTCCGGGAACTCAAGGATGAAACAAAGTACAATTATGTACATATCATTGGTGTCCCAGAAGGAGAAGAGAAGGGGAAGGGGGCAGAAGCAATAATAGAGGAAATAATTAATGAAAATTTCCCATCTCCTATGAAAGACATAAAATTACAGATCCAAGAAGCACAGCGTACTCCAAACAGAAGAGATGTGAATAGGGCTACGCCAAGACACTTAATAGTCAGATTATCAAATGTCAAAGACAAAGAGAGAATCCTGAAAGCAGCAAGAGAAAAGCAATCCATCACATGCAAAGGAAGCTTAATAAGACTATGTGCAGATCTCTCAGCAGAAACCATGGAGGCAAGAAGGAACTGGGGTGATATATTTAACACACTGAAAGAGAAAAATCACCAACCAAGAATCCTATATCCAGCAAAGCTGTCCTTCAAATATGAGGGAGAGCTCAAAATATTTTCTGACAGACAGACAATGAGAGACTTTGTGAATAAGACACCCACTCTACAGGAAATCCTAAAGGGAGCACTACAGCATGATAGGAGAAGACAGGAGTGCATGGTTTGGAATACAGTTTTGGGAGATGGTAGCACAACAATGTAAATACAATGAACAAAGATAACTGAATATGGTTGAGAGAGGAAGGTTGGGAGCATGTGAGACACCAGAAGAAAGGAGGAAAGATAAAGACTGGGTCTGTGTAACTTGGTGAAATCTAGAGTGTTCAACAATTGTGATAAAATGTACAAATACATTCTTTTACGAGGGAGAACAACCAAATGTCAACCTTACAAGGTGTTAACAATGGGGAGGCATTGGGGGAGGGATGCAACCAACATAAACTAGAGACTGTAACTATCAGAATCATTGTATTATGCTTCCTTTAATGTAACAAAGGCAAAATACCAAGGTAAATGCAGATAAGAGAAGGGGATGGGGAGGCATGTTAGACACTTGACACTGGTAGTATTGTCTGAATCTTTACTCTACTTTGATTTAAGGTTATTTTTCCTTTTGCTGCTTCCTAGCTGTCATCTCTTTTTCTTCTTTCTTTTGCCTCTCTACCTTCTTTGACTCTCCCTCCTGCCTTGTGGAAGAAATGTAGATGCCCTTATATAGATACTGGTGAAGGTGGTGAACACATAAATATGTGACCTTACAGAGAACCATTGATTGTTTACTTAGGATGGAATGTATGGTGTGTGGACAAAACCATCTTAAAACAAAAAAATGGGTTGATGACAAAACCTCAAGGGCAATATACTGAGTGAAATGAGCCAGACACACAAGGACAAATATTGCAGGGTCTCACTGATAGGAACTAATTATAATATGTAAACTCATAGACATGAAATATAAGGTACCAAGATATGGACGAGGCTTAAGAATGGGGAGCGGTTGCTTAGTATCAGCAGAATGTTCAACTAGGATGAACTTACATGTTTGGAAATGAACAGAGGTGTCGGTAGCAAGATGTGAGAATAACCAACATTGCCGAATGGTTTGTGAATGAGGTGGAAAGGGGAAGCTCAGAGTCATGTATGTCACCCGAAGGAAAGTTGGAGGTCAGAAGATGGGAATGTATAAAATTGAATCCTATGATGGGCAATATCCATGATTAACTGTACAAATATTAGAAATCTCTTCCCTGAACCAGAACAAATGTATGACAATACAATTAGAAGTTAATAATACAGGGGCATATAGGGAAGAAATGTATACCTATTGCAAACTATATACTATAGTTAGTAGTATTTCAACATTCTTTCATAAACAGTAACAAATGTAGTATACCAACACTACAAGTCAACAATCGAGGGGGGTTGGTTAGGGATATGGGAGGATTCAAGTTACCTTTTCTTTTTTTTTTTTTTCTCTTTTTCTTTTTTTCTTCTTTCACTTTATTTCTTATCTGGAGTAATGAAAGTTTTCTAAAAATTGAACAAAAATTAAGTGTGGTGATGGATGCACAGCTCTATGAGGGTACCAGGGGCAAGTGATTGTACACTTTTGATCTTTGGATAATTGTATGGTATCTGAACAATCTGAATAAAAATTAAAAAGGAAAAAAAAATTAAAGGACTGAAATATTTTTAAAATAAAACAAACAGAAAACAGCTTGAGCCTGGGAATAAAAATTGTCACATTATTAATAAGAATAACTCAAATTTATATACCTCTGGCAGCCACCAGTCATGTGTGGGAGGTAGATCATATGAACTCACAAGAATCAATTATTAAATTCTCAGGAATTTTGCCAGCTGGTTGTTCAACATGACCATTAGTAAAAATTAAATTATGTAAACTTGAAATTAAAATAAATTGCTTTTTAAAACAAAATAATAAGTATTCAAAACTGGTCAGTTCCTAAATATTTTATTACATTTTCTTATTATCTATGCTCTTGGTGTTATTTACATCCTTTTAGTTTGTATGGTGGAAATACTGTAATGGATATTGGTGTACTGTTGCACATCGCTTACCAACTCTCAGTGACTTCACTTTGGTAGCTTGAAATCAGCCATGGTGGGAGTATTTACACCACTAATATTGGCAAGTGCTACATATCAGGGTTTGATACATTATTTTGCTGATGGTTTATTCTCGACTTAAGAAAGTGCTGAAGAAAATGTGAATAATACAGATTAAATTTAGAGGTATGTCATGTCTGTAGTTGTTACATTGCAAATAGGCACAAAAAATTGATGTTCTTCCAGTTTTCAAAACCATTTCAACAAACATGGTGTTCATGTTACTGATGGACAAGTTTCACTTTTATCTAACTTACTGTTATTGATTGAATTGCTTTCCTCCAAAAGATATGGATATGTAAAAGTGAAGTTTTAAAAAAATGTATTTTCTTAGTTCAGACCAGATTTCTTTAGTGGCACAGTTTGGGAAAATTCTTGACAAGATTCCTGGCTAACAAGGGTATTAACAAAAGCCAATGTAACAACAGGCAATGACCATACTACTTTCCATGAGATAAGGGGAGAAAATAGATTTGGAGTTTGGGAAGGTGAAAAAGAGGAGAGAAGGAGAAGAAGCAGAGAGAGAGAGAGACGCCAACAACATGTCATGAAATTGGACTTGAAACAAAAAAAATAAGCCCATTGAAAAGTCCCAGGGAGTTGGGTAGCTGAAGAACTTAAAGAACAAGAGCCCTTAACTACGGAATACTTTGAGCAGGGTATAGGCTTGCTATGGAAGCAAACTTGGCATCTATGGAAGTATGGGAGCTGGCTCCTTGGGAAGCATCTTGGGAGCTATGTAACAGAGTATAAAGGTGAAAACCTTTCATGTCTGGACAGGTCCTTTGGTAAGTGAAGTACCTGCACACATTGTTTAAAGATCAGGGCCAGAACACATGATGATTTGGCAAAATAAAAGGACCTGGGGAGCTGCATTCCTGATCTGGGACCTTGAAATTGTTAGTAATGATGATACTGGGTAAGAGCTCTGATTTGTGAGTCGGGTTTGAAATCTAATCCTTTGTTTTGTCTCACTAGGACTAGTAAGAAAAGCTTCTGATTTGTTTGTTTGTTTGCTGTTTTGTTGTTGTTCGTTACTGTGATTTATTTCCCAACCCCAAGGGGAAATGTTTTGTAACCAGAATAAGATGGGAAAAGGCTATGGTGCTAAGGAAAGTGTTTCAGACTTCTATTGTCTCACACTCAAAACTCTCCAAGTAGCCCGTGAAATGCAGGTTTATCCTTCCAGAGGCAAGAAATGATGGTCCTTGTGGGTAAAATATATCACCTGAAATTTTTTCTGATTTTTGTCTTTTCAATAGAGTTCTATTTTCACACTTGGTGGCTTGATGTCAAAGATTTTCACATCTTTCTGCTTACAGCTGTAGGTGAACTTAGATGCTGTGATAACAGTAATTACCAAAACCAAGAAAGAGCAGGAAAAGGAAAGATACCCTTTATGTTCCACCTATTTGAAATGGTTAAAAATATTTAAAAGTAACTGGATAAATACACCTTAAAATGTTCATATGTTTTAAAAAGAGGTAATGAGCATATACTTTTGTGGAGGTGGGAGGAACCAGGAAGGAAAAAAGCAGGAGGGATAGGATAACTACTGAAGAATAGGCAAAAACAAAACAAAGCAAGACAGTGGTCTTGGAGCTAAAAGATGTAGGTTTGAACCTGGTCCTTCCATTCACTAGCTTTTTGACCCTGGTTAAGCTATTTAATGCATCCTTCCATTTATTCTCAGGCATCAAGTGCTTCTTGAGAACCTCTCATAAACAGTCACTATCTTAGGTGCTAGAGATACAGGAGTGAATTAGACTGACCTGACTCTGTCCTCTGAAAGTTTACAATCTGTGCTTCCCTTTCGTTAACTTTAAAATGGGGAAAATACTCACTGCCTTCCCATAGTGTTGCTGTGAGGATCAAACGAGAATACCTTATGTAAAGACAGTTTGTAAGCCGTATATGTGAGAGATTACTATTGTACTTCTCTTTATCTGAACTCAAAATAAGAGATACTCAGCCAACCCGACGTTGGTTAAAATTAAAACAAAATTGTTAACTTCAGTTGTCAGTGCACAGTAGAAGAACATACCTTATTTTAAAAACCAAGTATTAAGGTTTTCTGTGTTCCCATTATGATCTATAGATAATGTGGTTTGCTTTGAAATTTTTTCTCTGCATTTCATTTCCAAGTAGGAATTAAATTCCCTTCCTTGAATTATAGGGTGCCAGAATAAAAGGTTGAAGCACTGGGTGAGAATCAGAAAATCTAACTCATTCTGTCCCAGTACCTGAACTGCAGACAAAAAAAAAAAAAGAAAAAAAACCTATAATTTAAATGAATATAACCTCAGAATTAAGGTAATATTTCATTGTGCAACATCAATACAACATAGTCAAAAATCCATGCCTAAAGGTAATTTTTTAAAATATTGAATTAAAATAACTATTTTTTCTGCTCACTCAGAGATTAAACTTAAATTAGAACCATAGCCCTATGTTCTCGTTTATTCTCATTAAATAAAATTTATATACTATGTCTCTTTAAATAAAATTACAGTACTAATATGTTTATGGATCAAACAATCTTGACAAGCTCAGTTCTGCTAAGTGTTTTATAATTATTAAAAACCTGGTAAGTATTACTTGAAATGAGTAGACTCAACAAGCATATAGGTTTTCAAATCTTGGAAACAGCAGTTTTAAACAGTATTTGATCCATTTATCTTCTAAATAAAGTTAGCATTAAATTTGAAAATAAATGATACCAATATAGACCTCATAAGACAACAAAATAAATTCATCATCTTCTCTTTTATAAGCTAAACTATGTTTACAGTCTTTGTTAATAAATCAGTATGTGTGCATTTCTGTGTTGTGCTTTACTTAAATTTACAACTAAGATAAATGGGACAAATTACTACACTTTTGAGCCAAGATCACATATGGATATAATATATATAGTATGTACATGTATATATATTATTGTAACAAGTTATAAGATTAAACTGACTCATTATTCTTAAATTCATAAGGTTAAAGAGTTGCAGATTCTAGAAATATAGAAAAGAGATTTTCTGCAGTAAATTATTGCAGAAATTGAACATTCTGAATTGAAAACGATGTGGTCCATGCAGGTGAAGAATAAACAGATTTCTGAATTTGGTTTATGCAGTGTTAAAGCTCAAGCAATGCAATCTTTGCCTTTATAAGGCAAATGTATTTTAAAATCAATCTGCAATGTGACAGAAAGCCAGTAAAATAGTTTCAGTAGTGATGTGATAAACTATGATAGTTTAGTTCCATGCAAACATGAATCAAGACCTCTATATCCTGTCAAAGCAACAAAGAACCCAGCCTTGCTAAAAGAGCAATATGAATTCTTAGCAATGTGCTTCTTTAAAGGAATGGCTTAAGGTAAAAAATGGCACCAAGTCTTTTGGAAGAGAAGAGACATAGAATCATATTCCAGGTTGATTGTTCTGCAGCCTTATATTTTAAAGTAGCTCCATAGGCTATGTTCTTTTTCATATACTACTTAGTTCAAATGGTTTATTTATTAAAATGTATAGAAGAAATTTTCAATAAAATTACAGTACTCATTATTTTGCAATATTTGATATTTTTATATAATAAAAGTTTAAAATATTTGTGAAATTATATATTTTAACTCAGTGAAATGAAATATAGGATAAAACAACTTTAAAACTGTGAATTTGTTTTTAAAATACTAATCTTTTTTATTTCATTCCAACATGTGTTTAGAGGAAACAACAGCTCCTTTCTACAATATGTTACTTATATTCTGCATTAACAAACTGAAGGATATCATGAAACTTCTATAAAATTTAATCACGATCAATGAACTACATTGTGCTGGTTTGAACATATTATGTCCCCTAGAAAAGCCATATTCTTTAATCTTGTAGGGGCAGGCTGATTAGTCTATTGATTAGAATGGAACTTCTGATTAAATTATTTCCATGGAGGTGTGGACACTACCCATTCTCCACTTAGGAGAGCTCTGGAGCCAGAGCAGACAAGCGATGCTTACAGAAGCTTGGAGATGTGGACAGAAGGACATTTGGAGATGCTAAACTAATTGATGAAGCCCAGAGTTTGCCCTGGAGAAGCTAAGAGAGAACCCCCAGACACTTAGAGAGAAAGTCATGAGAGAAAGAAGCAAGGATACACAGGAGCTGAGAGAGAGGAGCTGAAACATCACCGAAGAGCAAAGGACCAGCAGACACCAGCCACTTGCCTTCCCAGCTGACAGAGGTATTCCAGATGCCATCATCTGTTCTTCAGTGAAGATATCCTCTTGTTGATGCCTTAGTTTGGACACTTTTATGGCTTTAGAACTGTAAATTTGTAACTTAATAAATCCCCTTTATAAAAGCCAATCCATTTCTGGTATGTTGCATAATGGCAACTCTAGCAAATGGGAACACGTATTTTACCCAATAACTATTTAAGTGCAATATGATAAAATCCTTTATAAAGAATAGTTTTGTAATGAATAAATTATTTCACTTTTTTTTTCGAGTTTTATCACTAGTGAGATTTTCTTTAAAATAATCTATTAAACTCAAATGTGAGATATCTGAAGAATACACTTTAGAAATGTAAATATAGATAACCCTTTAAGGTTCAAACTCAAACAAAAATTTATGCCCAGAATTCACTTCTATTGTGCATCTACACTAGAATCAGGAGTGACCAAAAGATCAAGTACTAATTACCTATGGTTCATTAGAATATACTGGACAGTAGAATATTTCTTATACTTGACTCATACATATGGCCTTGGCTTAGTCATAATGAGCAAGCTGTTCAGTCATATCCACTTTTTCAATTACCCAAACTTAGGAAGAGGCTGAAAATGTATTCAGGCAATGGGATTCTCTGATATTTAGAATAAAAAAAATTACATTGAAAAGGGGAGAGATTAAGTTTCAATTCTGAAATCTAAAGGGAGGGAAGAATGTAAGATATTTGTTTCCACATACTGCACAATAGTGAACAGTGATACAACAAGGGGGCCTCATCCTGAGATTTTGCATATTGAACCTGTTCAGTTAGTTAAAACTTGATTTTCACGTGGAGGTTTGATTTGTTTGTTTTTCTTGTTTGTCAGAAAGTATTTAGAAAGAGCTCTGAAATGTGAGTGTATACCAGGCACATTCAAAATATAACCTCTGATTCCTCAGACATTCAAGGAATGTCTCGAAAGTATTGAGGACAGAAAGCACCTTGGGGGACACTTACATTTTGGAGGAGAGAGAAATAAGATGATCCAAAGACTAAAAGAAAAATATTAAACTTCACTCAAAGATAAAGCTTAGAGAGAATACTATTTAAACTTGAAAAACTTTATTTTGAAGAAAAGTTTGAGATTCTGTGTGAAAAATGTAGGTGTGGGAAGTGAGAGAATGAAAAATATTGTTGATCACATTCTACTTTTAAAAAGTCTCTCTCCCGTGCTAAGAGAATTCCAAGGTTGAGAAATGGGAAAAGGCTACAGAATTTGGATATTCTACCCAAAAGAAATGATGACATTCCAGAACAAGTGTTAGTTCTCTGTCTCAGGGGTGCTTGTTGTTTCATCTTTCACAGAATAATTGAGAATTTGAAATGGCTCTGGCTCACATTCCTTTTTCTGATTTTGCTCAAAGGTCCTCATGATCTGACATTTAAAAGCCCATTTAAAGTGAATCCTCTCAACCCTCTTAACCTAGGGCCAAAATTTCATAGTAAATACTGAAGAAGAAGAATGGGAAAGAGAGAGAGAGAGAGAGAGAGAGAGAGAGAGAGAGAGAGAGAGAGAGAGAGAGAGAGAGAGAGAGAGAGAGAGAGAGAGGGAGAGAGGAGGAAAAGGAGGAAGAAGATTAAAAAAATTTAATTGGGTTTTAGCTTGAGAAATGAAATAAAAATTGAAAGAATAAGTTATATTTAACATCAATTAGGTTATAACTGCAATTGTTTGATTTTGAGAATGAACAAAAAATGAGCCAAGGATTTGTATGTTTGATGATGTAACACTGCAAACAAATGCTTTTGATAACACATGACACCCTCAATCCACGGTTTCCCAAGGGCTTCTCTTAATCCTTTGATATTGAAATCATTCTCCTAGAGTCTCCTGTATTGTCATCCTGCCCATTGCTTTCCTCTCCTCCATATCTTGAATGGTTTAATTCTCATTGGTCTGGATTCTAGCATTCTCCATTATCACTTACAATGTCTTCAAAAAAGATTGCATCTTGCACAAGATTTGCATTTTCACTTTGACTATGATTTGCATCGTATTTGACATCATATTGTCTGGATATTGATGCTTTAAGCAATGGGAAGGATAGAGAGGCAGAGAAGGTGCAGTGTTGTTTAAATGGAAACTAATTTTAGAGGTAGCCTGTTTGGGGACCAGTTTTGTATTGTAATAATTTTTGTTTCCTTATACAGTCTTATATAAATCCAGGAATTTGATTGTGAAAATCCAGACATAGGAAAGACCTCTATGACCTCCTAATAATCAAGAATGGCCTGCCTTTCCAAACATCCTACAAATGGCTAGATTTTTATATGAAGAAAATACTATCTTTGAGAAGTAGTTTTCTTAATTTCATTGTCATGAATATTGTTATGATATTCTAAGTCATAATAACAAGTTTTGGAATATGCCTGGTCTTTAGCAAGACAATTTTTCATCTCAAAATTTACCTACAAAAAAAAGTAATTGCTTACCCATTATGTAAGTGTGGCTGGTGATTTCTCAATAAACAAATGAAAGATTCTCTTTTAATTACTTTCCTCAATGGTAGTTTAAATTTGTAAAAATTACTAGTCTGTTTGATTTGACTTTAGCTCTGTTAATTGTGTATATATAGGGAAAAACTATACATTATGACAATTTGAATGCAGCTATAATCTCGTGTCACAATGCATATTCACAGCTATAAAAATATAACTTTGACTTGTTGCTAGGAAATGAGAAGCTTCTGACCTGTCATAATTTGTAACTATCTCTCCAATTAGTATTCTGCAAATTTTCTACTGAAAGGATATTATCAATTCGTTCTGAAAGTTTCCCTTGATTAATTTGAATTTTCAAATCACTGTCACACAATGAAATAAGATTAAAAAATGAAAATCAAACTTAAGTCTATTCAGTGCTTTTTAAAAAATAATTAAGAATGGACAACCTGGAAAATCCCACTTACAGTTTTAAATCTATATATTCTATTCTTACCATTGATGTAGGAATAATCATTATAGTATCTCATAAATTTCATTTGTTTGGCTTTACCAAAAACAACTTGCATTTGAAAGAAGACTCTTCTTTACCCAAATTGCTTTGCATTTGTTGCATTAGTAGCCAAGGCATTTTTGGTCAATAGGGAATCAATAAGTGATAAGAATACAGATAGAGGTGCACCTCCTATCTGCCATCTTTAATGCTATTGTATTCTAATAATTTGGCCCATATCATGTCCTTTTGAAACATCCATTTATTAGTAAATTCTTTATTCAGTTTTCTGCAGAGCTTCTCAATGCTTTGACAGTGAGGAACACTTCTGACACTAGACTTTTGTTAACTCCACTTTCCCCTCGCAGTCTGCAGTAAGCATGCCCTAGCTACCCTAGAAATGACTGAACAGTTTACCCAGGGCAGTGGCTGTAAAGTTTTTTGGACCTGGGCCTGTGGCAAAGGCAAAAAACTCAGTCGCTCCTATATACTATTCCTCCCATTTTCCAGCTCATTACTAAGGATAGATCAGAGAAATAATATAAACATCAATATTGTCTTAAGATGGTTTTCAATTATTTCTGTTCATGCTTTGAATTAAATTCAGAGCACAATAATTTTAATTCATGTCTATCAAATTTTAGGAACCCTTAATTCAATAAGTTCCTAGTAATTTAGCGGTAAGTAAAAATTACCAAATGATTAAAAATTTCCACAAGGAGGAAATTTTTGTAATTTTATTACAAAATGAAATATTGCTGTGAGAAGTGCATGAGAAAAAAAAAGTATGAAAAGGCTAGGCTATGAAAATCGCCTGGACTTTCTTCCAAACAATCTCTACTCTACAGAAACTGCAAACATCAAGGTCACCCCCCCCACCCCCTTCTCTGAAGCTAACAAATTCATGACAATATAAATGACAGGCATCAAAGAATGGTGGACAGAACCCTGATTCAGGCATCTGGATGCCAGGGGTTTTAAACCTGGCTTGCACTCACCAGACACTCTCAATTCTTATAAATTTAAATTTCTATGCATCTCTGCTTTGCTTCAATTTCATTTGTCTAAGTCAGACAAATCTTAGATTGGTCTTGCTATGTGATTCTCTCACTTTTACTTGATTCTGCGTTTATTCCTACCCCAAAGTATTTTTCCCTTCCTTTCTTCCAAAGGGAAGAACCTTTCCTCATGCAAGAAAACAATAAAGATATCCCAAACTAAATCCACCTTCCTCTTTATCCTAAGCACTTAGCAACACTTTTAGCCTTGCATACAGCTAGCTCTATATGATAAAGAGTGAGATTTAATGAATTTGTGTATTGTCCCTTGAATTCAATTGTAGCTATATAGTGGACTTCATTATTCTGTTGGCTCATAGAATCTTTGAATCCAGTCTTTTTTTACTGAAGAAATTATGCAATTAAATTCCCAATTGCTGCTCACCTCTGAGAAATGCCTACCACATCCAGGACCTCCTTTTGAGAGGAGCATCTGTAGGAAGTCTTTTATGCCTAAGGGTTGGGTGCCTGTTAATAAAGCAGCTGGCATGAAAGCTCTGTCCAAAGCAGATGCCCAATACAGAATGCTGCTGGGCAAACCGATCAGTTCCTTACTGTGGGGGCAGTCAAAACACAGGCCTGGAGTTGCTGAGTCACCACAGTAGTAGCCAAGTACTGTAGGGAGCAACAAATGATGCAGCGGAGAAGTAGCAAGATAATCCGATCCTCGGCACTTGGGGTGACCAGAGGTTCCTTAGAGCTGCTGTTGCATCCTGAAAAATGTGACAGTCTAAAAAATAAGCTGAGAGAAGCATGCTTTGAATCACTGGGATGGCCGCCCAATAGCTGAGTGCCATCATGCAATTTCATGTTCATGTCTACAGTGCGTTTACATTTTAGTTACCAAGTAAAGGCCCACTAAATTCAAGGACAGACTCTTAGTAATGGTTGAGAAGGGTATTGTGAGTATTGAGTGGTCACACAACATGGTAAATTCAAAAAAGCCTTCACCACAGCAGTCAGTACCATAGTTGTGTTGCAAGGAGATTGTACAAGGCTGAGTAATGACCCCTACAGATATCCAAGTCCAAGTCCCTGGAACTTGTGAATATTGCTTTATATGGACAAAGAGACTTTGCAGATATGATTAAGTTAAGGATCTTGAGATAAGCGTATCATCTTGGTTGGGCCCTAAATGCCATCACAGTGTCCTTAAAAGAGGGAGATGAAGGGAGACTTGACTACAGAGACAGAAGAGAAGGTGACACGATGAAGCAGAGAGAGATTTGAAGATGCTACATTGCTGGCTTGGAAGATGGAGAAGGAGGCCATGATGTATGCAAGGAATGCAGCTCTAGATGTTGGAAAAGGCGAGGAAATAGATTCTCCCCTGGAGCCTCCTGAGGGACATGATCCTACCAACACCTTGTTTTCAGCTCATTGAAACAATTTCAGACTTTTGACCTCCAGAGTTGTAAGAGAACAAATGTGTATTGTTTTAAGCCACCACATTCATGGTTATTTGTTACAACAGCAATTAGAAGCTAATACACAGATGTACTATGCATACCCCATCTCTGGATCCAGTAAGTAGAGTAGGAGATATCATTAGAGAAGTTTTCTTTTCCTCACAGATAACTGGATTTATGTACTCATTTAAGTGAATTTTAAGAAATTGACTATCAAGTTTGCTCCTGGCAAATTTTGATTACGCATGAAGTCTGATTATCTTCAACTAGCAAGCAAATTCTTGAAATTACTAGTACTAATGTAAATTGGCATTCTGTGTATTAGTAGTATCAAGATTAAAAAATATATATACATAAATTCCAAAAAAGTGACTGAAACTGTGTCTTTCAAATCTTCCTATTATTTAGCTGGTTTCTTGTGTATGTGTGTGTGAACATAATATCTCCCTGTTTTACCACTGTCATGTGTGCAATTCAGTGATATTATCACCCATCCATTACCAAACCTTTTTCATCATTCCAAACAGACAACTATTATTTAGTTTTAACAAAACAGTAGCTTGTATCATATTAAGTTAATGTTGTTAATTTAAATTATATTAGTGCAATTTATTTTATATTTAATTTATAAATTTGTTGTATTTTTATTTATTTATTTTGTTTGTAAGAGCTACTAGCTTAGAGGAGTTTAGACCCAGTCTTATTATTATACATATTTTTTTTTTATCATCATTTTATTGAGATATATTCACATACCACGCAGTCATACAAAACAAATTGTACTTTCGATTGTTTACAGTACCATTACATAGTTGTACATTCATCACCTAAATCAATCCCTGACACCTTCATTAGCACACACACAAAAATAACAAGAATAATAATTAGAGTGAAAAAGAGCAATTGAAGTAAAAAAGAACACTAGGTACCTTTGTCTGTTTGTTTGCTTCCCCTACTTTTCTACACATCGATCCATAAACTAGACAAAGTGGAGTTTGGTCCTTATGGCATTCCCAATCCCACTGTCACCCCTCATAAGCTACATTTTTATACAACTGTCTTCGAGATTCATGGGTTCTGGGTTGTAGTTTAATAGTTTCAGGTATCCACCACCAGCTACCCCAATTCTTTAGAACCTAAAAAAGGTTGTCTAAAGTGTGCGTAAGAGTGCCCACCAGAGTGATCTCTCGGCTCGTTTTGGAATCTCTCTGCCACTGAAGCTTATTTCATTTCCTTTCACATCCCCCTTTTGGTCAAGAAGATGTTCTCCATCCCACGATGCCGGGTCTACATTCCTCCCCGGGAGTCATATTCCACGTTGCCAGGGAGATTCACTTCCCTGGGTGTCTGATCCCACGTAGGGGGGAGGGCAGTGATTTCACCTTTCAAGTTGGCTTAGCCAGAGAGAGAGGGCCACATCTGAGCAACAAAGAGGCATTCAGGAGGAGACTCTTAGGCACAAATACAGGGAGGCCTAGCCTCTCCTTTGCAGCAACCGTCTTCCCAAGGGTAAAACTTATGGTAGAGGGCTCAACCCATCAAACCACCAGTCCCCTATGTCTGTGGTCATGTTAGCAACCATGGAGGTGGGGTAGGCGAATACCCCTGCATTCTCCACAGGCTCCTCAAGGGGGCACTACATCGTTTTTTTTTTTTTTTTTTTTTTCTTGTTTGTCTTTTTTCTTTTTTTTTTTTTTTTTAACTTTCCCTTCTTTTTTCAAATCAACTGTATGAAAAAAAAAGTTAAAAAGAAAACAAACATACAATAAAAGAACATTTCAAAGAGACCATAGCAAGGGAGTAAGAAAAAGACAACTAACCTAAGATAACTGCTTAACTTCCAACATGTTCCTACTTTACCCCAAGAAAGTTACATACTATAGCAACATTTCAGTGAACTTGTTCCTACTACATCCATCAGAAATTAACAGACCATAGTCATTTCTGGGCATCCCCAGAACGTTAAATAGCTTATCTGTTCTTCTTGGATTATTGTTCCCCCTTCCTTAATTGCTCTCTACTGCTAGTTCCCCTACATTCTACATTATAAACCATTTGTTTTACATTTTTCAAAGTTCACATTAGTGGTAGCATATAATATTTCTCTTTTTGTGCCTGGCTTATTTCGCTCAGCATTATGTCTTCAAGGTTCATCCATGTTGTCATATGTTTCACCAGATCGTTCCTTCTTACTGCCGCGTAGTATTCCATCGTGTGTATATACCACATTTTATTTATCCACTCATCTGTTGATGGACATTTGGGTTGTTTCCATCTCTTGGCAATTGTGAATAATGCTGCTATGAACATTGGCGTGCAGATATCTGTTCGTGTCACTGCTTTCCGATCTTCCGGGTATATCCCGAGAAGTGCAATCGCTGGATCGAATGGTAGCTCTATCTCTAGTTTTCTAAGGAGCTGCCAGACTGACTTCCAGAGTGGCTGAACCATTATACAGTCCCACCAACAATGAATAAGAGTTCCAATTTCTCCACATCCCCTCCAGCATTTGTAGTTTCCTGTTTGTTTAATGGCAGCCATTCTAACCGGTGTTAGATGGTATCTCATTGTGGTCTTAATTTGCATCTCTCTAATAGCTAGTGAAGCTGAACATTTTTTCATGTGTTTCTTGGCCATTTGTATTTCCTCTTCAGAGAACTGTCTTTTCATATCTTTTGCCCATTTTATAATTGGGCTGTCTGTACTATTGTCATTGAGTTGTAGGATTTCTTTGTATATGCAAGATATCAGTCTTTTGTCAGATACATGGTTTCCAAAAATTTTTTCCCATTGAGTTGGCTGCCTCTTTACCTTTTTGAGAAATTCCTTTGAGGTGCAGAAACTTCTAAGCTTGAGGAGTTCCCATTTATCTATTTTCTCTTTTGTTGCTTGTGCTTTGGGTGTAAAGTCTAGGAAGTGGCCTCCTAATACAAGGTCTTGAAGATGTTTTCCTACATTATCTTCTAGGAGTTTTATGGTACTTTCTTTTATATTGAGATCTTTGGTCCATTTTGAGTTAATTTTTGTGTAGGGGGTGAGGTAGGGGTCCTCTTTCATTCTTTTGGATATGGATATCCAACTCTCCCAGCCCCATTTGTTGAAAAGACCATTATGGCTCAGTTCGGTGACTTTGGGGGCCTTATCAAAGATCAGTCGGCCATAGATCTGAGGGTCTATCTCTGAATTCTCAATTCGATTCCATTGATCTATATGTCTATCTTTGTGCCAGTACCATGCTGTTTTGGCAACTGTGGCTTTATAATAAGCTTCAAAGTCAGGGAGTGTAAGTCCTCCCACTTCGTTTTTCTTTTTTAAAGTGTCTTTAGCAATTCGAGGCATCTTCCCTTTCCAAATAAATTTGATAACTAGCTTTTCCAAGTCTGCAAAGTAGGTTGTTGGAATTTTGATTGGGATTGCATTGAATCTGTAGATGAGTTTGGGTAGAATTGACATCTTAATGACATTTAGCCTTCCTATCCATGAACATGGAATATTTTTCCATCTTTTAAGGTCCCCTTCTATTTCTTTTAGTAGAGTTATGTAGTTTTCTTTGTATAGGTCTTTTACATCTTTGGTTAAGTTTATTCCTAGGTACTTGATTTTTTTAGTTGCTATTGAAAATGGTATCTTTTTCTTGAGTGTCTCTTCAGTTTGTTCATTTCTAGCATATAGAAACATTACTGACTTATGTGCATTAATCTTGTATCCCGCTACTTTGCTAAATTTGTTTATTAGCTCTAGTAGGTGTATCGTCGATTTCTCAGGGTTTTCTAGATATAAGATCATATCATCTGCAAACAATGACAGTTTTACTTCTTCTTTTCCAATTTGGATGCCTTTTATTTCTTTGTCTTGCCGGATTGCCCTGGCTAGCACTTCCAGCACAATGTTGAATAACAGTGGTGACAGCGGGCATCCTTGTCTTGTTCCTGATCTTAGAGGGAAGGCTTTCAGTCTCTCACCATTGAGTACTATGCTGGCTGTGGGTTTTTCATATATGCTCTTTATCATGTTGAGGAAGTTTCCTTCAATTCCTACCTTTTGAAGTGTTTTTATCAAAAACGGATGTTGGATTTTGTCAAATGCTTTTTCAGCATCTATTGAGATGATCAATTGATTTTTCCCTTTCGAGTTTTTAATGTGTTGTAATACATTGATTGTTTTTCTTATGTTGAACCATCCTTGCATGCCTGGAATGAACCCCACTTGGTCATGGTGTATGATTTTTTTAATGTGTCTTTGGATTCGATTTGCAAGTATTTTGTTGAGGATTTTTGCATCTATATTCATTAGGGAGATTGGCCGGTAGTTTTCCTTTTTTGTAGCATCTTTGCCTGGTTTTGGTATTAGATTGATGTTAGCTTCATAAAATGAGTTAGGTAGTGTTCCATTTTTTTCAATGTTTTGAAAGAGTTTGAGTAAGATTGGTGTCAGTTCTTTCTGGAAAGTTTGGTAGAATTCCCCTGTGAAGCCATCTGGCCCTGGGCATTTATTTGTGGGAAGATTTTTGATGACTGATTGGATCTCTTTGCTTGTGATGGGTTGGTTGAGGTCTTCTATTTCTTCTCTGGTCAGTCTAGGTTGTTCATATGTTTCCAGGAAATTGTCCATTTCTTCTACATTATCCAGTTTGTTGCCATACAGTTGTTCATAATATCCTCTTATAATTTTTTTAATTTCTTCAGGATCTGCAGTTATGTCACCTTTTTCATTCATTATTTTGTTTATATGGGTCTTCTCTCTTTTTGATTTTGTCAGTCTAGCTAGGGGCTTGTCAATCTTGTTGATCTTCTCAAAGAACCAACTTTTGGTGATATTTATCCTTTCTATTGTTTTTTTGTTCTCTATGTCATTTATTTCTGCTTTAATCCTTGTTATTTCTTTTCTTGTACTTGGTTTAGGATTGGTTTGCTGTTCATTTTCTACCTTCTTCAGTTGATCCATTAGTTCTTTGATTTTGGCTCTTTCTTCCTTTTTAATATATGCGTTTAGTGCTATAAATTTCCCCCTTAGCACTGCTTTTGCTGCATCCCATAGGTTTTGGTATGTTGTGTTCTCATTTTCATTCGTCTCTATATATTTAGCAATTTCTCTTGCTATTTCTTCTTTAACCCACTGATTGTTTAGGAGTGTGTTGTTTAACCTCCAGGTATTTGTGAATTTTCTAAGTCTCTGATGGTTATTGACTTCTAATTGTATTCCATTGTGGTCAGAGAATGTGCTTTGAATAATTTCAATCTTTTTAAATTTATTGAGGCTTGTTTTATGTCCCAGCATATGATCTATTCTGGAGAAAGTTCCGTGAGCACTAGAAAAGTATGTGTATCCTGTTGATTTGGGATGTAATGTCCTGTAGATGTCTGTTAAATCTAATTCATTTATCAGATTGTTTAGGTTTTCAATTTCCTTATTGGTCTTCTGTCTGGTTGATCTATCTATAGGAGAGAGTGATGTGTTGAAGTCTCCCACAATTATTGTGGAAACATCAATTGCTTCCTTTAGTTTTGCCAATGTTTCTCTCATGTATTTTGTGGCACCTTGATTGGGTGCATAGACATTTACGATTGTTATTTCTTCTTGCTGAATTGCCCCTTTTATTAGTATGTAGTGGCCTTCTTTGTCTCTCAAAACATCCCTGTATTTGAAGTCTATTTTATCTGAGATTAATATTGCTACACCTGCTTTCTTTTGGCTGTAGCTTGCATGAAATATTTTTTTCCATCCTTTCACTTTCAGTTTCTTTGTGTCCCTGTGTCTAAGATGAGTCTCTTGTATGCAACATATTGATGGTTCATTTTTTTTGATCCATTCTGCGAATCTATATCTTTTAATTGGGGAGTTTAATCCATTTACATTCAACGTTAAAACCGTGAAGGCATTTCTTGAATCGGCCATCTTATCCTTTGGATTATGTTTGCCATATTTTTCCCTCTCTCTATTAATATCCTTTATTGTACCCATACCGAATCTCTTTAGTACTGAACCTTTCTCCAAGTCTCTCTGTCCTGTCTTTGTTTCTCTGTCTGTAGGGCTCCCTTTAGTATCTCCAGTAGGGCAGGTCTCTTGTTAGCAAATTCTCTCAGCATTTCTTTGTCTGTGAAAAATTTAAGCTCTCCCTCAAATTTGAAGGAGAGCTTTGCTGGATAAAGTATTCTTGGCTGGAAATTCCTCTCACTCAGAATTTTAAATATATCGTGCCACTGCCTTCTCGCCTCCATGGTGGCTGCTGAGTAGTCACTACTTAGTCTTATGCTGTTTCCTTTGTATGTGGTGAATTGCTTTTCTCTTGCTGCTTTCAGAACTTGCTCCTTCTCTTCTATGTTTGACAGTGTGATCAGTATATGTCTCGGAGTGGGTTTTTTTGGATTTATTCTATTTGGAGTTCGCTGAGCATTTATGATTTGTGTATTTATGTTGTTTAGAAGATTTGGGAAGTTTTCCCCAACAATTTCTTTGAATACTCTTCCTAGACCTTTACCCTTTTCTTCCCCTTCTGGGACACCAATGAGTCTTATATTCGGACGTTTCATATTATCTATCATATCCCTGAGGTCCATTTCGAGTTTTTCAATTTTTTTCCCCATTCTTTCTTTTATGTTTTCATTTTCCATTCTGTCATCTTCCAGGTCACTGATTCGTTGTTCAACTTCCTCTAGTCTTGTACTATGAGTGTCCAGAATCTTTTTAATTTGGTCAACAGTTTCTTTAATTTCCATAAGATCATCCATTTTTTTATTTAGTCTTGCAATGTCTTCTTTATGCTCTTCTAGGGTCTTCTTGATTTCCTTCATATCCCGTACTAGGGTCTCATTGTTCATCTTTAGTTCTTTGAGTAGCTGCTCTAGGTGTGTCTCTTCTGGTCTTTTGATTTGGGTGCTTGGGCTTGGGTTATCCATATCGTCTGGTTTTTTCATATGCTTTATAATTTTCTGTTGTTTTTGGCCTCGTGGCATTTGTTGACCTTGATAGGGTTCTTTTAGGGTTTGTAGACCAGTTGAAGTCCTTATCTCTAATTTATCAGATCTACAGCTTCGTGGAGTACACTTTCTCTAACTAACCAGCAGGTGGCGTCCACGAGCCACCTGTTCTCCACAAGCCAGATCTCCCCTGCTTAGCCTTTTTGGTGAGTGGGGGAGTGAGTCTTGTGGGGCCCAATTGGTGTCCCAAGCTTGCGTGTGTAGTTGGTGTTGCCTGCCCTGTATGTGGGGCGTGTTTCTGGGCAGTCGGGGAGGGGGGGTGGCCCTAACAATCAAATCTCCCTGATGATCCTAGAGTTTTAAAGCTACTGCAATAGTCTAATCCTTCAGTTCAGTCCTGCCACAGTTTGTCTCTGCCACTGACCCACAAGTCTTTGGTATTGGCGTATGGCTCCTGAGACTTGCAAGTGGGCCCCTCTTCCAGGCTGTGCACCCCGGGTCCTCTGTTGAGGGATGACTGTGCTATGTCGCAGGTGAGTGCCGTCCCCCCAGGGCAGTTCTGGGCTGCTGGGCTGTGTTGGGAGGCTCCCAGTCTGCTCAAATGATGGCTGAATGGGGCTCTGTTAATTCACACTGCTCCCCCTTCCCAGCTCTGGGACATTCAGCTGAGGTTGCAGGGAAGGCTAATGTCCACGCCCAGTTTTGTGGTGTGTGCCTGTTATTTGAAGCACTTCCGTCACACTGGGTTGTCTGGGGCAGCTCTGGGCTATGGGGCTGGCGATGGGCAGGAGTGTTTCCTGTCCACCAGGATGGTGGCTGTGAGCGGACACCCCCCTTTTCTTGGGAAGTTGTGTTGTTTAGTGAATTTTCTCAGCCACTAGATTATTGCCTTTTGTCTCAGAGCTCTCTTAGTTCTGCTCTTGACTTGACGTGCCCAAATTTCAATTCTTTGAAGCTTTCTGTATTGAGCTTCTTAGAGTAATTGTTTTAGAAAAAGCAAAAAGGATTTAAAAAAAAAAAAAAAAAAAAACGGCCCTCCTCAGAGATCTAATGGGTTATTGAAATGCTAATAGACAAAGCAACCAGGGCCATTAAGGAAAGGTGCCCAGGGCAGAGAGATCAGCCTTGCTTCGGGATTTGCATATGCGCCTCAAGGCCTGATCTCCGCCCTTCCCCTTTCTGTGTTCACCAGAACTCCAAAAATCCTCTGCTTTTATTTTGGAGTTTTTCGTGTTGTTTTTTTTCTATGCCTGTCTCCTCTCTGCTGGGCTGGCTGCTCTCAGAGTCTCTGGTGTCTGGCCTCAGTCTATCTATGGTTGCAGTTTGAATCAGTAGAATGAGTTTCCGGTAAGAGCAGCCACTGCAATTCTCCCTTCTCCTTCCTGGAGCTGACAGCCCCTCCTCCCCCGGGACTGAGCCTGGCAGGGAGGGGCGCGGGTCCCCTGGCCGCAAAAACTTACAGATTTCGCTGATCTCAGCAGTTCCACATTTTCATGAGTGTTGTATGAAGTATGCCCAAAGACAGATTGCTCTGTGGTGTCCAGTCCACGCAGTTCCTGGCTTTTTACCTACTTTCCTGGAGGAGTAACTAAAACATACAGCTCACCAGTCTGCCATCTTGCCCCGCCTCCTATTATACATATTTAAATGAACACCAGAGTCTGAAAAATTTGTTTTTCCTTTAAAGGCTATTTTAGAGCTACTAGATTGAGAAACATTATTCAACGTCTCTGTGAGGCTTAGCTATGCAATTGCTTTGTGTTCTTTCATGCTTTTCCACATACTTTTTTTTTCAATAAGCTTCCATTAATAGAATATGTCTCTTAAAGCCCAAGAAGGCTTTATAGCACTGAGGCTCATGTGCACTCCATCATTAAAGGTATTCAGAGATACCTATATGTTCTGGTTTGCTAATACTGCCATTATGCAAAACACCAGAAATGGATTGGCTTTTATAAAGGGGGTTTATTTGGTTACAAAGTTACAGTCTTAAGGCCAAAAAAGTGTCCAAGGTAAGGCATCAACAAAGGGTACCTTCACTGAAGAAAGGCCATTGGCATCCGGGAAACCTCTGTTAGTTGGGAAGGTACATGGCTGGTGTCTGCTTGTTTCCAGGTTGCATTTCAAAATGGCATTCTCCAAAGTGTTGCTCTTGGGGTGTTCTGTACTCTCTTAGCTGCAGCTGGTCTCTCAGCTCCTGTGCATTCTTCAAAGTGTCCCTCTTGGCTGTAGCAAGCTTGCTCCTTCTGTCTGAGCTTATATAGTGCTCTAGTAAACTAATCAAGGCCCAGGCTGAATGGGTGGGGCCACACCTCCATGGAAATCATCTAATCAGAGTTATCTACTACAGTTGGGTGGGTCGCATCTCCATGGACACAACCCAGTCCAAAAGTTCCAACTTAATCAACACTAATATGTCTGCCCCTGTAAGAATGCATCAAAGAATATGGCTTTTTTCTGGGGGACATAATATATACAAACTGGCACACTATATTAACAGCTAGAACATTTGCCCTGGGATATAATTGGATAAATTCAGTCTTTAAAATTAATTCACCAATTGTGTGAGTTAAACATAATTTTCAGAATAGCTACATACCCACTCTGGTTGGAACACCTATAGTTTGAATAGGCAAAGTTTCAGTTAAGACAATTTGGCTTTCAGATGACAGTTTATAATATATAAACTCAACAAATAAGAAACAACAATTAATAGATGGTGTTGATAGATGTCAGAAATGTAAACTCCATAAGCTGTACCTATCTCTGGAAACTCAGCTGCTCTGTTACCTCCTTCAGGAAGCCACTAGTGGACATGGTGCTCCTCCTTTATACTTTCAGGGTACCTGTCCTTTCTGTGCTGTTGTCGTCTCAGTACTTGTTTTCCCACTGGACTCTGGGAAAGGGTATGTCTTAGTTCGCCAGCTGCTGTGACAAATACTGCACAGTGGGCTGGCTTAACAACAGGAATTTATTGGCTCACAGTTTGGAAATCTGGAAGCCTAGAATCAAGCCTTCAACAAGGTGATGCTTTCTCCCCAATATCCATGGTGTTCTGGTGCTGGCTTCCTGCTGTCCTTGGGATTCCTTGGCTTGCATTTCTGCCTCCTGTCACATGATGGTCTGATCTTTCCCTCCTTGTGTTGGCTCTTCCTGTTTTTCTACCAACTTCTAACTTTTTCTTGTGTGAATTCTCCAACTTCTGGATTCCAGTTTCTTCTCTTTATAAGGTCCCCAGTGATATGAATTAAGACCCACCTTCATTCAGTTGGGTTACACCTTAACTACAAACGGCATTTTCAAGAGATTCTATTCACAATAGGTACACATCCCAGGAATACAGATTAAGATGAAGAGCATGTCGAAATTGGAGTGTGTAATTCAATCTATCACAGGTAGTGATTAGGTTTTTGTTTTTTATGTAATCTCTTTCTCTCCACTGCCTCAATGGTAGAGACTTGTTTTTTTTATCTCCATACCATCATGTCTCATATATAGTAAGCACTCAATTAATGTTTGTTGAGATGAATCTAGCTCTTGCAAGTACTACATTCTGGGAGGAGGTGCACTTTTAAGAAGAGGTACTTTCTCAAGGGCTACTCAGCAAATGTCCAACCTTCAAAACTGCCACCAAGAAAAATCAGACACTGGCAATATTAACCTTAGAAGCCATTTTAGCATTTACCCAAAGGCTGTGTTTTGCAATGAATAACAGACTTCATCTAAAATCTAGTAATTTATATTCCAATAATGTTTAATAAAAATGTAAGAGATAAAGAAATTATCAGAAAGTGCAAACTCTCAGTTTATTACTCTATAGCAAAGAACATATTCTGCAGTTAATCTTCTACTTCCCAATGATCTATGTCCACTTAACCATCCTTAGAGTTCAGTCAAATCATTTATAGCCTTAGTTCTTACTGTTTCCAGGCAGGAATATCCTTTATCTGCTCAAATCCTCACATTCCCTTGTGGAGCCAGATTTCACTGCATCACCAGGTGAATGCTTATTTTAAAATGACATTTTCTTTGAGTGAACTGCCTTGTTTGAAAAGATGGAAAAATTGGAAGCTTTGAAATCAGGAGCATTACAATTGAACTTAATCCATATCTACTAAGCTCACCAATTTGCTAAAGGCTGTGGTGGTTATTAAGGAGGGGCAAGACATCAAATTTTATTCAGCCTTATGATACAGTCATGTTGTGAAATATTTAATAACATTATAAAGCAGAGTGTTGTTAAGTGTCAAAATGAGACATACAGTCAGTAAGTGCTTTTGAGGTTCTGCTAAAAGAGAACTACATCAGCAGGGGCCTAAGGTAGTCTGCCAAGACAGGTTCAGGACATAGTCACTGCTGTTAGAGGTTGAAATGTGTCCCCCAAAGAGATATGTTAAAGTCCTAATCCTCAGTACTTCAGAATGTGACCTTATTTGGAAAAAGGGCCATTAGAGATGGAATTAAGTAATTTAAAATGAGATCATACCAGAGTAGGGTGGGCCCTTAATCCAAAATAACTGGTGTCCTTATAAGAAAAGCAAATTTGAACACAGATCAACAGAGAGCAAGGACAGCCGTGTGACAGAGGCAGAAAGTGAGTTATACCACAAGCCAAAGAACCCCATGGACTGCCAGTAAGCCACCACCAGACCCCTACAGAAGTCAGAGAAAGCATGGCTCTGCCAAAACCTTGATTTTGGACTTACAGTCTCCAGAACTGGAAACAATACTTTTGTGGCTTTTAAGCATCCCAGTTTGTGACACTTTGTTATTGAAGCCCTAGCAGTGTAAGACAGCTACTGTGGGACAACAGACTTGGGTAAGGTACAGCCATGGAGGACTCTGAGCAACCAAAGTAGCCTGAGCACCATCAGGAGAAGAAGGGAAAGAATAACCAACAAGGAGAAAATAAGAAAAGAGAAGTAGGAGGACGTTAGAAACTGTCTGCAGCTCACAATTACTCTTACTTTTTTATTTGGTACAAAACTATAGGCATAAATCAGTATTACTGATGTTTGTAATTTACTATTGTTACTTTTTTAAAGACTATTTTAGTTCTTAGCTGCTAAAACCAATACTGTACAATGGGCTGGCTTAACAATAGGAATTTATTGGCTCACAGTTTCAGAGGCTAAAGGCTTATTTCCTCCCGGGGTCTGTATCTTCTGGCTGGCAATCTTTTAGGTTCGTTGGCTTTTCCATCACATGGCAATGCACATGGTGGTGTCATCCTTTCTATTCTGTTGACTTCCAGCTACTGGCTGCTCCCTGTGGCTTCTCTCTCTATAAAGCTTCCAGTAATAGGATTAGTAGCCATCCTGATTCAGTTGGGCCACTTGTTAACTAAAGTCACCTCATAAAAGATCCTATATATAATGGGATCACACCCACAGAAATGGGTTAAGATCAAGAACTTGTTTTCCTGGAGTATATAACTTCACATCACCACAGCTTCTGAATTTATTTATTGCTCAAGAAATTTTATGTGGATACAAAAATGTAGGCAATAATACAGAAAACTGTACACTGAAACACAAAGAATCAAAATTCTATAGAAAAGAGGAAATAGAACGAATTTTAGATGATTGGGATAGTTAGTTGCATGGGTCAATTTTTCTAGCTTATTGCATACAGTTGTTTGGTCAAGCACTGCCTGCTTGTTACTTAGAGGATAAATGAGATTTGCAACTATAATCAGTTGATCATGTCTACTATCAACAAAGGAGATTGTCCTTCTGTAATGTGGGGAGTCTCCCTATCTATCAGTTGGAGGTCTTAAAAGCCAGAACTGAGGTTTTCAGAGATCAGAAGAAGAATTTCTTCAACTTCAGCATTGCCTCTTCCCAGAATTTCTAGCCAGCCAGATTTCCCTAGGGAACTTGAACTAAGGACTTCAGCCTCACCTTTATGGAGGTTTCCAGCCTCACCTTTATGGAGGCAGCTTTGCAGTCTGCCTTATGAAGTTTGGACATGTCAGCTCCCTTGGACTCATGAGCCAATTGCTTATAATTTATAAATAATCTATATAAAAAAGATTTATATACATATATATGAATACATAATATGTGTGTGCATGTGTATGTGTATATTCTGTTGGTTCTGTTTTTCTGGGGAACCCTAATACAGAGGTCAAGACCAAGGAGAAAATTAAGCTGAAAAGTAGACATTAAAAGATGTCATACAATCATTACATTTGAGCCATACATCTGGATCTGAAATTCCTATCAGTTAAAGAGAAAGAGACATCATTATAATATTTCAATATTTGCATTTGTTTAAACCAGAGATTCTAAACTGGGTTCATGTAATCTTTAGTAGTTCATGAACAAGAAGAAGTCCATGAAAATCCTGAAATTTTATGCAAAATATCATATATATCAAGAATTTTCTGTGAAAAGGTCCATAATTTCATCAGACTCTTAGAGGTTTTGACCCAAAATGTTAAGAACCATGGAAAAAATGAGTTTTAGCTTATGTGCCAGTTTGGATATATTATGACCCCCCCCCAAAAGCCATATTCTTTAATGTAGTCTTGTTAGGGACAGATGTATTAGTATTGATTATGTTGGAATCTTTTGATTGAGTGTTTCCATGGAGATGTTACTCAATCAATTGTGGGCAAAACATTTGATTAGATAATTTTCCATGGAGGTGTTACCCTGTCCATTCAGGGTAGGTCTTGATTTAATCACTGGAGTCTGATAAAAGAGGGACATTTTGGAGAGAAGCTAAGAGCTGACACTGACACTTGGAGATGCTTGGAGACATTTGGAGCTGCTAGCCCAGAGTTTGCTCCAGAGAAGCTAAGAGAGGACCCCGACGCTTAGATGCACAGGAGCTGAAGAAGCTAAGAGAGACCCAGAGACATTTTGGAGAAAGCCATTTTGAAATGTCTTGGGAGAAAGAACCAAGAATGCACAATTGCCAAGAGAGGAGCTGGAACACAACCCAGGATCAACAGATGCCAGCCATGTGCCTTCCCAGGTAACAGAGGTTTTCCGGATGCCATTGGCCATCCTTCAGTGAAGGTATCATCTGTTGATGCCTTAGTTTGGACAATTTTATGGCCTTAGGACTATAGATTTGTAACTTAATAAATATGGTATTTTGCATAGTGGCAGCATTAACAAACCGGAACAACTTACAATAGCCCTGTCATATAATTATCTCATCTGAGGCCCAGAAAGATTAAGTCCAAACTCAAGAGTCTAAGAAACAAATTTGGCCCATAGATAAGTTTTTTTTTTGGCCTGCACAGCATTTTTTTAAATATTGAAATAATTGCCAATATTTTTAAATGTTAAAGTGTAAATTTAAAAAATTTAAATATAAAAAAATGTAGTGTTTATAAAATTTGGAAATAAAGAAAAAGATGTAGACATTGTTTTAAAGAAAAGTATTGTGGTGGTCTGAAGCTATTATGTACCCCAGAAAAGACCATGTTCTTTTAATCCATTCCTGTAGGTATAGGCCTAGTGTGGGTGGGACCTTTTGGTTAGGTTATTTCAATTAAGATGTGACCCACCCCATTCAGGTGAGTCTTAATCCTTTTACTGGAGTCCTTCATGAGAGGATAAAGGACACATAGAAAAAGCCAAGAATGCTCAGAGAAGCCCCAGAGAAGCTGAGAGATAGTGACACACCCACAGAAGCTCAGAAAGGAGCCACTGGAGCCTGAAGCTGAAAGCAATGAAACCCTAGAGAGGAGGACCAGCTGACACCGGTGGGCCATGTGCTTCCCCATGTGACAGAGGTGTTCTGGATGCCAGCAGCCTTTCTTCAGAGAATTTGATGCCTTGAGTTGGAAATTTTCACAACCTAAAAACTGTAAATTGTAAATTAATAAATTCCCATTATTAAAGGCCAAACCATTTCTGGTATATTCATTCTGGCAGCTTTAGTAAACTGAAACAGGTATTAATAATAATGCATTTAAAAATTATTTAAAATATAGTAAATAGGGCCTATGGGATTCTCATTCCAGAATGAAACTATCTACTAGAGCTGGGAAATTGCTATTCTATGGGACTGAGCAAGTGCCCTCTGTTCACCCCACTCCCATCACTCCCTGTAATCCTGGAACCTCTGTTCACTCATTTCCTGCATGGCTACTTAGACATTTGTGTTCAAGAATCAAGATTAAGTGATTTGTGCAGGAACTGATAACCAGATCTAGTTCTGACTCCAATTCAGAATGGATTCTACTATCCCAGTGGCTTTCAAATTATATGTCTGTGGGAACTCTGCTGCCCTGTGTTCATCTTTGGGTTTTGCTACGGTTTGTCTAACAAGCATTAATCGATGCATCTGTAAGTAATTTATAATGCTTAGTTAGTTACTTTTTCCATGAGAACAAGTGCTTGTAATTATTTTATATTTTTTACATATTTGTATTTATTTAGCCAATATTTATTGAGCACTTTTGTAGCGTTGATAATATACCTACCTTTCTGCTACTGTATTTCCCAACTTTTATGATAAAATTAAATATACCAATATTTTATAATGTTCTGTGAAAAGCACTGTAATTCCACGTGCTCTGTCATCTAAACACAGTCACTGCACTCCCCAAGCTACAGCCCGTTAAATTGCTTGTGTCTGTTTCTTAATCTCCTATGAATAAAAATGATAATTTTGGAGGAACTTCTTTTCTTTCCTGCTTAATTTCAGTTCAGCCAACCTTAATTGATATATTTCTGCAACCTGGTAGATGATATATTCTTATAATATGTTACTTTCTCCTACCTGGTGTTGATTTCCCATCAAAAACCTATCCCTCCCTTCACCTTCCTGTCTCAGTAAGTGCCGTGACCACCCACATGGTACCTCTGTACAAAAATTTAGGGGTTATCCATTATTTCTCTCTTTCTTCATCAACTCCCCAATATATATTTTAATATTTTGATAACTATTGGTTTTACCCTCAAATATATCACACATTTCTTAACTTGTCTTCATCTTCCCTGCTCTTTCCCAGTCCCAAGCTACTACCATGTTTCACCTAGACCCCTTGAATAAGTTTGCTATTAGTTTTTCTATTTGAACCCTTGCAATTTTACAATTCATACTCTACACAGAATACAGCCAGGGTGATGCTGTAAACGTAAACAGATCCTGTTACTCCTCTGTTTAAAACTCTCCCATAGCTTCTCCTCCCACTTCAAGTAATACCCAAACCCCTTACTTTAATCTTCAATACTTTAATCTTCATGAGCCACTTCAAGTATCCCCTATTTGCTTCTCTAACTTCATTTCCTACCACTCTCCTCTCTGCTCAGCAAATTCCAGCCACACCCGCTTCTTTCAGAAATACCAACAAGACCAAGACTGTTCCTGAGTTAGGGTTTTTGTATTTCTGTTCCCTCGGCCAGGAACATCCTTTTTTTTACCCCCAACTTTTCATATGTCCCAATAATGCCCTTTTTTAATGCACTTTTATTGAGATATAGTCACATAACATACAATCCTCCAAAGTGTACAATCATTTGTTCACAGTATTGTCATATAGTTGTGCATTCATCACCACAATCTTTGAACATTTTCATTATTCCAAAAAATAAAATAAAAATAAAAAGGACATCCAAAACATCCCATTCCCCTCCTCCCTTCCATTGTTCATTTACTTTTTTAATACAGTTTAATTAAGATATATTCATACACCCTACAGTCATCCACAGTGTACAATCAGTTATTCACAGCACCATCATACAATTGTGCGTTCATCACCAGAATCAATTTTTGAACCCTTTCCTTACTCCAAAATAAAAATAAAAGCAAAAAAGAACACCCCAAACCTTCCATCCCCTCCAATTCCACTCTATCTATCATCTCATTTTTGTCCACATTTTCCACTCATCTGTCCATACACTGGATAAAGGGAGTGTGAGCCACAAGGTTTTCACAATCACACGGTCACACTGTGCAAGCTACATAATTATACAATCATCTTCAGGAATCAAGGTCATTGGGTTGTAGTTTAACAGCTTCAGATATTTTCCTTTAGCCATTCCAACACACCAAAAACTAAAAAATGATATCTATATAGTGCATAAGAATACCCTCTTGAGTGACCTCTCAACTCCATTTGAAAACTCTCAGCCACTGGAACCTTATTTTGTTTCATCTCTCTTCTCCCTTTTGGTCAAGATTTCCTCAATCCCACAGTGCTGGGTCCAGGCTCATCTCCAGGATGAGATCCTGTGTTGCCAGGGGGATTCACACCCCTGGGAGTCATGTCCCATGTACTGGGGAGGACAGCGAGATCACCTGCTGAGTGGGCTTAGAGAGAGAGGGGTCGGCCAGGAACATTCTTCCTCTCATTCTTTGTATAGTTGGTTTTCTTTTATTTTTCAGGTCTTAACAAATTTGATCTCCTCAGAGAGACCTCCTGTTTATTCAGTCTAAATTAACTACTCTTTCTCATTGTTGATCAGTTTCCCTTACATTATTCTTTGTCTTCATTTTCCAGGTTGCTCTGAAAAATACCACACAAGAGTTTGGCTTAAACAAAGGGAATTTATTGGCTCATGGTTTTGAAGCTAGGGCAAATCCAAAATTCAGGTGTCAGGCTTGATTTCTCCTGAAAACCTGTAGCCATCTGGTGTTGACTGCTAGTAATCCTTGCAGTTCCTTGGCTTTTCTGTCACATGGCCATGTCTCTCCTTTCTCTTCCTGGTGCTGTTGACTTCTGGTTTCTCCCTGTGGCCTTCTTTAACTATGTCTGAATTTATTCTGATTATAATGGACTCCAGTAATCTGGATTAAGGCCTACCTTCATTCAGTTGAGCCACACCTTAACTAAAATAAAATCTTTCAGAGATCCTAATTATAATGGGTTTCTACCCACAGGAATGTGGATTATGATTAAGAACACATCTAATTTGGGGTACATAATCTCCTTGAAAGCAAAATATTCTGCCCGTCTTCCTCACCTGGATGTCTATATCAGTCACTTGTTCGTCTAAATGGATACCTGGCACATAGGTGGCTCATAGCATTTGTTGAATGAATGAGTGAATGAAAAAGTGAATGAACAAAATGGCCAATACTCTCAGAGTGTAACATGCTGACTCATGACACGTAGTTCACTCTTTTGTTACTCAGATCTATGTAGTACATAAATCGTCCATAAGGTAGAGAGTTGAGTTTTAGAATTTGCTTATTTACTTGTCACTTTATTTACTTCCTTACAAAGTCAGAATCTGGCCTGAGTGCATCAGTTTGTGAAAAGCTAAGTGGTTCATTTAATTTTGGCTCAGAGGGCATTGCCCTGTTTTAGCCACACAAGTGGCTGTATTCTTACCTAGCGTATGTCACTTCAATAGAAAATAAATTAACAGATTCTTGTATTTCTTTTTTTACTAAACAATTCACTGCTTCTTTTAAAAACTCTTTTCTGGCTTCAGGAAAACAGATTCACAAGGATAACAGAAAGAAAAACATAAACTGCTTGGAAAATTTTAAATAATCTATCAATATAGGTAGACAGGGACATTTTTTAGTCAAGCAAATTCATAATTTTTGACCATAGGAAAATATAGGGATATGCAGGAAATACAAAATGCATGCTAATGCTTAAACTGCACACATTTAATATGGCAGAAAAATGTAGTTTTTTTTTTTAAATAAGGCTTTATAAATCTGTGCAAGTTACCTTTGAGGAATCATTAAAAAAATGATATTTCTTAATCAATTACGAGATTAAGGAAGATGTAATCAATTTTACTGAAAATTAAGAAATAAGTTACTTTAATAAATATCAAAGTTGAGCTCCTAGGTCAGAGAGAAAAAAATATTTCAAGTCATACCAGAAAATAAAATGTTCTGGGGCATAAGTAAGGAAGCACACAAGATTCCCATGGATGCAAAAGGGAAAATTTAAAAAGATGTTAAAAAATCATTCCAAGACCCATGAATCATTTTATTCTTAAAGAAAAATGCTTTCTTGTTTTAGGAAACTAGTCCAAACCTGTCCCTAAATCTACATTGAATTGCAACTTCTACTAAATGCAGAACAGAATACATCATTTTTGTCTAGGAGATCTGGGAGTTAGGAATAAGTCATCTTCCAATTTCCCTTGAATGCCAATGAGTGTTAAATTCCTAAAACTTACTAATAATAGCACTAACATTTGTGTAATTCATGTACATTTTCAAATACATTTGATTCTCAAAATAACTCTTGGGAAAATCAGAATACTTTTAGCATTATTTTACTGACAGAGGTTAGGGCAGACCCAAAGTCACTTAGTACTACATTGAAATAAGTAAAATCCTTCTCTCTGCAACTTAAAATCACTTTACTTAGGAACAAAGCATCTCTTTTCTCAAAAATACCTAGGCTTAAGGGGCAAATGCTGTGGGAGACTTAACACTCCATTTACATTTCCACTAAGACATGAATGAGTGATTATAGATCCTGTTCTGTGGGAAGACTTGGGTAAGGGATCAAGGAAAGGGTGGGGCAAATACAGCTCCCCAAAAGAGGGGTGCCCTTTAGAGGAGACTGCAGAAAAGAAGTAGGCCCCCTTGAAGAATCCTCACCTTATGCACAGGTCGATCTGAGGCCACTCTGTCCTGATTTTAAGTTATGCCCAGTGAACATTATTTATGAAAATACATTTATGTTCTTGAAAAACTTTAATATGTGTTGATTTTTGTTAAAATAATGAAACATGGCATAGTTTAAATTTGTTAAGTGACTTTTAAACTAAGACCCAAAGAATAAGTGAGAATTAGCCATATTCCAGGGAAAGAAGTGACATATGTGAAGGTTAGGAGCAGGAGAGAACTTGCCTATTTTATTACTTTAGTGGAAGAATGAGTTTCTGAGATACTAATTTCTGTTTCATTCTCATAGTTGTAGATGGGTCAGAAAGCATGAAAACTGTTTTTTCCTTCCTCATCTTCTTCTCAGTCCCACCTAGGCTTTAGAACTAATGGAGGCCTGGCCTCCCTTTGCTCTTAGGGCAGAGTTAAGAAAATTTTATTTTGTAAAAGAGGATAGTCCAAGAAAGGGTTCTGGGACTCTTCAGATCAGGAACCAGACATGACAAGAAGTGAAAGAGACTCCTAGACCTGGAAGGGTTTGTGATTTCTGGAAGTAGCAGGACCTGCATTCCATCTCCTCATTTTATCCCAGGGAGGTGTCAGGGTCTCCAAGAAGAATGGCTGGACCTAATCACCAAAGCCCCCAGCCTCTACAAGGATCTTAGTGTTCAAATGTGGTGCCAACAAAAATTCCTTCCAAAGAAAAGTAAGGCTTGAGCAATAAGGTATGACCTACATGGGCAGAAGACAAGACCCAATGAATCTGGCACAGATGGAGCTGGAGTCGACTGAGGAATGTGTGCCTTCGTTTCAGAAAAGTGCAATTGTAGTCCCTTCTCATTTAAGAGATGACAGTTGCTTATCTTGAACTCAGATATCTTAAGAGTCTAATGTCTGGTCTACTCTTTCAGAGCATTAGGGGGCTCATACCCTTGTCTCCAGAATTTGTGGGCTTTCCAAAGGCTTTAGGATTATTGTTTGCTGCACATTCATACATGAATTGGAAATATTCATACTCACAATGACTTGGTAAATTCCATATTCCACAATTGTCACGGCCACAAGTACAGAGACCATCTAAAGATAGGGCTGTACCATGACTAAAAATAAGAGGTAGCACTCATACACAGCACAGGCTCTTTTCCAAGTACTGTTCTAAGTGATTTAGATAGATCAAGTTAGGCAATCCTCACCAAAACCACATAGGTAGATACTATTTACTAATGTAAACCATGGACTACAGTTAATAGTTTAAATATGAATATGTTCTTTCATCAATTGTAACAAATATACCATACTAATCAAGGTATTAATAATATGGTGGTGTGCTGGTTTGGAGCTTTTATGTACCCCAGAAAAGCCATGTTCTTTTAATCCATTCTTGTGGGAGCAGACCCATTGTGGGTGGGACTTTTTGATTATGTCATTTCCATGGAGATGTGACCCAGCCCATTCAAGGTGGGTCTTAATCCCCTTGCTGGAGTCCTCTATGAGAGGATAAAAGACATGAAACTCAGAGAAACTAAGAGAGAAATGCCCTGAGACATTTGGAGACAACCATTTTAAAACCAGGGCCCTGGAGAAAAGGACCAGCAGATGTTGCCATGTGCCTTCCCATGTGACACAGGAACCCTGGATGCCAGCAGCCTTTCCTCTGAAAAGGTAGCTTCCTCTTGATGCCTTAATTTGGACATTTTCATGGCCTTAGAACTATAAATTTGTAACCTAATAAATCTCCAATGAAAAAGCCAATTCATTTCGGGTATATTGCATTCTGGCAGATTTAGCAAACCAAAACAGGTGGTATGTGGGAACTCTGTATTTTATGAACTATTTTTCTGTAAACCTACAAACTTCTTTAATAATAATAAGAAAAAGTGTAAGTAGACACTATTTTTATCCCAAGTATGACTATTATCAAGAGAAGGATAGTGGATGAAGAAATGCTAGCTCTGAGTAGGCAGCATTTTCCACCAGGAGAAAAGATGACATTGAGCACTGATGAAGTTAGCAAATGGTTATTCCTAGGCAAAATTCAAATGCTATCATAAAAAAGCCATTATTTGTACCAAAGTTAAAACTAGACACAACACCTTTTCTGCCCAATATAAAAGGAATAAAGTGATTATATGGACATATTTTGCCCCCTACTTTCTGGAGAGACATTGTTTTTTGTGTATAAATAAGGACTTTGGCATTACCCCTATGGAGTTCTCACTGAATAGTTAGGGCTTACTGATGGATAACTTCTAGCATTATTATCAGGTGGCTGCACCATCCTGAATCCAGCTATCATTTCCAAGGCATCTAAGGGGCTCCCACAATTATAGCAAGCCAAAATACTCTGCAAATTGGAAATTTAAAGCACTATTGTTCAGTAGACTCTATTATTCATTTTACAGCAAAAATCCATAATGAAAGCATTCAGTAAATTAATCTAGCTTGATTGCTGGGAGATTCTACATTCTTGTATTCTGCACTCCCCCTCCATCACCAGGGACCCCAATAGGAGTTTGTTCATTTGCCAGGCACATTATCCCAGTGTTTTATTGCCAATTATATGGTTAGTCCTAGGCAAAATTGCAAAGAATCTAAAGTTTGTTTTAGAAGTCCTTGTTTAGAATCTTGTTCTGTTTTCTGTTCCATGAAAGCTCAGATATCCATTAAATTCCATTGGGTTCATGAAGTGGTGCCTCATAATACCTTTGGACACCCAGAATTATCCTCAGGCTTGAACTGATCTTCCCATTGCTAAATCCACTCATAAATGCTCAGTCCTTATTTGACCTGACATATTAGGAGATCTGATAAAGCATATCATTCCTTCCTTCTATTATACCCTTTTCCCACCTTGGCCTCCTGGACATCACATTTCCTGTGTTTTCTTTCATTCCCACTGATTGCTTCTTTTCAATCTTCTTTGTCAGTTCTTCCCCTTCTCTTCATCCTTTTAACATTAGAAGGCTCAAGTGCTCAGGCTTTGGTCCTCTTCTTATTTCTTTCTACGTTTACTCTCTTGGTGATCTTGTCTGGTCTGACAGCTTGAACTATCATCTAGAGGCCAGTGACTCCCAAATTTATATGTCTTGTGTGGGTCTTCCTCTTGAACTCTTGACTCACGTACCCAATTGCATACTTGAAGTCCTCTCTTGGATATTTACTAAGAATATCCAACTTAAGGTGACCAAAATTGAGCTCCATATATTTCTCTGAGAATTTACTCTTCTTGAAGTCTTTTCCATTTCATTTGAATGCAACTCCATCATTCCAGCTATTCCAGCTAATATCTTTGTAGACATCCCAGATCCCTTATTTATCTCATAGTACACATCCAACTTTACACATCTAACTGCAAAATATATTCAGATCCAATCACCCCTGACCATATCCAGTTACCTCCAGTTGTACCACCCTGATTGAACCATCATCATCATCTGCCTGGATCATTGCAACAACTTTGTAACTACTCTTATTTCCAAATTTGTCCACTGTCTTGGTTTAGTTTGCTCCAATAGCAGATCTTGAACAAGGATTTGGGTGTAATTTATTTAGGAGGCAATCCTAGAAGCATTGTAGGGAGTGGTGCAAAGAGAAGAGTAAGCAGAGAGGCCAACAAAAGGTGTGTTAATGAGCAGTTTACCATTGTGGGCAACTGGGGCCCAATCCTGCTGGGAACCCTCTGAGAGACTGAGTGGAACAGGTCTCTGAATCGTGCCAGTAAGAGGAAAGTGACTTCAGATAGTTATCACCAACTCCTGTACCTCATTGGTTGAGGATTGCTACAGGACCTGTAATTTTAGGGTGTTTCTTGCCAGCTTGCATGCCAGCTAAGCATGCTCCTGGGACCAGAGAGAATCTCCTTAGACAGAGAGACACATGCGGGAGCTGTCTGTTGAGTGTCTTTCAGGCAGAACACTGCACTGTTGAGATCCATTTTTGCCTCACATTAAGACCACAGATATTTGAGTTGATGACTGGTCACAACCCCGAATAAAAATCAAGAAGAATGTTACTGGAACAAGCTATAGTCCCTACTGCTGCATTTGTTCCTAAGGTATTTGGTCCTTTGATATTAATCATTTTTTACTCTAACACCCATTCTGTATTCCCCCTAATCTTTGCCGGCACTTCTGCTGATCTATGTTGCTTGTTTGGTAGAGTGTTCCAGACCTTGAACCCTAGAAGATCTGAGCATTTGGTTACATCACCCCTATAATGCCATGGTTTCTGCAATTATAGGTTTGCTGTTAACACCAGGTGTGGAAGTACAAAAAAAGTCACCAGTAAATCCCCCAGGTTCCAGACACACTCCTCTTTGCTTCCATTATGTAGCAGTAATGCTAGATCTTCTTGATAATCAGGGTTGATTACCCCATTAAAATAGTAACCTTTCTTTGCTTGCTGGTCTACTGGGATGAGGAATTTAAAATGACCAGGAAACATTTATATCTTTAGATCCAGAGGAAATGTTACTGTATTACCTGATAAGGCATTCTACCATTATACACCAGGAACTCTAATCCCACAGAGCCTTAAGTTTTGAGGTTGAGAATCACAAAACCCCAAGTGGATCACTGGGAGAAATGATAAAAAGTCAATTCTCTTCTTACTTCTTGGTTCATTTACTTATTCATTTTAGCTATTAGTGATATTGTGTCATATAGTGGCTGTTGATCTATGTATATACCCATCTTGAAAAACAGTGACCCAATCTCATAGAATGCTATGCCCAAACGGGCACTTTAGCTATAGCTTTAAGAGCCATTCTAATATTTTATCAGTTTGGCAGTTCCAAGTTATGTGATATATGATAAGACCATTGAATCCTGTGGTTAAATGACCACTGTTGGACCTCCTTCACTGTAAAATTGATCCCTTTGAATGAAGTAATATTATGTGGCCACCTGTGTTGATAAAATCAAACACTTCTGTGTCCTCAGATAGTGGTGTTGGTAAAGGCAGTGTGGGTAGTGGAGATGAACACATAAACAAAATATGTATAATTCCAGCAAAGAAAAACTGCTGCTCCCTGCAGAATAAAAATTGTCCAGTGTGACCAACTTGTTACTCAGAGTCTTGCTGATCTGCTTTAGGGATGGTACTATATTGAAGGGTCAGTGTTAGTCTCTGTTGCTGACATTCATCAATGGTAGTAACAGCTCTGGTGGGAGGGACACCATATTATTAGGCTAATGCCTAGTCTTCATGTCTGCCACCATGACTTCTCTCTTCATGGGCCCATTGTACAGCATTAGGGTGGTCAAAGACAGAGTTTGAATAATAATGCCTGGATGAATCATTCTGTCTGCCCACATCTCCTCTGCAGTGTGTGCTCTCTGGTGAGCACTGACACAAGACTCCATTCAGTCTACACATGCCTCTGCCCCACAATCTCCTAATCTTGCAACCTTGTGCCTTTCAAGCCCATGATCATCCAAATAAGCCATTAGTCTCTCTCTATATTCAGCTCCTTATCTCTAAATACTAATAATGGCCAGGTATATTATCCAAAGCATTTCCCACCACTACCCTTCAGGATTACCCCTGAATGTGGCTGTAGGTGGCAGCAATCCATTTTCAGCTTGTACCATTATATTGACTGTACCATCATACCAACCCATTTGTGAGCCAGGCCTGCCTTTTCTCCTTTTAAATCAGTGGAAGAGAAACTCTTGAGAGGCCATAGATGTGAATGGAGGGAGAAACATCAATATATCAGAGAAGGCTGACATGGGTCTTCCATTTATTTCTTCTGTTTGCTATTAACTTTTGCTCTCTGGACCTACTCAAACCTGATTCCACATGTACAATTTTGTCTTATCATGGGTTGCTATTGCTCATTGCTGACCTATGACTTGGTAGATCTAAGAATACCAACCTCCTAATGGGCAGCTTTGGTAGATAGTCACATGATGTCTTAGAATCAGGCTTTCATCTTTGTTAAGGCTCTGTGACATGCCCCCAAAAGCAGCTGCTTTCTGAGTGGTGTATAATTCTCTGTTGCAGAGGGCTTGGCCTTGCTCCAGAACCCCTAAGGTTCTGCTGAAATGCTCTATTGGGGCTTGCCAGAGACTCTTCATAGCATCCTTATCTGCCACAGGGCCGCACCTTTAACTCTGCAAGGTTATGTGGTCTAAGCAGCAGAACAACTTGTACTGATTCTAAACTGGTTATAGAGCACGATGTTATTCTGTGCCCCAATCAAAACTGGGAACAGAATACCCCTTGGTATAGGACATTTCTAAAATCTGAAAAGGTCTAAAGCACAGTGTCTTTTTCTTTGTGGTAGGAGGAGCAACATGTAGTACCTTATCCTTTACCTTGAAGGAATGTCCTGACATACCTGAAAATATTGGGCCATAACAACATCATTATGTACCCTGAATTTTCTTTCCATATGACTTATCATACCATCTAGAGAATTTTTCACTTTCTGCTCACTAGTTTGAATACGACAAATAACAGTGGACTACTATAAAATTGACTTTAGCAGGATAAACTTGCCAGGGACATGGTTTAGATCAGAGAATTTGTCAACAGCAAAGGAAAGTAGAGTACATGATTCCTCATCATACAACAATTAACAAATTGAAACTGAAAAGTCAAATGATCATCTCATTAGATGTTGAAAAAGCATTCGACAAAATTCAGCATCCTTTTTTGATAAAATCACTTCAAAAGATAGGAGTTGAAAGATATCAATATGATAAAGGGCATATACAAAAAACCCACAGCCAGCACAGTACTCAATGGCAAGGGACTGAAAGCCTTCCCTCTAAGATCAGGAGTGAGACAAGGATGCCTGCTGTCACCACTATTATTCAACATTATGCTAGAAATTCTAGCCAGAGCAATCCAGCAAGACAAAGAAATAAAAGGCATCCAAATTGGAAAGGAAGAACTAAAACTGTCATTATTTGCAGGTGATATGATCATGTATCTGGAAAATCCTGAGAAACTGATGGAAAAGTGACTTTGAGCTAACAAACAAATTCAGCAAAGTGGCAGGATACAACATTAATGCGCGAAAGTCAGTAAGGTTCCTATACACTAGAAATGACCTAACTGAAGAGATACTCGAGAAAAAAATTCCATTCACAATAGCAGCTAAAAAAATCAAGTACCTAGGAATAAATTTAACCAAGGACATAAAAGATCTTTACATAGAAAATTACATAACTTTACCAAAGGAAATAAAAAAGGGCCCTAAACAACGTGGAATATGACTCCCAGGGAGGAATCTAGATCCGGCATTGTGGAATGGAGTACATCTTCTTGACCAAAAGGGGGATGTGAAAGGAAATGAAATAAGCTTCAGTGGCAGAGAGATTCCAAAAGGAGCCGAGAGGTCACTCTGGTGGACACTCTTATGCACAATATAGACAACCCTTTTTAGGTTCTAATGAATTGGAATAGCTAGTAGTAAATACCTGAAACTATCAAACTACAACCCAGAACCCATGAATCTTGTAGCTTATGAGGGGTGACAATATGATTGGGAAAGCCATATGGACCATACTCCCCTTTGCCTCATTTATGGATGGATGAGTAGAAAAATGCGGGAAGAAAAAAAAAAAAAGGCACCCAGTGTTCTTTTTTACTTTAATTGTCCTTTTTCACTTTCATTTTTATTCTTATTATTTTTGTGTGTGTGGTAATGAAAATGTCAAAAATTAATTTTGATGATGAATGTACTGTAAACAACTGAATGAATGCTTTGTTCTGTATGACTGCATTGTATGTAAATATATCTTAATAAATATGAATTTAAAAAAAAAGGGCCCTAAAGAGGTGGAAAGATATTCTGTGTTCATGGATAGGAAGGCTAAACATCATTAAGTGTCAATCCTACCCAAAAATGATCTAAAGATTCAATGCAATTCCAATCAATATTCCAACAACCTACTTTGCAAACTTGGAAAAGCTAGTTATCAAATTAATTTGGAAGGGAAAGGTGTCTCAAATTACTAAAAACAGTTTAAAAAAGAGAATGAAGTGGGAGGACTTACACTTCCTGACTTTGAAGCCTGCTACAAAGACACATAGTCAAAGCAGCATGGTACTGGCACAAAGATAGACATATTGATGAATGGAATCAAATGGAGAGTTTGGAAATAGACCCCCAGATCTATGGTTGGCTGATTTTTGATAAAGCCTCCAAATCCACTGAACTGGGAAATAACAGACTCTTCAACAAATGGGGCTGAGAGAACTGGATATCCATAACCAAAAGAATGAAAGAGGACCCCTACCTCAACTCTATTCAAAAATTAACTCAAAGAGGATTAAAGACATGAATATAAGAGACAGTACCATAAAACTTCTAGAAGATAATGTAGGGAAACATCTTGAAGACCTGGTATTAGGAGGTAGCTTCTTAGACCTTACACCAAAAGCACAAGCAATGAAAGAGAAAAATAGATAAATGGGAACTCCTCAAAATCAAAAGCTTCTGTACCTCAAAGGAACTTGTCAAAAAGGTGAAGAGACAGCCAACTGAATGAGAGAAAATATTTGGAAACCATGTATCTGATAAGACACTGATATCCTGCATATATAAAGAAATTAATGACAACTCAATGGCAATAGTACAAACAGCCCAATTATAAAATGGGCAAAAGATATGAAAAGACATTTTTCTGAAGAGGAAATACAAATGGCTGAAAAACACATGAAAAAATGTTCATCTTCACTAGATATTAGGGAAATGCAAATCAAAGCCACAATCATCGCACACCAATAAGAATGGCTGCCATTAAATAAACAGAAAACCAGTGTTGGAGAGGATGTGGAGAAATTGGAACTCTTATTCATTGCTGGTGGGAATGTATAATGGTAGAGCTGCTGTGGAAGACAGTTTGGCAGTTCCTCAGAAAACCAGATATCAAGTTACCCTATTGTTCTAGTTTGCTAATGCTGCAGAATGCAAAACACCAGAGACGGATTGGCCTTTATAAAAAGGGGGTTTATTTGGCTACACAGTTACAGTCTTAAGGCCATAAAGTGTCCAGTAATCGGGTCACTTCACTGGAGGACGGCCAATGGCATCCGGAAAACCTCTGTTAGCTGGGAAGGCATGTGGATGGCGTCTGCTCCAAAGTTCTGGGTTCAAAATAGCTTTCTCCCAGGACGTTCCTCTCTAGCAAGCTTGCTCCTCTTCAAACCATCACTCACAGCTGCACTTAGTTCCTTCTCTTTGAGTCAGCTCATTTATATGGCTCCACTGATCAAGGCCCACCCTGAATGGGTGGGGCCATGCCTCCATGGGAATATCTCATCAGAGTCATCACCCACAGCTGGGTGGAGCACATTCCAAGCAAATCTAATCAGCACCAAAAACGTCTGCCCCACAAGACTACATCAAAGATAATGGCGTTTGGGGGACACAATACATTCAAACTGGCACACCTGTGATCCGGCAATTTCACTTCTCAGTATATACCCAGAAGATCTGAAAGTGATACAAACAGACATTTGCACACTGATGTTCATAGCAGCATTGTTCACAGTTGCCAAGAGATGGAAACAACCCAAGTGTCCAACACAAGTGGATAAACAAAATGTGGTTTATACATACAATGGAATACTATGAAGCAATAAGAAGGAACGAGGTCCGGAAACATATGACAACATGGATGAACCTTGAAGACATAATGCTGAGTGAGATAAGCCAGATACAAAAGGAGAGATATTGTATGTTACCACTATTGTGAACTCACTGAACAATGTAAAAGCAGGTCTTATAATGTAGAATATAGGGGACCTAGAGCTAGACAGAAGCTAGTTAAGGGTAAATACACTAAAATGTACAGACATGATAATGAAGGTGAACTTAAAGGTATGGGAATGGAAAGGGGTGATTATGTTTTATTAATGGGATTATAAGTATCAGTATCGCATTGAAGGTGAATATGATAAAAAAAATGGTTATTTAAAGGCATGTAACCCACAAAGTAGCACTATAGATATAAGTAAGTGTTTGCATGATATTCTTCTAAGATATGACACTGGTACAAAGAGTTAACAACAGAGTGATATATGGGAAAACTACCCATCATGTATTATAGATTATATTTAATAGGAATATCTTAACAGCACTGCACTAATATTATGGATGAATAATTAACAGCTGATAAGAGCTCTGGGATGTTTTGTGTTATGATAATTATTTAAAATTCAGAGTGATGAGGATTGTATAACTAAGTGAAGATAATGTGAGATACTGATTGTTTATCTTGGGCAGAATATATGCTATGTGATATTAGGAACCCCATACGTAATAAGTCAAGCCCTCGATCTTGAAGCTTGTTCTTGTGAAACTTATGGCTGTAACAGGAGGCTAAGTCTTCCTATAATTATGCCTAAGAGGCACCTCCAGAGAACCTCTTTTGCTCAGACATGGCCTTTCTCTCTCTAAGCCCAAACTGACAAATAAATTCATTAATCCTCTCCCTGTGTGGGACATGACTCCCAGGGGAGTGAGTCCTCTGCCACATGGGACACAAGTCCCAGGGGAGTGAATCTTCCTGGTGATGTGGGACATGACTCCCAGGAATGAGCCTGACCCTGACATTGAGGGTTTGAAAATACCTTCTTGACCAAAAGGGGAAAGGAAAGGTAACAAAATAAGGTTACAGTGGCTAAGAGATTTCAAAAAGAGGCTAGAGACTATCCTGGAGGTTTCTCCAGCTAGACATCCCAGATGGCCACAGGATGCCATGCCCTAACCAACAGTTGTCCTGAAATAGCTAGATCCCTATCTGAGATTCTATAAAAGTTTCACTCATTAAGTTTACCTCTCAGAAACTTAAATCCACCAGAGTGTTCCTATGCCAAACAAGGCCTAAAACCCAGAGGCAACAGCCTCCTAAAGAACAACAATCAGATGCAGCCCCCTTCCCCATAATGCTGAAACCCCTTTTCAATATGAATAAATTAGGGTGGTCTCGGCCTAGATACCCCTGAAGATAGAGAATGTGATTAAATGAGAGGAAGGGGTAGCAACAAACAAGATATGATTAAAAAAGAATTGTGAATACTAAATCTTTATATAGGCTTTTTTTTTTTTTTTAGATGCTAGGATATTAGAATAGCTAGAGGAAATAACTGAAAAGATAGAACATAACATTCTTTGAAATTTGCTCTATAGCTATTCATTAAATTGTACTTTGAAAGTTATCACCTTTCTGTATGTATCTCATATTTCACCATAAGGAAAGAACTGAAACTGTGGAAATGTAACCCATAACATTCTTTGAAATTATTTATATAACTACTTGTTAAATTTTACTTTGAAAGTTATCACCTTTCTGTATATATGTTACGTATTCCAATAAGGAAACAACTGAACTTGTGGAACTGTAACCCATAATAACATTCTTTGAAATTTGCTCTCTAACTACTTGTTAAATCATACTTTTAAAGTTATCATTGTTATGTATATATGTTAAATTTCATGATAAAAAATGTATATAATAAAAGATTCCTCATCAAATACTTTAAAATTAGCCAAGTTATAAGTTTTTTCTTGTCCTAAGATGTCCCCGAGATTGCCTATTGGATCTGTACTATAAAACACTCAGTGGTGTGCTGGAGCAGACTCTTATCCACTCATGCTGGTTTTGTAAATCTCTTCCCAACTCTACATTCAGTGACATCACCAGTGGCCCCTTGGAATCAGCCATTGGTGAAAAGTATTTACACCACAGAAAATGAGCGAATACTACAAATCCAGTCTCCCACCACTCACCCTGAGAGTCAGTTGTCAAACCTTTACCAGCACACCACTGAGCCCCTTTATGTAATAAATATGAATGGGTTTTGGTTTCTTGCCACCAAAAACTCATTGACAAGAATTCACGTTCAAGTTACTTATCACTTGACCAAATTATTTATTCTCTGTGAAACCCAGTTCCTCATTCCCAAAATGGAAAGGGTGATTCTGCCCTATTTTCTTATCCTCACCATTTTATTGTGAAGAACAAGTTAGATAATAACTTTATAAGAACACCTTTAAAACTACATGGCTTCCTGTAAACAGTTGATCAAATGGGGATCAAAGTCTGTATTTCTGAAGGATATCATTTCTCACAAGGTAACTCAGGTGATTGGTAACAACTTATTACTTTGAGCTCCTCCTACAAAACAAAACACAACAAAACATCCATGAAGCATTAGTGATAAATTAAGATTTACAAGTAATTTCATAAAGGAGTGGAGGAGCTGCTTTCATCCATGTATCAGTTAGTAAATGATTTAATAATACTCCCTTAACAATTTCTCACTTCCCGCGATGCCGCTGTTAAGTTGGGCAACTAAACTTGTTGTCCTCTTCTTTCTGGACACGTGTCCCTCCCAACACTCAATACCTTGTCTGTCCCTTCATATTATGCAAATTAGTTTCCTTCTTTCCAATCAAACCTGGGATGAACAGGAAGCTCCCTTGAACCCTACTACAGGCATCTTTCAAACAAATTTGTTTCTTTTCCTACAAGAGAATTCTCCTACCTGCTAAGAAAAGAGCATTTTCTCCAGGTACTCTGTATTCCCCTGTGGACATATTTGCCATCCTGACAAATCACGTGGAGTCCGTTTAGGTTGGATGAATGGAAGAAAAAGCACAAGACTTATTTGTAGTTCTGAAGCCTCATTCAACTCAGGGCTCAGCCACTCATGTTGGGATGGGGAAGGGTGTGGAACAGGAAATGTTTTTACCTCTTCCCCTAGGGCATCTTTCCCACCCTAATCCACCTCCCAGTCTTGGGAATTCTTCATTGGTTCTTATTGAAGTTGATAACCAGTAGGTTTTTATTGCTTTATTATAAGAGCCTTGGAGTACAAAGTTGCCTGGAAGACTGGGTACAAAACCCAGGCTGGGTCCTCAATTCCTCTAAAATTAGGACCCAGGTCTCTGCATCTCCCTGCCTTAATGTCTCTGACTTCTATATGACATTCTTGTCAGCCCCTCCCTCCAAAGTCCCTGTCTCTAGTAAAGGGGAAAAAGAGTTGGGAAGATGGATGTGATGGTTAATTTACCAGCTAGGTTATGGTTTCCAGTTGTTTGGTTAAAAACTGGTCTACTTGTTACTGTGGGGGTATTTTGTGGTAGGATTTGCATCTACAATCAATTGATTGCATCTACACTCCACAATGGAGATACCCTTCTGCAATGTGGGAAATCTCCTCATCCAATCAATTGGATGTCTTAAAAGCCAGAATTGAGGGTTTCAGAGGTCAGTAGATTTTCTGCCTTAACTTTAACATTGGGCTTTTAACAGAATTTCCAGTGAGGCAGCCAGCCAGCTTCCCCTGGTGAATTTGGACTAAGGGCTTCAACATCACCTTTATGGGTTTCCAGCCTGCAGCTGCCCTGAGTTCAGACTTGCCAGCCACCACAGTTATATAGCCAATTCTTTATATTAATTGTCTGTCAATCCTGTTAGCTTTGTTTCTCTGGAGAACCCTGACTAATAAAATGGGTAAGTCTAACAAGCCAGAATACCAATCCTTTTCCTGACTTGGTCTCAGTTTCTAGAGGACCAGGGTAAATTTTGCCTCAGAGATGTACTCTACATCTATCCTCTCCACAGTAGAAACAAATGGTGATTATTTCTCCTAACAGAGTTCCCAGCACTCTTGTTTTTCTCCAGTTATCAGGGCATTGTTGCTGGGTGGTCACACCTGTTCTGTCTTGTGAATAGACGCGTCTACACCACATGTACATTAGTGGATATAGTCTAACCAAGGCCTGAAGCTTTTCCTGTGTATCCTTTAGTCCAGAAATGGTGGACTTGTTTTTCCTTTCTTTGGGAAAGCCATTTGTGAGTTATCGGACTGCTGCTGGGGGGCTGAATCACAAGTAGATCTAGTTCCCCAAGTCTGAACAAAGAGTTCCCTGTGCAAACCATCTTTTTGGTTTTACAAACTCAAAACACCCAAATCTCTCCCTTTCTTCCTCCTTCTAAATTATTTTCATTAGTAGGGAAATGTTGGCAATCTTTTTTCCCACCTCACTTCTGTCTCTTAGGAAATCTGAGCTTCTTCAGAAAAATCTTGCTGTAACTTGCTTCTACCACTACCCACAGTAATCAGAATGATCTTTCTGACTGTGTCCCTAGCTCCTTGTTTGAATCCATATTGTCAGTCTCTCCATTTCTGGCACATGGGCTGAGGCCTCATCTCCTTGCAGTTGTATGGTCAGAATTGATAGAGCAGCTTTGGCAAGTCCCTATATTCCTGGGGATTTGCACTCCCAGGAGACATTTTATGCCTTGAGATGATGAATAATTCTGAGTGCTAGACCTTGGAAATTGTACTTTAATCTAAAAATTCTCCTTTCCAGTTCCAAGCACTGGGTACCTTGAAAATGCTTATAATTTCTAGTAACATGTAGCTTTGACTCGATAGGCATCCACCCCATAGGATATCTTATTTCAACCACTGAAAAACAGAAAAGCTCCTAAATCATCCCATTTCTTTCTGCCTCCAAAAACAACTCCACTTCCTAAAAGACGTTCACTGAGGCTAGGTTAACCTTTGATTTCTAACCTGCTACTTTTAACTTTTATTGTGATACCATATATAACACAAAATTGCCCATTTGAACCATTTTTAAGTATGCAATCCATAATGTGTTACCATTTCCACTCTCCGTACTAAAAATGTATTTACCCAAACAGAAATTCTGCATCCATTAAGTGATAGCTCTGCATTCTTCCCTGCCACCATCCCCTGATATCTTCTAATCTGCTTTCTGTTAGCTTGATACTTCTTGAGGTTGGTTGTCAGGCTTACACAACCTTGACATAGTGCTGCATATACCTGATTCCCAATTGAACCAATGCAATTGTGAACCTGCGCCATTCATCTGAAGGCTAGATTACTGATCTCAGTGTAATTTCAAGAATCTCTTGAGGAATTTGGAAGCATGTTCCAAGGACTGATACTCTTTTTGGACTCTGCATTAAAGAGCTTACAGTTTAGCTGGGAAGGGTACATTCCCAGCTCAGTCCTATGCAAACACAGGTCTCTGGGAGTCAACTCCAATGGAATAATCAGAAAAGAAAAAACTCTATAACAAAAACAGAAATACTCAGTTCTTGCCTTAGCCCTACTGCTAATTAAATGATGTGACTAAAAATGAGTTACTTAATCTTTTGGTGCCTCATTTTTCTTGTATATCTAATGGGAAATAATAATAACTAGATTTGTTGTGAGACAAAAAATTCAATATGGGAAAGTGCTTTGAAAAATATAAAAGTCTGTACCAGTGTAAAGCAATTTTACTATTATATATCCTAAGTTGCTTTGGTCTTCCAATTTCAGTTGAAATTAAACAATTGAACATGAAATATCAATTTCATAGAGGGAATATAGCAAACTGAACAGTAGCAGAAAGATCAATTTAATCTAGGCTCCATATTTTTATTATGTGAAATCATTTAAAAAGAAATGGCATTTTTACTCATAATTTTAGTTTAAGAAAAGAAATATGTTGAAGCAATTGTAAAGAAGTGGGTCATTAATTTTATTAGATTTTGACATCATTGAAATCCATTTCAAAAACAGGTTATATATTTATTTCATGCTACAAAAATGATAAACTCAAATGGCAATACCGTATAAGCAAAATTAAAGGGCCTTTATCTTATATGTGAAAAAAATTAGCTCTCTCCTTAAATTATTAGTGCTGTAAATAGGTCTTAATAATTTTTGCCTGTGAGTTATTACAAGCCACAGAACTGCAAGTAATAATTGTCTCACTTATAATTTATTATGCTTAAAGAATTTTAATTCAATTTTGCATTTTTATAATTAGAAATTGCAGCTGAGTTTTAACCTTTTCCTCCTCTTGGTTGTTGCTGCAGCTTTGCAAGCCTACAGTCAACATGATGCAGCAACTACTCTGCTTGCTTAAAATGATTTGAATTCCATTCACAATCACCAGGGCGAACCATCACAGTACAAAAATCCCCAAACAATTTTGTTCTCAGACAGCCTTCCCATGTTAATGCCTTGTATCACTGGGATCAGAACCACTGCCTCAGAGCAGACTGGGCACATGGTGCTATGCCAGGACTTTTCTATCAGGCAGGTTATGGAAATGTTCTGTTTTTCCAAACAAAATGTAATTATTTCCAAATCTGGGGTCTAGAGCACTGGTCTCTAGACTTAGGGGAATAGCAAAGTATTAGGATATCTATATTTATTTTGTGTCTTAAAAGACCAAGAAAAATTCAGTTTTGTTTTTTTTTTTTTGCCACAAAACACAATTTGATACTGATGTCCTCGTATAATATCCAATATGACAGTCCATGTACATCATTTATAAATTTAAATTGCACATACATCAAAGGGGCATGCTCATACATTTTTATAGCTAGGGCTCAGTTGACTGCATATTTGGAATTCACTTGCTTAGAGCATCAGAAATACATAGTTGATGAATGGTGAAAGTATTTAGAAATCTCACTTCTAATTTTTCCTCTTTTTCCTTCCCTGTCTTCCAGGCTGTCAAAATTCTTAGAAATCCAGTTCATTATATGGCATTCAGGAAAACAAAGTTTTATAGTAAAGTTGAACCTACCCGTGTGAGGAAATACTTTAGGGACCATCTCAATTTTGCTTCTTGGGGATCTCATGCTCAACTCTAAATGGCAGAACTATTTAATCCCCTTTTTTGAGGGTTCAGAGGTAAGATTTGGCATCCTGCTGCTAATAAGATTTTTTTCATATGTTTACATTGCAATTATCCTTAATTTATAAGCACCAGTGTTTGAATTTATATGTTTCTATCAACATCTATAGCCAGTTCAGCATCTTTAGCCTCTGTGGCATCATTCCCAAACTCTTTCTCCCTTGCCTTCTTCCATTTAGGGGTGGTAAAAACTAAACTCTTTTTTGGCCAGGTTACCTTCTAGCTGGGGATGGTTACATCACGTGAGTTGTGGCCCAGAAGATATACTGGAAATCTTCTCTGGCTTTCTTAATAAGAGGGGCAGAAATGACTTGCCATCCCTCTTCCTCGGTGTTTCTATCCATGAGGTGATGCCATCAGAAGCTGCACCAGGCATCCCTGCAACTATGAAATGCTAAGCCTGAGTGGTCAAGATAATTGTAGAGACACCTGTCCTGACATATCATCAAGCTCCTGGACCAATATCCAGCAGCTTGCTAGCTCTAGAATTGTTATCAGAAAAATAAATCCCCCTGTGAGCTGGATTTCTCTATTACCTGCAACCAAAGGCAATTCTTAACTACATGCCTCCCCTTGCACCAGACAACAATAGTTTGCTTTCTGTTTGCTACACTTTCATGTTCAAATTAGCTTTGTCGAGGATCAACAATTATTGAGATGTCATCACTTACTACTGTTAATTGATTTTTTTTCTCTTGCTCAAGTGTATCTTTAGGAATTAATTCTCTCAGAAAGGGCCTGTCAGGGATAACAATTTTGAACCTTGTATGTCTGAAAAATGTCTTTATTTTGCTCTCACATTATATTGATTGGGTACAAAATTCCAGTTTTGGAATAATTTTCTCTCAGAACTCTGAAGTCATGATTCCACACCATCTTCTAGCTTTCATTGTTAGCAATGACAGGTTTGGCCTTGTCATTGCTGGCTGTCAGTACTGGCTGTATTGTACTCCTGCAGGACGCACCACCTACATTTCAGCCTGTATGTCAGACACCTGGGAGCACAGTGCAGATTGTTCCCTCTGGGGATGTAAAGTCGCCGAGTACCTGAGTCTGACACTAATTTGATTTTCATTCCTCATAGCTACAGCTTTGCTTGTTTTTCTTTCTGAAAGTCTTTAACTGTTTCATTCTTTTGGCTTGGAAATATTTGTAGGATTGGCCTAAATGTGAGTTTTTTTTACAAACCATCCTCAGATTCATGGTAAGCCTTTCTAGCTTTGGGAAATCCTCTTCTTCTCCCCACCTTATCCTCCCTTTTTACTTTTCTTCTTCCTCTCTTCTTCCTTCTCCTACCCTCCTCTCCTTTTAAATAAAAGTTCCTCCCCTATATTTCCTCTGTTCTCTCTTTCTGGGACACTTGTGGGAACATCTAAATGTATTCTCCAGTCTTTCTTTCTCTATTGTACTTTCTGCCTCTTTATCTTTCTGAGTTACAGTCTCAGAGACTCGCTTAGCTCAGTTGGCCCCTCACTAAGTCAGCCTTTGATTGCTTCCATTCTATTCCACTTCCTGCCTGTCTACTGAGGGTTTCACTTTGGGGATCATGTTTTTCATTTCTATGATCTCTACTTGTTCTTTGCATTGTTGTTTATTTTCTCTAATTATTTCCTTTGATATGAGTTTTGGTTGAGTTTGGTGCCTCTATTTCATGGTTTTCCTTAAGAGTTTGATGATTTTGTTTTGGCTTTTATGTTAATATTTGAAAGTTCCCATTTATTTCTCTAGATTCTATTTCCATCAGCTTGCCTCTGACGATTGCAGAGGAGGGGTAGAACACCAGGCCAGACAGGGCACAGGGGGATGATTTGGCTTCAGGGCAATTGGATGCTCATCACTTCCAGAGATCAAAACTTAACTAGGGCATTTCCCTGCTTCTCTGTGTGCCTCTTATATGAGCCCTTCCTCTTTAGAAATTAATATTCATGGCTTAGCTTTGTCTAGGAGGAGTCAAATACTCCCTTGTCTTTTCTTTACTCCTGCTATTCCTATGGAGATATATAGATAACTAATATCTTCTCTGTTCCTCTCTCCAGCCTGAGCACCCACACCTGGAGACTTTCACTAGATTTAGAAAAAGGTATCAGAGTATTGCCTAGAGGACAACATCCATGACCTCTGCTGCTGTTTCAAACATAATTGATGACCACTATTCTGATGAATAGGCTCTTGTATTTGTACCCTTTGAGCTTGGAATATCTCCCAACTTGCTCTAATCTCCCCAGTCATTTCCTTTTGTGTATATTTTCTCTCTTGTTTCTCTGTCAATATGATCCCATTTATTTTCTATCAGTCATGAAATTTATCTTGCACTGATGGCACCCTTGTTTTCTAGCACCATAATGAAAATACTCTTTTAGAAATATATTTTCTGTTATCTCAAGGCCAGGAAGGTGGATAGATGCTGTGATCAGTTTTGATCCTTATAGTAATATTGTCTAGCTATAACTTACAAATTTGAAAATTCCACTTAAGCCAAAAAGAAGCAACACTATAACTCCCCTACCCAGAGACAACCAATATTAGTATTTTGATATTTATATTTTTGGGTATTCTACTGATATTTGTATAAAGAAAAATGGGATCATGGAACAATCTGTTGGCCTTTATATTTAATGAGTATCTAACATGGGCCAAGCACAAGAATGGTTGAAAGTCATGTGATGGAGATACAAAGAAAAAAAATTCCCTGTCTTCAAATAGCTTCCAGACTAATAGATATGAAGAATATAAATATTACTAAATAGAATGGTCATGCTATGACAGAGGCGAGCATGGGCTGTTACGAAAAGCATAGAGGACATGGACTTGGATGGTGGAAGGGCTGTATGTCAAGGCTCTCTGGAGGACTGCCAGTGGGACGTGATATCTAAGGTCAATTTTAAAGGGTGGGGAAGTTATCAAAGTAAAAAGCAGTGTTGGAATAGAACCTGTTTTCTAGGAAGAGAGGGAAGAAATGTGAACATCCGTCATTTTAGAATAGATAACGAGGAAGGATCAAATCACGAAAGGCTTCTATTACCTGGTAATAAGGGTAGAGGACATTAATTTCATCCTCAATACTCTAGGTAATGAGTGAATTATTTTAATGTGGGGAATTAGATGATTAAAGTTGTCTTGTAGAAACAGTACTCTGTCATTTATGTGATGAATAGATTGGAAGTTTGCTACATTGAAAATAGATGTAGTAATCTAGATAAGAAGGATGATGCAATAGATGAGATGGGCCACCAAGATCCTTCTTTAAGATGGAGGAATTTCTGCCCCAGCCCCTGGGTGTGCTGCGGCAGACAGCATCAACACTAAGCACTCTTCTGAATTGCCTGGGCTGAACAGATTTGCCCCTCCCAAGATCATGCTTCCTTTCCATTACAGCTCATTTCTAATAACTGGTTGATATGAGTGAATAAATGCCCTACTCCCTTGCATCTCTCATAGGCAGAGTTCAAATCAACCCCTAAGATTCCTATTTCCTGATGTACATACACCTTCTCCCAGTTATTCAATCAAACACTAATCTGGGTATGCTGTGAGGGGATTTTGCAGATATAAATAAGGCCCTAAATCAGTTGACTTTAAGATAGAGCAATGATCTCAGTGGGCCTGACCTAATCACATGAACACTTTAAAAGCAGAGAATTTTCTCTAGCTGGCTGGAGAAAAGGCAGTCAGAGATTCAAAGCAGAAGAAGGATTTGATGTGCCATGACTAGCTTGAAGATGGAGGGGACCACATGACAAGAAATGTAGGAGGTCTCTTGCAGCTGAGGGAGGCTCCTGGCTAACAGCCAGCAAGAAAACAGGGAACTCAATCCTATGACTGCAAAGAATGAAATTTCACCAGCAATAAGAATGAGCTTGGAAGTAGAATCACCCCCAAGCCTCCAGAATAGAACTCAGCCAGGCTGGCACCTTGATTTCAGACTTGTGATACTCTGCGCAGAGAACCCAGCCACCCGTGGGACATCTGACCTATAGAACTGTGGGCTAAATTTGTATTAGTTTAGCAAATAGAAAACAAATACAACCCCAAAATGCTGTAGGACTTAGCCAAAATATACCAGCAGAAGTTGGAAGAATGTACAACAAACTAGACTCTGAGAGTGCTGAATTGAAGGGGGCAAAACATAAAGTTGATTATTGATTTGGGAGCTCTGTCAAATACACAGGATTCAATACTTAGGAAACACCTTGAGATAGTGTTTTTTCCTAGAAGGACGGGAAAAGTGATGGTCTACAATAAATGAGACATTAAATGTTAGAACTGCTATAGCAGACAGTAGAAAAAAGGATTCAAAAGCTCAGAGAATTGGACATGCTCTGAAACTGTCACCCTCCCCAAGCCATTATAGAAAATGAAAAAGAATATTGCATCTCAAAGGATTGACAGAGATTAGGGTAACCCATTAAAACTTAAAGGATGCAAGGGGTCATGCTCCTCATCATATCTCCATTTAATTCCCCAATCTGACCCCTACAGAAACTAGACAAGTTCTGGAGGGTGACAGCATCTACTACAAACTCACCCAAATGGTAGCCCCATTGCAGCTTCTGTGTCAGATGTGGGATCTTTGCTGAGACATAGATCTTTGATAAGGGCATATTAATGTGGCCTCAGGTATGATGCCTGAGAATGAATACATTTTCCCCCTCTTTGTCAAAAATGAAATCAGAAAACTTCATTCACTTGAAACAGACAAATGTATTCATTTACAATCTTGTTCCGGGGCTGTGTTAATTCTTGCCACCTCTGTTACAGTATATCAGAACAGACCTGGATGAGCTGGAAATTCCTCAGCATGTCACACTTCTCTACTCTATAGACAACATCATGCCAACCCGGAGGCCTTGACAAGACACGAGAGCTCCAGAGGAGGGAGGTAAACCTACAAAGATTCAGGAGTCCACCCCATTGGTAAAATTGTTAGGGGTTCAGACATCTGGGTTATGCAGAGCATAAATTACCACGTTTTTAACTTCCTACATGAAGAAGGCAGCAAAGTCCCTGGTAAGCCTCTCCTTTGGAAACAGAAGATTCCACACCTGGAAATATTGCACAAACCAATATAGCAGGTGACAGGAAAGGGTACAGGTTCAGGGCAGGAAATGTCTTTACAGCAGACCCAGGCTGTGGTGATAGTAGCCCTACCTCTTTTGCCACACAACCTTGCACAGTATCAGTGATATTAGAGGTATCAGTGATAGGAAGAGATGCTCTGTGGAGTTTATGTCAATGGGAGAATCACAATATAGACCCTTAGGGTACTGGAGCAAAATTATACAATCTTCAGTGAAGAATTATACACATTTCTAAAAATATCTGGCATGCTTCTAAACTCTGGTAGAGAATAAAGGACTGACCATGTGATATCAAGTGACCATGTGGCCAGAACTTATCATCATGAATAAGAGATCCAGCATTTGATAAGGCGAGGCAGTCTATTGTAAGATGGAAGTGATACATCTCAGATTGAGCATGAGCAAGATTGGAAAGCCCATGCAAACTACATGAACAGGTAGTTAAACCCACATATCATCCACCACAGTTCAACCAGCACCTCTCTCTCAGTTCACACTTATGACCACATATTGGGTTTCTGTGACCAGCTGATGGAAGAAAGAAAAATATCCTATCTTGGCCCACAGATTGGTTGGGTCAGTATGTAGGTATAAGCCGAAAATGGATAGCAGCTGCACGAGAATCCTACTTAGGGGTGGCCTTAAAAGACAGTGATGAATGCAAATACTCCCAATGACTGCAGCATTGGTTAGTGCACCTACTTATCTACTTTGTGTGAAAGGAGACACAATCTGAAATTATAAAATACACGAATTCATAAGCAGTAGAAAATGCCTTGGCCAGATGGACTGAGATCTGGAAGGAGGTCTGGGGTTTATGGATGGACTTATCCAAGTGGGTAGAGAGTGTGAAAATATATGTGTCACACATAATGCCCTCAAAAAACATTTACCATGGAAGAGACACTAAACAGTCCAACCAAATATTTATCCAGTGGATATCAGCTGGTCTGTTCTTTGTCTACACTAGTGCTGATGCAATTGGCATATGAATGGATGGTCCTGATGTCTGGGTTGGAAGCTCTACATGGACCCAATAATGTGGGCTCTTCCTCTTACCAAAACTGATGTAGCTACTACTGCTATCAAATGTCCAGTCAGCCGGCAGTAAAGACCAATTTCAGTCTCTCAATTTGGTACCATCCCTCAAGGAGTTCAACTAGCATTTTGGTCGCAAGTTGACTACATTGGATCCCCTTCATCCTGCAAGAGACAGCTATTTATTTTGACAGGAAGAGCTAGATACTTTGGGTATTGATTTATTTTTCTTGCTCATGAGGCCTAGCCAGCACCACTGTCTAAGGGTTTATATAGTGTTTGCTCCATTCAAAGTGCATTTTACCTACATTGTGTTAGATTATAAGACCCATTTGTTGGCAAAGAAAGTGTGGGAGTGGGCCTATGACCATTGCATCTACTGGACACATTACATACCTCCCCACCCAGAAACTGTCAATCTAATAGAACAATGAAATAGCTTTACTGAAGTCATAGCTGGAATGCCAGCTCAGAGGCAATACCATACAAAGATGGGATGCCATCCTCCAGTTTATACTTTTCAGTGGTTCTCAATCAGATGAAATTTGCCCTCAGGGGACATTATGTAATGTCAGGAGAAATTTTTGATTGTCACAACCTGGGGGCTTACTACTAGCCTCTAGTGGATAGAAGCCACTAAACATCCTGAAATGCACAGGCCAGGCCCTCAAAACAAAGAATCATCTGACCCCAAATGTCAATAGTGCTGAAGTTAGGAAATCCTGTTTTAAATCAGTGAACTTTACTTGCTTCTCTTTCACGTAGTTGAAATACATTACTCTGGGACCCATGAATTAGAAGCAGAAGTGGCCTCACTTAACCTTCACTATCAATGACCTACTGTTTATTGCTTCCTATTTCTACAACTCTGAGCTACATGGGATTAGAGGTCCTGGTTCCCAAAGGGAGAACTCTACCACTAAGGGACATGACAAGAGTCCTTTTGAACTAGAAGCTATGGCTGTTGCCTGGCACTTCAGGCTCCTTGTACCAAGGGAGCAGCAGGCAATAAAAGGAGTCACTCTCTTAGCAGAGCTAATTGACTCTAATAAGCAGTAAGCTGTTGTTACGTAGTAGTGCAAGGAGGAATGTATTTGGCACTTAGATATCCACTTGAGCTTCTCTTAGTACTCCTTGCTCAATTTTGATGGTATAAGGACAATTGCAGGACTTGGGTGGTAAGAAGGGCATGGTTTTCATAGGCTGGGATCTCTGAGAATGAAAGTCTGGGTCACAGCATCAGGAAGGACACACAGACCAGAAGCACCAGCTGAGGGGACTCTAGAATGCATAGTTGAGAGGAGAGACTTTGAGTATCAGTTGTGTCCTGGAAACCAGCTGCAGTGGTGGGGGCTATGTTTTGTTCTAATGACCTTCTGCTTTGTAACCTTCTGTTCCTGTTTGCTAATGCTGCTGGAATGCAAAATACCAGAAATGGATTGGCTTTTATAAAAGGAGGTTTATTTGGTTACACAGCTACAGTCTGAAGGCCATAAAGTATCCAAGGTAATGCATCAACAATCGGGTACCTTCACTGGAGGATGGCCAATGACGTCCAGAAAACCTCTGTTAGCTGAGAAGGCTCGTGGCTGGTGTCTGCTCCAAGTTCTGGTTTCAAGATGGCTTTCTCCCAGGACGTTCCTCTCTAGGCCACAGCTTCTCTTCATAGTGTCCCTCTCAGTTGCTCTTGGGGTGTTTGTCCTCTCTTAGCTTCTCCAGAGCAAGAGTCTGCTTTCAATGGCTGTCTTCAAACTATCTGTCATCTGCAGCTCCTCTCTCAGCTCCTGAACATTCTTCAAAGTGTCCCTCTTGGCTGTAGCAAGCTTGCTCCTTCTGTCTGAGCATATATAGTGCTCCAGTGAACTAATCAAGGCCCATGCTGAATGGGCGGGGCCTTGCCTCCATGGAAATTATCTAATCAGAGTTATTACCTGCAGTTGGGTGGGTCAATCAAAGAATTACAATGTAATCAACACCGATATGTCTGCCCACACAAGTTTGCATTAAAGATAATGGCGTTTTGGGGGACACAATACATCCAAACCAGCACACCTTCCTTCAAGTGAAGAGGAATCCTAGAACTATTTTTGGAATATCTCTGAAGAAGTAGATTTGAGCATCGCAAAGAATAGACTTTAGTGATGCTGTGATGCACCATCAAAATCTCCAGAACAATTTATTCTCCCATCTGGGAGTGCTGCGAGCAGACAGCCCTTAGCTGCCAGACACCTTTGAAATCTCCCCAGGCCACACCCATTTCCCAGGATAATCAGCATTCATTGACTTGTTGATGTGAGATAAAAGGCCTTCACCTTCACCCTTTGCCCAATTTAGCATAAATCTGAAGGGTTAGTCTCAACTCCAGAGTTCCTTGTGGGGTCTGCAGAGCCCCTTCCTGAGAATGCATCACAGTCCAACCTTTCCCTTTGCGAAGTCCTGCTTCCCTTTCCTTCCATGGGTTGCCATCTCAAGAACACACCCTAATAAATCTCTTGCGGATAATCTCTATCTCTTTCTGCTTCCTGGGAAACACAATCTGTGACAAATTACAAACTGAGCCAAGGCAGTGTCAGTAGCAGTGGAACTTGCATGGAAATTTTAGAATATTTCAAAAATAAAGTTACTACCAATTGAATGTAGAAAGAAAGGAAGAAGGAAGACCTAATTATAACTCCTTATCTGACTTGGACAACTGGATAGTCAATGGTGCATTTATCAAAATAAGGACTATAGAAATAGTAGCAGAGTTTGGAAAGGAAGTGACCTATTTCTTTTTGATCGCTTTCATTATGTAGATAAAGAACAATGCAGCAACATTATACGTGTAAAGTTATTAGGTTGAACCATATGAAACTACCTTTTTTTGGGTCAAAAATTGTCGAATATTGACAATTTTCAATGGAGCACCTAATAATTATATATTAGCTTCCACATGGGAAAAGGTACTGTTTTGATTAAAACTTATATAGGCCATATAAGATTTTAGAAAGGTAATATCTGTCAGAATCAAAAGATCTTTTGGGTAACAATGTATCATTTACATTTAAGTTTCCAAAGCAAGACTGTAAGTCATAGATTATTGCTTTAAGCCACATTAGGGGATCTTGATGAGGTTGGGAGCTCTGTTTTATATCAATTTTCTTGAGACATAATTGCCATAAGTACAGCCAGGAAAGGTCACCAATAGATTAATTCCTTTGCCAAAGCTTTCTGAAACATGCTATCATCTGTCATAAGAAAAGGATCTGGGACAAATTCGGTATGCTGTAGTGTTGTCATCATCAGGCTCAATTACAGAACCTAAAATGCCTACTTGAAGTTTTTTGGCAAGATCAAAACTATTAACTCTGTTGTGACAGACAAGCCCACTTCACCTTCAGGGGGTGAAATGTACTCTCTTACTATGCCACATTGTTCTATCAAGGTTGTAGCATGTAGCATTGGTTGAATATGAGCATCCAAACATTATATATTTTGGTATAACTGATTTCAAGTGGTAGCTGAGGGAGCAAAGTTAGAAGTAGGCTCTGTGGTGCTTCTTACCCTTCTGAGCCTGGGAATTTTGGTTTCCTTTAAATAGAGAAGTAAGCCACTAGAGCTGTATTAATCTGATTAAAGAAATACAAGTACTTAAGACTAATGTTATGTTAAACCACTGACCTGGAGAGAGAGAAAATCAGAATAGAAACAAGCAGGGGGAAAAAAAAGAACCCATAACCTTCTTTTAAAGGGCTCAAGGCTAAAGGTAATGACTTCATTCCTTTGAGTTGGTGAAAGAATATAAATGACAGATGCAGAGAAAGCTATTAATACACATATCAATGAGAATAGACTAGGCTATTCTGAAGTAAAAAAACAAACAAACTGAAACTCTCAACAGCTCAAAACCACTAGGTTTATTTCTTTTTCACATTACATATCCATTGCAAGTTGGCTGGGGACTGTGCTCTCCATTGTCCTTACTCCAAGACCCAAGTTGAGCAAGGAACCACCATCCGGAACATTGTAATTCACCCAAAATGAACAAAGAGAGTGATGAATTGCACACTAGCCTTTAAAACTTATGTCTAGAGTAACACACATCCCTGTTGCTCACCTTCCACTCACATTTTATTGTCCAAAGCAAGTCCCAGGCCACAAATAACTTCAAGGGGTGGGGGTGGGGGCACAATAGTGCAAGGTACCTGGAAGGTAAAATGAAAATATTTGGTGAGCAGCACCAGTGACTAACATAAGACTGTTATTTTTTTATTTTCCTAGTCTGTAGTTGAGACCAAAGAATGACAGTGCTGGAAGAGGCAGAAGCAGAAGTGATAGGAATCTTAAATGGGGCAGTTGAAGAGGCATTAGGCTAGAACATGGAGTGCTAAATAAGGCTTTGAAGTTTCAGATTCACAAAAGACTTTTATGGAAATGAGCGAGGAACTATTTGTCTGGTACAAGTGTATAACCTCCTAGATGTTGTTATCATCAGAGAAGAGAGAGGAAGCTAGCACCTGGAAAATAGAGGTTTAAAAGGAAAGTAGTGTCCTAAAAAGCTATGACTTATGAAATCCATTTTGCTTCTTGGTGACATTCAGTAGCTCACAGTGAGCTAGTGTTCATTCAATTCCTAACATCCTGAGTTCTACTTCAAATCATTGCTTGAGGGCCACCTTGTTCATTAAGACATAATTTTAAAACATAAATAATGTTTACATGTTTTAAATTACCCACTGAAAGTGCCATTTATGGATTAATTCCACATTTCTATTTGCTTTCCTAGAGTTCATACATTTTATCATGATTTATTAAAATACTTAATTATTCATTCAGTCATTTATCAGCCACTATATTAATTTTTATGGTTTTAATTTATAGGAATAATAACTGCAATTAAGAAACATGCATGAAAGCATCTGAGTCAGTTTAGACAATTTTTGTTTACAGTAAATAATTATCAGCAAATGGCATTCTTGTGTCCCCAGAAAGATATGTTGAAGTCCTAACCGATAGTGCCTGTAGATGTGACCTTGTGTTTGGAAATAGCGTTTTTGCAGATGTAATTAGTTAAGATGAGGTCAGACTGGATTAGAATGGACCCTAATTCCAATAAATGGTGTTTTTATAAGGGAAAGAAGAGGGATATTTGGACACAGGGACATAAAGACTAGAGACACAAAGGGAAGAAAGCCATGGGAAGAGGCAGAGATTGGGGTGATACAGCTCCGAGTCAAGGAATGGCAAGGATTGCCAGGATCTGCCAGAAGCTAGGAAGAGGCAAGGGGAGATTCCTCCATAGACCCTTCAGAGGGAGCATGGCCCTGCTGACACCTTGATTTTAGACTTCTGGCCTCCAGAACTGCAAGACTATACATTTACATTGTTTTGAGCCACGCACAGCAGCCCTAGGAAACTAATATAGGCACTGTGCCAGTTTGAATGTATTATGTCCCCCAGAAAAAGCCATATTTTTTGATGGAATCTTGCGGGGCAGACATATTAATGGGGATTAAGTTGGAACAGTTGGATTAGGTTGTTTGCATGGAAATGCGCTCCACCCAACTGTAGGTGATAACCCTGATGAGATAATTTCCATGGAGGCATGGCCCCACCCATTCAGGGTGGGCCTTGATCAGTGGAGCCATATAAATGAGCTGACAAACAGAAGGAATGCAGTGCAGCTGAGAGTGACATTTTGAAGAGGAGCTTCAGCTTACAGAGACACTTTGGAGACGGCCTTGGAAAGCAGACTCTTGCTCCAGAGAGGCTAAGAGAGGACAAACACCCCAAGAGCAACTAAGAGTGACGTTTTTGAGGAGCTGTAGCCTAGAGAGGAACGTCCTGGGAGAAAGTCATTTGAAACCAGAACTTGGAACAGAAGCCGGCCATGTGCCTTCCCAGCTAACAGAGGTTTTCTGGACACCATTGGCCATCCTCCAGTGAAGGTACCCGATTGTTGATGACTTACCTTGGACACTTTATGGCCTTAAGACTGTAACTGTGTAACCAAATAAACCCCCTTTTATAAAAGCCAATCCTTCTCTGGTGTTTTGCATTCCGGCAGCATTAGCAAACTAGAACAGGCACTATTCTTCAGATTATCTGCTACTTGCCAAAAATGTTCACAACAGACAGGGAGAGTACTTTCTATTTTCTTCAGTTTTATATATTTTATTTTATGAGTGGAATTTATTCAAAAACAAAATGATAAAGTTATTAAATCTTACACTGGCTTAAAATATATCTTCAAAAAAGTTTGCAATACTGTGAACAACTGATGGTACACTTTGAATGATTGTATGTTATGTGATTGTATCCCAATAAAATTGCATTTGAAAAAAAGATTGCTAAAAATTTGGTTACTGGCTATGTTGACCAAGATCCTATCAAAACTATACTAAGAAACTGATCCAGAAGGTTCTTAAATTTTTAAATTCTGTGACCCGCTTTAATGCTTCTTCAGAATCCAAATAGACCTATAAGAACTCCTTCCTTTCATCTTGCAGTTAAAAATGTAAGTAGTGTCTATGAAGCAAATAAACAGTAAACCCATGCCTTAAAGTGGGTAGTATGTTTCCTCTTCATAGCTAGTGTGGAGGATTTTTTTAATAAAAGATAGGAAGGACACCCCCCCCCAAAAAATAGAAGCTTTTTATAGAGTCTTCGAATTATTCCAGTATATAGTACAATGCCTTTGCACATATTAAAGGCTTGATGCTTGTCTAAATGAGTTGAGTTTAGAATTAATGATTACATAATCAAAGTTCTTTAATTCCACTTGATTTCAAATTAAAGTTGAATTAGGAGGTTTAAGTTATTTTATTTTTGGTATCAGTGTAATACTGGCTATATAAAATGAAGTGTGTATGATTTTATATATGTCTAATCATGTAGAATTGGAAATGTCCCCACCTCTTCTGTTTTCTGAAAGAGTTCATGTAGGATTAATAGTTTCTTTTCCTTTAATATTTGATGGAATTCACTGGTGAAGCCATCTGAACCTGCAGTATTCTTTGTGGGAAAGATTTTACTTATGAATTCAATTCCTTTAATTGATATAGGGCTATCCCACTTTTCTATTTCCTTTTGGCTCAAATTTCATTAATATGTGTCTTTCTATAAATTTGTCCATTCATTTAAATAATCAAATATTGGCATTAAATTGTTCATAATATTAATTATGCATTATGTCTGTAATATCTATAGTGATGTCCCTCTTTAATTCCTGATATTTGATATTTGGTCATATTTGTCTTGCCTGGCTTTCTTGATCAGCCTAGGTCAGTGGTCCTCAATTAGAGGTAATTTCACTTTCAAAGGGACATTTAAGAATGTCTGGATGCATTTTTGGTTGTCACAGCTAGGGGTGCTACTTGCATCCAATGGGTAGAGGAATGGGATGCTGTTAAACATCCTACAGTGCAAAAATCCCAGTCCCTCACAACAAGGAAATATATGGAAAAAAATGTCAGTAGAGCTAAGGTTGAAAACTCTGATCTAGCCAAAGGTTTATAAATTTTATTGATTCTTATCAAATAACTGGTTTCAAAAAATCAAGTTTCCCTGATTTTCTGCATTTCTACCAATTTTCTATGTCACTGATTCACACTCTTATCTTTCCTTTTCCTTCCTTTTACTTAATTTGGGTTTAATTTATTCTTCTTTTATTTGCTTCTTAAGGTTGAAGTTTAGAATATTGATTTTAGATATTAGCTCTTGTCTACTATAAACACTTAATGTTATAAATTTCCCTCTAAGCACAGCTTTAGCTGCATCTACATATTTTGCTATATTTTATTTTCATTTTTACTGAATTCAAAATGTTTTCTCATATCTCTTGTGATTTATTCTGTGACTTATAGAATATTTACAAGTTTGTATGTCTGGGTGTGTTCACTGGGTTCATGGACTCACCAAGCATAAGGAGTATAATTAGAATGAAGGTATTTGGTAGTTGAAGAACCCCTATAGTGGTTCATTGGACTGCTGGATAAGAGCTATTGTAGTGGGAAGGCCAAGTAGCGGTTTCTACCCTCACCCTCACATACCCCCTCCCACATACTTGGGCAATACAGTAAATAAAAAAAAACAACAACAATATTGCATCCTAGAGGATATAGCAGAAGACCTAAAGGACGTGGGAGTGGTGTTCCCATTATATTTCCATTTAATTCATTATTTTGTCCCTACAAAACTCAGATAGATCCTGGAAGATGAATTAAGCAAGTGTTAACATTAGTTGCAATTGCCAGTCTAGAAGAGGTATCTTTTCTAGACCATATTAACATAGCATGTAATGATATGCATTCATTTTTCTGGAAAATTTGTCCTGTTTTATCCCTATCAGAAAGGAGGGTCAGAAACAATTTGTATTCATGGGGGATGGACAACAGTAAACATTTATGGTCTTGTCCCATTACTAGGTTACTTTTCCTACCCTCTGTCATGATATTGTCTGAAGGAATCTGGGCAGTTTGGACATCAACAGAATATCTCATCAGTTTATTATATTCATGACATCATGTGAATTTGACCAGATGAACAGGAAGTGGCAAGTACATTGGAGGACTGGAGGTCTAGGTATGATACATGCTCCCGAGGATAGGAGAGAGACCCTATGCAGATTCAGGAATTTGCCACATCAGTTACATTTTTAGGCGTTCATTGGTATGAGGCATGCCAGGACATACTCTTCAAAGTAAAGGGTAAATTATTGTATCTTACATCCTCCACCATTAGAAGGAAGCAGAAAGCCTGGTAGCTTCTGTGGGCTCTTGGGGCAGCGTATTGCACACTTGGGAATACTATTGTGCTAGCTTTGAGTAGGGCCCAGAGCAGGCAACATCTGTGTGATAGGTCAGCTACAAGCAGTCATACCTGTGGTAGGGTTGCTGTGAAGTTTATGGCACTAGAAGAATTGTAATGAAAACCCTTAGGATTCTGAAGCAAGGCCGTGCCAAATACAGTGGACAATTATGCACTTAAAAAAAAACCTTTTGGCATGCTTCTGACCCTGGTAGATAAAGTACCTAGCCATGGGATACCTAAAATAGCTATATTAATTATATGACTGTAAATCTTTTTTAAAGACTTCAAAAAAGATCAGAGGATCAAATACTTATTCATTCACACATAGGACTATAAAGAGATTAAGGGTGTGTCTCATAGATCTTCTCAATTGAACAGTAAGGCCTCCAGGAAGCCTATGGGCCTTGTTCTTCAGCCATCTCAGCAGGAGCCCAAGGTAGAGAAAGACTTATCTCAAAGTGATTTATGTGTGTGGCTTTTTCTGGTGGGATACACACAGAGGAGATTCATAGAAGACCCATTAGGTTTTGGAGAAAACTATATCAGTAAAATATTCAGTACAAAATAGGCTGTACAAAATACATTGTGTCCCTCATTTTCCACCTTTTTAAGCAGGAATGTCCATATCTGTTATCCTATGCCTATCTTACCATTGTTATTTATGGGGGGTGGGGGCAGGAGAGAGGGGTAGATAGTTTCACGTATCCACAGATCTAGACAACTGTATACCTGGAGCTGTACTTCAGAAACTAAACTCCAGGAGACTCAACCCCATGTCGTCCTGGTTTAGATGAGGAGATTCTGGAATTTAATCTGATGCCATAATGGAATGAGGTTTATGGAAGCCTGAGGAGATGGTGAATGTATTTTTCATGTGGAAGGGATGTGAATCATCGGAGGCTAGAGGGGAGACTGTGGCAGGCTGGATCCCAGTCATCCCCAACTTTTGGAATTCAGTCCCTTATGTAATCCCTTCCCCTTGAGTATGGTTGGACCTGATTACTTGCTTCTAAAAGATAGAAAATGATGGGATTTCACATCTGAGATTCAGTAATAAAGGACTATGACTTCTTCTTGCTCTCACCCTCTTTGGCTCTTCTTGCTTTTTTTTGTTGTGATAAAACAAGTTGCCATATTATGAGCTGTCTGATGGAGAAGACCGTGTGGCAAAGAACTGAGGCCTGTGAGTAACTGAATACTGTCAGCAGACACACAAGTGAGATTGGAAGCAAATCCTTCCTGACCCTGGAGGTGCCTGTAACCTAGATGACATCTTCATTGCAGCCGGTGAGAAACCTTGAAGCAGAGGACACAGCTATACCATGCCCAGGTTCCTGACTCATAGAGACTGTGAGACAATACTTGTTGTTTTAAGCCACTATATTTTGGAGTAATTTTTTTATAAAGCAGTAAATGCAATAACAGCATATAAGATCAGAGGGTCTGCAGACATCATCTGTCCAAGACCTTTCCTCATTTTTCAGCAGAGGAAAAATGAATCCCAGTGATATTTAAGAACATAAAATTGAAAAAAAAGTTTTCAGAGATGTCAAGATTTGTTTTATTTTTCTTTCAAATTATGCCAACTCTTTCAAAGTTAAATATATGAATCACTGAATCACAGAGTCATAAAGCTGGAAGGGAACTTAGAGCTCAGGTAGTAGCATCCACACATTTTACAGAGGAAGAAGCTAAAAGTCTACTTTTGGAATTTTTTTTTTTTTTTTTTTTTTTTTTTTGTAATTGCCTTCAAAAGAGGTTTATAAGCTGTGTGAGAAAACCAGCCTCATAACTTTGTAGCTAACTTTATTTTTGAAACTCAAAACAATCCAATCCAATTTAACCAACTACTTTATTCACTAGTCTTAACTTTTGGCAATCTCTAAAAAATCAAATCCCCTGTCAAAGGATGAAAATTTGCCACTATTGAGAAATTAGCTTCAGGCTTTGAAAGTAATTTGAAGAGAAGTTCTAAAACTGTTTTAATCAATAGCAATACCACTGAAATAAATGTATATACTGTCAGGGCAGCTACTTTAGAGGGGATATAGTAATTTGGATCTGTAATTTCTGCTTTGTTTCTTGAAGAGTAGAAACCCATTCTATTATCAAGTGTGAAGAAAATTATGGCCATCCATTACACAACAGCTACAACAAAAATTTCACTGAAAGATTTCAAATGGTGCTTCACCCTTTGCTCAACATTCTACACCCATGATCCTGAATATGACCGCTTTACACATTTTGTAGTTACCAGCTCCTCGGATTTATGATACACTTGCAATGAGATTTTTCATTAACTATTGATTTCTGTAACATTTTCCTTCAATACCGTATTTAATAGCAGGACTAGCTTTATAATTATATGGGCTATTCTCTCCCAGTCCCAATCGTTTCATTCTTCTATACATTTCATACCTTCTCTTTCTCATACCTTGAAAGATATGTAAAATGTCACCATTAGATTTTTATGAAATAGATCCTGAATTGAATATACGTTTTAGGTTGTTTGCTAACTTGGTTCAGCTGTTTGTGGCTATCTAGAATACTAATGTTGAGAAAGAGTCTGCAGTTTCCATCTGGTTTCAGTGGAAAAGAATTCCATGTTTTGTTACATCTGCCATGATATATTAAGTGAAACCTCTGGGATGGATAATACTTTAATGGATCATAGATTATCAATCAATTATGCCTTTGAGGAAAAAGTTTGCTACAGTGTGGAAAGGGAGAGCACATAAAACTTTTATGCATTGGGAATTGGGGGGTGGCATCATGAGGGAAAATGATACAGAATTGCTGCAAAGATGGCCCGGACTTCCATAGTTCAGTCTTATCCTGGTTAAGCTTTCATTGCTTTTAAGTGTTTCCTAAATTTGGTGTAATTACCTCTTCTAACCATTCAGGAATACTGCAAGAATACATAATATTCATATTATCATTCATGTTCTTAGGGCATTGATTTAATCTCAGCTCCATTGCAGCACTAAAACAGATTGATTTCCCAAGCTATCATCTGCCTGGAGGGAGGTCAGAATTTATCCTGATCATAGCACATGCTAGAAACCCATGATGGAAGTGTTCTGTGGTGTTCCTGGATGCTGAATTGGGAGATTCTCTTACTGTCTTCTTCCCCCTCACATCTGTGGTGGCAAGTGAATGCCCAGAGTTTAGATTCCACTGTCCTTTCATCTATGTCTGGGCTTCAGAAACTGTGAATTTAACAAATCAAAACTCCTTTTACTGCCTGCAGTAACATCTAGGTACAAAAAAAGTAAGTAATCAGAAAAGTTTGAGAACTACTAACACAGGTATGCTTTGGTCCTAACCCCCTGTTAGTTTATGATGTTCTAGTTTTACTGGATAGCTTCTGTTTTCCTATTTTCCCCCTTCTCCCCTTTCCTCAGTGATCTATATTTCTCTCCCAGCCTCCTAGAGGTGCTCCTCATTTTTCTTATTTTTCTACCCCACTTTGCTTAGTCATTCAGAACTAAATAGAGTGCCAACCTCTGAGCCAATCTATAGTATATTGTTGTGACCTGACTCCCATTTGCTCAGTTAGCAGTAAATTGCAATTCATTCCTCACAGCTTCCTGACATCACCACTGACTGGTTCAAACTAAATCTTTATTGTATCTCAGAAACTGAGCCTGGTCTAGACCCCAGTTCACTTTTTTTGGTAGCTCAGTATTTCTCTAGGAGGAGAATTATCCTAAACAGCATTATGGACTTTTTTCTTAAAATTTTGGACAATATTCAAAAATTTTGGAAAAAATATATTAATTAAGAATAAAGGCTTTAAAAAGCTTTATTAAATGTCATTTGAGCTTGAAGAAACATGATACTTTATCACAGGATGGCTGAACTTTACTTTTTCTTACACTCAATTAAGTAAAAAAAAATGGAAAATACCAAAGTATGTGTATTTTCGGAAGTCAAAGCTTTGCTTTGGTGTGTTGGGAACTTTTCTGAACTCTTTCTATGGGAAGTAATTGGATGTGTGTGTAAAATGAATTGCAATTCAAATCAGTCTCTGCAAGCATATCAGTTGGCTCTACTGAAAATATAGCTAGTTCACTACCAGTAAATTGTCAAAATTGAGCCTGGCAACTTCTCAGAAAAAAGAAAAAAATTGCAACTTCTTATACCACTGAGTATTCAATATATAAATTAATGTTGCTGACTATTAGTGATGCAACTCAATTATGCTTTATTGAACAGATTGGAGATCTCACAGTATTAAACACTGCTTCTCTGTAGCACGACCACTTTCCTATCATTGCCAATGAGAAACAGCAGAGACCACCACCATATTCTTTGAAAACCCTTTTCCAAACGGAGAGTTTGCTCTTATTTTTATCCAGTAACCTTATCTCAAGATAGAAGATATCCTAAGAATTACCCGGATGGAGAAAAACACATTGTGAACAGCTTATTCCTGTAAAGTGAAAAAGAATCTTTATCCTTTTTATTAGTAGGAGTGATGCTGGCCTTAGAGTAGCAAATGGGAAGCCAGGCATGTTGATGCTCCCCATAGGAGTAGAGCCTTAATGAGTTTACCAGAGGGCTACCTGGCTTCATTGGAAACTATCCCTTGTCAGACAGCTATTTGTTTCTGACTGGTCTCAATTTATGTGCATTCAAATCAGTCACTGCAAGCACATCAATCGGCTCGACTGAAAATATAGCTAGTTCACTACCGGTAAATTGTCCAAATAGTTGCATGGGGTCAGGAAAGCTTTTTAAAAACCTTCAAAATGGCACTGCTGCCAGTTTCAAAATAGAACATTAGTGACCAAAACGATGCATTAAAGTGCATGACAAATAACACACCGAAAGGGTAAGTTCAGGTGATAGAAAGAAGGGTCTCTAAGTAAGTCAGTCTATCACGCCTAAGTGATCATGTTTCCTAAAGGACATATAAATATTTCTTCCCCTTCTACCTAGAATTAGAACTACTGGAAGAAAGAACTAAAGAGGAAAACATAAAAGGAACAGCCTGAGGGCAAATGTCAGCAAGAAGAAGGAAAGCCTGCAGGGAGAATCAGGAACAGCATGGAGGGTACAGACTACAGGAAAAAAAATAAAAACAGCTATGAGTCAGCGAACTAAAAGCATGAAGGCAATAAGTGGCATAAAAATAAAAAATAAAGGGAAGAAAACTGAAAACGCAAACCTATAAGGATTTGCACTAAAGGGTAGCAAAAGGTCTAGTAAAAATGGATATATGTAGATCTTGAGATGGTTGCAGAAGACATCTTCTGTCTTACCACACTGGGAACACAAATATAAATGGAAGATTTACTAATTATGGTGGACAGCTCAAGCGGTAGAATTAGGATGTTGTGGGAGAAATAAAAGAGAAAAGCTGATCTAAAAAACAGAAGACAAAGACTTCAGGGATCCTTGCGAAAATCTGCAGTTGAAGTCTGAGAACCTTATCATTGACATAGAGCCCAATTTTTTGTTCTTACAAGAACAGACCAACAAATATTCAGTTATTCTTACACAAGGACTCTCTTTCTGAATATATGCTTAATATTTGCCTGTAGGGAGCCTGAGTGGCGTCTACAACTCTCCTTCTTAAGGTGCCTCTGTTAGGCTTGACTCCTTTTTTGTGCATGTCTCTACAGATGGATGAGGAAGAAATGCATATCTCTGTATCCAAATAAGGTAAAAGGAAGTTATAAAACAGTCAAAACAGAAGGCATGTTTAGGGTATGCTCTGTTTCTTTTGTTTTGTTTTGCTGCTGTTGTTTCAATTTTCTTTTTGATGTCAGAATAATTTCCATTGATTTTATCATTATCACTTTTGTTTCATATTCTATTAATATTTAATTTGAGTTTTCTCTCAGTTCTTTAATTAGTAAATTTATATATGACAAAGGAGCTACCTTTTATATAGTCCAAGACAGTATCTGTAACATTTTCCATTTGTTTCATTGAAACATCTTTAAAAGTATTATAGATCGAGCCTCTGAACAACAACTATGCCATTTCTTTCCATCCCTGTTGGGGATCAAATTATGTCCCCTACAAAAGATCTTTTCAGGTTCAGGTCTCAACTGCTGATCCTTTGAGGGGCTAGCCCATTTGTAAATTGTACCTTTGAAGATGTTATTAGTCAAGTTGTGCCCAAACTGAATGAAGTTAGGCATTGATCCAATATGGCTGACGTCCTGATAAGCAAAGGACATTAGACATGGAAAGAGAAGCCACAGGGAACAGCCAGAAACCAGAAGTCAACAGGAAATTGACAGGTGAGGGTAATGTCCATTTTTTAGAGCATTCTTGCCATGTTTGTTTTGGTAATTTTCCATTCTTTTTCTTAAGAAGGACCCTCAAATTGTACTTCTCTTCTGAAACTGCCCTAACCTTTAAGTAAATAAATTTGCATTTGGCTAAACATCTGGTGTGGTGCTCTTTGGGAGACTGTTTTAGTTTCCTGGCTGCTAAAACAAATAATATAAAAGGGATTGACTTAATGGGGATTTATTGGCTCATGTTTTTGAGGCTAGGAGAAGTTCAAAATAGAGGATTTCTTCCCAAAGACTGTGACATTCTAGGGCTGGCTGCCAGGATCCTTGTTCCTTGCCTTTTCTGTCACATGGCAATGAAGATTGTGATGTTGTTTCCTTTCTCCTCTGGGTTCCAATGACTTGCAACTTCTTCCCTTGGCTTTCTCTTTATTTGAATTTCATTCTGCTTAGAAAGGATTCCAGTAATCTGGAGTACAGTCCAACCTGTTAGACCACACCTTTACCAAAGTAAATTTTAACAGATCCTATTTATAATGAGTCCACATCAGAATGAGGACAAACACCAAGAAGACATCCTAACTGGGACACAAAATTCGATGTACCATGGAAAATGAAATGATAGGTTGATAAACGGAAAGAAGGCTTTCTCATTCAATGAATCTCTGGCTCCAGTGAAGAGTGGCAGTTCTAGTTATCTGTTGTTGTATCATAACCATTTCCAAATCATAAGGGCAGTAAAATAGCAACCATATTATTATGCTCACAAATTTGCAAATTGGGCACAAGCTCCACAAGTATGACTCACATAGCAAGGGGATGGAACAGCTGGCCATGCAGATCTGGCTCTTCATGTGGTCTTAGGGCCTTTCCATGATGTTTTCCCATGTAGTCTCTCCAGCCTGATGGCTTCTGGCAGGTCAGACTTTTTATAGAGAGCCTGAGGATTCCAAGAGTGAGTGCAAAGCTTCTTAAGCCCATGCCTGAGAAATTTTAGAACATCACTTCTGTTACATTCCATTGGTCAAGTGAGTTACTAAAGCCATCACGGATTTAGGAGGAGAGGAATTAGGCTCAGCTTCTTAAATGGAGAAGTAGCAAAGACTTTGTGAAAATATTTAATCTACCACTGTACTTCATAAGCTTACTGGGTGGACTATGACTCAGATTTCAGGCAGTCATCAGCATTATAGGAGGATAGCTCCAGCAGAACTGGGAACTAAGGGGATGATCACAGCACTACAGGAAAACTGTGCAGGAGACACACTTAACAAAGACAGCAAGATGTGGAGTTCACCTTTAAGGGAAAGAATGCTGCCACTGGAAAAGGGAATGAAGGGGGGCTGAATCATTTTTGTGAGGTTTTTGACTAGGTAGCAGTGAATAAATTGAAATAATATCAACATCTCACTTATTTTTATGACACTTTGTATTTTTATGACACTGGTTGTCTCAAACATATAGTAGGTACAAAGCTGAAGAAAACTGAAAAAATTTCAGAGCAGTCAAAATAGTAGGACAAAGTCCAGATGTTAACCTTTATTTACCTTTTCCTAAGAGGGCCATTCCAGGCCTTACTCACTTGAAGAGCCAGCTTCTGAGGCTCAGCATTGTGTTACCCTCATTGTAGATCTGACACTGAAGTTTTGTTTCTGTCCTAATAACTGGGAATCCCCTCATTCCTGACCCCCACCCCAAATTCTTCTAATTCCTCTAACTGGGCTTCTTCCTAAATCCTGGTTTTCAGGGTGTTATTTTGGTACCCTGTGTCTAAATCTTTCCCAGTTGGGGCCCTGTCCTCCCAGGGGCTATCTCCCAGCCCACAAATCCCTGTTTAGTGAGTAGGGTTGTTTTATCTTATGAAGGACACTTCCAGTGGCAACTTCCTGTCTGCTGAATTACTAAATGCCCCGAAGCCAAGCCTTCAGTGTCAGTATCCCACATTTTTAATACCCTAATCTGGTTGCTGAGTGTCCTGGCCACATGAACAAAGATACTGGGTGACTCAAAGTCATCTCTTCCAGCTGGGTCTCTTCTGTATTTAAATACCACATCCAAACTGCAACAGAACAGGAAGAACTATTCTTTGGATATGAAAACAGCCAAAGAAGGATTAGGAATCCATTTGTCTTTATCTCCTGTATGGAAACATTTGGCCTTCAGCTTCTGAGTGTGGTGTATATTTTGACTTTGTGTCTGATTGAGCACAGAAGGTAAGTTTCAGCCAGACACCTCTTCATATATAAGGGTTGTGTTGGATTCAAATATCCAGAGCGAACTGAACAGTCACCAAAAATTTGTTGCCATTTCTGATGACTGGAGTGAACATGTAGTTTATGTCCAAGGTCGACGGTACAAACAGGTTATATGAATAGTTATACTTGGACAGCAGGTATAATCTGGGAAAGTGGGACAATAACCACCCAAATTTTGATCTATAAATTGAGTGGCATTTTCTAATTTAGCATAAATAAAGATTAAAGAAAGAAAAGAAGCAAAAACAACGTGGAAACTGTCTTAATGCTAAACTTACCAATCATTGAGCATGACAGAAATCATTACTTTGGTAAAAGTACCAAATGATATTATTCTCCTCAATGACATGAATAAATTATTGTTCTTTAAAAATTGTAAATAATATGCCTTTTTATTATGTAAAAACTGTGGTAAATCTTTAAGTTTACCTAAAATTGGGGGACTTTGTGGATGCCAAACACACTTTATGTAGCTCACAGTTACCAAATGTTTAAGAAACATTGACTGAGATATGGAACTATTTTGAAAGTTTAAGGACTTTTAATCTTAATACAGATAGATAACAAAAGGCATACCAACAAGTCTTTGCAATTCCAGCTTTAGTATCTCAAAATCCACTTCTGTCAATCCCTTTGATTGTATCCCTATCATCATCATCCTAATTGGATTCCTTGCCTCCAATATCTTTGTCCCCCAAATCCATGATCCACACTTCTGCCAGAGGAAGATTTCTAAAATATAAATCTGGTCATGTCAGCTTCCTTTTTATTTTTTGATTTTCCATGTTCCCCTTTGCTCTTCAGGGTCAAGTTCAGATACAACTATAGAAATTGTGGGGCCCAGTACAAAATGAAAATTTATGACCCCTTGTTCAAAGAGCAGGAAAGAAACCTGTCATTGAAGGTACTGAAATGTAAAGTTTTTTTCCTTTCTTCCATGTTGTCTCTCTTGATTGATCACGGTAATTTTGCTATTTAATGTCTTTTTAAATAAAGAAAAAATAAAATTTTAAATTATTAGAATGAATTTTACCATTTGTTTTGATATTATACAATGCTCAATTTATATGCAAATTAAAGAACATCTGACTCCTATGCAGAATCACCAAAATTACACAATGTGTATTTCAGAGCTTGTATACAGGTATGTGGAAATGCTGCACAAAACCAACTCAACTGTTTTTATTTCACTTCTCGATATGTCCACATTCTTCCGGCACCTTCAACCTTCAGTTTATTGATGAGTAAGGAAGGAATGAAAGGAAAAGAAACAATGAGTGTTCCCATCTTTCCCTTTTCCTCTTTGTTGTCATTTTTGACTTCAGTGGTTAGCTAATACAGAGAAGCAACATGAGTAAGAAAGGAAATGACAGGTTTCTTAGAAGTTGGTCTAACAGTCACTTTTCTAAGAGTCTTCTGGTAAATTACTTATTTCTAGATTAGCTGCAGATACCTTCCTTGAAGGGTTATGGCAAGGATTATGTGATATTATGAACACAAAGTGGCTAGCACAGATGTTTGTCCCCTCTCTTCCCAATCTCCATCCACTTAAACGTTTTCTCCGTATTCAACACAGCAATTGTCCTGTCTCTGGGATAAATAACTTTAAATCACTGTATCTTAACTCAAGGGAGGACCATCAATGGCCTAGGATAATTTGAGGTATGTCAAAGTTCTTTCAATTCCAATCTCTATTTCTCTCTTGATTCAGGCTCTGAACCTTTTCTCCCTACTGGATCTCTTCAAGGTGCTCTTTGAAATTCATACTCTATTATTAAGCAACTCATGTAGATAGAATCTCCTTGCTTTAATCAGAACCAGACTCACCCTAGAAAAATATTTAGCATGTTCTTTTCCCTCGACTTGGAAATCTTTTTCATCTTTTTTTTCCATTTGGCTAATTCTTATTTCTTTTTTAGATCTCAGCCTAAATGTCACTTCCTGAGAGGGGCCACTCCTCAGTGCTGTTAGGTTAGGTCCCCTGTTTCATATTCATGACAGTACCCAGAAGTTCTTTTATTATATCAAGTTTTTTGGGTCCACTTTACTTATGTATAATTTTCATGTTATTGAGCCCACCAATTTCAAATGTACAATTCAACAAATTGTGAAAAAATTATATAATGTTATAACCATCACCACAGTCATGAGATGTAATATTTTTACTACCTCACATAGATCGTTTGGGCCCATTTTCGGTCCATCTCTTCTCAGTACCCACAATCAATCACTGGTCTATTTTCTATCACTATAGTTTTGCCTTTTCTAAAATTTCATATAAATGGAATCATACAGTATTAGTCTTTTATGACTGGCTCCTTTCACTTAGACTAATGCTTTTGAGATTTGTGTATGTTACATGTATCAGTAGTTCATTCCTCTTTTTTTGCTAAGTATAATCCGATTTTTGGATGTGCCACAATTTGTTTAATCCTTTCAAGAGATGATGAACATTTTGGTTGTTTCCAGTTTTCAGCCATTACGAATAAAACTGTTCACATAGAAGTCTTTGGCTGATATGTTTTCATTTTCTTGGATAATTACCTAGAAGTGGAGTAACTGGTTATATGGTAGCTGTATGGCTGTCTCTTTACTCTCAAATGCTTTCCCAAGTGGTTGTACTATTTCACATTATTACCTGAGGTATTTGTGAATTATAATTGCTTCACGTCCTCACCAACAGTTGGTTTCATCAGTTATTAGTTTTAGCCATTCCAGTGGGTATCTAGTGGTATTCATCATGGATTTTAATTTGCATTTTCCCAATGACTAATGATATTGAGTTTAATTCTTTCTTAATACCTTTAATTAGTTGCAGGATGCCTACCATCCCTCCCTGCTGTATTGTAAGCCCTTCCCTTACACAGTAGACTATATTTTTTCTTTTGTTTTTTTTTAAATTATTTTTATATTTGGACCTCTATGTTCTTTTCTTTAAAAATGTTTTAATGGAATATTTCGAAGATAAATAAAAATAAAGGGTAATGAACATCCATATTTTCATCACCTCTATATAAGTATCAGCAAACCATGGTTCCTTGTGTTTCATCTATTAAAGCTTGATAAATCCTCTTCCCCCTCCAACTGATTTATTTTAGAGCAAATCAGAGACTAAATATTTCTTGTTCACAGATATATCTCTAGTGCTTAGCACAATGCCAAAAACATGGAAGACATTCAGAATTTACTGAGTGACTAAATAATCTATTTTTATTTAACTTATTTTATCTTATGGTCTTACATCAAGAGAGACAATTACTTTGAGTCAACTAGTCAATGAAATTTAGCCTTTTCTGTAAATTTAAACAGAACCTTCATAACTCTCTTTCAAAAGCTGCCAAATTGGCTTATCTCTTTAAGCCAGCTCTGCAAATAAACTCACTAGACTCCCCCCTGTACGTGGGACATGACTCCCAGAGGTGTAAGTCTCCCTGGAAATGTGGGACATGACTCCAAGGGATGAGCCTGGACCTGGCACCGGGGGATTGAGAATGCCTTCTTGACTAAAAGGAGCAAAAGAATTGGAACAAAATAAAGTTTCAGTAGCTAAGAGATTTCAAATAGAGTCAAGAGGTCATTCTGGAGGTTACTCTTATGTAAGATTTAGACAGATATAGCAAACTACCACTGTATACCAAGTCCCAACCAACAGTATTCCTGAAAACCCTAGGAATGCACTAGGCTTTATCTAAGTTTCTATAAAAGTTTTTCTCAGAAAGTTTGTTTTTCCAGAAACTTAAGGCCTCTAGATTGATTCTATACCAGATAAGTGCTGAAAGCCAGAGGTACCAGTTTCTCTAAGAACATACCCCAGTTTCATGCCTCTACACCATAAGGTCAACACCCCTTTCCAGCATGAAGAAGTTAAAGTGGTCATTGTCCAGATATCCCTGAAGATGGAGAGAAAAATCAAATGAAAGGGAGAAGGTGTAACTGAGAAATTAGGATTTAACAAATGACTGTGACTACTGATCATTATATAAATATTTTTAGTGTCCAGTGTTTTAGAATAGCCAGAAGGAAATACCTGAAGTTGTTGAACTGTAATCCAGTAGCCTTTATCTTTGATAATGATTGTATAGCTATATAGCCAAAAAAAAAATGAATGTCAGTTGCCCGTGTTTGTAGATCTACTTCTGCATGTTTTGTTCTGTTCCACTGATCTATATATCTATCTCTGACAATACTACACTGTCTTAGTTAACCTACGTCTATAGAAACTCTTAAAATTGGGTAGAATGCAACACTAGTGGTCAGTAAGAGGGAGGGGTCAGGGGTATGGGATGTTTGGGGTCTTTTTTCTTCTTTGTATTTCTTTTTCTGGAGTAATAGAAATGTTCTAAAAATGATCATGGTGATGAATACATAAATATGTTTTGATACTGTGAACCACTGATTGTATGTTTTGGATGGATTGTATGGTATGTGGATATATCTCAGTAAAATTACTTTAAAAAAAACCTTGCCAAATTGACATCTATTCTCTGATTGTAGTCAGAGGAACAGTAGAGGCTTAGAAATATTAAAGTTTTCTTTAAGCTGATCAACATCACTTGATTATGTGCCACAATTTTTGGTTGTGAAGCAGTATCTCTTGACAAATCAGCCATGAAAATGAGCTTCAGTTTTGGTAGATTTCTAATCCTTAGGTGCTGTTTACTAAAGTCTATAATTAGGCTGAATACTGAATAGTCCATCAAACCAATAATGGAGCTAAAACAGAATTGCTTGATTCTGGTTCAATGCTACTTTAATACCTATGTCATAAAACTGGCTGTCAAGAAGGAATAAACAATCAGAGTAGTCTGTAGCAGAAAAATACTCATAGGCTGATAATTGGGTGAAAGTAAAAAGCAGGTGTAAATCAAATTTCTCAGCCCACTTCTTTCTAAGGTATAATTCACAGTGTAAAAATTGTCTAAGAAATCTGTTCTTCTACTGGTTAAAAGATAATGAATAAGACTTCCTGAGGAGTCAGACAGGTAAATACTTCTCCCCTATTGCTCTAGTATGGTCCCTACAATTAATCCTGGGACTCAAATACTTCAGAATTTTCTAGGAAGTTTTAGGAAACAGAAAAAAAGGACATACTTTCAAAACTATAGGTGCTGCATGATGGCCACAGCTTTGTTTTCCCAAATCAATGATTCAAAAAGCTTAATTAAAAGGTTATATTGCTTTGTGACTTCCAGTTTGTGTTTTTCTCTTCTGAGGTGACTCATTAAAGCTAAGGTGTGTGCATTAGTTGAAACAAATATTTTTTTACATGGTTGACATTTCATACCATAGGCTATAGAACACATGACACAAAAATAACATCTTTTTAAAGCAGCAGTATAACAATTTCTGTTAATCCTTATGTTGTGGTTAGATGCCAATAGCTCCATGAAGACTACAGTTTTAAATGGTAATTATTTGAAAGTATATCTCTTTTGTACACCACTGGTAAATTGGATTATGTTTTCTGAACCTCCCAGGAGCTTTAGCCAAAGCATTTCTAAAGTTTTTCCAGTATTATAAATCATCTTTATAGACTCACAGATATTTTATAATAAAGGTTGGGATTTCCCTAATCTTTTTAATGTGAAATTCATGTTTCTTTCTCTCCATTAATCCTTATATCATTTCTGTGACTCCACTCACACATTAAACGTATCTAGGCTATCAGCCAAAGTGGAATGCTTGTTTACTTTCTTCCTACAGCCACTCTGTCCAAATTACCTATGGTAGATTAGAACTCTATTCTGACCTTGATGCAAGAAATCAGTAACTTAGTTATTTTGCATTGTAGGTGGGCTATTGACTAATAAATTACTCACTTGTTTTGTTAGTATTAACTTATAAGAGGAGAATTCCCTTTTCAGAAACATATGTTAAAGGCCTTGAAAAAAATAAGGCAGGACTTCTTTTTGTGTACTTAAAATGAACTTAATCAAACTTTAACATTAGGGCACATTTTAAAAACTGCTTATTACTGCCAATTCGTAGTTTGCATTGTTGGATGTGTGCCTGCACAATTACACAATAGCTTGATTAAAAAAAAAATTCCCAGAGGTCATTGTATTCTAATTCTGAGTTATATTTGACTTTGTAGAAACTCTTCCCCAAGCCATCTCAAAGTAAAAAACAAAAGCTAACAGACAAAACCACTCTACAAAGAACTCCAGCCAAATTACTTATGCCATGTTTAAGAGATAAAATATCATTATTATTCAAATCACTTTAAATGTGATTTTTAGTAAAAAAAAAAAAAAAAAAATTCAGAAAACAATTGCTAATTGGATAGGTTTGATTCAGCCTAAGTAAGGGAGTTTTTGTTGGCATTTAAGAATATATTAGACACCATTCAAATAAATTAGAATTTTTAGGGAAAGATTATTTGGTACAGATGTAGCTCTGCATTGCTTAATAATCAAATTTCCTATTAGTTACTGTGGTGATTTTCTATTCTATTCTTTTGGTTACAAGTTACAGAATACCCAATTTAAAGGCTTTACAAAAGGAATAATATTATTTCACTGACAAAGAAATTTGGAGGCAGGGTGCTTTCAGGACTGATTCAACAGCTTAGCACTATCACCAAGGATTCCGGTCTTCCTATATTTCAGCTTTCTGTGCTCAGAGTTTTGTCTTGGACTTTTGGTTTATTTACTCTTGGATGAAAGAGGATAACAATAGTTTTAGATATCATACATAGAGATGACAACATTTTCTCCCACTTATCTCTCTTTAATAGGAAAGAAAAGGTTCCCAGAAGTTCCTCAGCAGACTTCCTTTTGGGTCCCATCTGCAAGGACTGGATCCCATACCCATGGCCTAGCTGTAAGGAAATTTTAAAATGCGATGTGTGACATTTTGAGGCTCATTTAGTCAAGAGCCATCTGAGCCAGCAAGGAAGAGGTGGAGAGAATATGATGGTTGGGTAGCTAACCATCAGTTTATATCATATCATAATATCTTGTCAATGTCTTTCATAAAGTGAAATTACTAAGAATGAAATGCAATTTCATTTAGAGTGAACTTTTGTTGGTTTTTGCAAGGAATTTGTATCAATAAATTACAGATATTTTATATGCAATTCATTGATTAGTTCTAACTGACCTCTTGAATTTCTCTCAAGTAAATTTTAGAAGTTTTCTTTAAACACATACTGGGAAAAAGGAAATAAATCTTATTGTGATTCTGTATTTTCAAGCAATGAAAAACAATAGAATGTGATGAATTGAGAAATCAAATCACACTCTTTCAATGGAATGTAGCAAAGACCAATTGACTAGTAAAATAACTAGGAAACAAGTCTCTGAACATCGACAAATGCTCAGTGGAAACCAATCAGATTAACAGACATCAATGCTATAATTATATTCCACAACAGATGTAGAACTGAAAACACCAGGGCACCTGCTTTGTTCAAACCAACGCTAGATTTTATAGACAAGTTTGAGAGGCACAGGGCATCAGTTAATCATCTCTCTTCATTTGGCTTGATTTACTGGAGAGGCATCTAGATTTTCCAGGGGTGGGACAATTCCATTCAGGAAAAAAAAGTGACAAGGAAAAGGAATCAAACAATGCAAAACAAAAGAACAGAACAAAATTTTTTATCTTCTTCTGAATGTCCTTATTCTGAAATATTCTGAAGGCATATTTCCCTATTCTTAATTGTCTAGTTTTATCTGAAAGGAATACAAACCATCTCCCCCAAAACAAACAGGCTTGAATGTGAAATATTACCCAGAACACTATTACTCAGAACAGGGATTCTTACTTTATTGTTTCCCTCTTTTGGCAGAAAGGAGAACAATTTTGAGAGTTGGGAAGGGGACAGAAGAAGGCTTGTTTAGTAAGTCCCTAACTAAAGGAGCACAGCGTAAGGCCTCCTTTAATTTTAACTGAAGACAAAGGAGAGCTTCAAAGTTTCCAGTAAGCACGAAAATGAATAAAAATTATGACTGCATTTAATTGGTGGTAAATAGAAAATACAGAAATTACAGCGTATTATTAAGGAGCTTTTTTACTCCCTGAAAGATAAGGTGATTTTCTGATGAAAGCAAACACAGTACACTGAAATTTGCTTTTTAAAACAACCACAGAAAACCTCATCTTAATGAAAATAGAGAAATGCCATTTTATTAGTGTACTAGTTTGCTAATGCTGCCAGAATGCAAAACACCAGAGATGGATTGGCTTTTATAAAAAGGAGGCTTATTTAGCTATACAGTTACAGTCTTAAGGCCATAGAGTGTCCAAGGTAACACATCAGTAATCAGGTACCTTCACTGGAAGATGGCCAATGGTATCTGGAAAACCTCTGTTAGCTGGGAAGGCATGTGGCTGGCATCTGCTCCAAAGTTCTGGTTTCAAAATGGCTTTCTCCCAGGACGTTCCTCTCTAGCAAGCTTGCTCCTCTTCAAAACATCACTCACAGCTGCACTGAGTTTCTTCTCTTTGAGTCAGCATGTTTACATGGCTCCACTGATCAAGGCCCACCCTGAATGGGTGGGGCCATGCCTCCATGGAAATATCCCAGCAGTTATCATCTACAGTTGGGTGGGGCACACCTCCATGCAAACAACCTAATCCAAACGTTCCAACTTAATCCCCACTATTATGTCTGCCCCACAAGATTGCATCAAAGAATATGGCTTTTTCTGGGGGATATAATACATTCAAACTGGCACAATTAGTCTATTAATTTTTTAAGAATAAAGGCTTTTTATAGTCTTCATTATCCTAAAAGTCAAACTCTCCATTTCAATATTGGATTTTAAGGGGAGGTAGAAGGAGATTCTAATGAATATTTATATATAAATCATCCAAATTTGCTTGTTGACAGGACATAAGCAGAGCCTTTTTATGTACTTTAAAAAATGTGTATGGAGCCCGACATGAAAAACAGGATTGGCATCACATTCACATTACTGGAGCTGTGTGTACTCTAACAGGCCATTTCCAAGATCCAAAACAATCATTATTTTTCAGAGTAACACATGGCTCTCCCTCCAAGACATGATACATTTCACTGTAGCCTAGTTGAGCAGTGATTAAAAACCCAGCATCTGATTATTCCTCCTGGTAGTCAGCAAGTCAGCAAATATTTATTGAACATCTAGTACACGACGTGATGAGTATTGGAGACACAACAGTGAACAAACTGGAGGTTCTGTCCTCAACTTCCAGTCTTCTTTCTCTCTTTTGTCTTTTTCCTTTAAGGTCCAGTGGAGAATTTTGAGACCTGTTTTTCTCCAGTGATGCCAATGGACCCCCCCCCCCAAAAAAAAAACCCCTCAAGTGGATGATATAGATACCCTTCAGATTTCGGCTGAAGAACAACTTCCTACAGGGAATTTTCTTGATCCCCTACACCTCAGTGTTGTGAAACAAGTGGGCTTGCTACCTGATAAGCACAAAGCCAATTCTGTGACACCAGGGTTTGAAAGAGAGAAAGAGCTTTATTAAGAGGCAGCCAAGTAAGGAGACAAGACACAAAGCTCAAATCTGTCTCCCTGCCTTGGAAGTGCTTAGAGATTTTATTAGATAAACAAAGGTAGATGGGGTTAGAAATAGTGGCAATTGTGATTGATTAGTAAACATTCAAATTAAGGATTGTAATTTGGCCTATCAAGCCTCTGAACTAATTAGGATAGACAGTATCTGGTTGTTAAGGAGGTATACGGGGAATATCTGATTACAGCACAGTAGTAAATTAGTTGGCTAATACAACGATAATAATGGAATGAAATAACAAGTAAAGGAAGTATGCTGCAGCATGATTATCAGCTAATACAAATAACAAGTATAAGATCAATGGAAGGAAATAACAAGTAAAGGAAGTATGCTGGACAATGGTCCTAGTGTCAGCAATAACAGCTCCTCTTACATGGTTGGTGTGCTGGTTTGAATCTGTTATGTACCCCAAAAAAGCCATGCCATTTTAATCTAATCTTGTGGGTGCAGACTTATTGTGGGACATTTAGTTTAGGTTGTTTCCATGGAGATGGGACCCCGCCCATTCAAGGTGGGTCTTAATTAGTTTACTGGCATCCTCTATGAGAGGGTAAAAGGCAGAGACATTTTGGAGACAACCATTGAAACCAGACTCAGGAGAGAAGTGAACACATGAGACCCAGAGTTTGCCACAGCGAAGCTAAGAGAGGAACCCCAGATGCTTAAAGAGAAACAAGCAAGGACATACAGGAGCTGAGAGAGAGAAGTAAGACAGAAGCCCAGAGACATTTTAGAGAAAGCAATGGAAACCAGAAGCTAACCTCGGGAGAGGCCCAGCAGTCTCTGGCCATGTACCTTCCCATGTGAAAGAGGAACCCTGGATGCCACCGGCTTTCTTCAGAGAAGGTATCCTCTTGTTGACGCCTTAGTTTGGGCACTTTTATGGACTTTGAACTGTAAAATTGTGCTAATAAACCCAATTGTAAAAACCAATCCATTTCTGGTATTTTGTATTTTGGCAGCTTTAGCAAACTGGAACAGTTGGTTACACCAACAACACACCCCTTAAATTGTGTATAACTGTTATGGACACCAACATTATGTTAAGTAATATTTGCTTGAAGAAAAGAAAGATTTAGGGGATGTGAATGTCAATGGGAACTACTAATAAATTGGATGATGAGGGTGAGGGAATCAGAGGCATTTGGGTTAACTTTAACTTTTAACAAATCTTCTTGGCCATTCTGCTGTTCTCCGATTTGCTAGTTTATTTTACTAGAATGAGAGAAACAGGCACAAAGACAGCTGGATTTTCATGTCTACCAATTATTTACAGTTGACGGAGTTGTAAAAGAGCTCCCATGGAAACAGGGTCAGATATCTCCAGGAAGGGTGTGCTATAGGGTGTGTATATAGTTTTCCATTGAAATATATATATATATTTCTCTACACAAAAATGAAAACACATGTGATTCTTGTCTTCCCAGGACATAAAGTCTAATGTGAGTGACAGGCACAGACGAAGTCATTAGAAGAGACTCAAGTGTTAAAACGAGATGGACAGAGTGGCATTGGACTACATGTAGCTGTTTTTGAAGAGCATTTATAGAAAAGGGATTTGACTTTTTTGTGTGTTCTCAGAATGGAAATCAATGGGAGATAATCATAGCAAGGCAGATATGGGTTTAATATAAGAAGATGATAATTACAATTTAACTGGGAGATGTTAAAAAATTCAATGGGTTGTTAATGGAGAATTAACTAAAGGGGTACACACAGGTAGTGGACTAACCAGACATCTCTGTTGATATTCTTTCATTCCTTAGAATCTACCTCCCTACTCAAAGCTCTTTGATATAAGACACAAGCAAGGAGCATCGTTTCTCTGTTCTATGAAAAATGACAATGCAATGGTAAATTTGCTCATTTATTCAACAAGTATTTATTGGGTGCTTGAAATATGCCAGGCAATGTTCTTGGTACTGGGGATACTGGGGCCAAGAAGATGGGGTAGGTCTCTGCTAACCTGGAATTTCAATTCTACAGTGTTGCTGGAGACTCAGATAATAAAGAAGTGGACAACTAATGTAATTTCCGAGAATGATAAGTGTCATCAAGAAAATAAAAGTGGGTAAAATGGAATAGAGTCACCAGGATCAGGGGATAGGGGAGTTCTCCAGATCCAATGGTCAAAGAACAGTTTTCATTGGTAACTGACAGCCTCAGGGTTAGGAGGAACTTGGGGTGGAGGCAACTGTGACAAACTGGAGACATGCCTGTCTCATCTGAAGCAAGCAGTGCCATTGAACTCTTGCATATTTGTTTATGGGGGAGGCAGAGAGAATTCCCAGATCTAGTTTTGTAAGTGAAGCCAGAAATTCAGATTTAAAAATGAAATTTTTTTAAGTGTTGCCAACTAATTAAAATTTAAAACATATTGTCAGCCAACACTGTACCATACATGGAAAGGCTGTATGCAGCATGAGGACCACCAGTGTTTTGACCCTCTGTTCTAGATCTTTCCTTTGGGTCTAGATTATCTAGGGCTAATCTAATAATCTGACCTAAAGTGGCAGATGATGGCTTAATGTGTGTATCTTCCAAAGATGATAATTACAATTTAACTGGGATTTTCCATGGAATTGTGAACATGCCCTGAAATGAAAGGAGAGTGCTGAGCAGGGGTGATCTGGCATATTCTCTCCCACGTCACACTTATATGTCTCTAACCATTTTCTCCGTTGTAATGCTTTTCCTACCTGTGGACATGAAAAAGTAATGAGAAATAAACTGATAGTAATTAGTCTGATGATTAAGATTATTTGGAGATTTCACTAAGGGCCATTGTAGGTATATTTCCAATTGCATTAATTTCCCAGTCAAATCGCCTCACCTCTGGTTTAAATTAAAATAGATGGATGAAAGAATATGAAAATTAGACTCATAAGTTCTTTGATTTAATAAGGGAATAGTAGGCAGATATTGTCAGTAATGGTTTATAAAGTTAAATTAAAATACTTTTTCTTTTAATAGCAAGAAGCAATTTATATTTCGCCATAGCATTTTTGGTTTTTCTCTTTTTAGGTTTACTTGGAATGATTTTCCATCCCTTCTACCTATCAAATTCTTTCAGGGCTCAACATAAATATCAGAACTTGGGTATGAGTCCTGGAAAAATCATGCCACAAGGTGTTAGTGTCTTATCTTTTCTTGGTGGAGTTTTTATCCTTTCCACCGTGGAAATGTAGAAAGTAATATAAGCAATCATCTATTTTCTTTTTTTTAAGAAAAAACTAGCAGTCTCCCACGGGCAGATTTTCTGTCGTCATGTAATTTTTACAATCAGATGATCATTTCCGAAACATCTGATGAAGTTTTATTTTTTCTTTTAGTTCTGAAACATTTCAGATCTGCAAAAATAGGGGAAAATAAATTAGAGTAAAAAATGTATTAAATAATGGAAATTTTCTTTGAAAAGTATTACTTAAAGGAATTGAGTAAAATCTATCCAGGATAAACTCTTTTGAAAAAAACAAAAACAAATTATTTACCTTAGAAATATATTTAACAATTAAACTAATAATTTTACTGTTTAGGTTTTGTAGCTTAGGAAGGGAGGAAGGCACGGAGGGAGGGAGAGAGGAAGAACAAAAGGAAGGAAGAGAGAAAGAATGAAAGGAAGGGGGGAATAAAGAAAAATGTCATTTTTGGAGGAAACCTTTCTTTACTGGAGAACTTACAAAGTGACAGGTAACACTGGGAAAGGGACGATGGGGTCTTCTGTAATGTGGAAGACAATGCCGATGGTGGTGAGGGGAACAAGAATACAAACCTCCCACGTTGAAAGAAAGCTAACAGGTGAGCTAATTCACTTTGAATTAAAAACCAGCACTGTCTACTCCATGACCTTAATTGCTTTTAGCATCTTTGTTCTATTTAATTGTTTTCTGCTTCCTGCATTTGCCTGGTCATTTTTGTGGTTAGGAGAGGAGCATGCTGTTTTAGTTAGCATATTTTATACCCTCAATGCAACCACTTAGAAATTACCTGCAGTATATTTCTTTTCTTTTGAAAATCTTAGTGAATATTATGTCCTTTGAAGAGGTTAAAACACCTGATATTGATCCAGAGAGAAAAGTATCCTCTGCAGAAAATTTCCTTCAGAAGAAACTGAAGGAAATTGTTTGTTCTTAAAGGATGCCGTTTGACCTCTCTGTTATAGTTTCTGTTTGGAGATATAATAGGCTACAAGCTGTTATTTCTGCAAAATAGGCTTGTTTTGAAGTTCCACCATGGTTTAAAGAGGGATTTTGCACAGACCTTTTAGAGATGCTGGAACTCTGGAGGGCAAGCAGTGGGTGTGGACTTCGATTGCGGATGGTATTGCCAGGTGGGTTCAGATCTTGGCTAAGGAAGCAGATATTTGAGGGCCTATACTTTTTCCAGGTTGTCTGTTGAGGATAAAAAAAATAAGCAATGTGAATCCCTAACTTATCTCCCAGACTTCCTGGGTACACTTCCTGTAAGCTCTCAGAAACCCATCCTCAAATCCCCATATTCAAACTACAAGGTTTGCCATCACCAAACAACTACCTACCATTCTATCTCCAGGGTACATTCTCCAGCATAAAATAAAATTTGCTCCATACCCCAACTGATGTGATCCGTCTAGTTTTTAGAGCATTCTATGGAAGGAAAGTCTATTGCCTCCATTATTCACACATTCTAGTGTTAATAGCCTTTTTCTGGCCTCAAGATTTTATTTTTCAACCTCAACCCTCTGCTCAGCCCCTATGGAAGGAAATGACCAATGATTTAATGAGCACAATCATCAGCTGTCAGAAACTACAATAATTTCTTGAAAGTATTTGTTCACTCAAAATCAGGGTACATCTGATTAATGATATTTCATATCATTAATATTTTGTATGCCATATTATTGTCCTGTAAATAAACAGTGTGACCATATAATTTTAAAATATTATATAATTTATTTAAAATTTTATGATTTTTTTGTAACCTTCTAAATAAATGATGGATCAGATAATTTATTGTACAGTTTTTGGAATGTAAGGGAGCATTATTAATAAGCTCAGTCCACAGATGTCAACTGGACCATTCTAGGCAAATCAGGATGCATGTTTTCTCCTCCTCTAAAGCACCTTTTCAAACTGAAGAAGAGTTGTTTCCTTAGACAAGCAGGGAACTTTCTCCCATACATACAGAATAATTAGAGTTCATATCTGCAAGCAAATGAAACAATTTCCCTTTCTTGTAATATGAAAACTGAATCTACTCAAATTTTCAATATCAATAACTTCTCCAACATGACTGAACTGTAACACATCACTCCTCCACCAAAACTGGGGGATGAGATAGCAAGAACTTCCTGTCCTGCTCTCTCAGCCACTCTTTCCACTAATCTGAAATTATATGGCTTAGCCATTTGTTTTCTGGATTCTTTTCTGTCTGCCCACTGACCAACCACCATGCAAGTTCCAAAGAAGCAGATCCTTTGTCTTGTTTATTGCTATAGCCCCTGTACCCAGAACATAGTATGTGCTTAAAAAAAAAAAAGTTGTTAAGTGTCTGAATGCATGACCATTCATATGCAATAAGCATTATTTGATGAAAAGCTAAAAACAAAACAGGAGGAACTCTTGGCAGGAAAATTATGTGGTGTCACAATTTCAGATGTCTTTTAGGACCGGGCAGGTACAGGGTCAAATGAATCCAGCCAGGAGTAAGTGCTTCTGTCTGTAATGTGTGAGTGGTGGAGGTTCAGCTCCAACCAAAGGTGCAGGGACAGCTGTGGCCCAGTTCCAGTCAATTGTTGCCATGCAAAATGGGGGCCCAGTAATGTTGGATCTTGCCATTTTTCAAGAGTCAGAAATTTGAATTCCCAGCCAAGCTTCTAGACTGTAAAATGTTTGCACTCGTTATTTTTTAACAATTCTTCTGTAACATTATGTAGATTAAGTAAAATATATTTTTGGGCAGAATTGGTTTTTTGGATGGCCCATTTGTGACCTCTGGTCAAATTCTAATTTTATCAATTGGTAATTCATTTGGGTAAATTAGTTCTTCTTTTTAGATGTAAATAATGGTTGGATGATTAATCTCTCTCATTCTTGATTTAAGGACGGTGTCTTTTATTACATCAATACTTGTGCAATTAATAGCTTCAGGAACAGTAAGATTCAATGTTGGGAGGAACAGGGGCTTACTTAGCATATTTGACTTTCAGACTGGATCATTTTTTAATATTTCCCTCCTCTACATGACAAAATTATTTTCAATAATTACAAAATAAAACAAATAGTAGCCAGAAAAGAAATGCACACAGTGAAGATTTATTTTTTAATTGATTTTCCTATGTAATCATGTCAGTAGAAACCAAAAATTTGATAAATTTATAAAATAAACATTATGTTCAATAAGGGAAAAAATTAATGGATTGATGCTTTTTAATTATCTTAATGCACTTTTTTTAAAAAAGGAAAATTACTTATACCTGCATATTGGTCTATTGCTAAAATGAATAATAACATTCTAGTTTCTGTGTTCAAGCCTTATTTTCTGCCCTTTTGTCAGCGTCTTCATCAAAATTGACTTTTGCATGTTTAAGTTCATTAGTGAGTATAGCCAGATTGTTTAATATATCTTCACTCATATTTGATCAAAAACACTTTTTATTAATTTTAATTTCAAAAAGGTTCTCTCAAAAGAAGCAAACCAATACAAATAGTTAGGAAAAGTCTTAAACAGAGGATAAGTTTGGCAGAGATTCATAAAAATCTGATTTCACAATAAATTCCAGATGTCCCAATGCTCTCTGTCTTCTTTGGGATTGATTTTAACAGCTTTCAAAGGTCTCTGCAGTCAAAAATTTTAAAAATAAATGAAAACTCTTAGTGACCATACAGAATGACAGAATTAAAGTAACTCAAGATCTGATTCTTCATTTTTACAACCACTTTGCTATCATTGTTTATTTTAAGTCTATTGTTTAAATGCAGAAATACATCGCTCCAGAGGTAGCGGCAGAAACTGCGTTCATCATCAAGCTGGAAGTTTTCTGAAGGTCTTGAACTTAGAACTCATGTAGCAGAGACTGCCAGTGTTGTGGGCCAACTGTATAAGCAGGTGTTCTCCAAATTATGTTCATTTGATAAACGAATATAATGTTTATCAAAGGATAAATAACTATAAAGTGCTAATTTGAAGCTTGCATATTGTGGGAGCCCCGGTCTCCCAAGTGTCTTGAAGACTGCACACAGCAGTTTGCTTGACCTAGGACAGGTAAGGTTTGACCTGTTCTCCTTGTAATATCAGGTGCTTAATATAATCTATACTCGAAACTACCTCCTCCCTGAGACTCCCTGAGATACTGTTATCTACAAGATCATCTATAATCCTTCCCTTCTTCCCTGAATCCCTCCCTACCTTGCATGACCTGCTCCCTGCCTTATGTTCTCATACCCATTGGAATGTTGAGCCCTTATAACCATCTTATTCAGCCCCTCAAAGTGAGGACTATTTCCACATTGTGCTCGGAACTTGCCGTCATTCACAGCAGCTCCTGAATCCATTCAGAGAAGCTCCTGATTTCAGGGCAATGTGACTCGACTTCCCCACCCTGTAGGTAAGCCCTATAAGAAAAGCTCATGTCTCAGAACATGTCCGGTGCCTTCTTTAGTCCTTCAGCTACAAAAGCCCTCTTGGGCCGTGACACATATATATTTGTAAAACTCAGTAAGGATCACATCAATTTGTTTAGAATTTAGAGCAACTTAAGATTTTTTTCAGGTAGGAGCATTATATCAATGATCTTGTTTAGAATTGCTGGTTCATATGAAAAAAAGTCAACTGTCTTTTTGTTTCTATTATTTTATTATTTTCAAATTCTCTATGGACAGTGTACCCCATTTGTGTCTGCATCCATGGTGGATGATGCCTATAGCTCCACAACTGACATGCAATGGGAAAGGAATAGTAAATAGAGGGAGGGAGGGAAACAGATTGAGGAAAAGTAGACACATCCTCATGTGATCCTTCCCCTACCCTTTCTCTCACTTTCATTGCAGACATTTGCAAATTGGTTGAGGTTCACCCAATGGATCTCGTTTTCTGCATATGCTAAGTCATTACTTTTCTTTAAGGAAGAGATAACAAGGATGCCTTAAGTAACCCTCATGCCATTTGGAGTCATTTTAGTCCCCTTTATGGAATTCTGGGTCACTACTGTCTATAGTTGGGCCCAGAGTTTCAGCAATCTGTGACTTTTATTTCAGCTCTGTTTCTAGTTTGGGGGCCTGTTTGTTTTTTTGAGTCCAGTTATGATTTCGTTTGGCATTTTACATTTTATTTGCCATTATTCTGTAAAGGTGGGTCCAACAGAACTTGGAGTTAGAGCCAGCTTTCCTATTTTCTAAAGGCATATGAATGTGCTTGCACATTTGAACAGGTATCTTAACTCTAAAAAGGTATGGAGTGAAACATCAAACTCATTTTTGTGGTTATCTTTGGGGAGATAGGAGGGAACCCAGGTTGGCAGTGGTTGTCAAAGACCACTTTAATCTTATCTGTAATATTTTAATTTTAACTTCTATTGCTGACAGGGCGACGCAGGAATGAGACACGGACACAAAGCTAAGTATCCAGGGAGCAGAGGGCCCACTTGCCTCTTGGGCTAAGTGGACGATAATGCCGAGTTGCTCCAGCTATTTATTAGAGCAGATCACGTGCATATGCTAAAGATCCTCGGGCTCGGGAGAGCCCCCCAGATACCTACGTTCACATCAGGTGCATTGACATCAGGTGTGTACATCTTGTTTACATCAGGAACGTCATAGTCACAAGTTACATCAGGTGTTTACAGAAGCATCATCATAGTCACAAGACTCACATCTCCACAGGGTGGGCCTCCATGACATTCTATGCAGGCCTGCGGCTCAGCATTCTAAGCCACCATCCTAGATATGCCTCAGGCAACATGGAAGACTCAGTTTCCCACATATCCCCCTTTTTGTTTTAGCTGCTGGCCAGATCTCTGTCTGCCACTTGGGCTCCAATCTGAGCTGGGCATGGGAAACAAAGTAGCCATGGGGGCAGGAGACCTCCCTTAAAAGGGATGAGGGTTCAGACCCTTGCAAAGCTGGGGGGGTGAGGTTCTGTGCCCCACCTCTGTTGGTCCCCAAGTTTTCTCCTGATGGCCCCTCTGCGACTGTGCCTGTCTTAGGTTGTTCCTTCCCTGAGGAATCTTACCCGTCTCTGGCTAACCAGCCATCCTCTGGGGCCATACAGGGTGATGTAAGGGAGGGGCAATGCCCCCCAAGAGGGTTAGTTTTGTCTCCTTGACAGCCTATGCCCTGTGGCCTCCATGCCCAACAATGGTTTGGACCCAGGCAGCCAAAATGTGGGAAAACTGAACGAACTGTATTCACAGCAATAGCAGCAAGAGCCATCATTGCTGCCATCAGGTTAGAACAAGTCATAGGCAGCTTGTCTCATTGGACTTGTTTTTCAGCATCCTAACATAATTTCTTTATCTGCCCCCAAGTTGGATGTTGGGCTTCCCTAGTTCGGGGTGTTGGCCCGATCACTGTTGTCTTCAGTGTCAGACCCTGGAACTGCATCACTGGTGGCTCGATGTCCCATAGGAATTTTCTTTTCTTTGCTGGGTTCATGGTACGGCTTCAGTCGTCCAGCCAGTATCCAAAGTGGTGCTCATCCGTCACCTGGGGAAACACAAGCATAACCTCTTCCCCATGTTAATAAAGTGACCCTGCGGGTTATACGGAATACCTGCGGTGTGAAGAATCTGCCAAGCAGCTGTGAAAGCTGCGAATTTAGTGGATGCAAATTCAATAACCACTAAAGCCCAGTTTTCAGGAATCATGCTAGGATTGGGGAGCTCAGGTTGTAAAGGTCCCATGGGCTGAATGACAGCATTGACACTCCGTAGATTAGTTAACATTTCCCATCTCCCTTTAGCCTCGATTCTATTCCAAGCCTTTTCGTTGCGATTATCAACAGCCTGTCACCAAGTCTCAAATTGATTAGCATCTTGGCCAGGAGGCACTTCCTCAGTAACTGTGACTGGGAAAGCAACAGGATAACTCATAGCCCCCAAACTTCCACGCGGCTTCACCTCTGCAAGACCCCGCCGAGCGCCCGACAAACAGGCCGGCCTGGTCAGCGGAACACCGCCAGGCACAGGAAGAGGAGGAGGGGGTAGGCAAAGGCCACTCCCCACAGCAAGGCACAGAAAGAGGTCTGGGGCACCGACAAGAACAAAAAACCCAAGATTTCACTGGATCTTTTTTACCCTTATCATCAGAAAGAGAATTGGGACCAGTATCATCATCAGACTCATATCCTTCCTCATCGTCATCAGCCCCCAAAGCTTCAAGAACAGACTCAACCAAAGACCAGGTAGACCAAATAGTAGCAGGTGAATCAATTCCTTACCCACCCGCTCCCAGTCATGCAGTTCAAGAGAACCAAGAGTAGGGAACAAGGAAAAATATTTTTCAATAACCTGCAATAATTCCAAAATCTGATTTCCCCACCTTAACGCCACCGGCCCACAGCCACTGCCTTAAGAGGGAAATATAGAAAACATATTTATTGTGTCCTTCAGCATTACCCATTACCCTGCTTATAATGTTCGGGAGTCGTTCTACAAGGAATGCATACAAAACACACGGCCGCTACCTCCACCCGAGTTCCTGCGCCGTTGTACCTCCTTCGTTCAAGCGATTCTTCTGTCAGGAACCAGGTCTGGTTCTTAAGTCCCTGTTCGGGCGCCACTTATTACTGACAGGGCGATGCAGGAATGAGACACGGACACAAAGCTAAGTATCCAGGGAGCAGAGGGCCCACTTGCCTCTTGGGCTAAGTGGACGATAATGCTGAGTTGCTCCAGCTATTTATTAGAGCAGATCACATGCATATGCTAAAGATCCTCGGGCTCGGGAGAGCCCACCAGATACCTACGTTCACATCAGATGCATTGACATCAGGTGTGTACATCTTGTTTACATCAGGAACGTCATAGTCACAAGTTACATCAGGTATTTACAGAAGCGTCATCATCATAGTCACAGGACTTACTTCAGATGTATATTGTCATCATAGTCGCAAGACTCACATCTCCACAGGGAGGGCCTCCATGACATTCTATGCAGGCCTGCGGCTCAGCATTCTAAGCCACCATCCTAGATATGCCTCAGGCAACATGGAAGACTCAGTTTCCCACAAACTTCAACACTAATGAAATGAAATGAGAATTAAGGGAAGCATTTTTTAAATATCTGCTACTCATTCTTTTTAGTTTTTAACTTAGAAGCATAATTTTACTTCTATTAAATGTTAATCCATCTGTTTGTGATATTCTTTTAATGGAGTTCTAGTATATTAAGAATATATTTTACATTTTTGCACTTCTTGCTTTTATTAAAAGATGTCTAAACATTAAAAATTTGGAAATCTTTCACAAAGTACATCTCATTGAAATATTATAATAAACAATTGACTTTCCCATTGCTAAAATCTACATAAATACAAGAATATTTCTGTGTCATGTCGACCAAGAAATAACAAGCTGAGCTGCAAGGCAACGAAGGCATTTATTTGGCATCTTAGAATTGCAATTCAGGGAGCACAGATTCCTTGTTCTATCTTAGGTCTTCCAGGCAAGGGTTTTTAAAGAAAAAGAAGATTATATCAGTTGTTTATGATTGGTGGATACTTGAGGTGCTCTCAATGTCCTTCAGGTTAGACAGTTTACTGATTTCTTTATCTTATGGTTTGTTGATGGTGTCCAGATGTCTCTTAGGGTTTTGAGGAACACTGTTGCTTATAGCCATGCATACTTTGGCAGTTGGTGATATCTGGCTGACATTTACATAAGGGTCATCTTCAGAATGACCTCCCGACTCCACTTTAAATCTCTTAGCCATTGTAACTATTTTGTTTTATTTCTTTTCACAGTCACCAGTTTTCTCAAAGTAGTCAATTTACTAAGAAAACTCATATCTCTGTGGTAACTCTTACTCACAAGTACATAACATAATGCTTTAATGCCTTAATTGGATTGTTAGGTAGATTTAAGTGATTCTTAAATCCGAAATGCTGAGACAAAGCCTCCTCATTAAGAATGGCTCAACATGATTCATATTCTATGCTGTATTTTAAGATAACAAGAAAGAATAGAGCAACAACTACAAAAGCAGATGGAACAAATACTTGGAAGCTGTTTCAGTACCTATAAGTGCACTAGACCACCTGGCCATAAAGCAAAAGAGTGTTCATCATCATGGTTTCACAAAGCCTCATAGCTGGGGAAGAGCATCTTTCTGGAAATAATAATCCCCAACAGGCTCAGCTGTTTCTTCCTCTTGTAGTTGGCAGTGAGGTGTATATCCTTTTTTTTTTTTTTTTTTTTTTTAGCTGCATTAGTTTAAAATTTAACTTTAAAAGAAAAAAGGTTAGGGCATAGCTTGATTTTCACATCACTTAAAACTCTTATTTGATCTCTCAAAAGACTTTTTTTGTAACTTTAATTTCAGTGGCATAATCATATTACAGTTTTAGGAGCATTAGTCCTGGGGTCTATATTGAGGCAATACAATTCAGAATTTTATCTATGGAACCAAAGACTAATATAAATTCAAAGATACCTTGAAGCATTTTGTACTGTTCTTGAATTTATTTTTTCAGAGAGATATCAGTGCCTGGCCATGAACCTAAAGACTAGCTTCCACCGAAGTTCCATGGGCACTTAAGACTGAAAAACGAAGCAGTTATTAGGGAACTTATGGACTGGGAAGCTGGTTCTGGGTGGCCACAGGATGTTTAGAGTAGCATTCCACCCTGCAGCCCCTGGGGTTACAGGGGGTTATATGGAGCAAGAACAAGGAAGGCACAGAGCCAAGTCAGGATTTGCAAGATCGTAAACATGTTTCTTTGAAGTCACTGATACGTAGCAGCAGTGGTTCTAGTACAGATAGCTATTGTGTTTAGGAAAGTGCATATGCACTTTAAGATGCACATATATGGAGGAGGAGGGGGTTGCCTCATCTAGGAATTTATGGCTTCTTTGGTTTGTGGCCCCACAAATCAGTTATCCATCGGAAACAAAACAATGGATCTCAACCTTGGCTGCACATTGGAAACAACTGTTACCAGACAAAGGCGGTGGATTCTCTGCCTAATGCGCTCAAATGACCAATTCCTGAGACACCAGGGTTTCAAAGAGAGAAAGGGTCTATTGCTAGGCACAAAGCAGGAGATCAGATGGCTTAGCAGCCTAAAAATCTGTTTCTCCAAGTCTAGGGAAGTCAAGGTTTTTATGGATTCTAACAAGGGTAGATGAAGTCATTAGCATTTCAGTAGCATGCAGAAAGGAGGGGCGAGGGGGTTATTATCGTTTTGATTGCAAGTATAGACAAAAACAATTTGCAAATGTAAAGGAGTGAAACTGTGCTGGAACCAAGTTAATGGTTGGTTCTGAGCTGATTCAAGTTCCTCCATTAGCATTAGGGAGTTTGTCCTTGTGATTACAAGTTTCTAAAGTAAAAACAAACAAACAAACAAATAAATAAAACCAAAGGTAGTACCAGCTTTTTACAATCACATTAGCTCTCATTATTAGAGATCATCTGTAGTCATAATCATTTGTTAAATCCCAACTTCTCAGTTACACAACTGGGAAATTTTTAGACTCCCAAATGGCCACACAACACCCTGACCAATTATATCAGATTTTCCAGGGAAGGATTGAACCCTGGAATCAGTATAATTTTCCCAGGTAATTTTAATGTGCAGCTCAAATTGAGAATCATTGAGATAGAAGATAACCATATGGAAAAGTTAGGCCTAAAATCATTTTATTCTCCTTATAAAATGTTATGTTGAAAAGATCAGATTTAGGATTTATTGAGAGAATAGTTGAAATAGGATTATTCCTTCATTTGTCCATTCAGCCACTCATTTATTCAGCAAGCTTTTGAGTTCGAATACACACCAAATTGTTCTGAGTTCATAATCTTAAATTATGGAAATGATCTTTTTGAAAACAAGACTTTACTTTGATCCTTTCTTGTGAGAGCTTAATCTGAAAAGAGAAAGCAAAGGAATAGTATTGTATCAATTGGGGTTGAGAACAAGATAGAATTATCTATGTCAACTAGAGATCTTCTGTTGTGACTTTATTCTGTTTGACAAGATTTAAGGGGAATGGGCTTAATGAAATGCAACTAAGGGGATTCTTGGAATCAACAAAATGCAGAAAGTTCATCATGAGATTGTTATGTATTTCTTCCAGAAGACATATTATGAGCAACAGTGTCTATAAATCTGCATTCATTATTGATCCTGAAAGCGGAAACCAAGCCATGGCACTGACATGATAATGAGAGCTAAAATTTATGCACCACAGGGGCTCTGCCAAGCACTTTTAATATTCATGCAATCCTCGTAAAAATCTTATGAGGTGGATATTAGCATTATCCCCATTTTAAAACACAAGGAAACTGAGTTACAGAGATGTTAAATAGTATGCCCAAGGTCACCGAATTAGAACAACTGAGAGCAAGCCAAAAGTGGGAGATGGAGAAGGGGAAATAGAGAAGGGTGTGCTTCCTAACTTGTTCTATAAGGCCCATATTACCCTAACACCAACAATAGCAACAGAAAGGACAACTACAGTCCAGTGTCCCTAACAAGTACACATTCAAAAATCTTTAACAAAATGCTGGGAAACTCAATCCAACAGCATATTAAAAGGACTGCTGTATACTTTGACTAAGTAATTCCAATCTGAAATATATACCCAGGAGAATTAAAAACAAAGTTGTACACATATATTTATAGCAGCAATTTTCACAATAGCCAGAAAGTAGAAACAACCAAGATGTCCATTAACTAATGAATGGCATATCCATACAAAAGGATATGATTCTGCCATAAATAGGAATGATTTGCTGATATATGCTACAACTTGGTACCTTGAAAACATCATGTTATGTGAAAGAAGCTAGCTACAAAAGGCCACACATTGTAGGATTTCATTTATATGACCTGTCCAGGATAGACAAATCCATAGCCACTGAAAGCAGATTAGCAGTTGTCAAGGGCTAGGGAAAGGGGTAATGGGGCATGACTGCTTGATGGGTATGGGGTTCCTTTTCCGGGTGATGAAAATGTTCTGTAAGTAGATAGTGATGGTTGTACAACATTGAGAATGTTCTGGAAGTCACTGAATTATACACATTCAAATAGTTAAACTGGTGAATTTTATGTTACATGAATTTTACCTCAATAAAAAGAAATTATTTCTTCTAAAAAAAAAAAAAAGTAGGATATAAACTTTAAAACTGGAAGTTGAACCAAGACAGCTGTTCCAAAGGCCAACCTCTCTCTAGGCTTGCTCCTCATAGTGTGATGTGAAAGCCAGCAGCAGAGGCAGGAAGGTGAGCTTGTTAGATATGCAGAATCTTGGTCCCCAAGGAAGACCTACTCATCACACTTGCATTCTAATGAGATTCCTGGGTGATTCATATGTATAGCTTAAGTGTGAGAAGCACTTCTCTTCATATGTTTTATACTGACTCTCAGATCTGATGTGACCTATTTCATGAACTGCTTATAAAAGCGTATGTTAGCCATATTGAGGAGCTCAGTCAAGAACTAGAAATAGGTACATTACATTGTTTTCCAAGACAACAGTGCTTCAACTTCCCTGAAGATAAGAGGTGCTTATTAATAGTAAAAATGACTCCCCAATCACTGAACCATTGGATCAAACTCTCCAGGGGAAGGGTCTGGAAGGCTTGTATTTTCATGTGTTTGTTTGTTTGTTTGTTTTAAATAAAAGGCTCTAAGTAATTCTTATTACGGGGGAATTTGGGGAACATTGCTCTGAGTTAAGCCTTAAAATCAATACATAATAAAGACAAAATCACTACACCCGAAAAACTATCTTGATTACAAGAACATATTAACATGTATAAAGAAATGGATCCATCAGAGGGGGGGGTTGTTGGCCATAAAAGCATCCAAAAAGAGCTTCTGAGAGACAAAAGGGCTGAGCTCAGCTCCCATTCAGTTCTGATAAAGGAAGAAAATTTCAGAGTCAAGGATGCGTTTTTTGAAGGTGTATCCTACTATGGAGGTGGATGCTTCACACTCCAGAAGCCTGATGACATTAAACATTGGAATCATATAATTAACTCAATCTGCCCAGACCTCAGCTCTGTAAGCAACCTTCTGATTAAAGTTTGACTTCCAATATCACGTGCTTGCAGGGAAGGAAAATGTGAAGACTTGGGGATAGGAGTGTTCAGTTAAAGTTTCCATTGTAAATCAATAATCTGCCATTCAGATTTATCCATTAATTTTCTGGACTTTATTGGGTATCCACCTATGGGAAATGTATCCTCTCTGTGCTGTTGCGTCTGATGCTGAGCCTGCAAAGCTGAGGTCTGATAAAAGGTAATGCCTGCCAATCTGTGTGGGAGAAATCTGCCTGGGTAGACCTTAGCAGCCCCTTTCCTTTGAAGCTTTCTGTCATTTACCTTTCTGACTACAATCACTTTCACTTTGCCCTGTACCTTAAGACACTTATCTTGGGAATATTCCAGAAATAATGTGGAAAGAAAGACCAAGGTAATATTCAGTTTATGACAAGTAAAATAAAAATATGTAGCAGGACAGCAACCTTGAATGTTAGGTAATTATTAAAAGAATGGATTTGCTGAATTTCTTTAAGACATTCCTCTCTCTACCCCCTTTAGTATATTAACAATCTAGTCTGGAAGACTAAGGAATGAGTTCAAGATCACAGGTTCTCTCGCAGTATAAATAGAATACTTTCTGCCTTAAAATTTGTTGTTCATTGTTAGAAGGAGGATCAGATATAGAGAGAGTTTACCCATTTTCCATCTTGAGGAATAAAAGATAGGACATGTGAGAGAAGGGAAGACAAAGAGAAGTGAACATAAGAACTAATTCTGTAACTTTTTGGCATTGACATGAAAGTATATGTACGTGTGTGTGTGTTCAGTACTCATTAAATGAGGTTGACGTGGAAGACGAGCTGCTGTATATCACTTTGGGATGTAGGCACATCAGAAAAAACCAGGCTGCACAGTGTGGTACAGTAAAGGAAATACTGACTTTCAGCTCTTCCAAGCCACCTTCGGTTGCCAGTGGCATGCCACTGATTTGAGGGTAGTGTTCCTGTCCTGTTACCCACTCCGGGAAGGACTCAGTGACCTCTGAGCTAAGGGAGAGCTGCTGTGCCCATGGAAGAGATTAAAGATCTAACAGACATCAAAGGGTGAGGATGAGTCATCCAGAAAGCATTCCCAGATTCTGACCATGCCAAGAAAGAGAACAGATCGCAAATTATAACACACAGACTTCAGTCCTCAATCCTAACAGGAAAAACAGTATCCAGGGGACATGGGACATTGCCCATCCCAGAAATAAGCAAGACACAGGGCACTGCCCCTAACAAACCTGACCCTTTCCTGGCCCCTTATGATACATAAGATCTCTCTTCCAATAAAACTGGTGATCCCCCACCCCCCAACTACCACCTATTTCTCTGTTCTCCTTTCTTGCAGGCCCTTGAAGAGTTAACTGTATATTCCATCTCCTTATTTTCTCCTGTTTTTTATTGTACTCATGTCTAATAGGCATCTCAAACTTAATGTATCCTAAATCCAGCTCTTGATTTTCCCTCCTCTGCCTGACTTTGCCTCTCCAGTTTTCCCATTCTCCAAGAAATGGCAATTCCACTCATCTGTAGTAGGTCAAAACCCTTTGATTCATTCTTGTCTCCTCTCTTTCTTACACATTCCTCAGTAATCTGTCAGCAAATCATGTCAGTTTTACTTTAAAATATATCCAAAATTTGACCACTTCTTCCCATCTCCCCAGCTACTACATTAGTCTATTGCACTAGTTTCCTAGATTTCCCTGACTTCTGCTTTACCTCCCTACAGCCTGTCCTCCATAGCTGCCAGAATGGTCCTTCAGGCAAGGCTGGATTTCATGGTTAAATAATGTCATCAAGGCTTGATCTGTTACTCTGTTCATCAGTTCTGCTTGCCTTTGCTTGGCTTTATTTAGTATGCAAATTCTTCCTGTGTTATGAACAAGATGGCAGTAGGAAGCAACAGACAGACTCATCCCCTCTCAGTTCAGCAATCCCAGGAGAAGGGAAAAAATGTCTCTACCCAAATTTGAATGTTATTTCAGGGATAACTCGTTAACTTTGCTTTAGTTACTTGTCAAATTCTAAACTAATCAAAGTGGTCAAGAGAAATATGGTACTTTGGCCATCCTGTGTCGTGTGTCCGCTCTAATTGCTGGGATGAAGTAGAGTCACCTTCATTGACAGCCTCATTGAAGCAACATAGAGGAGGAGCAAGACAACCAGAGAAATCAGAAAAGAGAGACTGGTAAAGAATTTATGGTTGACAAAACTATGACTATCTATTATAAATTAATACATTATTTTTGTTGCTTTAAGCAAGTTATTTAATACCTTTGATCCTATTTCCCCATCTGGGGGCAAAAAATATTCACGATTGCTGTAAAGCTCAAATGATCTTATATATGTAAAGTTGCTTTGTAAAATATGAAACTATATACCTTGTTATATGTTAGCAATTATTAAATCTAAATTAATCCATCAGTGGCTGATAAAATTTGGGTAGTTACAGAGGCTGACTTTTTGTGACTTATAACAATGGCATTAGGTGTGGACAAAAGTCAGTCAAAGAGTTAATGACTTCAGCAAGAGAGAAGAAAAATCTTCCTGAAGATCAAGGTTTATATTATTAATCACATGCTTATATGAGTAATGACTAGAGGTGCATACTTTGGGAAGGATTGTTTGAGGGAACAATGTTATCAATGAAGGAAATAGTTAAAACTTCATAGATGATCAGTTGGATTTGAGTCTCTAATTTACCTATGTGTATTAGTTATCTACTGTCGTGTAACAATATTACCACAAACTTAGCAGCTTAAAACAACACACGTTTATTATCTTCAAATGTCTGTGAAATCAGGAGTCCAGACATGGCTTAGCTGGGTTCTCTGCAAGACTGCAATCAAAGTATTGCCCAGGGCTGGGTTATCATCTTGCTCTGCTGGAGAATAATCCACTTCCAAGTTCACATGGTTGTTGGCAGCATTCAGTTCTTTGCAGACTGTTGGACTGAGGAAATAAGTTTCTTGCTGGCTATTGGCTGGAGGCCATCCATCTTCTTCAGTCCCTTGCTGGTTGTTGGCCAGAGGCCTCGCCAGCATGGCAGCTTAGTTCATCAAAGCTAGCAAGGGAGAGAGGCCCCAGCAAGATGTATGTTACAATCTTATGTAATGTAATCACCTTTGCCACACTCGGTTGGCCAGAAGCAAGTCACAGGTCCTGTCCATATGCAAGGAGAGGGGATTACGCAAAGATATGAGCACCAGGTGTGGATTATTAGAATCTGTTCACCACACCATGACAGCCTGTTCTTTCTCAATAGTCAGATTTGCAAAAGAATAATTTTTAAAAATTGCTTAACTCTCTGTACTTAATAAATAATATGCTTTACATATGTAAGTCACGTTACAAGATCCCTATTCATGGATAGATCTTGAAATGCTAGAGAGGTCACACATCAAGAAAGGTCATAAGTTCATTCTTTAATAAAGATAAATTATTTAATAAAATAATCTATATGTTAATTTCATTTTCAAGGAAGTGTTTGTGAAGAACTGCACAGTGGGAAAATACTTTTAAAGTCACACCTAGGGAGGGGTCAGATATTTTTCTTAAGGCAGGTTACGGTAAATAGAAAAATTCCTATCTTAGTCAGTGTGCATTTGTGCATCTCATCAAAGAATCTCAAAGAAAGTTTCAGGATTTTTCTGATGTTGTATCTAGCTTTAATGTGGTAGGATATGGTAGTCTGAAGCTATGTACCCCCGGAAAAACATGTTCTTAAACTTAATCCATTCCTGTATGTGTGAACTCATTGTAAGTAGGACCTTTTGATGAGGTTGCTTCAGTTAAAGTGTGACCTGACTCAGTCAGGATGGGCCTTGATCCTATTATTGGAGTCTTTTGTAAGAAGAATAAAATTCAGAGAGAAAGAAAGAGAGAGAGAGAGAAAGCCACAAAAATCAAGAATCTGAAGGTCAGCGAAACCCTGAAGGGAAGGGAGAAGCCAGTCTGTTGTCATGTGATGGAGGAACCCACCAAGATTACCAGCGGCCAGCCCCAGAACACCAGACTTTGGGAAGAAAGCATCTCCTTGATAATGACTTGATTTGGACTTTTTCCTGACCTCAAATGGTGAGCCAATATATTTCCATTGTTTAAGCCAACCCATTGCATGGTATTTGATTAAGCATCCAAGGAAATAAAACATAGGACTTCCTATTTATTTCCTTCTTAAACTTTGATGTGAGTTGATTGGGATGTCTTGCCAACAGTTTTTTTTTTGTTTGTTTTTATTTCATAAAAGTTTAATACAGAATATATAAACAACACCTACAACACATCAACAAAAAGGTAAACCATCCAATTTTTAAAATGGACATAACACTTGAATAAACATTTCTCTAAAGCAGATATAAAAATATTAGTTAGGCACATAAAAAGATATACAGCTTCACTAGCCATTAGGGAAATGCCTAGCAAATCTATAATGAAATATAATTTCACACCACTAGAATGGATAATATCTTTTTTTGTTTGTTTTGTTTTTTTTGTTTTTTTAAATCTTCATTTTATTGAGATATATTCACATACCACGCAGTCATACAAAACAAATCGTACATTCGATTGTTCACAGTACCATTACATAGTTGTACATTCATCACCTAAATCAACCCCTGACACCTTCATTACCACACACACAAAAATAACAAGAATAATAATTAAAGTGAAAAAGAGCAATTAAAGTAAAAAAGAACACTGGGTGCCTTTATCTGTTTGTTTGTTTGTTTGTTTCCTTCCCCTATTTTTCTACTCATCCATCCATAAACTAGACAAAGGGGAGTGTGGTCCTTATGGCTTTCCCAATCCCATTGTCACCCCTCATAAGCTACATTTTTATACAATTGTCTTCGAGATTCATGGGTTCTGGGTTGCAGTTTGATTGTTTCAGGTATCTACCACCAGCTACCCCAATTCATTAGAACCTAAAAAGGGTTGTCTAAATTGTGCTTAAGACTGCCCACAAGAGTGACCTCTCAGCTCCTTTTGGAATCTCTCTGCCACTGAAGCTTATTTCATTTCCTTTCACATCCCTCTTTTGGTCAAGAAGATGTTCTCCGTCCCACGATGCCGGGTCTACGTTCCTCCCTGGAGTCATAGTCCACGTTGCCAGGGAGATTCACTCCCCTGGGTGTCTGATCCCACGTAGGGGGGAGGGCAGTGATTTCACCTTTCAAGTTGGCTTAGGTAGAGAGAGAGGGCCACATCCAAGCAACAAAGAGGCATTCGGGAGGAGGCTCTTAGGCACAATTATAGGGAGGCCTAACCTCTCCTTTGCAGCAACAGTCTTCCCAAGGGCAAATCCTGTGGTAGAGGGCTCAACCCATCAAACCACCAGTCCCCTATGTCTGTGTTCATGTTAACAACCATTGAGATGGGGTATGCCAATACCCCTGCATTCTCCACAGGCTCCTCAAGGGGGCTCTACATATTTTTTTCCTTGTTTTTTTTAACTTTTTTTTTTTTTTAATCAACTGTATGAAAAATAAAAAAATAAAAAAACAAAAAAATAATTAGAAAAAAACATACAATAAAAGAAGATTTCAAAGAGACTATAACAAGGGAGTAAGAAAAAGACAATTAGCCTAAGATAACTACTTTACTTCCAACATGTTCCTACTCTACCCCAAGAAAGTTACCTAATATAGCAACATTTCTGTGAACTTGTTCCTACTATACCCATCAGAAATTAACAGACCATAGTCATTCCTGGGCATTCCCAGAACGTTAAATTTACCCAGGATGGCTTATCTGTTCTTCTTGGATTATTGTTCCCCCTTCCTTAATTGCTCTCTACTGCTAGTTCCCCTACATTCTACATTATAAACCATTTGTTTTACATTTCTCGAAGTTCACATTAGTGGTAGCATATAATATTTCTCTTTTTGTGCCTGGCTTATTTCGCTCAGCATTATGTCTTCAGGGTTCATCCATGTTGTCATATGTTTCACGAGACCGTTCCTTCTTACTGCCTTGTAGTATTCCATCGTGTGTATATACCACATTTTATTTATCCACTCATCTGTTGAAGGACATTTGGGTTGTTTCCATCTCTTGGTAATTGTGAATAATGCTGCTATGAACATTGGCGTGCAGATATCTGTTCGTGTCACTGCTTTCCGATCTTCTGGGTATATACCGAGAAGTGCAATCGCTGGATCGAATGGTAACTCTATATCTAGTTTTCTAAGGAACTGCCAGACTGACTTCCAGAGTGGCTGAACCATTATACAGTCCCACCAACAATGAATAAGAGTTCCAATTTCTCCACATCCCCTCCAGCATTTGTAGTTTCCTGTTTGTTTAATGGCAGCCATTCTAATCGGTGTGAGATGGTATCTCATTGTGGTCTTAATTTGCATCTCTCTAATAGCTAGTGAAGCTGAACACTTTTTCATGTGTTTCTTGGCCATTTGTATTTCCTCTTCAGAGAACTGTCTTTTCATATCTTTTGCCCATTTTATAATTGGGCTGTCTGTACTATTGTCATTGAGTTGTAGGATTCTTTATATATGCAAGATATCAGTCTTTTGTCAGATACATGGTTTCCAAAAATTTTTTCCCATTGAGTTGGCTGCCTCTTTACCTTTTTGAGAAATTCCTTTGAGGTACAGAAACTTGTAAGCTTGAGGATTTCCCATTTATCTATTTTTTCTTTTGTTGCTTGTGCTTTGGGTGTAAAGTCTAGGAAGTGTCCACCTAATACAAGGTCTTGAAGATGTTTTCCTACATTATCTTCTAGGTTTATGGTACTTTCTTTTATATTGAGATCTTTGGTCCATTTTGAGTTAATTTTTGTGTAGGGTGTGAGGTAGGGGTCCTCTTTCATTCTTTTGGATATGGATATCCAACTCTCCCAGCCCCATTTGTTGAAAAGACCATTATGACCCAGTTCTGTGACTTTGGGGGCCTTATCAAAGATCAGTCAGCCATAGATCTGGGGGTCTATCTCCGAATTCTCAATCCTTTTCCATTGATCTATATGTCTACCTTTGTGACAGTACCATGCTGTTCTGACAACTGTGGTTTTATAATAAGCTTCAAAGTCAGGGAGTGTAAGTCCTCCCACTTCGTTTTTCTTTTTTAGAGTGTCTTTAGCAATTCAAGGCATCTAGTCTTTCCAAATAAACTTGATAACTAGCTTTTCCAAGTCTGCAAAGTAGGTTGTTGGAATTTTGATTGGCATTGCATTGAATCTGTAGATGAGTTTGGGGAGAATTGACATCTTAATGACATTTAGCCTTCCTATCCATGAACAGGGAATAATTTTCCATCTTTTAAGGTCCCCTTCTATTTCTTTTAGTAGAGTTATGTAGTTTTCTTTGTATAGGTCTTTTACGTCTTTGGTTAAGTTTATTCCTAGTTACTTGATTTTTTTTAGTTGCTATTGAAAATGGTGTCTTTTTCTTGAGTGTCTCTTCAGTTTGTTCATTTCTAGCATATAGAAACATTACTGACTTATGTGCATTAATCTTGTATCCCGCTACTTTGCTAAATTTGTTTATTAGCTCTAGTAGCTGTATCGTTGATTTGTCTGGGTTTTCCAGATATAAGACCATATCATCTGCAAACAATGACAGTTTTACTTCTTCCTTTCCAATTTGGATGCCTTTTATTTCTTTGTCTTGCCGGATTGCCCTGGCTAGCACTTCCAGCACAATGTTGAATAACATGCTGGCTGTGGGTTTTTCATATATGCTCTTTATCATATTGAGGAAGTTTCCTTCAATTCCTACCTTCTGAAGTGTTTTTATCAAAAACAGATGTTGGATTTTGTCAAATGGTTTTTCAGCATCTATTGAGATGATCATTTGATTTTTCCCTTTCGAATTGTTAATGTGTCATAATACATTGATTGATTTTCTTATGTTGAACCATCCTTGCATGCCTGGAATGAACTCTACTTGGTCATGGTGTATGATTTTTTTAATGTGTCTTTGGATTCGATTTGCAAGTATTTTGTTGAGGATTTTTGCATCTATATTCATTAGGGAGATTGACCAGTAGTTTTCCTTTTTTGTAGCATCTTTGCCTGATTTTGGTATTAGATCGATGTTAGCTTCATAAAATGAGTTAGGTAGTGTTCCATTTTCTTCAACGTTTTGAAAGAGTTTAAGTAAGATTGGTGTCAGTTCTTTCTGGAAAGTTTGGTAGAATTCCCCTGTGAAGCCATCTGGCCCTGAGCATTTATTTGTGGGAAGATTTTTGATGACTGATTGGATCTCTTTGCTTGTGATGGGTTGGTTGAGGTCTTCTGTTTCTTCTCTGGTCAGTCTAGGTTGTTCATATGTTTCCAGGAAATTGTCCATTTCCTCTACATTATCCAGTTTGTTTCCATACAGTTGTTCATAGTATCCTCTTATAATTTTTTTAATTTCTTTGGGATCTGTAGTTATGTCACCCTTTTCATTCATTATTTTGTTTATATGGGTCTTCTCTCTTTTTGATTTTGTCAGTCTAGCTAGGGGCTTGTCAATCTTGTTGATCTTCTCAAAGAACCAATTTTTGGTGATATTTATCCTCTCTATTGTTTTTTTGTTCTCTATGTCATTTATTTCTGCTTTAATCCTTGTTATTTCTTTTCTTCTACTTGGTTTAGGATTGGTTTGCTGTTCATTTTCTAGCTTCTTCAGTTGATCCATTAGTTCTTTGATTTTGGCTCTTTCTTCCTTTTTAATATATGCATTTAGTGCTATAAATTTCCCCCTCATTACTGCTTTTGCTGCCTCCCATAGGTTTTGGTATGTTGTGTTCTCATTTTCATTCGTCTCTATATATTTAGCAATTTCTCTTGCTATTTCTTCTTTAACCCACTGATTGTTTAGGAGTGTGTTGTTTAACCTCCAGGTATTTGTGAATTTTCTAAGTCTCTGATGGTTATTGACTTCTAATTGTATTCCATTGTGGTCAGAGAATGTGCTTTGAATAATTTCAATCTTTTTAAATTTATGGAGCCTTGTTTCATGTCCCGGCATATGATCTATTCTGGAGAAAGTTCCATGAGCACTAGAAAAGTATGTGTATCCTGGTGATTTGGGATGTAATGTCCTGTATATGTCTGTTAAATCTAATTCATTTATCAGATTGTTTAGGTTTTCAGTTTCCTTATTGGTCTTCTGTCTGGTTGATCTATCTATAGGAGAGAGTGATGTGTTGAAGTCTCCCACAATTATTGTGGAAACATCAATTGCTTCCTTTAGTTTTGCCAGTGTTTCTCTTGTGTATTTTGTGGCACCTTGATTGGGTGCATAAACATTTATGATTGTTATTTCTTCTTGTTGAATTGCCCCTTTTATTAGTATGTAGTGGCCTTCTTTGTCTCTCAAAACATCCCTGCATTTAAAGTCTATTTTATCTGAGATTAATATTGCTACACTTGCTTTCTTTTGGCTGTAGCTTGCATGAAATATTTTTTTCCATCCTTTCACTTTCAATTTCTTTGTGTTCCTGTGTCTAAGATGAGTCTCTTGTACGCAACATATTGATGGTTCATTTTTTTAAATGCATTCTGTGAATCTATATCTTTTAATTGGGGAGTTTAATCCATTTACATTCAACGTTATAACCGTGAAGGCATTTCTTGAAGCAGCCATCTTATCCTTTGGTTTATGTTTGTCATATATATTTTTCCCCTCTCTCTATTAATATCCTTTAATGTACCCATACAAATCTCTTTAGTCCTGACCTTTCTCCAAGTCTCTCTCTCCTTTCTTTGTTTCTCTGTCTGTAGGGCTCCCTTTAGTATCTCCAGTAGGGCAGGTCTCTTGTTAGCAAATTCTCTCAGCATTTGTTTGTCTGTGAAAAATTTAAGCTCCCCCTCAAATTTGAAGGAGAGCTTTGATGGATAAAGTATTCTTGGTTGGAAATTTTTCTCACTTAGAATTTTAAATATATCGTACCACTGCCTTCTCGCCTCCATGGTGGCTGCTGAATAGTCACTACTTAGTCTTACGCTGTTTCCTTTGTATGTGGTGAATTGCTTTTCTTTTGCTGCTCTCAGAACTTACTCCTTCTCTTCCGTGTTTGACAGTGTGATCAGAATATGTCTCGGAGTGGGTTTATTTGGATTTATTCTATTTGGAGTTCTCTGAGCATTTATGATTTGTGTATTTATGTTGTTTAGAAGATTTGGGAAGTTTTCCCCAACAATTTCTTTGAATACTTTTCCTAGACCTTTACCATTTTCTTCCCCTTCTGGAACACCAATGAGTCTTATATTTGGACATTTTATATTATCTATCATATCCTTGAGGTCCATTTCGATTTTTTTGATTTTTTTCCCCATTCTTTCATTTGTGCTTTCATTTTCCATTCTGTCATGTTCCAGATCACTGATTCGTTGTTCAACTTCCTCTAGTCTTGTACTATGAGTATCCAGAATCTTTTTAATTTGGTCAACAGTTTCTTTAATTTCCATAAGATCATCTTTTTTTTTAATTTAGTCTTGCAATGTTTTCTTTATGCTCTTCTAGGGTCTTCTTGATATCCTTTGTATCCTGTACTATGGTCTCATTGTTCATCCTTAGTTCTTTGATTAATTGCTCTAGGGACTGTGTCTCTTCTGATCTTTTGGTTTGGGTGCTTGGACTTGGGTTATCCATATCGTCTGGTTTTTTCATATGCTTTATAATTTTCTGTTCTTTTTGGCCTCTTGGCATTTGCTTAACTTGATAGAGTTCTTTTAGGATTTGTAGACCAATTGAAGTCCTTATCTCTAGTTTATCAGATCTACAGCTTCATGGAGTACACTTTCTCTAACTAACCAGCAGATGGCATCCACGAGCCACCTGTTCACCACAAGCCAGTTCTCCCCTGCTTTGCCTTTGTGGTGAGTGGGGGAGTGAGTCTTGTGGGGTTCAATTGGTGTACCAAGCTTGCGTATGTAGTTTGTATTGCTTGCCCTGTATATGGGGCATGTGTCTGGGTGGTCAGGGAGGTAGGGGCTGGCTCTAACAATCAAATCTCCCTGGTGTTCCTGGAATTTTAAAGCTGCTGCAATAGTCTAATCCTTCAGTTCAGTCCTGCCACAGTTTGTCTCTGCCACTGACCCAGAAGTCCTTGGTTTTGGTGTATGGCCCCTGAGACTTGCGAGTGGGTCCCTCTTCCAGGCCATGCACCCCCTGGTCCTCTGTTGAGGGATGACTGTGCTATGTCACAGGTGAGTGCCATCCCCTTAGGGTGGTTCTGGGTTGCTGGGCTGTGTAGGGAGGCTTCCAGTCTGCTGAAATGATGGCTGAATGGGGCTTTGTTAATTCACACTGCTCCACCTTCCCAACTCTGGGACAACCAGCTGAGGATGCAGGGAAGGCTAATGTCCATGCCCAGTTTTGTGGTGTGTGCCTGTTATTTGAAGCACTTCCGTCACACTGGGTTGTCTGGGGCAGCTCTGGGCTATGGGGCTGGCGATGGGCAGGAGTGTTACCTGTCCACCAGGATGATGGCTGTGAGCGGACACCCCCCTTTTCTTGGGAAGTTGTGGTGTTTAGTGAATTTTCTTAGCCACTGGATTATTGCCTTTTGTCTCAGAGCTCTCTTAGTTCTGCTCTTGTCTTCACCTGCCCAAATTGCAAGTCATTGAGGCTTTCTGTATTGGGCTTCTTAGAGTAATTGTTTTAGAAACAGGAAAAAAAAAGATTAAAAAAAAAAAAAAAGCCGTCCTCGCAGATCTAATGGGTTATTGAAATGCTAAGAGACAAAGCAATTAGGGCCATTAAGGAAAGATCCATGGGGCAGAGAGATCAGTTTTTCTTCGGGATTTGCATATGAGCCTCAGGCCCTGAGCTCTGCCCTTCCCCTTTCTATGTTCACCAGAACTCCAAAAAGCCTCCGCTTTTATTTTGGAGTTTTTCTTGCTGTTTTTTGCTATGCTTATCTCTTCTCTGCTGGGCTGGCTGCTCTCAGATTCTCTGATGTCTGGTCTCAGTCTATCTATGGTTGGAGTTTGGATCAGTAGAATGAGTTTCTGATAAGAGCTGCCACTGCAGTTCTCCCTTCTCCTTCCCAGCGCAGACAGCCCGTCCTCCCACAGGACTGAGCCTGGCAGGGAGGGGCACGGGTCCCCTGGCCCCAAAAACTTACAGATTTCTCTGATCTCAGCAGTTCGACATGTTCATGAGTGTTGTATGAAGTATGCCCAAAGTCAAATTGCTCTGGGGTGTCCAGTCCACACAGTTCCTGGCTTTCTACCTACTTTCCTGGAGGAGTAACTAAAACACACAACTCACCAATCCGCCATCTTCGCCAACAGTTTTTTAGTCCATAATTTCTAATTAATGAATTTCCTCATTTAGTGATCGAATTGCTTTAGACAAATGAAAGTAAAACTTCCTGATAGTATGAAGATTTCTTTTGGGCTGATTTTTGGATCTTTTGTCTTTGAGAAGAATGTTGGCTTGCAACTCTATTGAGTTACCAAAAGCAATAATTTAAGTTATGGTCATTCATTATCACTAGAGACTTCTCAATCAACTGGGGTTAAAAACCTGTTTTGAGGTATTGAGTCATTTGAGATATAATTTGTTTAGGGCATAGATCATTTCGTAGTGCTGCCTCCCTCCCCCCAGCCTTGCGCTGGGAATTTTTGTTCCTGTTTATGGAAATAATAAAAGATAGAAAAACAAAGAAATATAAAATGGGGAAAGAATAGCAGAAGTATCTGATATAGTGAAAGCAACAACAAAAAATTCTGGTAAGTACAAAATCAACTCTTTTGAGTTAAAATAAATTTAAACGATTAATAAATCCTCTGTGTGTCTGGTGACATGATTGAGTTTCTTTGGATGAATTTTGTAGGGGAGGTCAGGATGGATCGTTTGGGTCCTTATTGAGGGTTTAGGGGGAAAAAGACAGTCAGGGACAGAGTTCTTTGGTACGTACCAGGAGGACTCAAGAGAGTGGTAATCAGGGCTGGCAAGGTCAACAGTTCCCTCGCCAAGTCAGCACAGACATAATACAGCGTATCCCTAAATTAACAGTGAATTTTTTGTATCAAGTCAACGTTCTGTTTGTTTGTTTTTTTTAAGATGTCAGAATACAGTCTCTGGAGTCAGATCCATTTTATTTGCAATACGATTCTGGGCAATTTACTTACCTTTATCCCAGCTTAGGTTTTCTTATCAATGAAAAGGGGCTATGATTGAAAGTTTGTTGTGAGACTTAGATTAAAAAAATGATAAATGTGGTGCACCTGGCTAGATTTCACACACAGCAAATTATCAGTAAGTGGTAGCTGCTGCCATTTTAACTATATCTATGTCTTGCCTTAGTTTTTTCACTTGTACAATGGGAGTGATTAAGTATAACTCTTTCTTGGTGAAAGTATTTGAGTTTAAATAGCATCTTTATTTAAATACCCTTAAGTAAAATGCCATATGAGATAATACTGTCAATAAAATAATAGCGTGCCCAATGCTTGGCATACTCATCAAGCACACCTTATTTATTCAGAATCAACATTTTCATTTAAAATGTTGGCCATCTAAATTTCCAAGCAATTAACTTTAAACTTTAATAGCTGGTCTTCTAGAGCAAAAACAAATATAATTGCAAAAATTGTTAAAGCAAAAATTATGAAAATAGTTCTAAATTGAAATATCCTTCTTTGGTCCTTCAGTGGTTTACTGAGCACCAGTAACATGTCCATACAGTGCTGGATATAGGAGATAAAATGATGAATAAAAAACTGGTCACTACTCTTAAGGAACTTAATGTAGTAGGGAGAGAGGCATGTAAAGAGACGGCCCCAACATGGGGGTGATTCTGCAAAGGCTTTTGTAACAGGAGACAGAGCAATTAACTCTCCTGAAGCTCCCTGGGAAGATTTCCTTGAAGAGAAGACATGTGAAAAGGGTGATGAAGATGAACACAAGTTTTTAGAGAAAAGGCAAGCAGGAGGAGGAACAGGGTTTCCAGGAGGAAAGAGTGATGTGAGCAAAGTGGCACAGAGCTGACAAAAGATCCGACATAACTAGGAAAAAAGCAAGAAATTCATTGTATTTGGAGCATAGACTACATGGAAAGAAGCAGAAGTATTGGGGATCAGATTATGAAATCTATTGAGACCAGCTAAATAGATTACATTTCATTTTACAGATTATGGGAAGCCAGTTGGGGTTTATAAGCAAGGGAGTGATAAGATTAACCTTGATCTCCAAGGAATATCATCATTCCCTTTTAGCTTGCTATTATTATATTTCAACACGTTAGTTTTAATGAAGCTTCTAGGCTCCCAGGTTCAGGTGGGGATGAGAGGACAGAAGCTTTTCCATAGCCCACATCCTCTTCTAGGCTGGCAACAGCTGCTCTTCTAGGAGGCTGTAATCTCCAAGGAGAACAGTGGCGCCATCAGGCAGAGAGCATATTTTGGAGAAAGCATGTACCATTTTTCATTTTTCTGATTTTGTGCTCATGTTTTAATATTAAGAAGATCAACTTTTTCAGCTGAAATGAAAATTGTCACAATCCTCGGAGGCAATTCAGGTTAAAAGCAGATTTTGCATGTTTTATCCAAAGTGGAGGCATTCCTCTGAGAACTGGGAATTCTCAAAGCACTTTGTCTATGGTAGAGAAGCCCAAAGGGCTATGGGTTCAAGTAGTTTTTCCTGTGTATTCCTTACTTCCATGTAAAAATGCACCATAAAACTTTATATAGTACATCTCTATGGAAATAAAAGGGACAATGAGAAAATAAATATGCAGAAAGGGAAAAGACAACATATAAGAATTCTTATTTCAAGGATGATACCAAAATCCTTCCATCCCGGTGGAGTCACTGTAAAATCCAACACAGAATCAGGCATTCTATTTCCTTTTTCTTCTCCATGAATAACCCACCTCATGGGAAAATTCACTGGCATTCCAGATACTTAAACAGATTTAAACAAAAGAATATCAACCATGCCAACTTCTCTTTTGTTTCTCATTTGCTTATTCATTCATCCATTCAACCAACAAATTTTTTTCAATGCCCTCATGTGCATGCCAGGCACTGGCTGGAGAGACAGGCAGATCAAAAGAGATTTTCTATCCTCACAGAGCTTCAATCTACTAAGGGAGAGAAATATGAAATAAATTCTAATAAAGCTGCAAATATTATAATCCAGAGGCCATTGGGGATGCCCCTGTCCCTGTGAGGTAAATAACATTGACTGGAACTTCCCAGATCCATGTTCTGTGGTGGTTGGAAATTCTGCTCAGCATGTTCCTGGGGACTTCCCAACTCGTGGTGTCCTCTGCTTTCTGTGGCAACACAGTCACTGCTCTGCCCATCTTTCAACCAAGACATCAACACGCTCCTGTCCCCATTTCCACAACAAACTCACATAAATCATTTGTAAGTGTGGCTTATTTTAATGAAATTTTCAGTGTGATGAGGACATCCTGAAGCATGCTGAGCACAGCAAATGAATGTAAAAAAAAAAAAATAGTATTTGGATATTCACGTTTTTAAAGCCACTCCACCTTCTTACCGGACATTCATCTCTCTGCAATACCCAGCCTTCCACCATCTCACTGTTTCCATCTTCTTCCACTTCCCTTCTCACCTTTCCCTTTGCTTCCCTGCTCCCCCTGCCCCATTGCTCAGAAGCAAGCAAGCAACCAGCCAACCAGCATCACCACAAAAACAATTAACAAGGAACAATTCTCTTTTATTCTTTCATAAAGCCTGATCATCTCTTTTTGTTTCTTGGTTTCCTGAAGACATCCATGCTCTCAGGGTTATACCTTCTAATCCAAAAGGCTTGTCTATGTATTTTACTCAGCAGAAATATTTGTCTCCCTAAGAAAAATTCTGTTGCCATCTGTTGATATGTGTTGTTTAGACCAGATATATTGCAAATTATGATGCATGCTGTGATGGAAAAGTAGGAGGTTCAATAAAGTACAACATTAGACCAGTGTGGCCTGGTTTAAATTGGAAAAGCAAGGAAAGAAAGCTTCTCTGAGAAAGTATAAAATTTCTGAAGCCCATTAGCCAGGCACAAAGAGTGGGGGAATAGCATTCCCAGAAGGGAACAACCCGCACAAAGGTCTGGAGATGGGATGGAGTTTGGTGCACTGGACAAACTGAAAAGCGGCCAGTGTGGCTGGATCCCGAAGAGCAAGAGGTAGAAAGAAGGGAATGAGGGTGGAGAGTAAGCAGGGAGAGATGGTACAGGGTCCTGTGGGCCACATTACTTCTATTTTTAGGTTCCTGGCTCTTCCCTAACAAATGAAAGGACTTCACGGTTCGTTTCTTCGAAACTTCAAGTTTATTGTTTTTCAAAACAGAAACAGTCATGCCCAAACTGGCCAACTTATATAGACACACACACACACACACACACACACACTCAAACACACACCCACACAAATGTTACACAGAGCATCTTCCCTGAGGGCCATATAATTTGGCATTATTAAGAAGTCTATCCTGTAGCCGTATATATGATTCTGGGTAATGAGCTGAAAATTATCTTCACATCCATTTCCCACCACAGGACTGTTTCCTGGGGAGAGACCTGGAATATGAGGGTTTCTGTAAAAGCTTTAAAAAATGTTGCCTGCCTGCAGAGCATGAATTCTCTATCAGGTTTCAGGGTTCATATCTGCCCAGCTGACACACCTATTTCCCGCCAAGAGTAAAAGCTTTTTCCTCCACCCTGTGCCTTACCATTGGCAAAGGAATGGCAGGAATGAATCTGACTTCCGTTTACCACTGGGGTAAACAGCCCCCATGTTGTGTTCTGGTAGAAAGATATTTTTTCAGGTTCAGTCTGACCCCATGCATTTATAGGTACTGAAAATGACACACACACATATATTGTGGACATTGCGGCCACTGCTCACTGCCAATGTTAATCTCACACTCACTACTTTACACATCACAGTAGATTCATATAATCGTGCTGAGGTGCTCATTCTGTCATTTTCTTGAAATAAGTTATTTTGTTTGCTCATCCAACCCTATCTACCCCAAACTACCTTATTTTTCTTCTCCAGGCTCACTTTTCAACTACTAATAATGATGCCTTTTAAGCTCTCTTTTTATTGAAAGTAATAAATAAACCATCTTCAGGTGGTTTCATGTTTGTATAAGAATCACCAGGAAATACATTTGCATGCTCACAGTGTCAGGTGTTCAGGAATTCATTTCAGTAGGAACAACATTCACTGACCAGAGAAAGAAAACTTTCCATTTATAATTATATGCTAGTCATATACAATTGCAACTTTCCATGTAATATAATACTTTAAAATTAAGATAGTTTGAGGAAACATTATCTTCAGTGGCTCTTCTTCAAAATGAAGCCACTGGCCATTTGCTGAGACCAGGTTTGCTGGAAGTGCTAAGATTCTGTTCGACCATCCTGTGAGTCGATGCTTATGGCAGAACTTTGACTACTAGTATCAGTGATTTCATAGGACTTTTGATCTTTGGCAAAGTTGATGAAAACCTGATTTTTCAAGAGAAATAAAGCAGTTAGTGCCTAGTAAACCAGAGGAAGCAATAAGGTTAATTGATATGCCATTCAAATACACAATGGAAGAGCAAATAAGAAAACTGGATTTTATAAGAGTGTGCCCACGCACATATACAGTTTTTTTAACTGTTCACATTTAACTGAGGTTTAAAAATTTTATCTATATCTATGACTATGACTATATTTATAATCACAATGCAAATATAAAGCCATGGTTAAATATCTATAGTGACATATCTATATTATCTACATCATTTTCTTTTTCAAGTATAAACAAGGAGCCCAAGCCCTGCCCTTACCAAATGAATGTATTATAATGTTAAGAGAAACTTCACTAGTGGTAATGTTGACAGAAATTTCACTAGTTTCAAGAGTTAATACACTAAAGTAAAATTTATGTAGAAAGCACATAATAATATGTTCACTAAACTGATTACTTAATGTGCAGACTTTCATTACTTTGTTTAAAATCATTACGTCTATTAGTCATAGATTCAACCAAAAACTATTTATTGAGAGTCTATTTTGTGCCAAGCATGGCATTGGTAGTTGGTCAGAAGTCAAAGATTGTTAGATATGAAAAGATGGGAACTTCAACACCACCACTAAAACTTCTGGGTTGACAAAGTCATAATTGCCTAAAGCTCCCCTTAAAATGCCCAAAGCACCCATAAAAAATTGTTGATAAAATGCAATGCCATACATTGATTCATAGTTAGAGGCCCTTAAGGCCTTACTTTCAGACTCATTCCAATGATGGATGCGACCAAAGGTTATATGTATCAGGTTGGTTGAGCTGTACAAATTAAATCAATACAAAGTTGATGAAGGATGACCTATGAAAACTCCAGTTATTAAATGTAAATATAATTAAGGCAAATGATATAAATGCAACAAAATAATTCTGAATTTGCCACCTTAATTGCCTGAATTTAGCATCTCTAAAGATCTGGCACCGAATTTTCTCTAGATACTCCCATTCTACCCTAATTCAGGAAGTCAATCAAAAGAAATGTTCTTTTAAAAATATAGCAAGAAGAAAGAAAGCATCAATAACTACTTGCTTCATAAATGAAAGTAATGCTTTGTTGCTTTATGCATACATATAACCTGATGGAGATGGATATCTTATGGAATGGAAAATCTTCTTTTCTTCATTAAAAACTATTTAATAGTTTTCACATTTTTTTTTTAACATCCTCAAATGCAGTTAGAAATAAATTAAGCTTTTTTGCTAAGTTTTGCCAGGTGCAAGATTAGAAATTGCTTCATTTAAAAACAAATTGAATGTCATTAAAAAGAAATAACCAGAATGCATAATAATTAATATATGACATTGTACACATAGACGAGGGTATCGATCTTACCTCTTCCAGAGTAGTCTGACTCACTAAGAAATTTGTGATATTTAAAGCTGCCTTGTTGGTTTCCAACAGATCAAAAATGTTTGCTACTCCTCCTGCTGTGACTGGCACATGATACTCTAGCATGCTAAGGTGCTGATCCTGTGGAAACCAAGGGAAAAACTTATTTTTGCCTTGTCAGGTAATATTGACTTCGCTAGACATAACTTTACCAAAAGCTAAGGAAAATACTGAATTTCATTCCACTGGAAATGATGTGAGAGTGTAAATAATGAGTATGTTTTCAAACTAACAGCTTCCAAAGGTGAAATGAAAAGTTCTATGAATGTCAAAGAGAAAATAAATTAAAAACCTAATAAAATCTCCAAAGTGTTCTACATTCATGGGCATTTATGAAATCATTACAGTCTTGCTTGGAAAAAAAAATTGGAATGGTATTTCACAGGTCAGGTAATGCTCAGCACACATAAGCTTTTTCAGAAATCACTATTAGAAATTTCATCCTTATGGTAGCCTTGTTTCTAAAGGCTAGAAGTTAGCTATTTTCAGCTCATATTGGCTAAGGATGCTATTTTCAAGAACATTATCTAAGAAAAAACCTCTTTCAGATAATGCCTCGTTCTTCCTCAACTCACCCTAAAATTTTTTTTCTTTATTTTGGTCAATAGCATCACCATCTACCTAAAAATCTGATCTTATTTCCTGGATTATCTTCAACACCTTGTTTTTCTGCATATTTTATCAGTTACCATATCCTATTTAGTTTTCCTCTGCAATTTTCCTCTCAAACGCAAACTTTCCTCTCTCAAGATTCTACCTCCAAGATTGTTGACTCTTACATCACTCCACGTCTGAGTTACCACAACAGCTTCTTCACAAACCTAGAACCTATATGCATCCCTTAATTATGACACAAAACAACTACAATAACCTTTCCTAAACACTAGTTCAGTCAGGATGCTTTCTTACTCCAGAAGTTACTTCTGCAAGCTTTTGCAGAAGAGATCAAAACTGCGTCTCATCAAAACCTCTCCTCACCCCTTTGTTCGTTACCTCCTCCCAAGGAATTGTTTTTGCATCGTAATCTGTCACTGCAATCAAGTCATCTTGCTTATTTTTATCCCCAAATTGTTTTTGCTATTTCCCGTATAGAAGTATTTCCCTTTCTATTTCCCGTCTGGAGGTATATACCTTGTATAGGACTGGTCCCCTGAGGGGCAGACTAAGGGAGAATATAGTCACATCATTCAGTGAATGAACAGATTTCAACCCAGAAATTCACTAAAAGAAAAAACATTACAACCAACACAACTTGTGTGAGAAAATGTGCCCATTAATTTTTAAATTAGATTTTCATTTAGTTGATAGAGAAAGGGCTTTGATAATAATCATAAAAGCTATTATTTCCTGGAGAAGTTAGCTATGGCCTGGGGAGGATCTCTTAAAGGTATTTTGTAGAGATAAAGAATTGTTTTTAAAAATGCACTCTATTTTTTTTTCTCTAAAATCACTTCATATTAATATTGTGACATAGTTCATGAAGTGTCTGTATGAGCACTTTGTCATTTAGTTCTCACACCAGTCTTGTGAAGTAGATGTTATAATTCCTGTTTTGCAAATGAGAAAAATGAGGCTCAGAGGCTTCAAACGTCTTGCTGGAAATCATACAGGCAGAACCAGACCTCAGCCTGTCTTTCCAATTTCTTTTCACCATTCCAGACCCAATTTGCTTCTAAAAATAATCATTGCCATAATCATCTTCTACAAATTGCCCGTACATCAAAGATGTTATGATGATGACTTTTTCTGTCAAGGGCATTTATTTTAAGTTTGTGCTATGTGAGATATACATGCATACATGTGTGTGTCCATCCATGGTGTGGATGTTTCTGTAAGAAGAGATCAATTGCATAAACTTTCAACTAGTCTGGGCACTTAAGGACTTGATTTGATTTCCATCCAATCCTGCTCAAATTTTTATGGCTTTATCTTTCAAATGAAGGGAATGAAGGAGATAATCTCTTCCTACTCTGACATTCTGTAACTCTGAAATTTATTTTCCCAAAACAAAACAAAAAAACGCCCTCAGTCATATATACCAAAAATATCTGTCATCCTTCAGTTCCCTACTATATAGAACTGATAAACTAGTAAATGAAGAAAACGTGAAAAGCCTTTGTAAGGAAGAAATAATAAATGCAGGTAGAAGGACTATATTAATGTTAAATAGCTATAAAAATGCTAAAATTAATTTGAAGATTCTGTTTGTTCATACAAAGTGTGCGTCAGGGTATTTTATGTGTCCTGAACTAATACATATGTTAAGATAAGCTAAGGTTGACTTGAAAATGGAGAACATTCAGTATGATGTTAGAGTATGACTATCAAAACCAAATAGAATCAACTGGCGGGACAATCTCTTACTTTCAAGTATGTTTTTGGAAAGTGCAGCTGCATGAACCTTGTCAGGGACTCCATGTTCAATTTGCTATTCTTCAAGTGAACCTTGACAGTAAATCCTCGTCCAAACCTAGAAAGAGAAAGTTCAAGATGTGATATGAGCTGCGTTTTGGTGAAATAGCTCCCCTGGAATTCTAGATAATGAAACAGGGCCCAAGCCAACGATTACAGCTCCTTTTCTTTTATAAAGACTGTCGCTTTGTCATAAAAGTTCAGGGCATACTGCAAACTGGAAATAGTGCAGTGCCATGATTCTTAAATTTATTTTTACCACTGTACAGAGTTATATTCTTTGGAAAAAAGCTGCATTAGAAAGAAAACATAAATCCTTGGCTTGACATCCATGATTTGGCAATTGATGTCAATTTCTAGGGTTAAATACTTTCTAACTTAAAGTAAACAAGGTCTTAAGAGGCAAGTCATTGGAGATCTGGTGTCAGCAATAAAGGTTAAAGTCACTGGGGTTTTAAAAATAATGAATCAATATGTTAGCTAACTGTTTACACCAAGCATAGAGTTTGTAACAAGTCACAGCAGACTCCCTAGAAGCATCCTTTTTACTTTTCTTAGTTAATACTCTTATAAGAAAGTAAAGCTGTTGTGCAGATAGAGCTATAAAATAACATCCTGAAGTTTGAAGATTAATGTTTATATGTATGATTAAATATACACTCTGGTGAATGGAAGCAATTCATTTAATTTTACTTTTATTAATATGATACTTAGGTCTATATACCCAATAGATTCTTGATTGAAAGGTTTTGAATGTGGTGAAAATGTTAAATAGTTTACTGAAAGCCTGTGTAAATGGCAAATGAGCATGCTAGATAAAATCTCTTCCTGCATGTACTTATCAAGGCCAATTTGTTATCGGGAAAAACTCTACAACTGCTTTCCGAGAGTATTTTAGTTATGGATTTTTTTTTTTTTTTTTAACTTTAGGCCTTCTAGGTTGTTGGGCTATTAACTAAAAATACATCAAACTCTCAGAAAAATATTTTTAATTTAAGGTGAGTCAATGATTAGTTCCTCCATCCCAGTTTTACTATTTATTGAAGGACAGGCTGCTGAGATAATCCTTGAAGCTGATTACAGCACCCTTAGGTTGATTATCCAACACTGTACGTTAAAAATATATTTATTCTTCACCTGCTTTTTATGTGCTGCAAAGATCCAATGCATTGGAACCTTCCATTCACCATAATGGCCAACCTGGTGCAAAGAGCTTCACATTCTTCCATGCTGGAAGACAGAGAAAAGAGTCACATCAGCATTTGGGACACAGAAAATTGGAACTACGTTCATGTGGTCCATTATGGCACCTTAGAAATACTATTTTAGCTCCTTAAATTATTTTGTCCCTTGATGAACAACAGAAAAATCCTTTAAGATATAAATTATATGTCTTCAGATAGGGTTAATTACTGTTATTACTATTTCCTTTCAATATGACAAACTTGATGCCATCTCTCTCACCTGAAATGCCCACTTACCAGATCTAACATATCTTTCAAGCTTTGGCTCAAGACCTACCTATCCTAAGAAACTTTCCCAAAATAATCCTGAGCTTTTTGGTTTTTTTTTTTTTTTTGTCCCAACTCTTACTCCATATTTTGTAAGCTTTTATGTATTTGTATTTATAACTAGTTAATCTGTATTTGATTATCTAATCTCTAATTTCATGGACTATGATAACTGGAGGATATCTTAGCTATCACCTGGTCCACGTCATATAAAAGCTAATGAAAATTAAATGACTGGATATCTTAGATATCACCTGGTCCTGTTCATATAAAAACTAATGAAAATTAAATGACTGGCTCCAGAACATATTTGTTTGCTGGGGGTGAAGCTAGAATATAGACAAATCCCTTGATTATAAACAAATCGAGTACTTTTTCTTCTATATGATCATTATAATGCAAAGATGAATTTAATACAAATTACAGTGCAAGGTCAATGTCATAAGGGAGGCACAGTTAAAATGCTTTAGTGGCTCTCAGTCATAGCAGCTTGGAATCAGGGTCTACTTCGTGGAGGAAAGGCAGATAAGCTTGTTCTTGAAGGAGACTGGTATGATTGGGTTCTTGAAGAAACTGGTATGATTGGGGGTTGGAGAGATTTTGTGAAAGGATCATTTCAGGTAGAAAGCACAGCTGGAGAAAAGCCATGGAGATAGGAGAGGGCAGTGCTTGTATATGTAAGCATGGGTCATTTGGATTGATTGATACGAAAGGGTGTCAAGGGAAAAAAGACTGGAAGGATAAGGTCAGATAATGGATGGCCTTACAAACTAAGCCTAAGAATTCTAAACTACTTGATAGACAATAGGGAGCCATGGTTGAGTTAAGAGGGCTGTAGGGCATGAGAAATTTGTTTTTAAACTGAGTGCTTGGACTCTCTCTCACCACAGCAGCTATATTCTCACCATGAAAGCTGCCACTTGCTCCCACTGCTATAAACATAAAATACTTTAATAAAACTGTGGGCATTCATTATCTATATAACATAGAATTACCTTTTCCCATCTATCATCATAAAATTGTGTGGTTTGATTTCAAAGTTCCCACATTCAGTTTACCTGTGAGAGGTGAGGATAACAGAACATTTGTTCTGTATTTCTTCTGAAATGATCTTCCAGAGGTGCCGTTTTGACTTAGGATCCATACCGGAGCTTGGCTCATCCTTGGTAAAAAGTTCAAGAAACATTTATCAAACTAATTAATTTTTGATGAGGTTCTTTACATGAATCATCATGTCTCACTTCCCTGGAACAGAAACCACTTTGCGAAGTCCTGTAACTAACTTGTTTTATACTCCATAGGCTTCTTTCTGCTGCTGTCAAAAGCTCAAAATTAATCATTTAGAATTGTCAATCTGTTTTAAAAAGTGTCTCGGTGAAGTTGACACCCTGTTACTTTACACCTGTCTCTTATGTTTCTTTGAGAAAAATTCTGCTTCAATTACTGACAAAGCAAGGTTTTTACTACACTAAATTGTCATGTATATTTTTGAAGCTACATCAACAAGACTGCCACCCGGCTCATGCTAGCAGAATTGTGGCTGTAAGTGACAATATGCTATATGAAGCAGAAAGAACACAGTTTGATTTTCCAGTTAATATGTTTGAGGTGTGTTTTTAGTTTTATGTTACTAAAATTAAATTAATTAAAATGTAATTCTCTTTGGGGAGTAAAAGTAAGATTTGCAGGAATTGCCAAGTGGAAAGATAAAAATTGTTGGCTGGTTTGTTTTTAAAATAAATGATGTTTTGAAAAATTGTTCAGACGTAAAATTAGAAATGTGGCAATCAATCGCTTATACAAGCAATAACAGATCCTGGCATATGATAAGAGAAAAGCAAATTATAGGTCAAGGTTAGACAACCTTTTTTTAAAAAAAGGAAAGTATGTCTACAGAATAACTGGAGACTGGTTTTTACAGTCAGGGGTTAAATTAAATTTAAAGAAAGGGATCGGTAAAGGATATACATCATTGCTCCTATTTTTGAAGAAGATAGCATTTATGGTAAATCATATAGAAAGGAACACGGTGTGTTCTCTCTTAGCCCGCATTTCATTTGCATAGTGCTTTTAACGTTTCAAAGTGCATTATGTCTATTATCTCACAGGGGTGCCGAAGGATTGTTTTGTTCAATTTAAGGGACATTTACACAATAGAATTCCATTATACATATCCCGATTGTCAGGGACATAATACATTATAAGCTTCTGGTATTACAGAAAGACATGTTGTGCATTGCTCTCTCTGGTCAGTTTAAATGATTTGGCTCACTATGTGACATAATCCATAGAATAAGGGGGAGATTTATAACTGGATTTGCATTGCATATAGTCAAAACTCTTTCAGAATTGGGAGGTTCTTGAACAAAGTGGATCTTCTAAAATAAGGGTAAGCTTCTTTCTCTGAGAACACCATTTGTAATATTTTGCCTGGAATGCTGTGTCATCCCTAAGCGTAATTTATAGTTCCAGTGGATCAACTTAATTTTCCAGCTCTTAACAAAATGTAAATGTGGAATGCATTTCTTACCCCCAAAATAAATTCAGATAAAATAGTATGGGATTTTATCAATCACATTCCAAGCTAGGTAACTCACATTTTTAACCAACAAGAAAATAAAATTTTAGCACAATACATTGGTCTAAAATCGGTCTGTCCTCCTTAGTAGAAGTTGGAAAATATGTTAGATCACCTTATCAGGTACTAATAGACAAGGAGACATGACTTCTTCATTAAGCAGGAATCAAATTCTACCATGTTCCATAGCTTTACTTATTCATTTGAATACCCCCAAATTGTTTCATCTATTGCCTATTCCCCTGCCAAATGTTTCATCTGAAACCCACAGAGCCACAGCATCAGACAAAAATAATTTTGATGGCATATTGTGGAAACACATTATTTGGCGATAGAGATTCCCTTAATGAGATACATATGTAAAGTGCTTTGAACAATAATTGGTACATAGTAAGACCTCAATAAATTTTTACTATAATAATGATGGAATGTTACACAGTTACGTGGTTCTATTTATTTAGCAGCTTTTCTTCATCATGATTCTCTTACCAGCAGTAGAATAGAAGGTTTCCCTATCAAGGCCAGTGCAGTGGATAATTTTCTTTTTGTGCCATAACTGCACATACAGGTAGCTCTGTCCTTGTAGGGCATCAGATGAAGTCTCCTAAGAAGTTTATGAACAGTCTGTGGGCAATAAAAGAGAAATTAGGTTGACTTTCCTCTGCCCAAACCCTTAAAATATTAAACAGAATAAAATGTGCTTGTGAAAAGAAAGTTTTCTAATGAACAAACATCTGAAAAAATTAAAACACATTGAATTCAAATAGATTTTATTTTTATTTTCAAAGGACTACTTAAAAATTGATAGTGCATTTAAAGAAATAAAAGCAGTTTCCTGGAGGCTCATTTTCAAATGGAGTTTTTCCTTTCCAAATGCCTGATTGTGTGCATCTGGTGTGTGTGTGTGTGTGTATTTACAACTAAGAATTGTTCTTCATGCTGTATTACCACAGGATTCTCTTGTAAAGCTTAAATGGACTAAAAGAGAATGCAACCCTTTACAAGGCAGTTTTCTCACTGATTGCTGTCACTGCTTCATTTTCTTCTTACTGTGGGGTGAATTGTCACAAAGGTTTTAAGTCTACTTAAAATTGACCTAGTATCAAAACTTTGGTGTATTAGCTTAGGAATCATGGGATCTGATGGTTATTTCTTTTGTTAAATAGCTCTCACAAGTAGTGAAATCCATGACTGACATAGAGAAGACCCCAGGCTTGCAAAGAGAGAGGAAACTGCCCTAAGATTTAGCCATTTGATTAAAAAGGCAAATATATGCAAGTGGAGGACAAAGCCATAGATCAAAAAATCAAAATGAAAGCTATTCTATTTTTACTTGGAAATTTTGCAGTTAATTCCATGTTTCAGTGCTTATCTGAACACCAAAAGAATGGACAGGCAGCACCAACCAGTGCTCAACCAAGATCTTAATACATATGTGAGCCTCTATTTGATAGTTCTTAGAAGGTAACTGGACAAAGATGGATAAAAGAGTTTCTAAAGCTGAGTTCACAGGGTATGTATATGATACACACCATATCGGGAGGAAAATGTCATAGTTTTCCAGATATCAAGTTGTTCTTGTGGGGGTCTTGAAGGGGAATGGAAAAAATAATGGTTTTCAAATGAACCAGTTTATCACCCTTGTACTCACTTCTTTAATATTCTTTTCTGGAATTCCATGTATCCTGGCATAGAAATACAAATGTTCTTCCACGGTTAGCAAGTCATCTAAGGCATCTTCCTGAGGGCAGTAGCCAACTAAGGAGCTGCGAGACTCAACATGACCCAGAGATCTGAATTGAGAGGATCAAGAAGACAGCTGAGTTGCAAAAGATGAATCTCTCCTGGTTCCCAAATGTGGGTAAAGTAGCTCTATTTTGGTCATGGCGGCTGGTAATTCTGATAATAAGGGGTAAAATAATCTCACTATCACAGTCACACTTAGAGGTTGAAAAATTTCCCTTCACTTTCATAAGCTTCATTTTTCTAAGGATTTAATAATACTGCCAAAAAAATAACGTGAAATCTCCATTTTATTCATTTGTTTCATTTGATTATGCTGTGCTCTGTAAGTTGAAGCATTTGGTTTTCATACCCAGACTTATTTCTGATGAGAATGTTTCCACTTGAAGGAATTATGTCTCCAGTCAGCATCTTGAAGATAGTGGTCTTTCCTGCTCCATTCACCCCAAGAAGACCAAAGCACTAGAGTTTGGGGGAAAAAATAAAAAATATGTAAACTTTAATCAAAACCAAAGATAAGTTGCTATTCTCTCTCTTCCCTCCTTCTTTCTGGGTGAAATAAATTACCAAGAAAAATAAATCACTGGAATTATTCACATTGCACTCTGTTGGCAGATTGGAAAAACTTCCTCTTTTAAAACAAATGAGCACATGCATATCTTTTTCTCCTTTAACCATCTGAACATTAGTAAATATACATAGGACATGTTTTACATATTATGTTATAGCACAGCTCTATGCGATAGGATAAAATATCCCACTAAGTAAGATGCCCTAACATGACAAAGTAATTACATTTATAGATTTCACGTTAGTCATACAAAATCACAACTTTACTGAGTAAGCTACTGAAGCAATAATTCTTTTAGTTGTCAAATAAATTTTATGCATTTAGTTTGCAGCTTTGCTCAGAAAACTAAAGGATATACCCACATTCTCTTTCTCCTTTCAAAGCTGCCATAATGTTACTTCTGTGCAAACAGCAAAAGTATAAATGGATGTGGTTCTAGGACTTCACTTCTAAAAACTGATTTCTTTATGCTGCCTTTTCAAAAGGCCTGGAAATTAGAAGTTGAAGAGAGAGTCTTGAACAAACTTGTTGACTGAAAGTACACCCCAGAGAGGACAGCAACTTGGAAAGGGACTTAGAACTTGGTGTGTGGTGGGGCTGGTGAGTCATACCTGCCAAGAGGGAAGCTCATAAGGTAAGTAACATCTTGACATGTGTAAATTACATATGATTGACAGTACTTTTCTCTCACTTATACAAAATGTTTTATATTTCCAAAAAAATTTTGAGGGAAAAAATAAGGAGTTTTTTTTGGTGACTTACTATGCAAAGAACAAGGGCAGTTAGAAATAAAACATTGTCCCTTACCTCTCCAGCAGGTATTCCAATGCTGATGTTCTTTACAGCTATAATCTTTTTGTGGATAAGCTGGTAAGTCTTAGTGAGACAATGGAGTTGGACCAAGTCAAATTCAGCTGCCCCATTCTCGACTCTTAATCTCTCAGCCCGCACATCTTCATCTTCATCTACTGTCTCCATTACAGCGGAAGAATTAAATTTTCTGAAGAACAGTCTATAAAATGGGCCCAATGATTTTGCATCAATGATATTGAAATGACATCACTCAACCTTGATGTTTAAATGTTTAATGTCACTAAATGTGCTATCATATAAGTTTCTTTTAAATGTTATATATTATGATACTCAAATAACTTAAAAATTAGTATATACTATCTTCACCATATTCACTATGATATTTGGGGAAAGGCTTCTATTTTCCATGCTTAAATGTTTACAGAACCACCATTACAATATTACAATCCAGAATTTTAATTTGAGTAACAAGGAGGTAAGTGTGGGTTTGAAGAATACTTCCTAACAGATTGTCCAGAGTCAATAAGACGACTCAAGATCAAGAAAAATGATCACTTTAAAAAAAATCCCCTCTACTTCTTTTTTATCATCAATAATGTAAATGTCATTCTGTACTGCTTTCACCGTGCGTCTCTCACCTATGATCTAGCCAATGTTTGAAAGCCAGCATTGCAAACTAAGTCCCAAGACCACCTCGTACCTTGCCCAATAAATACCAAAGCAACAAATTTCAAAATCCAACAAATCAATCCAGATCCTCCTCCCTGTTTTCCAATTTCTTTTAATGATACCCCTAGACACTCCAACTATGATGTTTTCTTTGAATTTTCTCCATCTGTTTATGCAGTCAGTTTCCCAATACTGGAAATGCCTTGTAACACCTTCTAGCATCAATCATTTTCTGTCTTTTTACTTCTGTCATAAGCTTTCATTCCTTCTCACCTAGATTTCTCCAGGATCCCCTAACTGCTTAAATATCTCTTAATCTTCCATTCCAATCAACACCACCTTCACAAAATTACATCTAAAGCACCACTTAATCATTTTGCTCTCTGTTCAGAAATGTTTAATGGACTATCATTTGTTTGTTGAATAAAGTCCAAATCATAGCTCTAATCAAATTGAACTGCTCATTTCTTAAATATGCCCTAAAATTATTTCTCTATCTGTGTGTTGTCTTTCTTTTCACTATTATCATTTAATTTACAGTTTATTTTTCAATAGGTAACCAATACTATAAATCCATGGTATGGGTGAATCCATGGCAGAAAAATTCAAGTGGTATTGAAGAACATAAAGTAAAAGGTATGTCCTTTTCAACCATATACAGTTCTTTTCAGCAAAGGCACCCACTATTAGAGATCATTTATGCATATATGTGCATAAATTATATATATATATAATTTCATTTATTTGTAATTCAAGTAGTAATGCATTTCATACACAGTTTTGAACCTTGCATTTGTCACCTAAAAATAAATGTTAGAGGTAATTCCAAAGACTACATAGAGTATTGTATCATTCTTTTGAATGACTACATGGCATTTCATTAATGAATGCATATGGTTTATTTAGCCAGCCCCTAACTAAAGTGCATTTAGGTAGTTTCCATTCTTTTGATATTAGGAATGGTGATACGATAAATAATTTTATATATATATAATTCTGCCTATATGCAAGCATATTTGTAGGAAAAATTCTTAGAAAAGGAATTGCTGAGTAAATGGTATGCGTTTTTCTTTCCACTTATGATGTTGTCCTTGTTTCATCTCCATCTTCTTTTCCCAAACCCATCACCAACATTCTATACCCTCAATCTTCTTTCCCATTTCTGCCTGAGAAAGTACTTTCTATCCTTCCAAACTTGACTCAAAGTCTACATCTTTTGTTTATGTACATGTTTTATCTTCACCACTGAATCATAATCTCTCTAAGATTAACACCTGTGCTTATTTAATTTTCTTCCCAATTCTACAGCAATACTGGCAGACACATAATAAAGTTTGATAGATATTTACTGAAAGAAATGAATGTGAATTATGCTACAATTTTTTAAAGTTTTTTGAGCAAAACATTTCCATATCAGTAGGGGAAATGCTTAGACTATCAATCTCTCCTTGAATATTTTGAATTGAGTTCCCTCATGGATACCAAAACTGCTTTTCCATTATAGTTACCTGAGCTTCTTTATGAGCCACTCATTGATTAAGAGTCGCAAGCAGAAGAACATGGTGCCCTGAGAAACCAAAGCCACAAACATTGCACCTAGTTTATCCATCTCAAAGGTTTCACTTGGGTATTCCACTCCATATGCTTTTAAGAAGTCTAAGACTGACTGTTGTTGAGAAAGTTCAATCAAACCGTAGCCAAAACAGAATTGTGGGAAAATCAGGAAAATGCGCTTAAGGGTTTCAGAGATAAGTTCCAAAGTCTGAAAAAAGAGAAATATAAGTGAAGTTCAGTGTTATGTTTCCAACAAATTGACAGAAATTTAAAACTAGATGTAGGGAAATATTAAAACTTGAGACGCTGCTCTAGATTAACAATTATTTCACAGGTATATTGAGTTTAGTTATAAATATTTATTATAACCAAATTGTGGAGGTTTAGCACTGAAATATAAGAAGAAAAGGATTAAATTTTTTTGGGATGACTTAAGATGTCAAGCCCAAACCTAGAGGCTAAATCACTTCTAGAGCCGCCTTAGACCCTAGAAACTTAGGGAGAGCCAGTGGGTTAGAGCCTGATGCTGGGTACCCATAGGTGTCTGAGTGAGGGTGCTACTTAATACAATAAAGTTTCAGAACCTAAGGTAATTCCTACTTGGAGAGGGACTCAAATGATGAAATGGATAAACAACATATCCCAACAAGGAGCAAATGGCTCGTTTTCACGTTTTTCACTCTTGGGGCCAACCACTTCCACCTCATGAATTTTCTTCCTTCTTCTGGAGTGTGCTTGTCTATTCCTCAGTTCACTTCATTTCCTGTCTATTCTTTTTTGTTCAATTGCCTGGCACTGTTAGTGCTTCTCTTCTCACTAATCGTAATTGTCAGCTGTGAATGAAAAGTGACGCTTACAGTGAAGTAGACTTCAATACGTGATTGAAAGGGAATGAATTAGTTTTTTTTTTTCCTCTATGACTGTTCCAATGAATACTAACTTATAGCCATTGTCCTTGTCCATACCATAATTTATTAATAAGTATAAAGTTTAGCTGACAAATTGCATGATTCATGTGGTACTATACAATATGTCTGATTTTACCTCTATCGCCCCACTCCAGCCTTTCAAATGTCAATAGTTTTGAAACTGGGTAAATACAATCGCAGGCGTTAACCTAGATTGAGCCTAAAAAGAATTCAAAAGGCTATAGTTTCTCCTCTCCAAAATTTAATACAATCAAATGAAATTCTTCTTTTCTATTTAGAGAACACAGAATAAAGGAGAATTTTCCACTTTGGGCAGGTTGAGGCTTTTGATACATTCACTGACGTTTAGCAGACTAATAAAGGAACTTACCGCATCATTAGGCTTTTCCTTAGAAAGAAAATATACCACTGACAGGGACACAATGGAATTGATGCCAAAAAACAGGTTGACACAGACATAAGTGATGAAGGCCATTCCTGTTTCATGGAAGAGCCCAGCCAGCAAGTACATCCAAGAAAATGTTGCATACCTGTAGGTTAATAACACCAAGAATTAAAATTACGCCTTAATTATTCTCCTTTACAAAAAATAAATAATTAAAAAATTAGATGTGGTTCCAAAGTGAAAATAACTCCAAATTAATGCACCTGGTGATGATATTATCCCACCCAGGCAAGACTGTGGTTGCTCAGAAATATGAATTTAATCAGTACAAAACTTACAGCTTAAAGTTGAGGAAAAATTAGTAACATTGTCATAGGATAGCTCAGCAGACTGCAGGCTTAGAAGCAGGGTAGCCTATTTTGAACAAAGACTTGAGCATCCTTTGGGGCAATGAAGGAGAACTTAGAGAGGCCCTGCACCAGCTACCATTGCTAAGTGGATACTACCCATGTACTCAGGGCAGAAAGAATTGTTATGCTGAGCATTGATTATATCAACCGCATTACCTGTTTTATCCTAAGACAGAAACAACAATATTATGTGCCTATTCTTAGAAATCTATTAAAAGATGTATAAAAAATATACATGCTTATATATATATGCCTTATAAAGCTGTAGTCAGTACTTAAATTCACATATGCATACACATTTTGCTGGTCATTTTAAAGCCTCCATTTTTATTCAAATCAAATTACATATGTAAATTGCAAAGTATGATACCTGGCACCCAGTAAGTGTTTGTTAATGATGTTAGGTATTACGACTATTAATAATGACATTGATGTTCAGAAGTATTATACCTTACCAACAACGGACCAGCAGGTACAATATATTGTTAGCCATCACTCACTCATGTCAAATGAAAGCCCAAGACAATTGTAAATTAGCTAGTGAGATTTCAGTCTTATTTGTGTCTAGGGGCATTTAATTCTATTCATTCTTCTTTCACTGCTTAATCAGCAGCTTACCCAAAGAGCAGAAGTAGGAGAGATACAGCGCCTAGGTTATTTTCACTGTAGAAGGCAGGTAACTTGAAAATTGCAATGACTCCAATTGAAAATGCTACAGGCACCAAGTAGAAGACCTATGGGAATATGTAAAACAATGTTTAACATATGGCAAGAATTTTTTTTAAGACAATAACCCATCTAGTTTAAAACTGCAGCAAGTTGACCTAGAAATATTTGAAGAAATGAATTTTTATTTATGTTCTGATGCTTGTAACATTCAGCTAATTTTACATTGATTTCACTTTAAAATTGATCTCCTCCAATATGAGGTCAAGCGTTTCCATCCTTATAGGTGTCCAAAGAGTCCCTGGTGTTCCTGCCTCTAGGCTTTGAGACGTGGGATCATTCGATGCCAGAGGTTCAGTGAGAAAGATGACAGCCAGGTAGCTTGGTATTAGATTCAGTCCTTAAAGTATTGATTTCATTTTGATTGCTGGAAATCTGTCAGATGACTGAATTCTAAGGCTTGTTTATCACTGTGGACCACAGCAGGCCCCAGACCTTCTTGGAATCACAGGTACATAAACAATGAACTCAGCATTTCATTGGCTACTGAAAATAGGAAATGCTGAGGAGTTTGCAGCAAGAGGCACACAATGAAGGAAGTGGTAATTTAATTTGGGGGGCAGGGGGTTCCTAAATTGGAACAAGCACCAAATATATGACAGACAACAGAATCTATAAGTAGTAAGCTAGAACTTCACAGAAGCGTGTACTTTAAGCTTTCTGAATAGTTAGCCCACATTTAAGCTTCTATTAAATCGAGAGAGTCATTACCGTGATTTGACTTTCTACAACAAAACATTTCAGACTTCACTGGATACATTAACAAAATGGATATGCAGTTCATTACTCTGCAACCCTTCAAGACAATGATCTTTACAGCAACCCAGATAATTTTGCCATAATCACCAGGCAAAAGCATACCCATCCTGGGCTTTTGGCCAACATTGGGACATTTGGAGTCAAGAAAAATCATCTGAACTTTAAGGCTATTTTGTGCAAATGGGAGAGTTATCAATGAAATATATCCCTTATTTCCCTCCTAATCTTCTCTCATGGGTCATTCAGCAGGGGCTGCCACTTTGAAGTTTTTACTATTGATTAAATTTTTGGTAACTTTATTATTTGGTACCATTGGGCAAGGCTGTTCTCCTGTATTGTTAAGCTTCTATTTCTCCAAAGTAATGGCTCTGAAACTTCAACACACTTAAAAATCACCTGAAGGACCTTGTTAAAAATGCATAGTCTCCAGACTCCCCTTCCAAGATACGGATTTAGTAGGCCTGGAGTGGAATCTGCATTTTAGCAGGTGCCCTGATGAGTTGGATACAGGTGGTCCTTAGACCACAGAAATGAAGGAAGATTGTTCCATTTTTCCATAACCACTTGGTAAAGATAAACCTGATTCAAAAATTCTTTTAAAAAATATTATCTTTGTGGTAATAATTTGAACAAACTGGAGCAAAGCAAATATTCAATGTAAAACTGATGTCTTCTACCCAAATAAATCCTATCTTTCCTGCAATGACACAAGTTGCTCACCATGTCGTAAATGAAGTTTGTCACCCAGTAGCATGTCACACCGATGCCTGAAATATGCTGCAACTGCTTGGCTTTGGTCTGATGTTCCCTTATAACATAGGTGACAAAGCTGGCAGTGGTGACAGAGTAGCCCATCAGGATGGAGAGTGCCACTAAAATGTCGATTAAACTGCTGATTCTATAGTGAGAATACGGAGAGGAAAACACACATAAGTTTTTGGAAGATTTTTCCTTTCAGAAAGATTCATAACTAAAACCATCAACAAAACAGTGCAAGAGGGATGTGACACAAATAAGGCTTCTTGCAATGCAGTCAGAGAATATCTTCTCCATGACCCTGTGATGCCCTTGGAATAAATGTAGCTCTGATGCATCTGCATTGACTAGGAATATTTGATAGAAAATCCAGTCTCCAAGGGTTACAGGGATATGCAAGAGGTATACAGTTCTTGAGCACAGAAATCGTACTTAAATGCTGTGCAGGGAAGTTGAAACGATGAAGTACTTATGCACTTGACTTATAAAAGCAGCAGACTGCGAATCTGCCGTCAACAAGCTCGACTTGGCAACCCTACTCTACATCTTTCAGAAACCTTCTTTTATCCCAGGCAGTGACTTATATTACCAGCTCTTCTAGATTGACAGCCATTCTAGCTACAACTATGATTTCCAATTATAGCACTTTACATAGACCCTTAGCTACACCAAGGGGTAAGTACTCATGCCAAAAATATCTGCTTACGTGGCTTGTTCTTGGTCTTGCACTCCTGGATAAGGATGACTGTACATGATGATGCCTTAAAGAAGAGAGTTTTTTTTTTTCATTAATGGTAGTCAATCAGAAATACCAATTTTTAGATGAATAATACACAATACTTTGTTCTTTGTGCTATGATCCAAAAAATTTTACCCTTTTAAAGGAAAAGGATTCTTCCCCTAATATAATCACTGCCATAAAATTGGTGGTAATCACATAAAAAGAAAAAAAAGTTTTTCACATTATGTGTAGAAACTCTGGGGAGTGGGCAAGAATTTATATTTATTATATAGAAATATATATTTACATAGAAATTTATGTTTCTTATATAAGAAATATAATTTATGTTTCTTATATTTATAGTTCTTATTTATTTCTTATATATTTCCCCCTTTCCTACATTTAAATATAATGTTTCTGAATTTCTTTTATCTGGCCATGTGTTTCTATTTCAGCAGCACTTTGGAATATAAGACATTTTAATAAGCAACTCAAAAGGGGACCAATTATTCGAGGATCCCCTAATGAACAGATAGTTGCCATCACCATCCCTCTTTACTGTGTCATTGACCATGGTGGGGAAATATCATAGTCTGAGAGGATCCTTCCTTTTCCTTTATCACTCCAAAGATACTTATTGTTCTATGGCTCTACCAGCATATGCCACAGGATCCTCAAACGCTCCCAAGGGATTCTCATTGAGACATAAAGTTCCAGGAGGATTAAGAGAGCTAGTTGGCTCCAGAAAAGTAGTCAGTTAGTTCTAATACAGTCCCAAATCATTGGGATTTTCCAGAGTTGATTATACTTCCTGAGTTTAACAGAAGCAAGTCTCTTTTCTCACCTCCCTGAGAGGACCTTGGTTATCCAAGGTCAAAATGAGTTGTCAACAGTTTCCCAAAGAGACTATAGGGTGAAGGGAGAATCTGCATTGTCGGAGTAACTTTGGAAAAGAATGGTAGGGGATGGGAGTGAAGATAATTCTTAAATACTTATTCCTGTAGAGTCACAAACAGAAAGAAGACTTTCTAACTTGCTGTTCATATAATATATGCCCATTGTGTTAGGACCTCAGACTATTTCTCAGAATCCAAATATTATAGATTATCCTAAAGTTATTCTCTCCATTAACTTAAATTTATAAATTTTATTAAGTAGAATGTGATATATATTGAGATTGAATTTTACAATTTTTCCAGGTTGAAGAAAAAAATATACAGTCAAAACAAAACAAAGAAACTAACAACAGCAACAATAATCAATTTAACCTATGATTTTAATCACATCATTGGAGGATGAGGCTTTTTATCTTTTCTGTGAATTAATGGGCTCTCTTTTAATTGAGATTCACTTTCCCTGGGACCTTACTTAAACCCTGTTGGTGAATTATAATATAGGCAGGGGAAACAATTTTTAAATTTTTCTTTATATTGCAGAGTTAAGAAATACCCTATTTCATCAAACAAATCTTTGCAAGTACATTTTAATCCCCTATGCAAAATGCTGCTGAACCATGGTAATAATGCAGTTGTTTTTATGCATATCTTCAGCTGAAGGTTTAAGTGAAAGTGTTAGGGTTAGGTACTGTGCTGGTTTGAATCTATTATGTCCCCCACAAAAGCCATGTTCTTTAATGCAATCTTGTGGGGGCAGACTTATTAGTCTTTTCATTAGGGTGGGACTTTTGATTAGGTTGTTTCCATGGAGATATGACCGACCCCACTGTAAATAAGGCCTTTTGATTAGATCATTTCCATGGACCCCACCATCCAGTGATTAGTTCACTGGAGTACTTTAAGAGGGCTTATGGAGAGGAGACCCAGACCCTTGGAGACACTGGGAGATGTGGACAGAAGTACATTTGGAGATGCTAAGCGACGAAGCCCAGAGTTTGCCCCAGAGAAGCTAAGAGAGGACTCCCAGATGCTTAGAGAGAAATGCCCTGGGAGAACAAGCAAAGACGCACAGGAGCCGAGAGAGGGAAGCTAAGAGAGACAGAAGCCCAGAGACATTTTGGAGAAAGCCATTTTGAAATGAGAACCCAGGGGCAAAGGACCAGCAGATGTCAACCACAAGCCTTCCTTGCTAACAGAGGTGTTCTGGACGCCATCAGCCTTTCCTGAAGGTATCCTCTTGTTGATGTCTCAGTTAGGACACTTTTATGGCCTTAGAACTGTAAATTTGTAACCCAATAAGTCCCCTTTATAAATGCCAATCCATTTCTGATATTTTGCATAATGGCAGCTCTAGCAAACCAGAACAGGTACCAATATTATAATCTTTGTGGGTTCTACAGCGTCCAACATAATGTCTTGAGTATAGTGATTGGTCAATGAATGCTTATTGAATTGAATTGAATCTTAAAATTTCAATTAATATTTCCTCCACCTACAATATATTCTAAAAATAAGCCTTTTTTTTTTTTTTTTTGGTGTCTCTATAGTTGTAAATCTAAAATGAAATACTTCCCACTACATTGATCATTACTACTGCTAAGGCAACAAAGGGTAAGAATAAACATGAAGTAGAGAGGGCAGCTCGTCAATATTTTTGAAAAAGAGCCTAAATGTGTAACATTTTTTAGGGAAAGCAAGCCAACCTGTGCTCTTTGAGAAAACAAGAACAGAATTTTCATGTTAAATTAACCACTAGAGGGAACTACATGAATATAATAGATATTGACATTGCAAAGGAAAGCTAATTAAAAGATTTTTATTAGCATGCTAGAATTCAAAGAGAATCAATTTTACAGCTAAAGCAAAATTCCAATTCATGCAGAATCTAACAAAGACGCCTTAAGACAAGTAGTATACGGGAGGAGGCGGTGGGAGAATAATTGAGTTGATTTTTAAAGAAAAATAATGTTACCATAACAGACTCCATATATGCATAACAAAACAATAAAAGTATTTTAGAATGATGTGGATGTCTTCTTTGAAAGAAGTCAACTGCTTCCAGAGAGGGTAGAAAGCTACCACTTTTATAATTTAATATAAGAAAAGTTACTAAAAAATAGTACACTAATACTTATCTCTATATCCAAACTAATCTTTATTTTTAAATTAAAAAAATAAATTTTCTTGTAGGGCTGATATAAAGTTATGTTGTAGAATTCTTATATTTCACAATAAGGAAATAACTGAAACTATGGTACTATCACTCATAATAACTTTGGAAATTTCCTATATAACTTCTTGTTAAATCATACTTTGAAACATATTACCTTTTTGTATATATGTTATATTTTATAATAAGGAAATAACTGAAACTGTCAAACTATAACCTATAATATTCTTTGAAATTTGCTCTCTATCTAGTTAAATTGAACTTGGACAGTTATCACTTCTATGTATATATGTTATATTCTATAATTTAAAAATATGATAAAAAATACAGTGGTAGGAGCTAGAGTCCTGAGGGACTCAGGTTGCTTTGGTTTAGGTAAAGAGCACTATGATAAAGGAAACCTGAATACAGGTTTAAAAAAGTTGATCCCCTCAGAAGTGGCCTTGGTCTCTTGTTCTCACTGACATAACTTTGCTTCATTTTCCCCTAGTTATTTCTATATTTCACATACTTTCATTATCTGTCATAGCAACAAGTGCCTTTTGCTCTGAATAAGACATCCTACTGAAAGTCAAGTGTTAAACAGTATTTCAAACCAGGTTACACTAGACTCACCTGGCTTTATTTATCATTTAATTTAATTTACCACTTTTGACTATGCCCTTTATTGATGGTCTAGATCTCAGGACTATCAATCTTGTTATTTTCTTCCTGGTCCCTCCTGCTAAGAAAATGCCAAAGTAGTCAGGAAAAATACTGCTTTCTCTGAAAAGGAGACTTCTGAAGATTGTGTTATTAGAATGAGTATTTGACTCTACAATTGACTTCTACAATCATGGCTCCATCTGGCACACATTACTATGCCCAGTTGTAGGGAGATGAAAGAAAAGTAGACATCGGCATTTATGAGAGCTATGTTATGTCATTACGCCTTGCGTGAAACCTATTTATTAGGCTAGAAGCTCAGTATTGGCCAGCAAATGTGTTACTCTTAGTTTCTTCTCCATCTTTTTTATTTTCATTATTTTTTAGGATCAGCATGGGGAAATAATTTGAACGAGGATCAAGAAGCAGAATTGGTCGGTGAACAGTAATGGAAACAGAAACAGAAACAAGTAAATCAGTCTTTTTCATACTCTAAACTCTATTAAAAAGATACGTGGAAGCCTGTTAGGAAACCCAACCTACACAGACCTGGCTAAGCCCAGAGAAGCAGTATGGAGCATTAGAGAAAAGAACGGGGAGGAGTCAGACAGGCCTGGATTTAACCCCACTTCTGAGCCTCCAAGAAATAATAGTAGGGAACAAAATACTCATCCTGAAGGGGTGTTGTAAGGATTAGCAACAATTCCTAGAGCGTATGAGGTGGGTACTGAATAAAGGTAATACTTCCAGTCAGGTGGAGAACTTTGTAGTTTATATACAATGTTTATTAACAAAGTTTATTAACATTGGCCAGTATACATTAAATAGTTACAAAGTATTTTCCTGTGAAATGTAACTACTAAGTGTGATAGCAGTCATGGGCATGAAGGCAGTATTATTATCCTGACTTGATAAATGAGGAAACTCAATTAACCTGAAGTTAAGGGATTATCCAGAATGTTCCATCTGGAGGTAGTTACTACTTCCGAACTCCTTCTAAACACTTGTGATTTAAATACCATAAAATACCTGCTATTGTGAGGCAACCTAATCTAACTTGCATTTTTATATGGAGAGCAGCACAAGCAGCAATACCAGAAAGGTTCTGTGTAAGTAACTTTACCATGTCTGGCAGCGTCATATGTTGACATGTTAACTCGTAGGAGGAAATTGTTCATGCTGTTGAGATAAGCTGGAAGGGAGTGATAGCCTTCTGGATCATACCATACCTGTAAAATCCCAAAAGAAGCCATGATCAATATTCTGTTCAAATAAAATGGGTTGTCTTTATATCTGACAACCTACAGCATTTATATTTAAAATAAGAGCATTAATTTCCCAATAACTTATACTGTCTTTGAAGATTATAAACCATCTCCCAGAGTATCAAATACAGGCCTCTAGATTTCCAGTTTAGAGATGGGCAGGGATTGTTCTGTGTAATAACACTGAGTTATGAGTTATTCTGATCTTCTCTATAGGCAAAGCCTAAGGTAAACTGGAGAAATCCTTATTATCTCCACCTCTGTGGCTGATCCATGGATTATTGAGAAATAAAAATAATAATAAAATGACATATAGACCACGTTGTAGAAAGGAATAAAATACATATACAAAGCATTGTGTTCTTAGCGACTAGAATAACCTTGAAATCCCCCCACTTACTTTCTATTCTTACTTATAATTCATCAAGGAAGTAGATTACTTTAGCTTCAATAATAAAAACAGAGGGATTTAAAATACTGGTAAGCCTCAATTCAAGAAACCCAGTTGATAATTCTAAATTACAAATTTGATTTAGAGAAAAATTACCTTATATTAAGAACTCCCTTGTTTATACAAGAATATTTACTTTGTGTGGGGGGATTGGGAGGGGTGAAGGGAATGAACAAAAGAGAAGCATTCAAATCCCTAGGACTATAATTTATTTTCTAAATGACTTTGTGGAAATCAGCTAAACATGCCCAATAATATCTATCTCATAGAGATGTTGTGGGGGTGAAATTAGGTAGTTTGTGTAAAAGGTGGTCCTAGTGAATATTAGTTTCCACAATCCCCCCATAGCTGTATATGTCTATTTCTACCAAATGAGAAATTTATGAAGGCCAGTTTTAAATTCCTAAGATTTCCACTGATCATATGGTTAATGATACGGGTCTGATTCTGTGACTCTAGCTTGTTTTAAAAGATAGGTGAGTTCTAGTACCCATGTTCTTTAAGTATAAAGGTTAAACATTTATTTTTCATCCCCTAAAAAATTGACAAATGCATTAAAATTCATAAAATATAACTGTATAGTTTAATAAAAAATTATAAGGAGAGAACCTCCATTTAACCATCAAAGAGGTCGAAAAATAAAACACTGTTAGCACCCAGAATGACCCTGTCTCTGACCTTCTGTGTCCTTCCAAATCACAGTCTTTCCCCTTTTCCCTAAACACTATGTTTGTTTTGTCTGCTTTTGAAGTTTATAGTAAATGCAATCACTCTTTGTGTATTCTTTTTCATCTTTCCTTTTTCTTCTTTAATAACGTCTGGGAGATTTAGGTCTCTTTCTTGTATGGAGGAGAGTTCATTCATTTTCAGTATATTTTGTGTTTAAACAATTAAATGACTAGGAACTTGCCCATCAAATATACAGTAGTTACTGTTTGCCTGAGGTGGGGGAGAGGGCCCTGACGGAACTTTTTGTGATGACGGAAATATTATATCTAGTTCATGGTGATGGTTCCAGGACTATGCACTTGTCAAAATGCATCCTACTGAACTTTATTATATGTTTATACCTTAATAAACCTGACTTTTTTAAAAAAATTATTCTTTTGAATGAATATTTAAGAATTTATTTATTGATTCTCCTGTAAATGGACATTTGAAATTGTGTTTTGGGCTATTATGAGAAATGCTACTATGATCATTTTTATATATGTATCCTGTGCTTATGTGGGCACATTATCCTATGGAACACACACAGAGCTAGAAACACAGTGCTATGGGGTATACATGTCTTCAGCTTATTGAATAATGTCCAAATAATGATTGTACCCATGTTTTGTTTTGACCTCACGAAAATCATTTCAATGTGTACATATCAATCTCACATTCTCATTTTTATAACATTCCAGAAGGGAAGATCCTGAGTTACCTTGGCAAGCGTTCTATTTGAAGGAACTCCTGTTATATCAAAAAGAAGGTCCTTAGTCAAAGGCAGTCCAAAACTCCAACCACCATATCTACAAGAAATTATAAAATTCATATTTGTTTTCATGGAGGAAATGTTCATAAATACATCTTAAACACTTAGCTAGGAACTCAATCTGTTTTCTTTCCATCACAACACATATACAGTATGAAATAAATATAGCTGATAAATATTTTATATTTTAATTGATTCCTTTTATCATGTATTAGTCTGACATGTACAGTATAATTGGAGCAAAAAGTCCTTCTGAACAATTGCAAATGTGGAGCGACAATTCTGAAAATGAGTGAGAATTCCTCCATCTTAACAGATATGTCCACCATCTTCTTAAACATCTTAGGATTTTAGTGCTTGACTATCCTTTTTTCAGGAAACCAGTACTAAAATTGTATAAAACCAGCTCTTATCCTTTTTCAAATGTCTCCATTTCTTCTATTCCCCAAATATTTTCCCCTAAGCTTATCCTGTAGTGCTATACTTTTTCTCTTGTATGTTAGAAGGTGAGTGTATTTATTTACTACCTGTTAGTTCATGGTTTCCTAAAACTAAGAAGTTGATTTAAAAAAATCTAGTAGTAATACTAAGAAAAAATTAGTTTAAATGTCTACCAATTAGGATCAAGTTAAAAAGAATAATCTTCTAGTGACTATAATCTTAAATGTGATGAAGTAGAGCTACATTTTTTGACATGCAAAGATCTCCATGGTATATGTTCACTTAAAAAAAGGTTTTAAGAAGACAGTGTATAACAAATTCCATTCTAAAAAAAAAATGATATATATATATATATGTATATATGGCTAGAAAATTTCCAGAACAATATACATCAAAATACCAATAGTGGTTATAAATGGGTAGCGATAGAATACTTTTTCTTCTTTTTATCTTATATATACTTTCTAATGATTTTACAGTGAACAGTAATCATTTATCCATATTAAGAAAGAGGGATGAGATGGAGGGAAGGAGAAAATGGTAACTACTGCAAGCCTAGCAGCTTTGTACTCACGGTAAATGCTTGGAGGCTGAGGTATAAGCCCTGTGCTTCTGCCACACAGGGACACATTTTCTGTACACACAGATACCATACCTTAAGTTATGAGATATTCATGCTGGAACTAAGGCCGATTATCATCAAAAGCCATGTATTAAAAAGCTCTAAGATGGTATAATCCACTCAATAACTTCTCTTTTTCTTCAAGAAAACATGATGTGCAAATTTAACAATACATTTTTGACACCTCAAAAAAAGCCAGTGCTTTTTCAATTTGCTAAAATGAATCTTAATTTGGAGTCATTGCTTAGATTTCAACATATGAGGCTATTTAGAGAAAACTGAGCATTTAACCATGTAAATAATCCATTGAAATTTGCATCTATTGTCTACATTGTCTTAAGTTATAAAAGCAGTTACCATTACAAGTAGAAAGGAAGATATGTTAAATAAAATGTGTTATGAATAGAGTATTATACCTTTTCTGCATAAATTCATTAGCAGTTGTTATAAGATAACTCTCCAAACGGTGCCCAGTGAGATTATAAATTACTTGGGAAGAGTAAGTTCTTCTATGAGGCGGGGCATAGTTAAATTTAGGACAGTCCTGAAAAATAAAGTTAAAAATTAAACTCTTTCTGACCAATGCTGTGCAAATCAAATAGACAATGTCAAGGAGTCTCAGTCTCATCATTTGTCTATTACTGCTGGTAGACTACGATAAGACTGTCCTCTGACTCTAAAGAACTTTGCAAAAGAACTCATCTTGCCTATGCCAAGAAAGCAGGACAAGTAGCTATTATTAATGTAGAACATATACATGTGTTTAGAATGTACTGAAAGCCAACAAAAGGACACAGGTTAATCAATGTGTGATATTCTTTCAGTGTGCTGACAATTTGATATGTTTGGAGAATGACATCAAACACTAAGATGATTCAAAATTCCCTTATTTTGAATTCAAAATTCACTGGGAAGGAAAAAAATATTTGTCTGTAAATGGAAAAGATAGTATCAACAGCTATAAAGTTTTCAGGGACTGACAGCAGTAGCTGAAAATTTATGTTACTTTAATTTTAGACACAAAACTTAGGTGTCAGAACTTAGTTGTTTTTTTAAATAAACTTTTTTTTTTTATTTTGGAATAATAATTTTAGATAACAGAAAAGTTTAGAGAGACCCTGTATACCCATTACTTAGTTTCCCCTATTGTTAACATCTTACACTACCATCATATAATTGTCAAAACTTAGTACATTGATGTATTACCAGTAATCAAACTCAGAACTTAGTTTTAACCATGATTTGTACGCTCATAGCTTTCTGTACTTCTTAACCACTCACTTTTCAGCGTATTTTCTCATGCTTTACTGCCTTGAAGTTTGATTTGGGAAAAGTCTAGACTTTTCCAGCTTTTCCTCCTAGCCCAGAACCTGAGGCTAGCATCATATGTGTGTTCCAAGAGCCTAAAGTTGGAGGCTGCTCTAAAAAATGATGCTGGATTTCACCTTACATCCCTGTATTTGTATCAACTTGAAGATCACATTCTGGAATGCTACTGGTTTCAGAAATATCATAATTAAAGAAAGATACCCAATCCTTATTTATGGAGTACACATTTTATAGCTTTAATCTTGTACTGAATTATATGATACATACAGAAAAAATGTATTATTTTAGTTATACTGCCTGATGAAGTTTGACAAACTGACCACACCTTGTAACCAACAGCCAGATCAGGAAACAGAACCAAACTAGTACCCTAGAAACCCCTTTATTATTACGTTCTCTTCCTTTGACTACCATCCCCAAAGTAACAAGCACAGATTAATTTTGCCCAGTTTTGTATTTTACATAAGTAGAATAATATAATATGTACTCTTTTGTGTCTGGTTCTTTTCACTTATGTTTCTGAGAATCATCCATACGATGTGTATACTTGTATATCAATCATTCTCATTTTACTATATTGTATGTCATTGTAGAAGTGTATCTATTGGGTTTATCCATTTTGTTTGGTGGCCATTTGGGTAGTTTCCAGTTTGGGGCTATTACAAATAGTGTTGCTATGAATATCCTAGGATATGTCTCTTGGTGAATATATTCACATTTCTAATGGGCATATAATTGGAGTGGAGTTGCTGATCCCATAGAGTATTGTATCTTCTTGGCATTAGCAGATACTAACCAATAGCTTTAAAAACTGTGTGTACCAATTTACATTTCCATCAGCAGAACATGAGCATTCTGGCTGCTCCAAATCTTGTTAACACTTGGAATTTTCCTCCTTCTTCATTTTAGCCATTTTGATGAGTGTGGCATGGTATTGCATTGAGTATTTATATTTCCCTGATAACTACCTTTTCACAGATTTATTGGCCTTTTGGATTTGCTATTTGTGAAGTGTCTCTTCTAGTATTTGCCCATTTATCAACTGTTTATTTACTTATCGTTGTCTTACAGATTTGCATGTGTTCTTTACATATATTCTCAATATTAGGTCTTTGTTGTATATTGTGAATATTGTTTTCAGTGGAAGTTTTAGTTTTCAGTGGAAGTTTACTTTTCACTCTCTTAACAGTGCCTTTGATGAGTATACAGTAGAATTTCTCCAAAAACCTTAGGACTTAAGTACTTTATGCATAGTCTGTTTCTGTTGAACAAAGCATCACTTATACAAGGTGGCCTCCTTGTTCTTAAACAGCTGGAAATAGATCTGCAGAAGTTGATTAAATGGCAAAGTAGGCCAAAAAATTTTAAAAAAACTACTGATTTTTTTGATTAATAAAAATTATTCAGATTCCTATCTTAAATTTTAAGTAAATTGAATTTTACTGTGAACTAAAGAAAAATACATGAAAATTTTTAGAAATTCGCTAAATTAAATAAGGGATTAGAAAACTCCTTGAATACTGGATAATACTAAATTTAAATATGCAAGGATTCCAGAAGACATCCTTGTTGGATTCCAGCTCTTATTTTTAGTAACTGCCTTGCCTGAGAACACCAAAATGGGTTACATTTATTGAAAATATTTTCATTCCAAAATATTGTACCAAGGCAGTTCAAGGTATAATCATATGCCACTTTGAAGGAAATATTGCTAGTTTTCTCTTTCTCTGGATAAGTAAGTTGGCTCTATAGTGACACTCCAAAACCAACAGTGACCTCTTTTCTTCAACAGTCTTTAATTTCCCCAGTGAATTTGGTTCTCTTAAGTTTCATAAATTGATAGGCCTACAAAACTAAGTTGTGTGTCTATAGAATACAGACAGGTTAAGTGATGGTTGGATAATCTTTTCTATTTCTCTTAGGAAGTGGACTTTTCTTGCAGCCTGGAGGTGTTGCTTCAAGACATGGAATTCTGTTGTAGACTTGCACATTACTGACAGGCTCACTGTATTTTCAAATATATCAGTTATGATGGCATTTTGTCATGTGAAACATATAGCTTTCTAGTTAGAGCTGAACAGGGATCAAAATTTATTTTCAGTTGGTTTCCACAAGGACCATCATAGAATTACCTACTTTTTGGAATTTGTCTTGCGATGGATTTACAACAGTGACCTGAAGTTCAAAGTCAGTATTTGTGAGCTGCTTGGGTCTGCATCTCTTAGCTACTAGCTTCCATAAAATGAAATTATACTGACCCTTTGGTAACTTGGATAGATGTTTCAGGTTTCGATATTTATTCCTTTGTTTTTCCTACTTCACTGAAACTTAATTCCTTCTTACCTGGATATTATCTGAGCAGGTGCAAACACCAAAATTAGTGATAGGTTCTCCACTGGTGTTCCATTTTCCCAGACTGTCTTTCTCTAAACATCTCCTGCAAATGAAAATGATATTGAAATGAGGTATGTATGTGTGTGTGTGTGTTCTCATGTTTATGCATGAGCTTATAAGCAAGTACTTGATATTAAGTTCAGGTATGTAGTCTAGGTATGGTTTTACTGATTTTTTGTAACTTGAATACACATTACTCTGCCATTTTTTTTTTTTTTTTTTTTGAGTGATTTGACATTTTATGGTGGTGATTAAGTACTCCTGAGGCCAAAGCTGACTGGAATATCTTCATGTGGCAGAACAGGTCTTTCTGTCCCCTTTTTCTCTTTGCTCTCTTAATCTTCACCTCTGAGGGGAAGGTGATACTTTCACATAAAAATGTACCAACATGAGGGTTACTTGAGCTATGATGTACCATTTTGGAAAGTTTAAATAATTAACACTGTAGTTAAAAAAACATGGGGTTTGGAGTCAGAAGACTTGGGTCTCAGCTTTAGCTATATAATTTATAATCTAGATTTATTTCTGTGAGCCTCAGTTTCTTTATCCATAAAATGAGGTTAATAATCACAAGGTGGTTGTGACTGTTAAATGAAAATATACAAAAGAGTTGGACAAATTATAGAGCAACTAAGATGCTTCTAATTAAATAATTTCATAGCCATAAAATGAACTAAAGGAGATATAGAAAATCTGTTAAACACAGATTTCTAGCAAAGCACTGCCCTTCTTCAGGCAAATACAAACTCCCCTCCAAGCACTCACACCCTCCCCCTGCCACATGAAAACACTGAAACTGGAATATTGAAGGGGAAGGAAAGGAGTAAGACCCACTTACGGGTCACTGGCATTCAGACACATGTTGTCAATGCCAGGGAAATTCCACATTGCTGAGACCAGTGCCTTTGTGCTTGGGTGAGAATTCCTGCAATATAAAAAGAAGAAAAACAAGTTCATGTGTCTTCTACCGGTTTTCTGTATTAAATCCATACTTTTGAATACGTTGATGAAATCAAATATGCCATCCATAGGATTGTTTTCTTAAAAATCTAAGAAAGACTCTGTCTCAGGAAAAAATATTGTCATAGGAAAAATTAGGGACATGTCTCTCTTTGGCTATCTTGTTAGTCTACTAAACATAACATGTATTTGGTGATCACCTTTTGTTTATATAACTTTATATTACACAGAATTCTGACATTACTATTCAATCTTCGTAAAACCAACAAAAATTTATTTGCTGTATATCCCAACAGATTGGAAAGTTACAACCTTACCTGGCTTTCTTTATTAAAGTCTAGTCATTCAAAATAAAAACCTACTATAACTTTATTTTTAGGCAAACACAAAAGCTTTTAATGCTATTTATTGGTGGAAGAAGCATCATGTTGCTGTAAATCAAGTTGTTCATTCCTTTGGCATAATCAGGTAGTGTGGCTCCTGAGCCCTTCACCCATCAGCATCCCATGGCATTCACTTGGGCACAGCAGTATCCCGGGAAGCATTTTGGAAACACCGTCTTAGATAAAGGAAAGAAACTTACGCATAGAAGGATGTCTGTCCTGAGGTACCATAGAGAGATGGGGAGAGCTGGATCTCTGGGTAACTGTCACTGGGATTTCTCAGCGTGCCAAGGCCCATGGCAGTGGTCACAAAGACGATGGGGAGAATCACCTGAGCAATGAGGCCTTTCCAGTTCCTGCGTGTATGGTGGAACCTCTTGATGAGGATGGCCATTATCTTCTTCAGTAACAGCCCCAAACCATCCAGCCTCTCTCCTCTTGTCAGGATTTTGTCTAAGAAAAAGAGATTCGGCATGCTTCATAGAAATGTTGATAAATCAAATAATAAAGTCACCTCAAAAACTAAGTATGGATGGTACAATGTTGCCATGGGAAAAGCTTATGTTTTAAAGGCTTAGACTTGAGATTCGGTTCTTCATTTATCAGCCTTGAGCCGGAGCCTCAGTTTCTCCATTAGGAAAATTGAGAACCACAACATCCATCTCTTAGCATTGTATGTAAAAATGCTTTGAAAATTACAAATCACTATACATAAGATATTATTAGTCATATACATAGTAATTTTACATTTAAAAATCATCATATCTAGAATTTTATAAATGCATATTGTTCCCAACTTTAAAATCCCAATGTGGGCTCAGTATATATTGCTAATTACTAAAACTTAAGGGATAGGTTTTGTCAAGAGATAGAATTCAAATAAGATAAATAGAAACTAAAACACTAGCTTGGTCTAAGAACGTATTCCTATTATGAGTAATTTAGTGACTAAAGTCTAATTGGCTTTGACTCCAACACGAAGTCCAATGATTCACCCTAAATGAGGTAAAGGAAAAAATATCCTCTCCTCTAGAGTAAAATTCTAGTACAAAATTTTAAAATTTTAGAATGATAATGCTGTGTTTAAAATGTCACCTTTATCATTGAAAGCACAGAAAAGAACTCATTGGAAAAAATGTCTTCCATCCCCCCACTTTGCAATATTCTTCAGGAGCTGAGGAAAATTCCTTTGTTTCTGAGAGAGCAGGTCTAGACGCCGTAACCTGCTGCTTCCTAGCACTCTTATTAACTAATAACTTCCGCAGTACCATCTAAAAGTGGGTTCAAATATAACGTTCTCGCCGAAGGGCTGCCACCAAGCACTTATTCACGTGTGGTAAGATGACAGTATTCGTCAACCCTGTGTATATGTTTAATTCCCCATCACCAATTATGCAGCACAAAAATCATGATCTTCATTTAGCTGATAAGGAAAAATACAAAGCTGCTTAATTTAAAATGAATTCCAATTAAGCAGAGTGAATAAGTTAAAATGCAAACTTATATCTCTGCAAAGGGGAATTGTAGAAGGAGCTGAATATTTTAAGTTAATTAGTATGCTTCTCTGTTTCTTGAGAAATTGCATGTGGATGACTTACAGGTGTATCAAATGGAGTAAATGTGCTTTCTAAAAGATAATGCCAATGAGGAGAACATTTGGGCTGAATAATAGCTTTAAACTATAAGACAAATGCAGAGGCAAATATATAACATTTACTTCCTGAAGCAGACCACTTTCTAATCAAAGCCCTCATTCCCCGAAAGACCATAAATGAGGAATTTAATAAAGGACAAATGAGATGCAATTCCAGAATTATACAAACATCAGAGATTATCTTTTCTGAGTTTTAGAACTGGGCAAATTAATTAAAAGTTTTTCTCCTAGAGATTTTTCCCAATTTAAGAAAATTGTTGAAAGGACTACTCCAAAATTTATATATCATCTTCCTATATGCTTCTTTAGTATATAATGTTTCCAAAGGTATAAGTTATCAGAAAGAAAGAGACAATAAAAATCATATTCAAAAAAGCCAATGCCTCAAATTCATGTCAAGAAACATGATTTTTTGAACAAGTGGGAAAAATAAACAACATTATTATAGATAGATCCTCACCATCAAGTCTATCTTCTTCAATTCAGAGACCTTCCCCTTAAAGCATTTTCTCAGTGTCTAGAATTTCTCAGCGCCCAAATGGTTCAGAGTTGGGGGAGGTTAAACATTTTTTCCAATGAGTTCTTATTTTGTGTGACTCTTGCCTCTGCTTGAACCCTTCTGCTTACAGGGAATGAATTATCTTACATGATAACCTTGTTCATTGATTATGAACACTGATTATGAGAAGGATTTTAACTTACTGAGCCCAAATCTGAAATTGTAGTAAGTTACATCTTGAAAACAATTTCTGGTGAATAGAAGGGAGACTCATCACTATCCTTTAAAGGAAATTCTTTCACATTCTTCAAAAGACTTTTGAAAAAGAGAATTCAATTTGGCCTAATGGGTATTTTGCATATTAAAAAGGAAGCTTACAATTCTTTAGTTGTTTTTTTTTTTTTTGAATTTAGAAAGAAAATATAAAATTGCATTTCAAAAAATAAAGATCTGTCCTGTGACTTTCACATTTATATTGCTTATTGGAATTAAACAAAATATCCACATTAGATTTATACCGTCTCTGTCTGTGAAATTGCTACTGCTCACAGATAAATCATCAGGAGTAGTGATGCCATTGGTACCAGAATTTCCAATTTTCTTTTGTGGTAAGTGTTCAAAACTCATATTGCTATTTTTTTGCGAGTCTTTAGTCAAGTTCAGGAAGACCTAGAAAGAGAAGCCAGATCACATGATTAACATTAAAAACTGTACATCTTTTCCAGTTTCTAAGATCAAGTTTGATTTTGAATCTTTACCACATTTATTGAGACAAACATTTCCTGTCTGATTTTAAGTGACAATGTTTATATGTCAAAGATGTGTCTTCTCTCACTGGAGAACACGTTTATTCTCAAAAGTCCATCCTATGTAAGAATGGCATTGAGATCATTTTCAGATTTTCTGATTGCATGAAATATTTATTTAAAAATATTTCTCTTCTCTTTTTAAAGTGGCACGCAGTTTTTTTTAAGGGTGCAGCAAGTGAAATCAGCATTAAGAGAAAAAAAAGAACTTTCTGGGTGTACCTCTTCCACAGTGGTATCTGAGATGCCGTAGCAACCGATGTTGAGGTCACTCATCCCATCGTCCAGAGCTCTTAGAAGCGACAGGTAGGCTCCAGAGACTTTGGTGCTAAATGGAGGAAGCACGTAAACGAGCTCTCCCCCGATGTCCTCCTTGAGATAGGCTTCGGGGAGGTGTGATTGGATCATGGCTGTCACCACCATCGTGTCGCATGCAGTATTTGCATTTAGAGTTGGACTCTGGAGACAAAAGCAGAAGTTAAACAATCCCATCTCTTTATACCGTGGTATCCAAGGGCCCTCGTCAGAGAGTGGTGAGTTCTTTTGGGCCACACTGGACTTGGGTCGGGTCACACCTCACTCCTCCAGTGGCTCCCCACCGTTCTGGGGTCCTCATAGTGGTCTCCAAGTCACTGGGCTACTGGCCCCATTCTCCCACCCCACTCTGACCCTTCCTTATCCCTTACCAACCTCCCTGTCACTGACCTCTTTTCTGTTGCTAGAGCACTCCAAGCTCGGGCACATTCTCGGGGACTTTGCATTTGCCCTCCCTTTCTCCCCAGCTATCCACTCGGCCACTCTATCAGCAGCTCCAAGTCCAGGCTCAACTGTTAGCTTCTCAGAGGTGCCTTCCCTGATCACTCTATTTACAATTGCACCGCCCAGCATACCTCATCCCCCTCTTCTGCTTTATTTCTACCCATAGCACTTACTACCTGCTAATATCCTAAACAAATTACTTATTGATTTTATCGTCTGAATTTCTGACTCTCCATGAGAATATAAACCCCATGAGGGCAGGGATTTTAATATCATCAATTCACTGCTGTATCACCAAAGCCTAGAAGAGTGCTAAGATGTAGTAAGACAAAATAAGCACCTAATAAATAAATTTTTATGAAATGATGAAATGAAATCATGAATATAACAAACTACTTTTTACATTTTAGAAGTCACAGTAGGATCATCAGACATAAAATAAATGGTAGGAGTCACAACCTGCCTAGTAGCATATAAATCTTGCACAGTATTGTTAAATCATATGCTATTTCAGGTGATACAGGGATCCTCAGTCAGCATTATTATCATTCAAAAGATGTAAAGTCATTGTTATCATGTCTGTATCACAGTTTTTATACCATCACTTGATGAGTGTTGATCAGAAAGCGAACACATGGTTTCACGTTCTCTTCATTTGCTTTTGATAAAGAAGAAAATCTAATTTTTAGCCTTATTGGCTGAAATGTTAGAAGATTAAGAGGCTAGTCTTCCATCAGTGACCTTAGGATGCAGATCATTTCTTTATCTAGCACAGTGGTTCTCAAAGTGCAAGCCCCAGGTCAGCAGCAACAGCACCACCTGGGAACCTATCAGAAATGTAAATTCTCAAGCCCCATCCCAGACTCCTATCATCAGGAACCCTGGAGCTGGGGTCCAGAAATTTGGGTTTTAACCAAGACCTCCAGGTGTTCTGATGCTCGCTCAAGTTTGCGCATTAATGAATTTTAATGAATGATTATTATTAATGAATGAACTTCTGCCTCTGTTTCATACAAAAAAATAATTTAAGACCCCATAATGAGGCATATTTTCTCTCTTCCATACCTTCTTCTTGGTGAGCGTGAGGTGATACCCATCCCCAAACGCCTCCTTGAGGTAAAACGGGGACCCACAGCACCGGAGCCCACCCTGCTCCAAGAAGGCAATGCGGTCACTCAGCACCTCCGCCTCGTCCAAGTGGTGTGTGGACAGAATGATTGTTCTGGCTTGAAAATACAGATGAAAACAACAGAGAATGGAATATGAAGATACAGTTCCCGAGATACATAGTTAGCAAGAGTAAATCCTGTGACACAAGAAGAGAAGAGTCATGTTTTACGAGCTGATTGGAAAACTAATTGACCAGGAGGAACATCCAAAAATGATCAAAGAGAAACCCAGCAAGGGTGTCCCTAAATATTGGGAGGCGTTTTTCATGTGCATTGGCAGCAAATAAGCATTTTTTATGCTGTGTGACTACCTGTCCATCATTTGTAGTGTGGATATTAGTGATTCTTCCCCATCCATAAGGGTTGTGCCTCCTTGGCTTCATTTTCCACCTTCCCCTTTTTTTTTCACTATGAAAAAGCAGTAATTTTTAAAGACTTTTTGAATATTCCTCTCTGATTAATCCACTCCACTCTGATTGCTTCTTTGCTTCACATCCTGTCAGCACTTATTTAGTCTGTTTTCAGTTTATTTTCATTTGTGTATGTTTGGTATCTCTAATTAGATTCTAAGCTCCTCTAGGCAGAATTTGGAGCTACCATGGCTTTCACATGCTCTCAAAAAGGCCAGTTAAGTGTTCAACTCACAGTGAGTACCAGATAGACATTAACAAATTGACCCAGAAATTTAGCTGGGAGACGGGAGGATCTGGGAAGGGGAAGAGACAATCTTAGGCATTTAAAGAATATCATAACAAAAAAGTCTTCAGACTTGCTTTTGTGGAGTCCAGAGGACAAAATTACAACTGCTGGGTAGAGAAGTTACAAAGAAGCCCTCATACCAGTTTTGTTCTTGCATATAACATCCCATATACTTCGGCGAGAACATGGGTCAACTCCAGTGGATGGCTCATCCAAAATCACCACCCTCGATCCACCGATGAGAGCTATGGATATGGATAGCTTCCTCTTCATTCCTCCCGACAGTGTTCCAACTCTCTTATGACGATGGCTGTACAGTCCAGTATCTTTCAAAGTCCTTCAAAAATAATATACAGTTGTTACTTTTTATGGCTAGAATATTTAAATTTTGGGAAAATACCCTAAGCGATAGGTATTCACTAAGCAACTATTATGCACTCAGCAAGGTATGATGAATGATGAACTATTGAGGATTAATAAAAGTACAGTTTTCTATCATTTACCATCCAGTTGGAGGCACACAATTAATACTTAGAAAACAACATATGGAATTATATGATTAGATATAGTTCATTATTTTATTCATTCATTTGACAGATAATTATAGATTGCCTACCTACTTTGTGTTGGACCTGTTCTAGGTGTGGGGAAAAAGCAGTGAGCAGATAAAGTTCCCACCCTAAAGGAGCATATGCTCTAATATGTGTATGGATGGGGAGGGATGCAGGGAAAATTCAGCCAATAATATATCCCCAAATAAATTTATAATATGCCAAGTGGTGATAAGTGCAATAAAAAATAAATGAAGCAGGGTTCGTGAGATAAGGAGTGCCTGGAGCATGTTATTTGAAGATCCATTTTATACGTGGTGGTCATCGCAGAGCAAGCACTTGCACAGCAATCAGGAACATGGAGGAGCAGGCTGAGTGGCTCTCTGGGGAAGGGCACTGTAAGCAGAGGGAACAATAAGTGAAAAGTCCTAAGGCTGGAGCAGGCCTAGCATAGTCAAGGAACAGCAACTAGGCCAGTGTGCTTAGCAAGGAGAGAATGAAAGGGAGAGTGGAAGGAAATGAGCTCAGAAGTGTAACTGGGTGCAGGGCTTGTTGGGCTTTGTCGGCCTGGATAAGAAAGGACATTACTGAGTTTTATACTGAGTTTGTAGGAAGTCATTGGAGGGTTTTGACCCCATGACTGACGTGGTCTGACCTGCAGTTTCAAAGATTCACCCTGGCTGCTCTAGGAAGAATTGACTATGAGGGAAGAGAAGAAGCTGGGAGTCCAATTAAGACTTGACCTAGTGTAGTGTAGTGTAGTGTAGTAGCCATGGAGATTAGAAGCAGAGGATTTAGGGAAGAGATAAAGAGAGCTAAATAATTCCAGTATGAGAACTGGCTGGTAAGGATGACATTAAAAGTATACAATATCAAAGAGGTAGAAAAACTAAAAAGCAATTGTTTTGTGAGAAAATATTTCCTATTGGTATTGTTATCATAGCTTGACCAATCAAGCCGTAGGTCTCTGAGAGTTCCTACCTTTTAACTTCCTCGTGCAGCTGCTTTCTAGTCCAGTGAGGAACTTTGATGGAGCCATATAAGAGAAGATGCTCCTTAGTGGTGAGGTAACTGAACAAGACATCGTGCTGCATGCAGACCCCCATGCTCTTCCGAATAGTGTTTAGGTCTGTTTTGATATCTTTTCCATAAACAAAGATGGTACCTGCTGAGGTCCCAAACAGCCCAGTTAACATTGAGCTGGAAACAAAAGAAAGATAAATTAGATATGAACTGAGCATTTAAGCTAGATTTTAGGACTAAATATACCTCAGATATTAGCAAAAAAATGTTACAGTGTATCAACTCAAGCAAGGTCAAGCTATGAAATGAAATGGTATTAAATGGGAATTAAAAATAAAAAGTACTTTTATGCTCTTAATAATTTAGGTGTTACATAAACACTACATGCTGACGGTGGTGGTGGTTGTGCAAATAATGACAGAAATGATTGGGCTTTTTAATTGAAAGTACACTCTCTCCTTGGGCAATTTCATGCACTTCTCTGGCATTGAATAATATCTATTGGCTGATTCATCCCTAATTTATATCTCTAGCACAGACTTCATCACTCAGTTCTAGGCTTGCTCTATACATCCAACAGACAACTCCACTTCTCTAGATGTCTTACAGGGTCCTCAAATTCAAAATGTTTAAAGCTGAACTCACATTCATTGCCCTCAAATCCACACCCTTAAATATATGATAAATCCAGAAGTCATGTTTGCACTCTCCTCCTATCTTAATCTTCTGACTCCACCCACATCTCTCCATTTTCACAGTCACCACTATGGTCCAAGCCACCATCACCACTTGCCTAGCCCACTACTGTAGGTTCTTAACTCTACTTCCCACGTGCTCTACGTTCATCTCCCATCCCGTTCCCACACTGTGGCCAGGGTGATCTCACCCAGATAATTCAGAGTCATTTTTCAGATGCTTAGAAACTGGGCACATGTTAAATCGCTTTTCACTACAAGGTAAGCTCCACGAGGTCAGGGAGAGGATCTATTTCCTCACCATTCTATCTCAGTACCTAACTCAGTGCCTCAAACATAGTAGACCTTCAATAAATACTCCTGAATTATACAGAGAATCAATGCAACATGCAATTCCTCCCATAAAATACATTGAAATACAAATAATACACTTCATTCTTTATATTGAAGGTTTATATTCAGAATGATAAAACAGGGCTTTCTCATCTAAAATTGCAGCCTCTTCAGAAGCCTTCTCTATGCCTTTTCTTTTCTTCATTGGCATCTCTTTGCTTATTTGAAATCTTGCCTTTTAAACCATGTGTTATCACTAAAAAGCCAACTCTAAACTAAACAAAAAAAAATGGTCATGTATATGAGAGCGGTTACATGTTCACTCATTTCATAACCTTTTCTCCTTTTATTTACAAAAGAAAATTTTAATTTGAATATGCCTTGGCAGTCACCGAGCTTACTCATGATGGTACTAAATAGGATATGTAGCAACTGACACTTTTTCTCAAATAAGAGCAAGAGCACCAATAACATTTTAGAGGGGACTCAGCAGCTAAGCTGATGTGGAGCAAAGGAAAAGAATTTTTTTAAAAAATTGAAAAGAATGTCAATTTAAAAACATTTGAATATCTTCTCCATTCTGATGCAGGAAAATGCTAGTTATGTGAAGAGGGAGAAAGAACAACCTATGCATCTTTTTGTGCCTTTTTGTTCTATATTTGATGGCTGCAGATTCTTTTGTTTCCTTATAATTCAAGGCATGGAAAGTATCCGGGGCTAAATGTGTTTACACCCAGGCATGCAAACTCAAATTTATATATGGGCCAGCATGGAAAGGCAAATAAATGAAACAAGCTGGGTATATGAGGCAATACAGACTGGTGGGGAGTGGGGATAAATCAGAATTGTCTCTATCTAGGAAAGTGAACTCAACATTGCCTGGATTTCCTATTACCTAAAAGATGCCAAGAATATTTATTTTTATTAGGAAAGTCCCCATTTTAAAATATTGGCACTGAATTAAAGTTTCTCAGAAGTACCGGATAGGCCAACACGGACAAAATAAAACAGATCTGATGGGCCCTTGGAGCCTTTAAGCTCACAGGCTGAAACTTCAGTTTAAGACTGCATTCTATAGAATATAAGTCAAGCCGTCTTACTCCATCCAGGAGATGTATCAACTTTAGTTTTATAAAAGAGGTGGGGAAATATTAAGTAATATGCTTCTATGAACATAAATGTCGAAAAGTAACATACATGGTAGTAGTTTTCCCGGCTCCATTGGGCCCCAGCAATGAAGTAATATGCCCTTCATAAAAGTTCAGATTGAGGTTATCAACAGCAATTTTTGAGCCATAGATCTTTGTAACCCCATGCAGGGCAACCCCAACTGTGAGATCTTTAGGTTCAGGCTCAATGTTGGAGGGAAACATGCAGTCAGGGCCTGGAGAGAAATCAAGAGACCAGCTGTCAGCTCACAAATAATAAAATGCAGCTAATGTTATGCTTTTCCTTAATTAAAAATCGGAGACTATAACAATACAACCCTCTAAGTAAAAACTTTCCAGCAATAAATGATCTATCACAGTCTTCATTTCCCTCTTATTGGTTAAAGAATAAATGAGAGTGGATAACTGCATTCTCTCAAGTTTATATCACCCATCTCTGTCTGAAAAGGTAGCCCCAGAAATACAATATCACAATTATGAGCTCTTTATTCACCAAGACTCAAATATTCAAATACAAGTCTAAGGCTTGGTCCTCCTACTGGACACAATAATACCAATTTATGGAATAAATATCTACAAGGTGTGATTTTAAAGTGAAGAGCCTAGCTCTGATCTGTGGTTTATAAAATCCAGGTCATTAATTACTATCTACATCTCCTTCAGGCAAAACTAAAGTACTAAAGAACCACTTATATGGGTCATCCTTACCTAATAAAGATAACACTACTCAACTAATGTCAGTAAGACATGGGCTTTGAATTTGTTTTTCCAGTACTGGTGATGGGTTATGTTAAATTATCCATACTTGTTACTTGGTTACTCCTTATGACTGATGACAGATGGCTGGAGTTAGGGGTGCAGACTGTGGCCAAGGAACAAAATATTTCGCTGTATGAATCTAACTGGACCACAAAGGGATCTGCAATCTTGGCCTAATTAGCACCATATGCTAACCAACTGAGCTAATGAGCCCAGAAAAAGTCACAATTTAATCCCCATAAGAGTCCAAACACATATGTGTAGACATATCCATACATGACTAAAAGGCTGACAATTTTGCCATTTAGAAAATCATAATTAAAACCACTAGTCAAGTAATTTTTATATCACTTCTCTCACAATAATGCATGTTGTTGACCTACTTGTCTTAATGGCAGATGGGTTGGTGTTCTGCATCATGATATTTGTAAACATAAGGCCATTGCTTTTTTCATGCTTCACCTCTATACATCCAAATTGCTCCTTCCAATAGGAAGGGAGGATTGGAAAATACCATGGAGACCCCACACCATATGTCCCTATAATAAAAATGTATTAAGAAAGTGATTATTAATTTATTGTCAACATTAAGCATAAGAATCTAAACAACAAAATATTATATATGGTTTAGGAAAAGTATTTTCTCTTTTTTATGATACTCATATAAAACTAAAGAGTAGTCTCAGTTTCTAAGATCAAGTTAAAAAGGTAACCTTTCATTTATTATTTTTTAACAGCTTTATGGAGGTATAATTATATACCATAAAATTTACCAATTGTAAGTGCACAGTTAGATGATTTTTAGTAAATTTATAAAGCTGTGCAACCATCACTGCAATCCAATTTTAGAACATTTCTGCAATCCCACAAAGTTCTCTCATGCCCAACTGCAGATAACCCCTACTCCTACCCCAAGCCCCAGGCCATCACTGATCTGCTTTCTACCTCTCTATATAATTCTTTTCTAGAAAGTTCATACAAAGGAATCATATTATTTTTTCTAATTTTTTTTACAGCATCAGAAAAATATACACACAGAAATAAGGCTTAATGGGAAAAACACCTAAGCATGTTAATAGGGATCCGGCAAGTTTTCCTTAGAATTAGGAGATGTGGTTTTTTGCCTTAGAGCATCCTGTACTCCCATTTGGAAAGACTGTATTTCTTGACACTATTCCATGTTTCTTAATTCACTCTATCTTTTAAAGGAATATCAGAGAGGGACTTACCTCATCCTGGAATGTTTTGGTTAGCTTTGGAATTTGAATACTTCTTTTGGAGATTATATATGGCAAATCAAATATTAGAAAATATACATTCACCAGTTTATTATGATTACAACCGTAAGAAGCAGCTATCTACAAGAAGCATGTTCATACCTGGGAACACATTCCTGACATACCAGGCTATAAGGAAGTAAATGAAAGAGTCAGCTAGGATTAGACAGCACAGCCAGCCAAATGAGGTGGTGTCATCTTGAACTGGGGAACTGTACATATTTTCCCACTGAAGACCTAAAAAGTGAACACAGATATGTGCGATATGTGTTCTTCTGTGAGACACAACAAGATCGTGAAAGTTGAAAATCTAGTTTTGAAGAAAGGAAACCTACCGATGCCCTGCTCCTCATATCGTGCAATGTATTGGCTTGCATAACTGAATGCTGTTGGGGACAGGAGGCTCTGTGAAAATAATAAATGGCAATGATATTTCTCGTAAAGTTCATACCTTTTGTCCAGAGGCATCTCAAAATACTTAAAACTCTGGACACTCTACAGTTAAAATTAGCAGTCGCTACATGTATTTAAAACTACAGTAGTCCCTTACCAAGCAAACTGTAACTCTGAAAGAAGAGGAGAGGGAAGAGAGGTGAAAACTGCCGAACATAGAAGTGTGATATTTATAGCTTTAAAAATACTTGTCAAACCTTCAAAATATAGATCTAAACTTACTAAATACTACTCAGCAATTTATAAAATGTGTCTAAACTAAAATTTAAATGAAAACTTTAGGGGCTAGAGGACAGTTTAACTTCATAAATTTATTTCAGGCAATAGAGGCATTCTGAATGAAAATATTTTAGAAAGCAATTGATTGCATCTCAACATTTACAATTGCAACAAATTATAAATTTACATTTTATTTAAATCTAATGTAGTCAATGCTAGATAAAAGCTCCTTATTGCTTTCCATTTCCATTAACAGAAAAGTTATAATGATTCAGCCAATGATGAGATATACGTTCCAAATTTTGTAGCCAGTAATCTTAATGTTTTCATTAAATTCTTAAATTAATTTGGTATTTCAGTGAAAAGGCAGAAAGGAATTCAAACATTGATTACATACTATCAGTGCATTTGTCTTTATGCCTGTCAGTTAAATTGTATATCAGAAAAACCATGAGAATCATTCATATACGAGAATAGTTCCAGGTATAGAGTCTCTAAGATGTCTAAGAAATTGGAACAGAAAGAAGTCAGAATTCTGGATAATCTCTAAACCAGATCTATTGCATCTAAACTGTTTTTTCTTCAGAAACCATTTCTTAACATCATCACATATTATTACAGTATTGGAAACCATGAGGAAAAGATTTCCTTTTCCTAGTCTAATGTTTATATGGTAAACAACATACTATCAATAAACTATCATTTGTAGGGTTAAGCTTATTTTGCTGTTACTGAATTTTTAAGTTTAGATTTATGACCTTTCAGTGTTAATATCTAGAAACCAAAAAGGGTCCATTCATCTCACATACTGGCCATTCCAATAGTTAACTCACCATAAATACTTTCACTAAATAGCTCAACTCATTCTCAACTGTAATCAGAACAATAAATGGGAAAAAGGCGATGATGTAGATGAGGCTTCCAATCAGAGCTGCAATGTTGGTGCTGTTGAAGAAGACACTGATAAGGTAGCTCATGGAAATAACTGAGAAGCTGTAGTCTGAGAAATACAGGAACAAAATGAACCCATTTGTCTTGGGAAGAATATTGCCAAACTTGAGAATAATGATGAGGATGATGATGGTGACCAATAAAAACCCAATACTCTCAATGAGCCAGGCAAAAAAGTGGCTGCAGGAGTTCACGCCCATCATCTTCATGTACTGTAAGAAGGAAAAAAATGGTTAGCTGATATACCCCCAAATAACCATTATTCCTGTGCCATGCCCAAATGACCATGAGCATCTTCATATATATGGAACTAGGCATTTTAATGATTCATGTGAATCAAGTATTTGCCCATGCTAGCTAAGTGAAATTAATGTGACCATTATACCAGTCCATCTTAGAATGTATGCTCCCAGAAAGCCCCAGTATCACGAATGATTTGGATGGTGAAGTTCTTTTCTTAATTACAATTTCATTTTATGTAACTAACTGATGATTCCAGATTAAACTAGTTTAGAACAGATAATCAAATTTATGCTATCCACTGCAGAATTTTACAACATGAATTTGACACTTGTGCAGGCATGAATATTTCAAGCTGATGAAAAACTGTGGTTTATTTCAAGTTCAATGTAAAGACTGAGATAATAAAACTCAATAATTCATTTCACTAAGCATTAAGGAACAACAAAATCAGTATTGATGTTCTTGAGAGAAATAGAACAGGCCTGATTCTTAAGAATTTAAGGCATGAAGACTTCAAAGGGAAACCTGCCTTTAGCCACAACTTCCCCATCCTGAAAATTCACTAGCAGTCTAGTTCAAGTTTGTCATCTTGTTCCCCCCAAAAACATTGGTACAACCATAATGAATTCATGTATCTGAGACACTCAACACTTCTCTTTCAACTGCCGTTCTTTGATACCTCAGAATATCCCCAGATGTCAAGGCATTCCACCAAGGTAGAAAAGCATGTCAGCATGATCTGTTTTTGCATTAACTCCAAAATATCTAAAGTGCCTTAGACCTCCATTGTCTTATAAATGGTGACATGTGGTACTTTGTGGAAACCTGGAAATCCTGGTTTCTAGATTTAAAATCTTGATTAATGTTAAGCTTCTGAATCTAATAAAAAGAAGAATCCACCCAAAAATAAAGAACAAAAGAAATACTTCACTAACAGGTTTATAATCCAATATTTTTTTGTAAAATCAAGGATTTTCAATCCCCGCCCCCCTTCTCTTAGACCTAACATGTCTAGAAAACAAAACAAAAACAAAAAAATAGGTAACACATTGGGTCTTTTGCTCCATAAACACAATACTGAATTTTTACTTTCTGCCTTTGCAACTTACATTTTGATAACTCTGCTGGCCCTGTTGTTACCATGGAAACAGCTACCTGACTGCCAACACTCTAAGCAGCGGGCCTTAAGCTAATCACCATTGAGAAAAAGCCTGTGACTTTTCCTCTTAACTTTGCCCTCTTCCTCACCCTTTTCTCTCCCCACTGCTTCTCTCCTCCCAGGCCCTGTTACTCTTTGCAGTAAGACTCAACTCATGTTTCCACAGGAATGGAAATATGGGTGAAAGCAAAAAGTCAGCATGGAGCCAAGGTTCAATATGGAAAGTTTACTCCAATTGTTACACATGTTACCACTGAAATCAAAATTACAATTTGGTATAAAAAAAAGACCTCACAGACCTTGGTCCAGAAATTCTTTCCCTGTACCCCACCCTATTTGGGAAACTTACTGTGTCATGTTTTATGATTGCATTTCAGAGAAAGCCACTTATTCAAATATGATTACGATTTGGAATCTCTTTTTTTTTGCATTTACTACTATTTGGATTTTGGATTTTTTTATTGCATTTATGCCTACTTGAAACAGAACTAAATGGAGAATCACTGAATCCATGTCATACTCAAAAGATGATATTCGTCACCAAATTTCAATAGGTCACCTACAAAAAAATATCCCCCCCCCTCCAACAGCAATATATGTCAGCAGTAGACAATGTCAATATATTTCTCAACATGGATATAAAATATCTAGGGCACTGTCAGGGTTATGAAATACTGCCTTCATGCATATAAACATGTTTTTCCTCCCTGGCAATTGATATTTGTGGTATAAAACATTTGTATATCTAGGATATTCTGTATTCACAGACTTGTTAAAAGATAATTTGGCAAACCAGAAGACCAGAACTAAAGGTGCTTGTCACTGAAATTTTGAAATTTTGGAGACCCAAATCAGATTCCTATTTCCAAGAGTTGATAAAAGTAGGAGACTGACTTTATTGAAACAGACCAAGTTAGGTGTTTCTGAAGCATTCACTATTTAACACCCTGACATGACATTTCAGTGTTAAACTTCAGGATTCTATTTCAGGAGGAGAACGGATGCTTTTTATAAAGAGAAGGAACAACAAAAGTTCATAAGGCATCCATAAATTATCCAGACTCATTGCCAATTTTGCTGTAATAAACAAAACCAAACTTGCTGATGAAAGATGGCCCAGAGGGAATGCCTGGCTACACTTTCTTGCATGTCGTTAGTTCCTCCTCAGAGTGGCAGATGTGAGATGCCAGCTTTGTAACGAAAGAATCACTTTTCTCAAGACTCCCAAATTGCCAGAACAATTCATCAATATCTGATAATTTGTTGTTCAGGAATATCTCTCTGCACAGCAGACAATGTCTCTCCCCAGTTTATGGGCAGAAAATAATGAGAAGAAAGAGATTCTATAAGATTTTGGACAAACTTGTTGCTAAAGTCAAGAGAAATTTATGCACAGGGGATTGCATTAATGCTTTCAAGAAAGAAGTTATAAATACTCATATGTTTACTTGACAGCAGTGTCTTTATTCTACTCTACAACTATGTCAAGTACTAATTCACAAGAAATAGTAAAATTTTCTGCCTCAGTTTTTAAAAATGCTCCAAAGAGTAGATTTTTATATTATTCTTGTTTAGTAAGAAACAAAGGATGTTGTGATTATTACTTGGAATAGTCCAAATTCTCATTAGTGGAATGGATAGCGTATGTCAGGAAAGCATAAAAAAGAGCCTAATGCAAAGCACCAAGGTACGAAAATTCCTTACATGCTTTTTGGAAACATCCCTGAAGCCCACAGATATTTTAGGTTACCTATCTGATCTGAAAGAGAACAACTCCAAAGTTCTATCTCTAGCTGAATGTAAACACTGGAAACCCCATGAATGACCTATATTAAATCCAGTAAATGAAACATATTCATAAATCAAGAAAATTATGGGAAAAAATATGCTATTATGTGGGCTATAAAATCAGCTTTTGTGTAGTTTAAATATTCTAATTTTTAAAAGCAGGGAATAAGGATCAAAACCCAATTGAAGGCGTTTCTGAAATAGTTTTCAAAGCTATAGGCTTAAATTAATACATAGAATTGGTGAAAATTAATATTTATGCTAATTCCTTTAACAAGGTAAAGGAATTCACTTGAGTCATACCACAGCCAGGTCAAAGATTAATGGCTTCATTTTTGCCCAGATTTGAGAACAATTACAGAAGGATAAAGTAGAATACTGGTTTTCTTTAACTCTTTGGTTTAATTTAAATGAGAAAGGAGGGTGGAAATGAGCAGTTTTAGATCTAAACTAAATATAAAAGACAGTATTTAAAAATATAAAAATATAAAAGATGGTACTCTGAGTTTTATAACCTAAGCAATTGTCCATCATCACCTCCAAAGGCCTTAGAAGTCTATGCTATTAGAATAGGATTACAAAAGGGAAGGTAGCTATGGTATGGAAAAGGATTGGCTGGAAGTCAAAATACTTGCGTTCTAGCCCCAGCTCTACTACTAATCAGCGCCGTAATCTTCATCAAGTCACATCACACTTTCTGGGCTGAGTTCCTCATCTTTACAAAGGAATAGATTAAATTAGAACTGTGGGCAATGGAGGAAGACTGAGCAGGAGATGTTGGAACATTCCACTCATTCACACCCGAGTTCCAACAAAGATATTATATTCCACTGAATTTAGGACATTGCTGATTTTAAGATGTGGCATTATTTTACACGCAAATAAGAAATAAAAATCACTTCCAAATAATATTATGATGCCCCATCAATTGCAAAATGCATCCGGATTTCAGAGGGCTTCAAATTTGAAAAAATTCCATATCTTAAAAAGGAAAAACCATGGATAATTGAGAGTCTTCTTTATGCCCAGCAAAGAGAGAGCTATGTTGTGGGAATATAACATTAAATGAAGGCTAGATAATACGGCTCAGAGAGTTTAAAGGATTGGGCTGAACTGCACACAGCTGGGAGAACTGGAAGTCTCAGAGCGTGATACTCTGATTCCAAGTTCAGTGTTCTTTTACTCTATGACTTTGGCCCCAGGATGAGGTGGTTCAATTTTGAAAGTAGATGCTTGCAAAATGCAGACACAGAGCTACCAGATAGAAACTACTTCACCATTAACAATATGTCTTTTGTGTCTTTAGTTGAAAAAGAAATCTACTTTTTGCTTTGATCTTTTTGTAACATCCATAGATTCATTCAGGCAGCATCATCTTCAAACACAACATTATTCAGTGTATATACATACATCACACTTTCTGGGCTGAGTTCCTCATCTTTATAAAGGAGTAGATTCAATTAGAATATATACATATGTATGTATATACACACATATTTACTGTTTGTTTTATTACAAGTCATATTTTTAAGGTAGATATTTCTTTTGAAGTAGAAAAGAACTCAGTTTCTATCACAGTTCTCTTTTTTAAAGTTTTCTTTTAATCTGTGAAGATTCACTTCTGAATACCAGGAACCTGAAAGAGAAATATAAGGTAGGAACTTCCAACCAAATTCCTGGCCCAGGGCATGGATTCAAGTTTCTAAATTGGAATCAGGAAATCATTGCACACAGCCTCTGAATATAATAAGGTACGAAGTAGTTGATGAGGCATTAACCAAATTATAGCTGAAATATAAAACTGAAATTGCAGCTGTGAGATTCAGCCAGAATTCAAATTTAAAAGGAAAGCAGTGTAGATTCAAATACTGAGACAACCCAGGAAGCCTGATGCTGAAATAACAAAAATAGGAAGTAGTGATTTGTATCATGTAAGAAGAAATAATCAATTGCCTAGAAGCTTTGACAAGGCATGTCTGAAAAGTACAAGTGGACTAGTGGGTTACTCTAAATTCATTAATTCTGATTGTCAGTTGGCCTTGCAATAATTCTTGTGTCCTAGCTTTGAAATGTTTCCACTTTCTTTCTGCTCCACAAGTGAGTGCAAGAAAGGACTCATCGTGGGATAAGCAAATAAAATAATTTCTCTTCCAATGCAGTCTAAAAATCACAGAATGTTTTGTCATAAATTCCAAAAAGTAGTAAGATATTTTGGATTTGGGGTTAATGAAAAAGAACATGCACAGGAAGAGAGCATGCTTTATACACGAGGCCCTCTCTTCCATCTATATATGATAAACCCAATCAGTAGTATAAAGTCAAATCTTTGTCTTCACACATCAGGAGCCTGTGGGAGATGGAGGAAAAGGTAATTGGAGACAGGTATACTGGAAACAGATTTTGACTGAGAGCAGGAACAAGCCATATATCCATGTCTATCCCTGTATCTATTTACCTATATCTATGCATCTACATATCTACATTTCAATACATTTCCTTAATATTCCAACAATCCTCCTGTTATAGTAGTTATTCCTGTTATTATTTAAACTACTTCTGTTAGATCTTAAGTCCTACAGGCAACTTCTTGGGCAGAAATTACTTCTAGGATCAGAAACTGTAATTATTTAGATTTCTGTATTTCAGAAGCACTTATAAAATGACCTCTACGTAACATTTTGAGAAACAAAATACTGCCCCATCAGTTGCCTTTGCAGTTCATAAAATGTTTTCCTTTCTATCTAATTCTCAAGACTTGGGTCAGGCTTTCCAGTTTTGTTTAGGCGTCATGAAAATCATGGTAATTAATTATCATAAGAATAGAACTTATTTATAATAAGAAGTGATTCTCAACATACCTCATGAAGCCGGAGGTCTTTCTCATAAACCAGTTTTTTTACAAAAGCAGCTATAAATACAACCCAGGCAACCATAAGCACAATTGGAAGAGAATAAGAGACACTGGTTAGGAAGCTGTGAAAACAAAAACAAAAACAAAAAACAAAAATCCAGTGACCAAAATGAATGTCACACTTGCAGATTATAATATATAGAAAGCATACACCATTTTATATTGAAATTATTTTTAACTTTATTTTGAAATAAATTCAAACTTACAGTAACAGTTGCAAAAACAATACAAACCCCATACAGAACTCCAGCATACCCCGACCCATTGCCCCTTCCCCACTTCTCGTAACCCATACTCTACACCACCATTTCTTTCTTTCCCTCCCTCCCTCCCTATCATCTATCATATATTGCTTTGTCTTCTGAACATATGAGAGCAAGCTGCACACATCTTTGAACAAACAATATAATTCACATATACATTTCCCATGAACAAGAACATTCTTTTATGCAATCTCATTAAGCGCAGCTAAGACGTTCAAGAAATTCAACATTAATACAAAGCTTACATTCTATATTTCCTTTTTTTTTCCTTATGTCCCATCTATGTCCCTTTGAGCCTCCTCTCCTCCATCCTCAGATCCCATCCAGGATCATCCTTGGGATTTAATTGTCATCTATTTAGACTGCCATATTTTTTTTTTCAATTGTGGAAACATATATACAGCCTAAATCTTCCCATTCCAACCCCTCCCTAGCATTCCATTAGTGGGATTAATCACATTTAGAATGTTGCAATGCTATCACCTTCCCACCATCCATTACTAGAAATTTCCCTTCACCCCAAACACAAACCCTACATTCATTTCTTAACTCCCCACTACCCCTTCCCCCACTTCTCGTAACCCATACTCTACCATTCATCTCTATGGTCGTATTCTCTGATACTTTCTTTGTGTTTACCATGGGGCTTAAATTTAATCTCTTAAATCTATAATAATCTTGTTTTTCTTTGATACCAACTTAACTTAAATAGGACACATAAACGATGTTCCTATACTACTCCATTCCCCCGCCTTTATGTAGTTCTTGTCAAAAATTACATATTTTACATTGAGTCCAAAATCACTGATTTATCATTATAGTTCATGTGTTTTAGATCCTGTAGGAAGTAAATAGTGGAGTTACAAATCAAAAATACAGTAGTATTGGTATTTATATTTACCATGTGATCTTTACTGGAAATCTTCATTTCTTCATGTAGTTTCAGTCAATTGTTTAGTGTCCCTTCCTTTCAGCCTGCTCAGTTCCCTTTAGCATTTCTTATAGGACTGATCTACTGGTGATGAAGTCCCTCAGTTTTTGATTATCCAGGAATGTTTCCATCTCCCCCTCATTTTTACCCTCCAGGTGTTTGTGAATTTTCTAAGACTCTGATGATTATTGACTTCTATTTGTATTCCACTGTGGTCAGAGATTTTAAAATTTATTGAGGCTTGTTTTATGTCCCAGCATATGGTCCATTCTGGAGAAAGATCCATGATAACTAGAGAAGAATGTGTGTCCTGGTGTCCTGGGATGTAATGTTCTATGTATGTCTGTTTAAATTCTCTCTCTCTCTCCTTTCTTTGTTTCTCTGTTGGTAGGGCTCCATTTAGTGTCTTTAGGTCTTTTATTAGCAAAATCTTTCAGCATTTGTTTGTCTGTGAAAAATTTAAGCTCTCCCTCAAATTTGAAGGAGAGTTTTGCTGGATAAAGTATTCTTGGTTGGAAATTTTTCTCTCTCAGAATTTTAAATATGTCATGCCACTGACTTCTTGACTCCATAGTGGCTGCTAAGTAGTCACTACATAGTCTTATGTTGTTTCCTTTGTATGTGGTGAATTGCTTTTCTCTTGATGCTTTCAGAACTTTCTCCTTCTCTTCCGTATTTGACAGTCTGATCAGAATATGTCTTGGAGTGGGTTTATTTGGATTTATTCTATTTGGAGTTTGCTGGGCATTTATGCTTTGTGTATTTATATTGTGTAGAAGGTTTGGGAAGTTTTCCCCAACAATTTCTTTGAATACTCTTTCTAGACCTTTACCCTTCTCTTCCCCTTCTGGGACACCAATGAGTCTTAAATTTGAACATTTTATTTTATCTATCATATCCCTGAGATCCATTTCGATTTTTTCAATTTTTTCCCCATTCTTTCTTTTGTTCTTTCATTTTCCATTCTGTGGTCCTCGAGGACATTGAGTCGTTTTTCAACTTCCTCTAATCTTGTATTATGAGTATCCAGAGTCTTTTTAATTTGGCCAACAGTTTCTTTTATCTCCATAAGATCTTCTATTTTTTTATCTACTCTTGCAATTTCTTCTTTATGCTCTTCTAGGGTCTTCTTTATGTCCTTTATATCCTGTGCCATGCTTTTATTGTCTGTCTTTAGTTCTTTGATTAATTGTGCCAAGTACTGTCTCTTCTGATCTTTTGATTTGGGTGTTTGGATTTGGGTTCTCCATGTCGTCTGGTTTTATCATGTGCTTTAAGATTTTCTGTTGTTTTTGGTCTCTTTGCATTTGCTTTACTTGATAGGGTTCTTTCAGGTTATAAAAAATACCAATCTCTAATTTGTCAGATCTACAGCTTGGTGGCATACACTTTCTCTAACTAATCAGCAGATGGCGTCCGCGAGTCATCTATTCCCCTCAAGTCAGTTCTCCCCAACTTTGTCTTTGTGGTGTGTGGGGTTCTGATTCTTGTGGGGTTCAATTGGTGCACTAAGTTTGGGTGTGTTGTTGGTGCTGTCTGCCCTGAATGTGGAGCATGTGTCTGGGTGGTTAGGGAGGCAGGACAGCTTTAATAATCAAACCTCCCAGGGGTTCCCGGAGATTTAAGGCTGTTGCAAGAGTCTAAGCCTTCATTTCAGTCTCACCACAGATTGTCTCTGCCACTGACCCACAAGTCCTTGGTATTGGCGTAGGGTCCCTGGGATTTCAGAGCAGGTCCCCTTTCTCGGCCATGCTCTTCTGGGACCGCTGCTGAGGGAAGGTTGTGCTACGTCACATGTGTGCGCTGGCCCTCCAGGGAAGTCCTGGGCCACTGGGCCATGCAGGGGCATTCCAAGCCTGTCATTTCAGAATGCAGACTCCCGGTTTCACCAAATGCATGGTCCCTGTGGATTTAGTAGACCTTGTCCAGCTGGTGCATCACTGGAACTGGTGTCCAGCTGGTGCATCACTGGAACTGGTGTTCTGGGTCACTTCTGGTTTTTATCTGGTATTTTTCACAGAGGTGTTTTTTTGCCCTGTCTCACCTAGCCACCATCTTAGGTTCCTCCTTATATTGAAATTATATTCCTATTTTGAAATTGAGATTAATCATTAATATTACTCCATTATTTATGAAGTCTGAAGCTAATTTAACAGTAGTTCCATGATTTCCTTGCTTTAATGCTCACGAGTAAAAAGCAGCTTTGGATTGTTAGGGTAAAAACTGCCATATTGTTTAAAGTATGTTTTAGTGTGTGATTTCCAGGAAAACAATTATTATATACATATAATTGCAAGGCTCAAAACTCCTCTGTCTAAACTAAATTCTTATTTAAAAGGCAGATTTAAAATTAGATGGTGATTGGTTTTTCTAGCTAAAAGCTGTATCTTCCAAAATTACTGTATTTATTTATTCTTAAGAAGCTCATAGTTATTAAACTAAATTTTCCAAAATGAAATAAAATAAAACCCAAAACATTCTATTTAAAATGCAAAGAACTTGAGTTCCTCAAAGAAATGCCTTGGGAGATGTTCATAAACAGTGTAGAAATGTCTTTCATGAGGTTGGTCTCGTTATGTGCCTTGATAAGAAGGTTACTAGAAGACCTTATCAAGCCCTGAATATATTACCAGGTGGACTTCCTGTGATGCCTGAAAGTTCAAACACAGTGGCTCCCAAAGCTGACAGTGCATTAGAATCACCTGAAAGGCTTATTAAAACACAGATTTCTGGCCCCCATATAAACTTCTAATTTACTATTTCTAGGTTGGGACCTGGAATTTGCACTTTTAACAGGATCCCAGAGACCACACTTTGAGAAGCACTGTTCTGGCATTAGCCATCCTTCTCTGGACTGAGGCTAGGGCAATAGTTTCCAATGAGAGAAACTCTACATTGATCCAATTTGCATATTGGGTTCCACTAAAGCTTTCACTTGGAAAAAGGACTCAAAGCCGTCTCTTTTCTAATCCATAAGGCTAAGGAATTACCTCCAAGTTCTCTAAGAAAATTATAAATACTAATGGAAACATGATATCACCATCATTAATTATCATTTTAGCATGCAACTGTGTATCACTACCAGCGATATATGAGGGTTTTGGGAGCGGTATGGGTAGAAGTAAGGGCTGAGGTCATATCTAATTTTTGTGGTTCCTGGGAAATTGTCTGGCACAGGGTAAGGGCTTAAAAAATATTTATTGAATGATTCTCGTTTTGGTCCAGGTCCAGCCTTGCCACTATTTTCTGACTCCAGAATTAAGCAAAGGCTTCCATCAATTAATAACAAATTTATAATTTTTAATAACAAATTTCAAGTGATTATGTACTTTAGGGTTGGTATAGTACAAAGGAGAAAATGGTGGTCTTGTCTTAGAGTCAGAAGGATCCATGTGTTATCAGCTTTATAACCTTGGGCAAGTTACTTAAACTTTCTGTATTTCAGTTCTTTCATTGGGGAAGTATTGATGTTAATATCTGCCCCTACTTACCTTTTGAGTAAATAAAATAATGAAATAATATATGTAACAGTACTTTGTATGCAGCAAAGAGTTTATATGTGCATGAAAGACATGACCATGCTCACATAAAGAATGCAGAATACAGTTTTCTTTTTATTTTTAATGAAACATCTGGGTACCTACTATCTGAGGTACTAAAATTTGCAAGGAGAAAAAAGTGAGCAGGAAAATGGATGAGACTCTTAATTTAACTGAACCCACAGTTCTTTACTATGCATGTAAGATACTGCAAATCATACACAGTTCAGGCAGCAAAGTCCTGACTGGTCACCACAAAAGGCAGCTAACCTTGACAACTCACTTGACGGACTCCTTCCTGTGTCCTGTATCAATACTGCATAAAGAATTACATCCTCACCTCATCTATAGCTCTTGAAGCAGCCAAGGGAGACTCAGCATTGACAGAAAGAAAGAAGAAAAAAAAAAGCCAGAACCATCTGAATTGTACATAAGCTGCAATAACCGGATTGAATTACAACTACTATTCCTTTAAGATAATATTCAGCCTTAAGTTTTTGTACAGGAAGATGTGCTTGAAAAACTTAATTTTCCAACCTTCTTTTTCAACTGTGGTTAGAGTGGAGGAGCCAATCAGTGTTGGCAGATTTCTTGACTGTTCAAATTCAGTTGTATAAGCATTATTTTTGTTTATGTAACAAAACCATTTTAAATAGAGAAGATTCTTAGCAAATGGACTGATAGTATATAAAATAGTTTCAGATAGTGCAGTATTGTTTTTATCCTAGAAGGTTGATCAATGTGTGTTCATAATTTCATTTTTTCCCCATTTTTTTTTTTTTTTTTTTTACATTATGTGTTCATAGATTTTTATCCAATTTGGGAATTGGAAGGAATTTTAAGATTGTCTTGTTCAACAAACCTCATTAGACTAAGACCAGTAGAGAGTAGGCAACTTTTCAAAGGTCAGGCAACAATGGATTTGGGGCTAGAACCTAACTCCCCTAATTCCCAGACCAAAGTTCTTTGAGAGCTAAGGGTCATCTGCTAAGCACTTTACCATCATTTTGATAATGATCAGGGGCTTAAATAGAGCTGTGCCCTAAAGTGTGGCTCTTTTCCTGGAAATGAGCGTAAGACAAAGAGGATTGGGGAAAGTTATCCCTTTGACTTGATACATCTAAATGAACAGAAAAATGAGCTCCCCAAAAAAGTGGTTGATTGTTATAAAAGGCTGAAAGTGCAAACACTTACTTGTCTTTCATGAAGCAGGGATAAGGAATTGCTTGAACCTGGACTGCTATTTCCTGGGAATTCCTTCCAGTCTGCAATTCAATGATAGCTCTTTCAATACTATCCTGTAAGTAAATAAAGGCCCTGCCGTAGATCTGGTTATGTGATGGAGAATTGTGTGGTCCTGGGGCCCAAATCTTGGTTCTTATGTTTCTTGTTGTCTGTGAAGTCTTGAGGCTCATGCGGATGGTGTATTTTACGATGGGAGGAAGAGAGACATTTTCAGAATCATAGTCTCTGTGCTGGCTTCCGTTAGAAGGGAGCTTAAATATAACGCCTATAAATAAAATGGCAACAACAGCAGAAAGGTTATTTTATGGTTGACATTATTCACTTTTTGGAAGGTACACACAGGGGCAGCCAACCAGTCAATTGAGTTAGTCATATGTTGGAAAGTTGAGGCTCCTAATTTACAGAAAAGACTGTTAATAGGAAGTGACTGTTTCAGAGAATCAAAGTCAGAGTTTGAGAATATAATCACAGACTAAGTGGCATGACTGAATATGTCATTCTAGGCCACTTATTGAAAATTTGAAGAAAAAAAAACACTTTAAAAATAATCTTGATTGATTATGAGGATAGACTCAACCTCTTGCCATGACTTTGTAATGCTCCCCACTCTTCATTTTAACTACACCAGCAGAATTAGGCCTATGTTGAGACTCCTCAAACTTAGAAAAGATGGTGGGTTGACTACATGAAAGGTTCTCTTTTCTAAGGACTTCAGGGGGGCAGTGACCCCCAGACTACTTTTCTGAGTTCTGGATGAAAGACATGAGGGAAGAATTTGGCCAATTCTAGTACAAAGAGAATCTCAAACTCTAGTAGGATAGCACTTACTTCCAAAGAGTTCATTGCTTTTGTAGAGCCTTTTAGCCTCTCTCTCCATTTCATCTATGGTTTTTGCTGCCTGAATACGATCATACAATACACAGGAGGAAATATTCACTGTCAAAGAAGACAGTGTGTTAAGCTGATCAATGATGTCAATGTTGTTCTCTAATTTCATCCTAATAGCATCTAAAAAGCAAAGCAAAATAGAGAAAAAACATATTATTGTCTTGATTCTAGTAGTAAAGAGACAAAATACTGAGTTTTTGATAAATATTAAACATTAAACTAGATTATAAATAATAGGAGGTTGTAGAAGTAACTCTAAAAATATCTAGTATTCTATACCTAGGAAAATGAGTCTGGCTGTAAAAATATTTATTCAAGAGAATATTAAGCTAGTTACAAATTACACACAGTAAATAGGTATAAAGAAAGAGACAATATAATTGAAAATTGTAGTCTGCTAAAGTTTAACTAACCAATAACTAAGGAAGAATAATTTTTTAAAAAAACATCTATCTACCTACAGTGGGTAAGAAACCTATAAACTAGAGATAAAAGTTTAGAATAAACTAAAAAGAAATCTTGTTTTGCACAGGGAATGTAAATGTAAGAATTTAAACAAAGTCTATATAGAGTGCAAAGAACAAATAAACTCTACCATTCAATAAGATGTGCTATAGAAATATTGCTTAAGGGACTGTGAGAATCCATGCCATGTAGTTACAACTTTTGAATAGTTTGATTTAAACCCTTATGTGAGTTACCTCTACTGATCTCCATATTAATCTAGTCAAAATGATCAAGATTTTATTTTAGGTAATTACCTCTTACCTCTTAGGTAATTAGGTAAGGATTTGATTGCTCTTTAATTTCATGACTCCTTATGAAGAAATCAACAGAGACAGAGGATAAATATAAAATTGCAAGTTAATAAATTATTTGGCCAATTAAATTTTCACTATGACTTCATCATCTTGAATATCAGGAAGGTTGTGAATATTATACATCTCTCCTCATGGAACCCAAATATGTGTCTTCCGTCATCCAAAACAAGACTAAATTTCCCACATAGGGCAACTTAAATACATTTATTGTTAGAATTTGAAGTGTTTTCCCCTGATATAGGTGGGGGGAGGGGTAAAACTGCAGTTGAACAGTGGCCTCCAGTGGCCATTGGAAATCAACACAATGCCAAAGGATTCTTTTGATATGCGAGTTGACAAAATTACAGGAAGCTGTGAGGGTCAGTGGACTCAAATGTGAACTATAATTTCTCTTAAATTCTAAGTTACATATATAATTACAGAAACATCAGTTTCACTGCTATATTCACTAAATCTTATTTTATATTCTAAGCCTCATCTCCTATTTGTTAAGTTAGGAATAATAAAATGTATATGATAACTTTGTAGTATATCCCTCATATTTTGAAGAAATGCTTCCTTACCCAAATGGTACTTTTAGACAATAAATACAGTAATACCATTCTTTAATTTCTTGACTATCATAAATGCATAAAATTATGTGAAATACAAATTTAGGCATAATTCCTCCCCACCAGTATAAAACCTAAGTCACTTGTGTCCCAGCAGTGCCTGTCAGGAAGAGGGGCATTTGTTCGGCTGCTGCTGCCAAATTCTAATGCTCTCAATTCCTTCCCCATACTTGTGGTTGCACAGCAACAGTGAAGCAGACATAGACTGAATTATATGTCTTGCATCCCTTAGGTTGAAGGTGGGGATGTGGCAGAGGGAATGCATAAGTTCATTCAGCTTCCTTTGATCCTCTTCAGCCTGCTGCTTTTAAATGACCATGAGAGGAGGACCCAACCTTGAATACTGATTAAGGTTTATTTTTGTGTGTGTCTCTGCATTGCCTTTGTCTTGCTTTTTCTAACTCTGTAACCTCTTCCAGTTATATGCTGTATTTGTCAAAATGGTTCTGGGGTCACTGGAGATAAATGTTAAATGTAGCCAGAAAGAAACCATTTCATCTTCCCTATCCTTAAGGACTTGCTTTTCATCATGTCACAAAAAAAAAAAAAAAAAAAAAAGAAAGAAAAGGAAAGAAAAGAAAGAAAAAAGCACCCTTACCACTTGGATAACCAACAACCTGCCTATGACTGAAGGGAAAACTGTATTGACATGAGGTATATTGTGTTATAACTATTAAAAAATAACTGCAGACGTTCACCATCTGAATATTGAAACAATCATTCCTACTTGTAATTGTATCACTAACAAGGAAGAAGATGGATCCTGTGTATCCAGGGTTTTACTTTTCTTAGAATAACCAGCTAGAAACAAAATACAGAAGAAAAGGGAAAAATGTTCTAGTTTGGGACAAGGTTTTTCACATTCTGGCATGACTGCTGAATAGAAGGTGCTGTGAATTTGGACTCACCGAGCTCATCTATCTGCTTCAATAGTTCAACAGCATCAAGTCCCACGGAGAATTTTACAAAAACTTGCACGAAAGGATTCCTTAGAGTATTCTAACAAATAATAACAGGGAATTAGTTTCAATACAAGAAGAAAATATGTTTAGTCAGTGTCTCTCTAATAACACCCACAGTGAAATGTAGTAGCAGCAACTGGGCATTAGTGATGAACCATCTTGCAAAGGCTCACATAGAAATCCTTGAGAAAGAAAGAAAAGATGTGTGGCTGGTAATGACTTGTAAGAATGGGTTTTTGATGATCTATAGACATGAATTGATTAATACACTGAAGTGGGCAGATATGACCACAATCATCAACATTTGGAAACTATATTCAATGTAACATTCCTTTTTCTCATAGCTATTTTGTCATTTCTTTTTGAAATGTTAGTCACAATTTTGGTAGTTCTGGTTTTTTGTTCACTTTGAAACAAAAACAACTTTTCAGTATTGTGATGTCTACACAGAAATTGACCTAAACTAGAATGAGCACGAGGGTTGTTTGAGCAGGGATTAAATTTTGAAAGGAGCAATTCTTTAGAACATTTTTTTTCCAGTAATGATAACTTTTGCTTCCTTAACTGGCCTTAAACTTAATACCCTCAGATAACTACTTAAATGAGGACACTCTGTGCACAATATGTAAGAATAAATTTGGGATTTGATAATATGTATCATACATTTAAGCAAATTTATTGTTCTTGTCCAGAACATTACTAGTTTAAGAATTCTGGTTCAGTTAAAACAGCAAAGCATAAGTTAAAGTGGAGAAATAAGTTTGAAAAGTATGTTTTACATCAGTTTTTATAGCATTTTACTTTTGGACAGTCGATTTGTATTGCTGGTTTTGTCTCAAAATCACCTTGTAAAATATCATGTCCCTGAATTATAGAACAGCTGCAGTAGAAGCGGTGAGGGTAAGTGAATAAGAGCCATAATCTGTTATCCTGTCTCAGACCCAGTTTCTGAAGGAAAGTTAGTTTTAATCTGTTGAATATGGACCCAAAGTTACTATTTACCCATTAAAATCTCAAAGAATGCTAATTCTTACTAAGGTGAACGACAGAACCATCTCATACCTGGAGCATTGGAATCGTCTGGTTTAGCAGATTGAAGGAATTCATGAAAAGTGGCGATTTATCCATCCACTCTAGAGATTTTTCTCTTAATTCTGCCAGGTGCCTCAGAGTTACATTAGACTTAAAGATGAGGAAACAAAACAGAATTGATCTGTCAGTCTCTTTCATATATTTTTTTAAAAGGCATTTTAAGGTTGTTTTGTTACAGAACTTTAAAAAACAGTGGAGTTAGTAAAAAATATGGTCATAAATTTCCCAAATTGCCAAAAAATTTTAATGGCTCCTTTTATGGGATCAAGATCTTTTATAAAATTTGTAGAATTCAGGGTTTGCTTCATGCCCACAGTGAATTTACACCCAAAATGAAGGGATGTCTTCTTGGGTTTTCACTAGTTGTTCAGTTTTACCAATGACATACTTCACTACTGACAAATCCTTCTTGTTCAAGAATAAAGGGAGAAAGATATTCTCATATATTGCTTGTGGAAATGGATATGTTACAGCCTTTTCTGGAAGGCAAACTGACAAATGCTATTACAATAAAAGAAAATACAATATCCTTCAATCCCTCAAGCCTGAACATGCATCTCATTGAAATATAGATACCACCATATAACACCATACGCATGAGACTATTTTTTGCCAAATTGTTATGTTAGCAAAACAAAAATGAAAACAAAATGAATGCCCCACAAGAGAGGATTGTCTGAGTAAATTCCTTTCTATGAAAAATTATGCAACTTTTAAAAAGAATGAATTAAGCTATGCTGGTTGAGTTGAAGGAATTTCCACAAGGCATTGTTGCATGAGAAAAGAAATATGTAGAAAAGCATGATAATGCAATTTCACTTTTATAATGCAAATAATGACCAAAAACTCTGCATATGAATGTATATATTGTATAATAATATTAGAGGAATATGGGGAAATTATAGAAAGACATTAAAGGTTGTGTCCTTTAATGTCAAGATACATGGGTTTGCAAGAAGGAAGAGTGGGATCAAAAGGGGAGAAGAAGGGGAAAAGGGAGCAAAGCACAAAGGAAAGAAAAATAAAGACTGCACCTAAAAAATAAGCATACGTGTGTGTGTAGCCGATAAAGCAAATAAAGTGTTAAAACACAAACAATAAAAACAAAGAAGATTCTAGACATTGGTGATGACCTCAAGTCTCTTTTTTATATAGATCTAAAAATGATGTTATGTACACATGTACTATAGTTTAGTGACCAAATAATAGTAAAAAACAGGGCTTTTTTTTCACTTTCACTCTCCAATTTTAAACCATTAAGTTTATAATTCAAATCATTAAAAACAACTTTCAAAGAGAGAGGGAAATGCTATTATGCTTAAACTAGGGGGAAGTATAGTTATTATTAATAATGTATTTTTCCACATTTGTCGCCAATATAAATATAAGATGTTAAAATGTTCAACCCAAAAAATGAAGTCAAGAATCTAGACTTTAGCAATTGTTTTTGCTCAAACTAGTATATAATGCCCCAATAGTATTTTTTAATGCTATTATTTTTAAATATTTTGAAAGTTGTACACAAGTTGTAAAAACAATTTCTGCTTTTTGAGATAACTTGAAATATCTAAAGTCTCGCTTTAACTAACCTCATTCTCAAGTGTCAACATGCTCCATTTCTCTTCAAAGGGCTATCACCTAATCTACATTGCTTATAAACACACAGGGCACAAGTTGAGAATTACTAAGAGTTTCAGAAAGCCAAGGTTAATAATAGGCAAGATAATAGGTAAGAAAGTAGAGTCAGCTAGAGTAAATTAGAAGTTTACTACTTTAAAAATCATCTTAATGCTCAAAGTGGAAACTGAGTTAGAACTGCCAAACCTTTTCCATTATTGCCTTCGTAACTGGGGTATATGGTGCGTACAAAATCTTTCCCAACAACATAGGTTTCAAGAAAGCCCAAATCACAGGTCCAGCAGGCATGTTAATGACGTCTTTATAAAGAGAGAAGCAAAATGGCGCTGGAAGGGAAAATGTGAAATAAAACCATTTACTATATGCATCTCAAAGCTATTTCCTCATGGTAAACTGACATAGATTAATATTATCACGCCTTAAAATACCTGCCTTAGCACTTGCTGTGTTATCAACAGATGTGAGGCATCTAGTGTCAAAGTGAGAAAGCATAGTAACAAATCTTTTTAGGTATGAAAGTTTAACCCAATAACCAGGCAAGACTAAGCGGTGGTATTTTGCCAAGAACCACCTTTAGGAATTGTTTCCAACAGATCCATCTCACCAGTATTTAATTTTTAAAATACATGAAAATCCTGCTACTGATATAGTACATTAGAGTGATTCAATAAATGTTTGTTGAAAGAATAATAAAGTGAATAAATGAGTCAATCCATCTGCTATACTGAGCATCCATATATTATTCGGAAAGAGTTCAGGTGATCATATTTTTTCATCTCCAAGTTTATATGTCAAGTAAATAGCTTTGATGTGCTACTAAAAGTTTATAGCTCTGCTGCATTCGTGAAGCTCTGTCATATACAATATAAATTTTAATTCTAGAAAGTTAAGAAAAAATATTGACCAGAGAAGATTTAAGGCATAGTCATAGATTATCAATTGGCAAAGTAGGCCTAGTTATGATTCACAAATTCTATAAGGGGTAGACTTTGCAGCAGACTGCCTGGCTTCAAATCTGATACTTCCAATCTGGGTAACTTTCACCAAGTTATTTAGCCTCTTTGTGCCTCATTTTCCCTGCTGTAAAGTAGGGTAATATTAGTACTTTCCTCACAGAGTTGATATGAAGAGTAAATGAGCTAACATACATAATATGCATGACATGTGGTAAGAGCTGTCTAAGTGCTTTCTGTTTCTATTCTTGGATAAAATTAGCGTTTCATTTATTATGTAAAGCTAAGACATAATAAATGATGATGTTAGGAGGCAAAATTACCATGTTTATTTTGAAGTATACTCACTGGTATATGTGGGAATTCCATATTTTGAAGCAATTTGCTCTTTACTTAATTTGTAAGTCAAAAAATCCTTGGTGTGAGTGCCTTTTGGTCTCTGGGAAGAGGGCAGTATGGCAGTCAAATACTCCGTGGTAATTCCTTGGGAGCACAATGCTTGGGAGATTGTACTAAATGATCCTTGGGCTGTATTTATTCGGTTACTTTGGTACATTGCCTGTGGGACAAAAATCTACGGTTTATAAATATTATATGAGCTATAGATGCTACTAAAATAATATAGAAAGAAAAAATAATGCATAGAGTATCCTTAGTTTCCATAATTCCTTTAAAATGTAGATTGATAGACTTAACTGGCAAAAAAAAAAAAAAAAAAAATGTTGCCAGAGTTGAAGAGATGTCCTTCAAGTGATTTTTCTTTCAATTTACTAAATTTGTAACTGAATGTATTATTACCAGTCTTAGAGGATAGTTAACATGACAAAGGAATTTTACAATAAGAACATGACTCTACCTGTGTTAATGGAATGCTTCTGGGCAGATGCATCTGTTTCAGGGATCTCATTTTGTCTAGCAGCGGACGTGTGCTGGAAGCCATCTGATTGAGAATCTCCTTTAGCCTTATGAAGAGTTCTATTATCTTTTCTACCGGCTTTTGATCTTCCCTAGGGAAAAACACCTAACAGAGACAGAATTAAAAAAAAAATGGTTTATGTTGAGAAACTGGAACCCTCATGCATTGTTGGGAATGTAAAAAGATGCAGCCTCTTGAGAAACATTTTGGCACTTTATTAAATAGTTAAACATAAATTTTACCATAAACTCAGAAATTCCATTCCTACATATCTACCCAAGAGAAATGAAAACATATATTCACTCAAAGATTTTATGAGAATGTTCATAACAAGCATTATTCACAATAGCCAAAAAGTGGAAACAAGCCAGATGAAGAGATAAAATGCGACATATCCATACAAAGGGATACCTTCTGGCAGTAAAAATAAATGAAATCCTGAGACATGCTACTTGTATGAACCTCACAAACACTATGCTAAGTAAAAGATACCAGACACAAAAAAGCACATATTGTATGATTCAATTTCTATGAAATGTCCAGAAAAGGCAAATCTATAGAGAAAGGAATAGACTAGAGGTTGCCTGGGGCCAGGGGCTGAAGCACCCGTATACCCAGCACTGGGCAGGTGATGGGGATATGGTAGTGCACAAGTTTGCACCATCCCTGCACTCATGGACCTTTGGTCTAGTAGGAGGAACAGCCATCAAAAGTCAGGGAACAAAAGGCTGGGGTATAGGAGAGGGTTGGGGGAATTTCACTAAGAAATCAAAGGAGATCTTTCCAAGGCAGAACTCTAAAGGATGAGAAAGAACAAACCATGGGAAGATTAAGGAGAGGAAGGCTCTGGGCAAGAAGGGAAAGATGTATGAGGGCCCTGAGAAGAGGAAGACAAAGATCACCATTAGGAGCACAAGATTCATCGGACAGGGAGATTTGTCCTCATACTTCCCTTACTGTCTAGCCCTTATTCATGGAGACATAGCTCTCTCCATAGGTTGGCTACAATTACAATCAGATATTTCTAACTTAGAATCAACATTTCTAGCTTTATTCTAGTTCTGCCAAAATTCTAGGCATTCCTAGGTTGATGTGAAATAAATCAGCATATATTGGGAAATTTTTCATTCTTTTCATCTGCAATATGTAAAATAATTAAGAAGGATCTTCTGTTTGTTAAATGCACATATTCATTAGGATCAACAAGAAATACTTTGCTTGATTTCTGCAAATGTTATAAAATAAGAATTAAAATTTTAAGTGAACAAAATTAATAACTTTATTTCTTATGCATTTTAGGTTATAGTTATATAAAATAACCATTCATTGAGTTTAGGAGTATTTGTAGAGTTCTTCTGTGGGCCAGGCATTGTTCTAGACATTTGAAATAGTTCAGTGAAAAGAGAAGCCTTTATGGATCTTACATACTAGTGGGAGTAAGCAGAAAAATAACAAAAATGAAAATTGAATATAATATATGGTATGCTGGAAGTGCAACTGAAAACAAATAGAGCAGGGAAAGGGGATTTGAGAGGTAGAGTTGTTTGCATTTCAAATAGGGTGGCATTTTAAATAGGCCTCATTGCGAAGGCCAAGGTTTAGCAAAGGCAAATAGGCATGAGGGGTGCCTGTGGGAGTGGTGCCACAGAGCAGTCTTGGACCCTGTTCTGGTTTGCTAATGCTTCACTGGAGGATGGCCAGTGGTGTCTGGAAAAGCTCTGTTAGCTGGGAAGGCACGTGGCTGGCATCTGCTCCAGAGTATTGGTTTCAAAATGGCTTTCTCCCAGGACGTTCCTCTCTAGGCTGCAGTTCCTCAAAAATGGCACTCTCAGTTGCTCTTGGGGCGTCTGTCCTCTCTTAGCTTCTCTGGATCAAGAGTCTGCTTTCAATGGCCATCTTCAAACTGTCTCTCATCTGCAGCTCCTCTCTCAGCTCCTGGGCATTCTTCAAAGTGTCCCTCTTAGCTGTAGCAAGCCCACTCCTTCTGTCTGAGCTTATATGGGCCAGTAAACTAATCAAGGCCCACACTGAGTGCGTGGGGCCACGCTTCCATGGAAATTATCCAGAGTTATCACCCACAGTTGGGTGAGGCTCATTTCCATGGAAACAATCCAATCCAACCATTCCAACTTAATCCCCACTAATATGTTTGCCCCCACAAGATTGCATCAAAGAACAAGGCTTTTTCTGGGTGACATAATATATACAAACTGGTACAGACCCACAAAGCAGCCAAGGAAGAAATGAGATTTTAGAGAGAGGGAGGGATTGCAGATCATGAAGGTCCTGTAGGATTTGAGTGTTTACTTGGACAAAATGGGGAGCCATTGGAAGGTTTTGAGCAAAGGAGCGACATAATGTGACTTCAGTTTTAAAAGGATCACTCAGACTTTTTATGGGGGGTGGTAAAGACAGGAGGACAAGGATCGAGGCAGGGAAACCAGTTAGGAGGCCAGGACAGAAATATGGGTAGGAGATGATGATGGCTCAGAACAGGTACTTATCACTAGTCCTAAAACATTTTCACCCCCATTGCTATCATGTCACCACAACCTAAGTCGGCTTTGTCACTTCTTTTTTTTTTTTTTTTTTAACTCTAATGGGAGAAATAGTTTTTTCTGTGCTTCCAATAGTATAAATATTTTTATCCAAGCACAGATTTGAGTGCACATAAACATTTCTTTGTTTCTATTTAAAAAGTTATTTTTATGTTTATATTTTCTTTTAGTTATTTAATAAATAAGTACTCCTAAAACAACTATTTATTGCAAGATGGAGTCACTGCTGATTTTACCAAGTACTTACAGTGGCCATTTGTTTGTTTCTACCGGATAAGTAATGATAGCCTTTATCTAAATTGATGAAGGAAACAAGGTTTTTTTTAAAGAATACTAAAAAAACCCATATTTTTATTTTAGAAAACAAAACAAAACTTTGTTCTAATTTTTATTTTTATCCTACCCAAACTAATACATATTCACTATAAAAATAATCATGACATTTGTATTTCACACTTTAGTATATATTAAATTTAATATGTACACAAACTGTGAATGCACAAACTGAGAATACACAAACTGTGAATATACAAACTGACAGCTAATAAGGCAACAGTATTAGTCTCCTCATCTCTGAAGTGAGGAAATTGCAATATATGATCTCTAAGGTCCCATTTAGCTCTAAAATAATGCTATGATCCCCAAAGCTGTGTAAATGGATTTCATTTCTAATGTCATCACAGAGAATACATTTGAAATCAAACATTTTTATATTAAACTATGAATGTAAAAAAGATCCCACCAACAGCAGCTTGCCTTGTATGTGAAGTTGTAAATGTCTAAATAGTGCAGAAGAGTAAGTCCAATGAGGTAAGACTGACGGGACCTCTCCAGAAGAGATAGGTTGCAGAATTCCTTCATTGCACCCTCCAGTTTGGGATTGGTGGTATTGGCATCACAAGAATGCAGCCAGAACAGTCGAGAAATAATCTGCAAGTTGGTGAAAGAAAACGATTTCAGCTGTTAATCATTTTGAATGGCTTTTCTTTATACTCTCAGACTTCATTAAAAATATGACAAATTATCTAGAAGAATGAAATAGCTTTTTATTTAAAACATTAATTACTATCAATGAAGCAATATAGAGGCCATACTTTACTGGAAAGCTTAAGAAAATAAAGTGAGAAAAAGAGAGAGGGATGAGACCAGGGTGATGCCCAGATTTCTCACTTGAACAAAACTGAGTGAATAGGGGTGCCAAGAAAGATAATTGGTTTGGAGTAAAATTTGGGAAACCATTACTGTAAGACTCAGGCTACCTTGGTTCATTTTACTCTTGGTTAATTCAAATTGCATTTCATTTTTATAATCACTCTAAGTTATAATCCTGCACAATAAAGTCTGGGTCCAGAGATGAAGAGCAAAGCAAAAACGCCCAAAATATTATCAAACAATAACATGAATAATCCATCCTGGACAGTAATATTAGTTTGTGTGGAAAGTGAGGTGTGAATACAGGAAGTGAGACAGTCTTTATTGCCACAAAGTTAAAATAAAGAAAAAAGTTTATGAGCTTAACGATTGTAGAACATTTCCTCTCTTTCCTTTAAAAGTATGAAGAACTCATAATCTTCACTTCCATGTGTTTATTTACCAAAGTAAACCTGCTGTTCAGAAGCCAAAAGCATGATTGGTAAAATTAGATCTTAGGATCCAATGAGCAAAAGAAGAAATCAAAGGGAAAAGATGATCGAATACTGTTTGCTAGAACAAGAAGCAGAAAAGTGGAGGCAAAGTGATTTTAACTTTTTTATGGGAGAATCAATTAAAATGATATGGATTAATCTAAAATTTTCCAAAGGGCAGCCTTAAAAGCTTTTTTAAAACTTTATCCAATATTGGAGAATAACTGGGGTGTGCTTAGAAATGCCACACTGTCACATGTAAGTTCTGAATGGATGAAGCCATAAGCTGTGCAGCACTTTTGAAAATTTTCTATGATGCTTCCAGACAATGGACTTGGAAAAGAGATAAAACATAAGACATTTCAAGTGGAAAATCCTATTATCAGCCTATAATGAAATGTTGTAATTCCTTTTCATACCCCAAAATGTTTACTATAACCACAAATTTTATTCAGAGTACCCTTGACCACATCTATTTTATATACTATGCCTTGTCTACATAACTTGGGACTTTTAAAAAGTAATCAGGAGTACTCATTTTTATTTCAGCTTTAACAAATTGTAAATGGTCTCTCTGCTTGTTTTCCCAACTAGTTTACTGACGTTTAATTTTGATATCATCATAATAGTTACAATATAATCATAAAAGTATGTGCAATTTAGCTCAGACAATGTGATTGCAAGAGTGAATATAAAGAACTATTGGTGGCATCCATTATTTAAGAAAGCCATGTGGAGGTAAAGAAAAGGAGAACAAAGGAGGCAAAGAGTAGGGAAAAATAAAGGAAATGACAATATTCTTGCTTCAACGTTTCTCTTCTATCTACACCTAAGAATTAGGCCTCATAATTTTATTATTTGTGGAAAAATTCCCTAGATTTGCATGAAACTTGTCAGTATTTTACTGATCACTGCTCACCAAATACTAAATGCTATTTAAAGCTTTAAAGAGTGGATTAAAATTGCACCCCACCTCAGCTCTCCTATCAGGGATGGGAATGGCTAACAACTTGTCCACACTCGTGTTGGACATTCCTGTTGTTCTCCTCAGTTCTTCTTTCAGCTCCTCAATGTTTCTAAACATTTCTAGTAACTGGCCTGCAAGGGAAAACAACAACAAACAAACCCATGGATTGGCTGCAATATAATTCTTTTTAGTCATACTAACATAGAAAAACCTTCTAGACTAAAACATATATTCAACATACACACCCTGTGTCAGAAACAGATGTCTTCCCGTTTTGGCAAACACCGCAGTTTTAGGATCTATTTCCATCTGAATTAAACTTGTTCCTATTATAATATCATTAACCCAAGGCAACAGATTGCTCTGGATTATAAATTTTTCTTAGAGGTCTAAAACTCATGGTTGATTCAAGGAAAATTTGGTTTCCTCCCAGACTTTGATCACATAATGTGCTAAATAAATCTCTCTTCATTTGATTTAAAACATCAAGCAAATTCAAAATTGCTTTTTAACCTGGAACCATATAATATTGTCAATTTAGGAAAGGTCTGCCAAATCCACAACATAATGCCACAGAGCATTTTTCTTTAACTTTGCATGACACACTACAGTTTATAGTTTTCACAATCATTATCTCACTTTTAAATAGAATACATTTAACTCCACATACTGTTTTAGAATTGTGATTATAATTATTTCAATATCTAGGTCCTTTAATGCATAACAAGCAATAATTTTATCTTATTTTAGCAGATTCCAATCTCTATTCTGCAAATGCCTTTCGATTTTTTACGTTACGTATCCCTCATGCAAATGTACCTTCTTTTATTTTTGGACTTAGTGTCCTTTCAATTTTATGGCTGCCTATTGACCAAAATTCTGAATGCCTTTCTTTTCAGTATTGAGGTATTATGCAAAAAAGAAATGTATTGCATGATACGTCATGCCCAGAATACTCAAGAAGGTTCTGAATAGAGATTTCTATAGATAGCAGTACATCTTTTTTTCTTTTTTTAAAGCAGATTATTCTCATGGAAGCAAATAAATTTTCATACTAGCCCTTGCAGTCAACCATCAAATGCACTTTAATATATCAGAGAAACAAAAGGTGAATAGACTAACTAGTCCAATGTTTGAAGATTTTTTTTGCTGTGATTTCAAATTTCCCTCTTTTGTTCCATGCTAACTCTGTGTGTGTTTACTTTAGACAAGTACCAATATTTGAAAGCTTCTGGTTTCTCATGTGTAAGGGCAAACAGTAATGCAGTTTTGGTTGGGAACTTCAAAAAATGCTTTCTTAAACTGCAGTATGAAGAATCACAAGCATTCTAATAAGATAGCATTCAAATTTGGATGGGAAAATCCACCTGGTTTTTCAGAAGCTTCTGCACTGTTATTAACATGCAGCATGGCTTCTATGGTTGGCATTAGCCGTGTGATATTTTCCAAGTAATTCATTTGCAATGCCTCTTCTAGAAACCTGGAGTAAAACAGAAGAGAAAAAAATTGAACAAGTCATTTCGACTTTTTGAAAAGGGATTTCACCAAGGAAGAAAACAATTGGAAAACATACCAATCCATATTAAAATTAATTTTGCTGGGATATCCAGTAAGCAAATCCCTTAGCTTTTTAGAGATGATATTATCATGGTACAGTAAGCCAGTTGCTATGTCAGTGCTGAGTTCTGCTGCTTCGAGGAATTGCACATGAAACGCACTCTCTTCACACAGGTTCCCAAAGCTCAAATTAGAAAGCTGGCAAGTTTTTTCTATTGAGTTGAAAGTTTCAGATTCACAAAGAAGTTCGGTCAAGTTTCGAAGTTGAGACAGCTTTCCAAGAGGGGGAAAGAGTGGAAAATAGATTAGTTGCATTATCCAAAATATTTGTCCTAAATATCCTAAAGATTAGTTACAATATCCCAGATATTTACATTATCCTAATATTTAGTTGGTATTTGGCATTATTTTTACTGCAAAGCACTATGTTGTTCATTGCTACTATGTTCATTGAGTTCATTGCTCTCTTTAAGAATTTTCAAAAACCTTTGGACCTTTGGACCTATTAAACATGTCTTCCTCATCTGTACTCATATCTTGTAGATTTACAAGTTAAAATAATCTAATATAGTTTTATCCAATTTAAATCACAAGTGCTTCAATTGATTTTGTATTTTAATTTATTTCATGCGTTACGGCAGACAGCAAAGCAGGTTGGGTTAGGGGTTTCTTTAAAAGGCCTTTCTTAAACTTCAGTGTGACAATCACAAGCATTCTAATAAGGCAGCATTTAAAATTCCTGTTTTTTCGGAAGCTTCTGCTGTTATTGACATTATCGTCTACCCTCTATATACCTACTGAGAAAAACTAGGGGCTTTTGTTCTGTGGAAGTGCTTAGAAGGACTTAAAATGCCACACCCAGAGGAAAAGAAGAAAAACAGAAATCAGCCAATTTCCTATCCTTCAACTCTATTCCTCTCTGATTCACTATGCTGTGTGCAATTCGAAGACATATCCCCAAGTCATACTCCTGGGGAAAAAAATTTTTGCCTCTGGGAAAGCCAGTTTGGTTGTGCTTGGAAGCTACCCTTGAGCTATTCCTTTTAAGAAGTCAAATAATTTGGAGCAACGTCTAAAGAAACAAATACAGATGTCATTCATTGCAGCTCAGCTTCCAATCAGAAATTACATTTTGACAGAAATGAAATATTTTATGGTACAGGCAAATGTTTAGGAATATTTCTTTCTATATAGCAAATGAGACAGGCACAATGCTGCGTCTCTAATAAGAGTTTTATAGTAACTACACATAGACAGTAGCAATTAAACACTGATCATCTTAGATAGCATATATCTTTGGGCTATTTTCCACTATATTTTATATTCTAATTGACTTTTGGATTTGAATTCTCTAGAATGGTTTCATACGTATTAAAATTATACTTACTGGGCTTATTGCTATGAGAAATTTTCCATCCTGCTGTAGACCTAAGTGTTTTACCAACTTTAATGACATTTGCCGCCCTATTCCTTCCTTTGCTTTTCCACATACTAGATGTCATCAATTACTTCTAATGAATAGAACCAAATCTCCATGCAGCATCCTCCAGTGACTTATTGTTTGGTATTTTCTTAAATAAAAAATATAAACATTGGTGGCCCAAGATAGTTGCTTTACTTGAGCATTTGAGGGTATAGTAAATTTGAATGACTTTTACCCAATGGAGACTAATTTCTTAATGGCAAGTTTGGTGTACATGCATGGGAAACCAGTAAATCTCCATATAGCTTAATCTCGGTGTGCTGGTTCGAATCTGCCATGTACCCTGAAAAGTGTATGTTCTTTTAATGCATCCCTGTGGGGGCAGACCTATTGTGGCTGGGAACTTTGTTTCAGTTGTTTCCATGGAGATGTGACCCAGCCCATTCAAGGCAGGTCTTAATCCTTCACTGGGATCCTTTATGAGAGGACAGAAGCTCAGAGACATTTTGGAGACAGCCATTTTGAAACCAGAACCCAGGAGAAGGGCCAGCAGACATCACCATGTGCCTTCCCATGTGACAGAGGAACCCCGGATGCCAGCGGCCTTTCCTCAGAGAAGTTATCTACCTCTTGATGCCTTCATTTGGACTTTTCATGGCCTTAGAACTGTAAATTTGCAAGCTAATAAATCCCCATTGGAAAAGCCAACCCATTTCTGGTATATTCCATTCTGGCAGCTTTAGCAACCCGAAACACTTGGTTTGATAAGAAAAAAGTTATAAAAGGAGAAGCTGGTAATCCAGCCTCCCTGTTGAAGTAAGTTGGTTCTCTGAAATAATAATTCAATTCAGGGTCAATAAAGTGGAATGCTCTTAGGGGCACATCCACCAAGAGCAACTTTATGGTCATTCAGTGGCTGTCGTCATTTATTACTTTCTTCTAAGAACAATAAATGCATTAAATTTTTTGAAGCCTTGTGGATTATTAATAATCAACACAAATTCAAAGAATTGTGGTTCTTTCTTCAAAAAAGTTTGCACCAACTCCAGACTGCAGATTTTCTTTCTCTCCTTTATCATGTCCCTAGTTTACATGGTGAGTCAGAGTTCAGGCCTTAAACTAAACAATGACCCATAACTACTTCCGGCTGTGACTGAACTCCCCAGTGCCTAATGGTTCCGAAACGTCTCTGCATAAGAATTATAAGTGACCTGATGGTGAAGAGTTTACAACATTGTGGATATAAAAGGGTGAAACAGCAAGACCGCTGGGCTCTTTGGTGGGTTAAGGGAGGAGGAGGCAGGCCTATTTTAAAATTCAAAGGTATTACAGTAAAAATATTGTGGTATCTATATTTCTGCTCAGAGAAAATCATTTTATGTACGTTCCCAGTCAGGAAGGCATTCTTCCCACTAAAGGGACTGGACAGAAGGAGATAAAAAAGGGCAATGAATAGGTTAATACACAAAGGTTAAGAAGAACAGAATATTCAGGCTAGCACAGAGGGCTGTAAACAATGGAAGAAGCCTCCAGTGAATGGCAGACATTTGGCATTTGGGAGGGTATAAACCATTTTAGGAATACACTAAATAAATGTTTAGAATGGGTGGGTCCTACCTAACTTGTAATCAGGATACCAGTGACCAGGGTGGGCAAAGCAGGGAAGTAGAAGCACCTCTAGACGTAAAACTGCAGGAATTTGTCTTCATTCTTTCAGTAATATGTTCAGTAATGTTTTGCATGTGTTGAGTTCAGTGCCAAATGTCGGAATTCAGCTGTGAAAGGACAGACCTAAGCCATGTTCCTTATGGAGCTAGTGGTCAGGACTGAACAGGTTCTGTCTACTGGAACGAGTGACCATGTTTATGACAAATGACAATGGATTTTCTGCCCCCAAGGGACAAGGGCTGTAGTTTTGTTTCCATTTCTGCAGCTTCACAATGTAACCCTCAAGGGGAGAAGTATATTCGAAATGTGGATGCTGTTTTAAATGACCTTAGTCTCTTTTCCATTCCATTGGTGTAAATGATTGAGAATTTACCGTTTCAATTTCCTTGTATGTTATGTGCTTCTTGGTTACTTTGTAACTAATGAATAATTGCCTAAGTAACACAATTGCATCTCAAGTGCTGTCCTTTAACACCCTCATTTGTTCATACACTCATGAGTCAAGCTGTTACCTCCTCCTATGTGCTTCTATTTAGGGCTACCAGAATGAAGAAGATATAATTTCTCTAGAGTTTGCACTCTAGTGAGGGAAATAGACCATACATATACCACAAATTATATGCCAAATTATAAATTCCAAAATCAGAAATCTCACTATCATCAGAGGCTACTCTCCCTCACTGGTGCCCAATTGCATCATTTCAACTTCCTAAATAGCTCTTGAAGCTCTCTCTTCCCTCTTCTCTCTGCCACTGACACAGCTCAGGCCCTCATTACTTCTTGCTTAGATAACTGCAAAAAATAGCTTGCTTGGCTTCCCTCCAATCTAGCCTCCTTAATTCTCCTTTAAAGATCTCTTCCTAAAATGTGCGTTTAACCTTCTTCAAATTCACAACTTTCGGGATCAAATTCAAACTCCTTGACTAAGCATAAAAAGGCTTTGGGGATCTGGGCCCAGTCTCCTACTGCAGCCCCCTGTCCTGACTCTCTGACAAGCTCTGCTCCAGCCAGGTGCGTGACTCCAGGTAACCTATACCTGTCATTCTGGTTCTTGCCTCCGACTTCTTAAAAATGCAGATTCCTATGCCTGGAATGTACAGCTCCAATCCAATCCTACACAGCCATCAAGATTCAGAGTATTATCTCCTGCATGAAGTTCCTGCTCTCCACCTCCATCCTCTGCAATCTGAGTTAGGTATCACACCTCCATACACAGAATCCTGCCCACTCACATACCACAGCACTTATCTCACTGTATTGCAATTGCTGGTTTGCTCCTCCAGCTCCACAACTGGACTGATTATAAGCACTATGAGTTAGTTTTACAGGAGCACAGAAGACGGATAGAATAAATAATAAACAAATAGGGCAAATAGTATAGATGTACAGATTACAAAGTCATTAGCTGGGCTGAGAATCAGAGAGAAAGGGGATACCCTGATGTTATGGAATGAGTAACTTGCCTTTGAAGAACAAGTAGGAATTTTCCAGATGAATGCCTAATTTCCTTTTTGTTCGCACAAACAAATAAAGACAGTGGTAAATTAAGAACATTAGAAATTTCGATTCATGTAGAAGACTAGGGCTTATATGTAGGTAATCTAATGAGCATATTTATTTGTAATATACATGGACATAATATTTTGCATGCTTGCTTAATTATACCATGTTGACCATACAGCAAGTCATCTGGCTGGCCCTGAATAAATGAGTTCTAATTTTACTTTGTCTCTGACTACATAAATCCAATTAACTGCTGTTCTTACTAGGAGAGCTGCTTTCAAAATTTAATACACTTATTTAAGACATGAAGTAAATTTCATGATGTATGCATGAGCTAAACAAGGAATAATGGACAGATAAATAAACATGAACCAATTCAGAATTTTAAATTTTGGAGGGTTGCTTTTCTCCCTTCCTTCAGTATCATACGCTTTAATATGATTTACTAGTTTCTGCTTCTGATGGCAATAAGAAAAATAGGACAGGTCAAATTCTGAGATTTTTGTATATTGTAAAGTCTACAGCATTAGCTTTCAAAATCCACTTTTATAGATTTAGCAACTAAGAAGATCCCAAATTAGAGGCCATATTATGAAGTCTTTGTCAAATTATCAAACATAATAATTAACTAGATCATTAACCATTCCTTTATGTATGTGCATGCTACAATTCTGCTCTTATGTGTCATTTCATGCAGAGATCTCCACGGATTATAAACAAAACAACGTAATATAGCACCAGAAAACTTTTTCAGTCTATCCCTAGCACTAGATAGAGTCAAAATAGGATCACTATTTACAAAACACAGCTTTAAAATTTAGACATTTAGACTGTATCTTGCCAAAGCATTGCAGGAAGTGTTGAGGTTTATTTATTTCTTTCGTGGCTTACTTTTGATTTTAGGACTTCAGGAACCAGAGGGAGGTAATCCTCAAAGGAACCATTTTGAAGAAAAGATTTTTTAAATCGAATTGCGGACTGTAGGAGTCTTAGATTTTCTGTAAAAAAGGGGGAAAAGTTATTTATGTGAATCACAAGGTCATTTAGGATACACATTTGAAAAACATCTTTATTCTGATGTATTACTAAGTTTTTTTCTAAGATAGTAGCCTAGTTTAATCTAAATATGAAATGAATGAAAATTAACCTTTTCTTGAACCATGGAGACAATAGAATTCATCATTTTAAAAATATTCAGTGATATTTTGCATAGAGATAAAAAATATTTCCAACAATGGTGCTACACATTTTGGTTCTTTGTGAACTGAATATGTTTTTATTTCTAACTTTTTGTATACATTATTAATTTGAAACGTTTGGGGAAGAATAAGTTGTATAATCACTTTAACAAAAATATACCCTTCTAACCTTGATTATTTCATGGCTGGTAAACAGAGACCAGGCTTAAGTATTTGCTATGCTATTTGCCATTAAGTCTCAAAAAAACAAAACTATTTTGGTGTAGGAAAAGAATGTGTATCTCCAAGAAAATATAAGAAAATAGATATTTTCTCTTAAACAAACAAAAATAAGGAAACATTGGACTAGAGGCAATCTTCGTGGTTACCTATGTAAGCAGAAAATTGACAATAATGGGTGTGAGGATAGGAAGCAAAAATAGCCTGCCACAAAAAAATCCTTTGTCTAAGTAATTTACATCTGCTTTTGGAACACTATATTATCATTCTTCATTAGGAATTGACAATGGAGATGTTGCAGGGTCTAGAAAAGTGTTGAGAAGGGTTATGTGAGCCCCTAATGACTCTGAATATGGGTGTTTTTGTTTAGTGGCACTGACAGTACTATCAGCAGCAAGAGGAATAACTATACAACAATATGATTAAATATTCTTTTCATATCTCAAATTATCAAACTGACACATATGGAAACCAAGATTTTTCTATTTTCTCTCTCCTTTTTAAGAAAAGTCTGGAAAGACTCACGACTTCAGAACAGAATTAGAAATAATACAAAATCTTTTGACCATTAAGAATTGTATTACCTTGGGATCCCCTGGCCACGTTGTCAGTGATGTTCCTTATACACGTCAAGTAAGGAGTATAAGGACTATCTGTTGTTATATTCAAGAGGGCATCTTCAAAATTTTCCAGTATTAGGAGCCTATAGAATTAGAAAATAACATATACATGAAGTCACTATAAAAATAAAAGCAAAGCCATTTTGTTGAGATCATTTTAGTCCCCTGATCATTTAGCACTGGTTGACTCAGGCTTTGATACACCATGAAAGGCTCACACTGCATTGTGGAACCACTATTCTGGTTTCTGTGCACACTTACCTTCTCCATGTGCATTGTCTTTATATTTAATTATTTTAATATCCCATCCTAAGTGATCTTAAGAACATTTCTAGACATGTAGAGTTATATGAAAACAAATATTTCTGCACTAGAGTTGCCAGATAAAATACAAGACTCCCGGTTAAGTTTGGATTTCAGAGAGACAACAAATAATTTTTTAGTTATAAGCATGTGCCATGCATCCTGTATCTTAAATCTTTCTTTTCTTTTTTTTATTTCCCTAAATCTGGCCATCCCACTGTGGGCTTCAGTTTCTTCTCTTGTCAAATGAGAGGTAAGGAGGTGGGACAATCTGCTAGATTCCTTCCACTTATAACATTCCATAGCTATAGTTTAATTTCATTTAATTATGATTACAAAGAAATGGTGGAATCCAGTTGACCAATATAAGTTCCTTTTGTCTTTAAACAACCACTTCAGTGTTCTCAAGTGTGTCCTTTCTGACTTCTTTGCAAACTGACTGGCAGGTGAGGATATAGCCTAGGATTTTTAAGGCATATGTATGTAAGTCTGAGTTAAGTATGCACCCTCATTTCAACTGTGGTTTGTGTCCTCTATGTATTTTGTAACTCCTTCTCTTAATGTCTACTATTGAATTTTATGTACAGTAAGAATAGAATAATTATTAATGACTGATTTGGGGACCATCTGCTTTGAAACAAATGACACAAAACATAAATCAGTCCTGTTGGGGGGCTAACTTGGACTTGATTAAAAAGCTGGTGGGCAAGTCTTATTCTGGCATATTCTAGTAAACATGCAAGACAATGTATATTAGGTTTATTGAAGCCTCAGGGTGTTTAGATGTGAGCTAACAACTTTTGATCCTTGAGGAGATTTAACTAAAAAGGAAAAAAAAACACCAATAAAAGTCTAACTTGGCAGTCATAGCACAGCTAATTGGTCAGATGGCTGACCCTCATTTAAATATACTTCATAGCTTCAGTGTTTAAAAAACAGAATAATGCCCATTTTGCTTTTTTTTTTTTTTTAGGTATTTCCTTGGCCATAGATCCTCAGATAATATTGCATTCAGTTGTCTTAGACCTTTGAGCTTTTAGACAGCCTGATTATTTGTCAGCCTCTTTGTAGGCAATCAATACCATCTATGAATTCACAAATGGAGGACAGGAGAGTGTATTCTTAGATTGAATTTACTGGCCTAAATAAAAGAAACCATTTATCAAGGAAATTTCAAAATCCTGTTATAACTATTAAAAGCCCAACAGGTGTGGGACAGATGACAAAACTAACCCTATTGTATAGGCTAACCATGTCTTATCAAAATTAAGTTTCACGGACTATGGCACTACTCATGATATCACGGAATCAAGTCAAATCTGTGATCTAGCAATGATCTATTGTAGTTTCAATGTACCCACAATACTCTCTTAATTAAGACAAAACAAACAAACCAAAAAAACAAGTGTTTTGGAATATACAATTAAGTAAGTGTTTTGGAATATACAATTGATATAAGAATGTGGAGGAAAATGGGAAGCAGTATTAGAAAGTCCTAAGTTAAACTGAGGATGAGATTTGGGAATCCAAAACATCAGGGGGAGGAAAATGGGGTTATAGGAATAACTCTAGGTATACTGCATCTAGTTTCTTTTTTGGACAATGATCCATTTATTTTATTTGTCTGTAATGATAATGATAGGTTTCAAGACCAGCAACTGGAAAGAATGACCCACTTAATTTTGTATCTTCCCCTCTGCCCACCCTACTCCATTCTCTTCACAGAGTATCTAGCATTTGTGTTTTGTACGTCATACTCCTGAGTTAATAGCTACTGAAAGAGTAAAGATGTAAGGAAAAGAAATATAGGAAGCTGCAGAGAAGCTGGTCGTTTTTTCTGACATGTGGCCAGTGAGGCATCTCTGGGCTGGCACACATGGCCCTACCCCGGCCTCAGTGAGGCAGATCATCCCTCACCTCCCGCCAGCCTTTCCCCACTCTTCCCAACATTGCCCTTCCTTCTTTTGTGTTTTTTTCCTCTCTATCTTAGTTATTACAGCATAGAGACATTTCCCATACTGATGCAGTGCTCAACAGCAAAATATTGGCTTAATTTTCCAGGTGGAATGGCATAAGAGATTCCCATAGTGAATTATCAAGCTAAAAATAGAGATTGTTGGACAAGGAGTACCCTGGAGATATCATCTAATCCATTTTCTTACTTTCATCTAGAACATCTTATTGATAGGAATTTTCAGAATGTATTTAATATACTCCAAAAACTAAGATTCCATAATTATATGCCATTGTTTGGGTATACACACCCAATTATTCTTTCAAATAATTAACTTATATGTTCTTTATACATAATCCTACCTGTTTCCCAAGAGTGCATACAAGAAAAGGTATGTGTGTGCAAAACAATAAAAAGTAATAGCCTCAGAATAACAACAAAAACGTAGTAGAAGGGCCAGCAGGGAAAAGTATCTTTGAACAGCTTTCTTTAGAAAAATCAAGACCAATTTTTGTTTTTCTTATACCAGCATGGTTATCTTAAACCAAGGATGGAAAGGAAGTCCAAATATAAGAAATCCCTTAACCTCATCAATCGCAATGAGAGCCATCTTAAAAGTATTGAATTCTTTCTAATAAACTGTCAGCTAGCTGTCAACAGCTAACTACATTTGCCGCAGAATTCGCAGGTCTGAAGCTCGAGCATTTTTAATGCTATGGATACTTCAAGGCACTGATAAAGCTACCTGACTTTAGCAAAAAGCATTCAGTTGTCTCACTGTAAAGGTTTTCTCCTTTTTCTTTTTCTCCTTTTTTATTTTGGATGATACACAGAGAGTGTGTTTAAAAGAGTAGGTAATTAGAACATGGCTGCCTGGCTAGAGAGAAATTGCCCAAGGGGGTCTCGGGGGGGGGGGGGTCTCGGTGGCTCTCGGATGCCTGGTTGTTCCAGGAGATGATGACTCCCGGGTGCAAGAGAGAAGCACCTGGTTCAGCCACCTTCTAGGAAGAGGCAGGTGAGAGCAGAAACTGGAGGTGGTTGTTTACGGAAGGATTTACTCAGAATAGAACTTCTCATTAAAATAAAAAAAAAAATTTACGAACAACTATAGTTGTTATAGAAGAGCTACATTGGGCTCTATTTTAGAAGAAAGGAGTGGCTTAAAAATAAGTCCTGCCATTTGTACTTATTTGTACAAATTCCCATTAAAACAAAAATATATCCATTGGGACGAAAATCAAAGAATTTCAACAGTATAATTTATCAAGCTAAAGCAGCTTTTACATAACAGGCCATATAGTCTCTGAGTTTACCTTGAACTCTAGGAATTTACCTCCATCAGCTACTACAGTTACTACAGGAAACAGTTGGAATTTCCTGCCATAACAACTGTAGCTAGTTCAGGGACCTGCTTACATTAACGGTCATTAGAAGCTCTGCTTTCTGCTATCTCCACTGCCTATTTCTGGGATATCATATAAACATGACCTGATAAGGGAGCAAAATTATATTGCCTACAGATAATTTTGCCTACCTGGATGCTAGTGAAAGCAAAAATATTTGTGTTACCTGTTTGGGCATGAGAAATATCTTGATATTGAAAAACAGAAAAGAAAAAAGATAGTTATATGAGAAATTGGATTCTTATGCTTCAAGGAGAGAGACCCTGAAAGAATTGTAAATTGAATCTCCATCTAGATTTCTTACAAAGACGTAAGGTAACCAATCCCAGCGTGACACATTATATCTGGTTATGAAATCTTAGAACTGAGAAATGAGATCATGTTGTGTTATTCAAAAATATCATCAAATAATACCACCCAAAATTCCATTTTACTACATTTCATGTATTTTCTTCTCCTTAGATCAGTCAATAGGTAATTCTTCTTTTCTGTCATCTTACACACTGATAAAATTATGTTTATGAGTTGTTTTGATTGCTTATTTAGCCAAGTCACCTACCAATTTAGAACAAACACACAAGTAAACAAAAAGAGACTTACTGTGCAGCCAGACTGCTTGGGGATAGTGTCTGTCCATCATTTTCATTCCACATATATGTTGCATTATCAGAGCCACCTAAATTAATAATAATTATATAGGTGAAAATTAGCAGATTTGTGGTAAATATATATATATATATATATTAGTAGTAGTAGTAGTATTTTGCTTAGCAAAAACCATCCCCAGGTCAAATTAATGGGGGGAAAGGAGCATGCAGAAAGCTTCCAGAATTTTTTTCCAAAGCATTTTACAAAAGATGTCTATGCTCTTTTTGTTGGGAGCATTTAGGATATTTATAGGAAATAGATGCCTACTAATCAAAATAATTTCAATGGTCAAATGCCTGCATTTCTATCAAATTCTTTCCCTGCACATAAAAACATTATTTTATCCCAAACCCTGTATTTGTAGATGACTCTTGAATACTACAGTGAAGATTGACTACCACGTGATTTGTCAATCAAATGAAGCCAATTTCAATCTTATGGGTCACTGGATTTTTTTTTTTTTTTTTGCCTTCAACTGTCTAGAAATAACTGCCATCAGTAATCTATACTTCCCACCTTTCAAAAGGCAGCCCCTGATCTCAACTGAATGTGGCTGAGAATGCAAATTGGCTAATGTTAACAGAGCTGTTTTGAGTGGTCTCAAATAATATAAAGGTGGGTCTAATGGAAACTAAACAAGATCTAATTCAACACCCTGAATTGCCCCTAGAAGTAGAATAGAACACTAATTTGCTTGCTGCCAAAGGCTGTATCTTAAAAGAGTAAGTGTGCAACAGCATTCACATTGAAAATTGAAAGTGAAGATGCTTTAAACGACCACTGCATATGTAAAAATGCCATAAATCCAGTGCTCTCATTCAGCTGTTCTAGGGGAGCAGTATCACTTACTTTACTCTTCTCTTCAGACACTACTAATTTTTAAAAAATAAATAGCATGTTTCAATAACATTAACATTGGCCTAATCACTTTCAATAGAATGTTTTATTACCAGCTTTAATAGTTATTTCTCTGTCTCTAGTTAGTGCATTCTAAAGCCTTCTAAAAGGTCCTAATGTAAAACTATGCAATCATCCCACATTTTTTTTTCTGGTGCTGACTAGTTAGTTTATTTAAATTAGCATTGTGTATAAAAAAGACTTTCACAAAATTTAAAACTTCCTTGTCAACTTCCTGTATCAGTCATGTTTAAATACTGTGAATTGTCCCTAGGAACTGGCCAAGTTGCATTTTCAGTTTTCCTATTCAGCAGAGCAGAGTTTTCCTGAGCTTTGTTCAAGGTGTAACCAGATATCATTGCTCCTTTATTATAATGTAACCAGGATCAGTTAAAGAACCAAGAATGATGATACCCAGATACCCAAGAATAACTAGTAATTAATAATGGCAATACCTATTATTTGTTGGCTTCCATATATAGAATAATTAAGGATAGAACTTTGTTGAGATTCGTTTTTGCAATGTACAGGCATTTAAAAGAGATTTTCCAAGATTAACTCTTGCTCCATTTTGAACTCCTATGTGATGCTGAACAATTTTATTGGTATTTGTATATTATATGGTTATGGACTTTCTCTTCCTCATCGAGCCACTGAAATGAGTACCTAATAGAAATTAACTTTAGACATACCAATGAAAAACTTGACCCTAAGTTAAGTAGGGACTTTTTACTCTGGCTACTAAGGACTGTGAAATATCTTGGAAGAAATACTGTTCTAAATAGTCTTTTATGAAATGGAAAATATTACAGATATTTAACAAGTGAGATTTTACTTCTTTTTTTGTTTATAGGATTAGGCATATTTAAAAATGATACACATCAACATAGATAGAAATCTAGTACACAGATAACCTCTTTTTCATCATGAAAGGTAGTTTTCTATTTAAAAACATAATTTCATATAATTTACTACTTTGCAATAGAGCAAACTTCAATGAGTCACACAGGTAATCTCTGCTCTAAAAACTCCAGTGTTTATAAAAGGAAATACTAAAGCTTCATAACTGTGTAGCAGGGCTCCTGGTTGGGGAAGGGCTGAAAATTAGATTGCTTAAGAAGGGAAGTTAGAAGACAACCTTCTTCCCAAGCTCCTATTAGCATTTCCATGTTTTTGTGGTTGCTGAGGAGGCTCCTGGAGAAACTTTGAGGTGAATTCCCAATTGAGGTGGAATCAGATAGACATGGGATGGAGTAAGTTGGTAGTAAAGTACAGAGAGGAATGGGGGAGTGCTGTGAGAAAATGTATCATGTGGAAAGGAGTCTTGCATTATGATTCAAACTCCATCAGTGCCTAAAAGTGTGAGTAGTTGGGAGGACTTGTGGTGGCAGATTGTTCTATGTCTCGGTTAGATACCCTGGAAGTGTGTGTCCCAGAGAGTACACGCTAATGAGGCTGTCGATAAAAAGAGCTCAAGGGACTGGCTTAGGGGAGAGAATCTCACCACTTGCTGGATATGTAATGTGAGTGAAGTGTCCAGCCTCCCTATCCTTCAGTTTGTCTGTAAGATGGGATAACTGTATCTCATAAGGTTGTACTGGGAATAAAAGGAAGTTAAGATAATAAAGCACTCAACACTGACTGAAAAAATGTTGTCTACTATTTTCATTATTTAAAAGAGCTGGATGAGCTGAAGGCTGTATCTTAAAAAGAGTGAGTGTGCAACAGCATTCACACTGAAAATTGAAAGTGAAGATGCTTTAAAATGGCCACTGCATACGTAGAAATGCCATAAATTCAATGCTTTCATTCAGCTCTTCTAGGGGAGCAAAATCACTTATTTTACTCTTCTCTTCAGACACTACTAATTTAAAAAAAATAAATAGCATGTTTCAGTGACATTAACTTGGCCTAATCACTTTCAATAGAATGTTTTATTACAAGCTTTAATAGCTGTATGTGGGAGGAATATTCAAATGCCTTGACTTTTAGGCTCAAGCAAGTATGTCTGGGGTTGATGATTTTTAGCAATGGCCATTAATGTTAGCACATTGGTACCTCAAAACTGATCATGCTGCAATACATGAAATTAGAAACCAACCAAACGAAAGTTAAGCACATAAAATTTTGTGAATAATAACATATTTCCTTGATATATTTCTATATCATCTTGACCATAAATGACATGTTTTAATGCTTGCCAAAATCATTAGTATATTCATAGTCATGAGACATGGCCATTGTCCAAATTGAAAACTGAGTTACATTGTTCACTAGGAAAAGTATTTTGCCATTTCAGGTAATAAGAAATGCTGTTACTTGGACTTCTAAAGCACTGATGAGCTTTTGAGCTTTTGTCCTTTGTGAAAACTTTTTTTAACTTTATCACTTACATTAATTAAAAGGTGTGAGTCTGAAGAGGAAAAGAATGATAGGGAGAAACTTGAGGAAAGTTTTCAAGTCTTTAAAATGCAAATATAAAAGAAATACAGAGGAAATAATTAGTGTTTGTGAGTACATGGTCTGGTTTTCTGCTCTGGACTTCTAAAGAATAAACCTTTTTTTTTCCTAATGTTTCTCACGGCCATTAAATTTAATAATTCATCTTGCAAGCTAGTCATTAATTCTGTAATTGTAGATAACAAAAATGTTTTTGACTAACAGGAACTGGTATCCAAGAGGAAAGTCTTTTGGACATTCCAGTAAGAATTTGCTTTCATATGCAAACCATAGTTTAAGACATTATAATGAACTTATGTAATATTACAGTTTAACTTACTATATTTTGAGATCTTATGATGCACTTGTGACCTGATGCTCTCAAGATGCTTAGTTTGTAATTGAAAGGTAAATGTCTACATATTTAACAGCTGACAAACCCAATTGAAAAAGTTTATAATTTTAAATTCATTCAGGGGTGATAAATGCTAATTAAACATTTTACTCAGGAAGTAGGTACTTCTTCTTTACCACCCTAAATCTCTTTCTGTGAGTAGATATCTGTGTATTTCCATCTGTGTGGTACATAATGCTAGTCTTTGAATGCAATGATGACATTTTCTGAATCACTAGCAACACGCTGTAGACCTTGCCCTACTGGGGATGACAACAAATTCCACTGATCTAGTCACAGTCTAATGACATCATGCATTTTCAAGGTGGCTGGTTGGGGGCATATTTATACCAATGAAAGTTTCATCCGCAATAAAAAGTCTGGAAATGAGGACAAAAATACTGCAATTCAGTTTAGGTTTTTGTTCCAAAAACTAGTGGTAGAAATCTATTTGTTGAGGCTTACTCGCTGATGCTTACAGTTCATACCAAGGTATACACACAGTTCTACAAGCAAAGGGAGATCATTTGCACCAAAATAAAAATCCTAGAAAGTCACGGCCTCTTTTCCCATCACCTCTCTCTCTCCCCACACTTTGATTACCCAGAGATCCAGATTTAGTAGTGGCATATGTGCCACCTAAGAATAATATCATCTAAATAGGATTACTACTTCAGTTGCACTGTTTTAGATTTCTAACAGGCTTTGTGATATAAAATTTATACAGAAGATTGAAATATAATACCTTGAGCTGGGGAGTCCAGAGTGTACAGCAGATGCTTAACAGACTTCTGGAGGGCTCTGAATCCTTCATTAGTTGTGACATGTGGATATATCTTCTGCACAACCAGCAGAGCACTAACAAGTAGAAAAACAGTTAAACCAGATTGCATTTCAAGGTTTTCAGAGAGAAACAAAAGGTTATTCCAGGAGAAAATGGTTACAGAATAGAAAATTATTCTTATAACATAAAAGACAAGATGCTGCTTTTGTAGTTTAATTAGTTGTTTTTCTGTTCATGCACAAAATCACAACAAAGTGTTCTTGAACTAGGATGAAACACATCACATTTTCAGATTCCAAAGCTGCGGGGCACCAATTTTTTTTTCATAGCTTCAAAATAGTGGACCAAAGTTCACATCAGTTTGAAATTTTTATGTTAAGATATGTAAATAAATGGCTAGGGAAAGCAACTTCCAATGTAAAAATACTCTTTTTTAAAAAAATTAAACGGAAAAGTTAAATAATGGAAATAATTTTTATCAAAAATCAAATCCAGACTGTCATTGTCTTCTTATGATTTTTTTTAATCATCATTTTATTGAGATATATTCACATACCACGCAGTCATACAAAACAAATTGTACTTTCGATTGTTTACAGTACCATTACATAGTTGTACATTCATCACCTAAATCAATCCCTGACACCTTCATTAGCACACACACAAAAATAACAAGAATAATAATTAGAGTGAAAAAGAGCAATTGAAGTAAAAAAGAACACTGGGTACCTTTGTCTGTTTGTTTCCTTCCCCTACTTTTCTACACATCCATACATAAACTAGACAAAGTGGAGTTTGGTCCTTATGGCATTCCCAATCCCACTGTCACCCCTCATAAGCTACATTTTTATACAACTGTCTTCGAGATTCATGGGTTCTGGGTTGTAGTTTAATAGTTTCAGGTATCCACCACCAGCTACCCCAATTCTTTAGAACCTAAAAAAGGTTGTCTAAAGTGTGCGTAAGAGTGCCCACCAGAGTGATCTCTCGGCTCGTTTTGGAATCTCTCTGCCACTGAAGCTTATTTCATTTCCTTTCACATCCCCCTTTTGGTCAAGAAGATGTTCTCCATCCCACGATGCCGGGTCTACATTCCTCCCCGGGAGTCATATTCCACGTTGCCAGGGAGATTCACTTCCCTGGGTGTCTGATCCCACGTAGGGGGGAGGGCAGTGATTTCACCTTTCAAGTTGGCTTAGCCAGAGAGAGAGGGCCACATCTGAGCAACAAAGAGGCATTCAGGAGGAGACTCTTAGGCACAAATACAGGGAGGCCTAGCCTCTCCTTTGCAGCAACCGTCTTCCCAAGGGTAAAACTTATGGTAGAGGGCTCAACCCATCAAACCACCAGTCCCCTATGTCTGTGGTCATGTTAGCAACCATGGAGGTGGGGTAGGCGAATACCCCTGCATTCTCCACAGGCTCCTCAAGGGGGCACTACATCTTTTTTTTTTTTCCTTGTTTGTCTTTTTTCTTTTTCTTTTTTTTCAACTTTCCCTTCTTTTTTAAATCAACTGTATGAAAAAAAAAGTTAAAAAGAAAACAAACATACAATAAAAGAACATTTCAAAGAGACCATAACAAGGGAGTAAGAAAAACACAACTAACCTAAGATAACTGCTTAACTTCCAACATGTTCCTACTTTACCCCAAGAAAGTTACATAATATAGCAACATTTCTGTGAACTTGTTCCTACTACATCCATCGGAAATTAACAGACCATAGTCATTTCTGGGCATCCCCAGAACGTTAAATAGCTTATCTGTTCTTCTTGGATTATTGTTCCCCCTTCCTTAATTGCTCTCTACTGCTAGTTCCCCTACATTCTACATTATAAACCATTTGTTTTACATTTTTCAAAGTTCACATTAGTGGTAGCATATAATATTTCTCTTTTTGTGCCTGGCTTACTTCGCTCAGCATTATGTCTTCAAGGTTCATCCATGTTGTCATATGTTTCACCAGATCGTTCCTTCTTACTGCCGCGTAGTATTCCATCGTGTGTATATACCACATTTTATTTATCCACTCATCTGCTGAAGGACATTTGGGTTGTTTCCATCTCTTGGCAATTGTGAATAATGCTGCTATGAACATTGGCGTGCAGATATCTGTTCGTGTCACTGCTTTCCGATCTTCCGGGTATATACCGAGAAGTGCAATCGCTGGATCGAATGGTAGCTCTATATCTAGTTTTCTAAGGAACTGCCAGACTGACTTCCAGAGTGGCTGAACCATTATACAGTCCCACCAACAATGAATAAGACTTCCAATTTCTCCACATCCCCTCCAGCATTTGTAGTTTCCTGTTTGTTTAATGGCAGCCATTCTAACCGGTGTTAGATGGTATCTCATTGTGGTCTTAATTTGCATCTCTCTAATAGCTAGTGAAGCTGAACATTTTTTCATGTGTTTCTTGGCCATTTGTATTTCCTCTTCAGAGAACTGTCTTTTCATATCTTTTGTCCATTTTATAATTGGGCTGTCTGTACTATTGTCATTGAGTTGTAGGATTTCTTTCTATATGCAAGATATCAGTCTTTTGTCAGATACATGGTTTCCAAAAATTTTTTCCCATTGAGTTGGCTGCCTGTTTACCTTTTTGAGAAATTCCTTTGAGGTGCAGAAACTTCTAAGCTTGAGGAGTTCCCATTTATCTATTTTCTCTTTTGTTGCTTGTGCTTTGGGTGTAAAGTCTAGGAAGTGGCCTCCTAATACAAGGTCTTGAAGATGTTTTCCTACATTATCTTCTAGGAGTTTAATGGTACTTTCTTTTATATTGAGATCTTTGGTCCATTTTGAGTTAATTTTTGTGTAGGGGGTGAGGTAGGGGTCCTCTTTCATTCTTTTGGATATGGATATCCAACTCTCCCAGCCCCATTTGTTGAAAAGACCATTATGGCTCAGTTCGGTGACTTTGGGGGCCTTATCAAAGATCAGTCGGCCATAGATCTGAGGCTCTATCTCTGAATTCTCAATTCGATTCCATTGATCTATATGTCTATCTTTGTGCCAGTACCATGCTGTTTTGGCAACTGTGGCTTTATAATAAGCTTCAAAGTCAGGGAGTGTAAGTCCTCCCACTTCGTTTTTCTTTTTTAGAGTGTCTTTAGCAATTCGAGGCATCTTCCCTTTCCAAATAAATTTGATAACTAGCTTTTCCAAGTCTGCAAAGTAGGTTGTTGGAATTTTGATTGGGATTGCATTGAATCTGTAGATGAGTTTGGGTAGAATTGACATCTTAATGACATTTAGCCTTCCTATCCATGAACATGGAATATTTTTCCATCTTTTAAGGTCCCCTTCTATTTCTTTTAGTAGAGTTATGTAGTTTTCTTTGTATAGGTCTTTTACATCTTTGGTTAAGTTGATTCCTAGGTACTTGATTTTTTTAGTTGCTATTGAAAATGGTATCTTTTTCTTGAGTGTCTCTTCAGTTTGTTCATTTCTAGCATATAGAAACATTACTGACTTATGTGCATTAATCTTGTATCCCGCTACTTTGCTAAATTTGTTTATTAGCTCTAGTAGCTTTATCGTCGATTTCTCAGGGTTTTCTAGATATAAGATCATATCATCTGCAAACAATGACAGTTTTACTTCTTCTTTTCCAATTTGGATGCCTTTTATTTCTTTGTCTTGCCGGATTGCCCTGGCTAGCACTTCCAGCACAATGTTGAATAACAGTGGTGACAGCGGGCATCCTTGTCTTGTTCCTGATCTTAGAGGGAAGGCTTTCAGTCTCTCACCATTGAGTACTATGCTGGCTGTGGGTTTTTCATATATGCTCTTTATCATGTTGAGGAAGTTTCCTTCAATTCCTACCTTTTGAAGTGTTTTTATCAAAAAGGGATGTTGGATTTTGTCAAATGCTTTTTCAGCATCTATTGAGATGATCAATTGATTTTTCCCTTTCGAGTTTTTAATGTGTTGTAATACATTGATTGTTTTTCTTATGTTGAACCATCCTTGCATGCCTGGAATGAACCCCACTTGGTCATGGTGTATGATTTTTTTAATGTGTCTTTGGATTCGATTTGCAAGTATTTTGTTGAGGATTTTTGCATCTATATTCATTAGGGAGATTGGCCGGTAGTTTTCCTTTTTTGTAGCATCTTTGCCTGGTTTTGGTATTAGATTGATGTTAGCTTCATAAAATGAGTTAGGTAGTGTTCCATTTTTTTCAATGTTTTGAAAGAGTTTGAGTAAGATTGGTGTCAGTTCTTTCTGGAAAGTTTGGTAGAATTTCCCTGTGAAGCCATCTGGCCCTGGGCATTTATTTGTGGGAAGATTTTTGATGACTGATTGGATCTCTTTGCTTGTGATGGGTTGGTTGAGGTCTTCTATTTCTTCTCTGGTCAGTCTAGGTTGTTCATGTGTTTCCAGGAAATTGTCCATTTCTTCTACATTATCCAGTTTGTTGTCATACAGTTGTTCATAATATCCTCTTAAAATTTTTTTAATTTCTTCAGGATCTGCAGTTATGTCACCTTTTTCATTCATTATTTTGTTTATATGGGTCTTCTCTCTTTTTGATTTTGTCAGTCTAGCTAGGGGCTTGTCAATCTTGATGATCTTCTCAAAGAACCAACTTTTGGTGATATTTATCCTCTCTATTGTTTTTTTGTTCTCTATGTCATTTATTTCTGCTTTATTCCTTGTTATTTCTTTTCTTGTACTTGGTTTAGGATTGGTTTGCTGTTCATTTTCTAGCTTCTTCAGTTGATCCATTAGTTCTTTGATTTTGGCTCTTTCTTCCTTTTTAATATATGCGTTTAGTGCTATAAATTTCCCCCTTAGCACTGCTTTTGCTGCATCCCATAGGTTTTGGTATGTTGTGTTCTCATTTTCATTCGTCTCTATATATTTAGCAATTTCTCTTGCTATTTCTTCTTTAACCCACTGATTGTTTAGGAGTGTGTTGTTTAACCTTAACAATTTGTGAATTTTCTAAGTCTCTGATGGTTATTGACTTCTAATTGTATTCCATTGTGGTCAGAGAATGTGCTTTGAATAATTTCAATCTTTTTAAATTTATTGAGGCTTGTTTTATGTCCCAGCATATGATCTATTCTGGAGAAAGTTCCGTGAGCACTAGAAAAGTATGTGTATCCTGGTGATTTGGGATGTAATGTCCTGTAGATGTCTGTTAAATCTAATTCATTTATCAGATTGTTTAGGTTTTCAATTTCCTTATTGGTCTTCTGTCTGGTTGATCTATCTATAGGAGAGAGTGATGTGTTGAAGTCTCCCACAATTATTGTGGAAACATCAATTGCTTCCTTTAGTTTTGCCAGTGTTTCTCTCATGTATTTTGTGGCACCTTGATTGGGTGCATAGACATTTACGATTGTTATTTCTTCTTGCTGAATTGCCCCTTTTATTAGTATGTAGTGGCCTTCTTTGTCTCTCAAAACATCCCTGCATTTGAAGTCTATTTTATCTGAGATTAATATTGCTACACCTGCTTTCTTTTGGCTGTAGCTTGCATGGAATATTTTTTTCCATCCTTTCACTTTCAGTTTCTTTGTGTCCCTGTGTCTAAGATGAGTCTCTTGTATGCAACATATTGATGGTTCATTTTTTTTGATCCATTCTGCGAATCTATATCTTTTAATTGGGGAGTTTAATCCATTTACATTCAACGTTAAAACCGTGAAGGCATTTCTTGAATCGGCCATCTTATCCTTTGGATTATGTTTGCCATATTTTTCCCTCTCTCTATTAATATCCTTTATTGTACCCATACCGAATTTCTTTAGTACTGAACCTTTCTCCAAGTCTCTCTGTCCTGTCTTTGTTTCTCTGTCTGTAGGGCTCCCTTTAGTATCTCCAGTAGGGCAGGTCTCTTGTTAGCAAATTCTCTCAGCATTTCTTTGTCTGTGAAAAATTTAAGCTCTCCCTCAAATTTGAAGGAGAGCTTTGCTGGATAAAGTATTCTTGGCTGGAAATTCTTCTCACTCAGAATTTTAAATATATCGTGCCACTGCCTTCTTGCCTCCATGGTGGCTGCTGAGTAGTCACTACTTAGTCTTATGCTGTTTCTTTTGTATGTGGTGAATTGCTTTTCTCTTGCTGCTTTCAGAACTTGCTCCTTCTCTTCTATGTTTGACAGTGTGATCAGTATATGTCTCGGAGTGGGTTTTTTTGGATTTATTCTATTTGGAGTTCGCTGAGCATTTATGATTTGTGTATTTATGTTGTTTAGAAGATTTGGGAAGTTTTCCCCAACAATTTCTTTGAATACTCTTCCTAGACCTTTACCCTTTTCTTCCCCTTCTGGGACACCAATGAGTCTTATATTCGGACGTTTCATATTATCTATCATATCCCTGAGGTCCATTTCGAGTTTTTCAATTTTTTTCCCCATTCTTTGTTTTATGTTTTCATTTTCCATTCTGTCATCTTCCAGGTCACTGATTCGTTGTTCAACTTCCTCTAGTCTTGTACTATGAGTGTCCAGAATCTTTTTAATTTGGTCAACAGTTTCTTTAATTTCCATAAGATCATCCATTTTTTTATTTAGTCTTGCAATGTCTTCTTTATGCTCTTCTAGGGTCTTCTTGATTTCCTTCATATCCCGTACTATGGTCTCATTGTTCATCTTTAGTTCTTTGAGTAGCTGCTCTAGGTGCTGTGTCTCTTCTGGTCTTTTGATTTGGGTGCTTGGGCTTGGGTTATCCATATCGTCTGGTTTTTTCATATGCTTTATAATTTTCTGTTGTTTTTGGCCTCGTGGCATTTGCTGAACTTGATAGGGTTCTTTTAGGGTTTGTAGACCTATTGAAGTCCTTATCTCTAATTTATCAGATCTACAGCTTCGTGGAGTACACTTTCTCTAACTAACCAGCAGGTGGCGTCCACCAGCCACCTGTTCTCCACAAGCCAGATCTCCCCTGCTTAGCCTTTTTGGTGAGTGGGGGAGTGAGTCTTGTGGGGCCCAATTGGTGTACCAAGCTTGCGTGTGTAGTTGGTGTTGCCTGCCCTGTATGTGGGGCGTGTTTCTGGGCAGTCGGGGAGGGGGGGTGGCCCTAACAATCAAATCTCCCTGATGATCCTAGAGTTTTAAAGCTGCTGCAATAGTCTAATCCTTCAGTTCAGTCCTGCCACAGTTTGTCTCTGCCACTGACCCACAAGTCTTTGGTATTGGCGTATGGCTCCTGAGACTTGCAAGTGGGCCCCTCTTCCAGGCTGTGCACCCCGGGTCCTCTGTTGAGGGATGACTGTGCTATGTCACAGGTGAGTGCCGTCCCCCCAGGGCAGTTCTGGGCTGCTGGGCTGTGTAGGTAGGCTCCCAGTCTGCTCAAATGATGGCTGAATGGGGCTTTGTTAATTCACACTGCTCCACCTTCCCAGCTCTGGGACATTCAGCTGAGGTTGCATGGAAGGCTAATGTCCACGCCCAGTTTTGTGGTGTGTGCCTGTTATTTGAAGCACTTCTGTCACACTGGGTTGTCTGGGGCAGCTCTGGGCTATGGGGCTGGCGATGGGCAGGAGTGTTTCCTGTCCACCAGGATGGTGGCTGTGAGCGGACACCCCCCTTTTCTTGGGAAGTTGTGTTGTTTAGTGAATTTTCTCAGCCACTGGATTATTGCCTTTTGTCTCAGAGCTCTCTTAGTTCTGCTCTTGACTTGACATGCCCAAATTGCAATTCTTTGAAGCTTTCTGTATTGAGCTTCTTAGAGTAATTGTTTTAGAAAAAGCAAAAAGGATTTAAAAAACAAACAAACAAACAAAAAAAAAAACGGCCCTCCTCAGAGATCTAATGGGTTATTGAAATGCTAATAGACAAAGCAACCAGGGCCATTAAGGAAAGGTCCACAGGGCAGAGAGATCAGCTTTGCTTCGGGATTTGCATATGCGCCTCAAGGCCTGAGCTCCGCCCTTCCCCTTTCTGTGTTCACCAGAACTCCAAAAATCCTCTGCTTTTATTTTGGAGTTTTTCGTGTTGTTTTTTTTCTATGCCTGTCTCCTCTCTGCTGGGCTGGCTGCTCTCAGAGTCTCTGGTGTCTGGTCTCAGTCTATCTATGGTTGGAGTTTGAATCAGTAGAATGAGTTTCCGATAAGAGCAGCCACTGCAGTTCTCCCTTCTCCTTCCCGGAGCTGACAGCCCCTCCTCCCCCGGGACTGAGCCTGGCAGGGAGGGGCGCCGGTCCCCTGGCCGCAAAAACTTACAGATTTCGCTGATCTCAGCAGTTCCACGTTTTCATGAGTGTTGTATGAAGTATGCCCAAAGACAGATTGCTCTGTGGTGTCCAGTCCACGCAGTTCCTGGCTTTTTACCTACTTTCCTGGAGGAGTAACTAAAACTTACAGCTCACCAGTCTGCCATCTTGCCCCACCTCCCCCTTATGATTTTTTTATTGTCACTAAGATGAGGCAGTTTATCCTGGGGAAATTTATGTATGTTCGAATTCATTCCATATTTCCAAAAAGCAATTTGTCAGGTAAAGCCTTTTTATCCCCTCATATTTATCAGTATTTTTTTTTAAATGTATGTACTGTATAAGTGCGTATGACTGAATTAGAAAAATACTGTGATTTATACCAACCATTAAGCCTGAGTCAATGCTTTAATTTATTTGGGCAGTAACTACAGCAAAAGGCTTTTGTTAACGATTTGCCATTGTGAAGTTAAAGGAAGTACGAATTGTAGAGTCATTTTCCCTATTGTATCCATTAGTTAAATGAATGCTTACTACTGCAAGAGATTCACCATGTGTACATAATTTCATGCTATTCCATAATATTTCTAGAACTTTTAACTTTAGATTAAGATCATTTTAACTTTAGCTCCTTAAATATGAATGAAAAACTGTTTGGAGAGCTAACTTTTGAGTGCTCTCTAGTTAGTTTCTAGTATAAATTAGGTCATATCTATACATATGTGCTTGTGTTTATCTATAAATACACATTCAAACATACATATCCATATATAGTGTAAACAATTTTGGTTAGTCTGCAATAATTCCATGAAGTAGATTTTATTAACCCTGTTTTACAAATAAGAAAACTAAAGTTCACAAAAGTTAAATAACTTACACAAGGTTACCCAGTTAGTAATATGTATAGCAGGGGTCTGTCAAATTCCAGTTTGTTTTCTTTACACTCCAGATCTTGCCTCTGGCACAGAAAGTTTTCTCCAAGAGAGGAGGAGGGCAGGATATTTCTACACAGAGTCCTCTGGCATTGCTAACTGGTACTACCCAAGCTCTGTGTTCCAAACGTGTTCCCGTCTTGGCCACTGGGGCAAGACTGTGTTCATCCATCTCTGTTCTGTATTCATGACAGTTAATAGCTCAAATATGTTTATGTTTGCCCTAAGAATCTCTTTGGCCTTGACTTTGGGTTGCTTCTGAACCTGGCAACCATGGAGAACAGTCAGGTGTTCAATTTCTGTCAGTCTTTTCCTTACGTGGCCCTCTGCCCGACTCACCGGTCCTGCTGTCCCAAAGTACCACCTTCAAAAACTCAACACCTGGCAGTCTCATTAAAACTGTCAGTATTATTTTCAGTAACATTATTAATAAAATGGCAATAGGCTTAGCGCACCTTTTTCTTACAAAACATCACTTTAAAAAATCAAGACACCTGGCCCCCACCCTCCCTGAAATCCTTTGAACTATCCATCGAAGTAAATTTATTTTATTCATAGATTTTTTTCCCTGCTCTTTAGCAGATCAAAATGGAAGTTATCCAAAACAAGTCTCCTTGTAAATAAAAGTAATTAAAAGAAGAGATTTTGTGACTCATATCACAGCATAGCTTTTTCCTTTAAAAAGGTGAAAATCATGTAACTTTTGATATATCCCTCCTGATTTTTGAGATTGCTAATTTTTGCTAGTTTTGTCATAACCTTAACATTATATTCTTATTCTGGTGACTGGTTTATGGAACAACTTACAACTTAAAAAGTTGCTGGAGGAAATGATAACAGTGTCTATGGAATACATTTATACCTATTATTTGTTTAACAAAGACTAAGATAAACCACTGAGACCATAATCTGTGAGGAAATTATGGCTTTAAATGACATTGCCAGCTTAATATCAGTAGTAAAGAAAATTTGTCTAAAAAAAAAGGTTTATAAAGCACTCTCCAATAGAAATATAATGTGAATCACATATTTAATTTTAAATTTTCTAGTAGCTACATGAAAAGAGTTAAAAGGAATAAGTGCAATTGATTTTAATAATATTTTTAAACCCAATTCATCCATAATATTATCATTTCAACATCTAATCAATATAAAACTATTAAGGGAATATTTTAATTCTTTTTTTGCACTGTCTTCAAAATGTACCGTCTTGTAAACTTACAGAACATCTGATTCAGATGCTTAAACTTAATCTATATTTAGATTTCATTAAATTTAAAGATGAAAAACTAGATTCACAAACACAAGTTGCCCCAAACATACTTAAATGTTTTCAATAATTAAATCAAGTACCCATTTTAAAATTTATATTTAAACTAATTGAAATTTAATAAAATTAAATATTCAGTTTCTCAATCACATGATCACATTTTAAGTGCTCAATAACTACATGTGACTAGGGGGTATTATATTGGCCAAAGCAGGCTTATAAATCAGGAACAATTAAGTGGATCACTTAAAAAAAGGGTTGTTCAGATTGGATAAAAGTCAAATGCCATTTGTTTTTATAATTAGCTGAAACTATTTTTCAAAAAGCTGTTTTCTTTATTATGTAGATTGTTTTGCAACATTAATAATCCCTACAGAAAGCACACTCTATTGCATATGCTGTTGTATGCATTAATATTACATTAAATATTAAGTGAATTTAAATAGCCACAGTGCAATGTCTTTCCTATGTAATTTGCCACACCAAAATGCCTAAAATTTATTTGCATCTTCCTCCTTCTACTGAATACTGTTTTGCTTACTATTTCTCCTTTTGTTTTGTTTTATTTTGTTTTACTCAAACTTTATTGAGGTATAATTCAGATACAATAAAATACACATATTTTAGGTGTATAGTTCAAAGACTTGGACAAAAACAAACCGTCATACAACCACCATGCTGATTAAGTTACAGAATATTTCTAACACCCCAAAAGAGTTTCTTGATGCTCCCATGCTTACCCCAGTAATCACTGATCTGATTTCTATCACAATAGATTAATTTTGTCATAAATAGAATAATAAAGTACTTCACATAAAATGAATAATACAGGACCTACACATGCATTATGTATTGTTTGTCTGCATTTTTTTGCCACCATAATATCCATGAAATTTATCCATATTGCTCTGTGTGTCAGTAATCTGTTTCTTTTTATTGCTGAGTAGAATTCCATTGTATGAATAAACCACAATTTTTTTAGCCATTCTGTTGATGGATATTTGTTTTTTCCCCCAGTGTTTAGCTATTATGAATAAATTTACTGCAAACATTGGCATACGAGTCTTTATGAGGGCATACATTTTCATTACTTTGGGTAAATACCTCAGAGTAGAATTTTGGATCATATGAAGCTACTGTTTAGAAATTGGCACACTGTTTTCCAAAGTGGTTGCATCATTTTACACCACTTGTTGTATTTGAGAGCTCCAGTTGTTACACATCCTCATCCCCATCAACACTTGGGATTAGCCATCTTTTAAATTTTTACCCATTCTGATGAATCTGCAATCGTATCTCACTATGTTCTGAGTATCATTTTGACTAACTCTGTTCCTTTCTACACTAAACATTTCAAATTATTCTCCTTCTCCTTTAGTTGATTCATCTGTTTTCTTTCTAAGACAGAATATAAATTGGAGGAGGAGGATCTAGTCTCAAAATTCTAGATAAGTGAAAATTTCTCCAAGAGCTAGATCAGAACCTATTTAGAAAATAAAACTTACTGATATCTTACTCCTTCTATAATTTAGTTATGGTGGGCTTTAGTAGAAGGAACACTGGACCTGGATTCAAATTTCTTGAATTTAGATCTTGGATTTGTCACTTATTAGCTGTAGAAACTTAGGCAAGCCATTTGTTTCCTTTTCTGTAAAATGGAATTACCTATTGTCTCTATCCAAAGCACTATTGTGAAAATCAAATGAAATTAATGTAACTGCATAAGAGGTCTTTGGACAAACATAAGCTCTTGGAAGCCTTCCAAAGAAGACAGGAATAGTCTCCTCTGATGCTTCAGATATTTAAAATAGAATACACTCTTAACGACTTTCTGAGAGGCAGCCTAGGTTTTGGAGTTAGGAAATCCAGGCTCAACTCCTAGTTGCATGATCATCAAACACCCAATTTTGTGACCTTCTGTAACCTCATTTGTAAAATAAATAATAGGTTTGCTGCAAGAGTCAAGGCAATGATATATGTAAAAGGCCAAGCAAAGCTTCTGGCATGTAATAAGCACTCAGTAATTGGTAGCTTTGATATGTAGTTGTGGTTGTTGTTTTGTTTTCTTTTGATGAACATTCCCGAATTAATCAGGCAGGATATTCAAAATTAACCTTCCCCATGTGTTTCCCAGCACTCAGTATGAATCTATTAAACTCCAAATGTTGGCAATACCCAGATCTCTTTTGTGAGGAAAGCAGCCCTTAAAGGGGTTTCTTTTGCAAAAATTTTTCAAGTGTTGGGTCATATGTCTGATAAAGCCAATCCACCATGAGGATTTTGAAAGATCATTTATAGGCTGGCTGCACATGAGGGAAACCAGTCCCCGTGAGGTGGCTTGGTGCAACGGGTTGTTTTTTACTGGATGGTGCAAACTAAAACCCAATCAGGTCTTTTCTTTGGGGAAGTTCAAATGTTAGATGCAGGTTGTTCTTGAATGAGCCAGAACCACTGTCCCAATCTACCATTGTTCTTGCTGTACACCTCATTCTTGGAAGCATGGGGATATCCAGTGACGATACAGCTGTTAAGATTAGTGCTTCTATGGGCTTCCTCATGTGCACCAATGATACCCCTTGATGTGTTTCCTCCATGCCTTACTAATGCACTCATCTTCATTGCTAAAATCAGCATAAGGGGCTATAGCATTATTTGCTCTGTGTGTAAAGTATCTACCTAACTGTGATCCTCTCAGGTAACATTAAAAAAAAAAAAAAGACTTCTTTGTCAATAGTAACTTGGTACCTAATTCTTACATTTTCTTACCTGCTTGCCTTTCGAAGAACATCAAATAGATCGTTTTGTGTTGAGTCGTTCTGAAACACATTTGGAAAACTAGAGAGAAATTGCCACAGAGCTGTTTGCTTCTGCACTTGGGAGAAGGAGGACAGCACTTTGACCAATTCCTGAAATACCATCTTCTGGTTGTTGGGGTCATTAGATAACTTGAAAAATAAAGCCACACAGAGGGTAAAAATGAGACTTCAACATTTGTTATCATAACTTAATGTCTGTAAGAGCATCAGAAATTGAGATTTTGTACAAAAGCAATTCCTTTGGATCTTTACTTAGCTTGATGCTGCCTTTTACTTGGAAAAATGGCAACCATTTCTAACGTACTTAAACATAACTGGATTTTTTTCTATAGCTCCAGAAATTGACATATTTAAAGACTGATTAACAAACTTATTTCTATACAAAATATTTTAAATTGTTATTTGGAAATTAAAATTAATTTCCTGCAATAAAGTTAGTTTCTGAGTCATGCTTTTCCTTTTCCTTAGGACATGGTTTTGGAGTTATAAATGCATTTTGCCTGTATCCATTACCAGGCCTCATATTATTTGTGGGGAGAACCCTTAAAATTTATGTGTTTATGAAAAGAATATGAAAATATTCACTATTGTAATTACACATACTTAGTGCAATAAAATATTTTCCTAAGTTCTATCGCAATACCAGGAATTTTAGTTGCAATAAATGATATACAGTGAATAAACCTATATAATCAGTTATTTCCTTAGTTCTCCTCCATGTAATAATCACACACCATACTATAACCAAACAAATAAACAAAAGACATGAATTTTTCTACTCCTCTGCATCAGAGGATCCAGCTAATACCTTCAGAGATAAAATATTTTCTTCTCATTATATTCCCTCCAGAAGCAATTTTCTTAATAAACTCAGTCATACTAGTAAAATTAGGCATTTGATCTGTCTTAATTACAAGTTAAGAATGTGATTCTTAACAATGTACTCTTTACCATATACTCTACAGAACTGCTGAGTTTATTAAGAAAGAATTTTAAGTGCCTCACATTCTGATTGTTCTTATAACAGTGTCTCTGATCTGGTTTATTAAAAAAAAAACTCAGATAATTGAAATATAATTTAAGCATTCTATACTAGATAAAAAATATATACATTAAATTTAGAGAATAAGGGGAAAAATGATAGAAGTGGACATGTTTCATTTACTCCTGTCTATAAAATTTCAAGAGAATTCTAAATATTTTTTGTCATCTCTCATTTTATCTGGGGTTTCATTAAATTTAGATTATCTGCCTTATTTTCACCACTGTAGTTTAAGACTAGCATATGCAAATGGTCATTAGCACCCCATAGTAGAATGTTCTTGGTTCTAGTGTATATTATTTTGAGAAGAAGAATAAACTGTTAGATCAAAAGTCAGATTTTCAAATTGTTTGATGTTGGTAAGCAAAACAAAAAGGGACTGTTTTCTAATCTCTAGTAGTTATGTAGCTCTGAGAATTTAATTATTAAGCTTACATTACATTCTGAGGAATGTCACTTAAAGATTGTAGAGAAAACAGTGCATCTTCATTCACCATAGCACAAAGCCATACTGAATTTTCAAAGGCGTGTCTACATCAACATAATTCAGTGTTTTTGGTTCTACATTGAAATCATTTCAATTCTGCACATTGAAATGATAAGTGGATATTACTTAGGAATAGACATTGTGTGCAAATCTCTATGTCAGGAATCCATGCCATAGGTGACTAATTAGTCCCATTGGCATTTCCCAGTCATCGCTGGCATTTCCCTATCAAAGTGGGCCACGGACTTGATCTTTGTCTCATGTTGAGTCACTCTGTTAATACAAGAATGGAAACAATGAACTATCTTTTATTGTTTAGGAGATCTTTGATCATATTATTAAGACATCTACACTCACCTGAGAGAACTGATTTCTTAGTTCTTGGAGAGAAGACTCTAAAAGGGTCATGTTGGAAAGACAAAACTTGTTAAAAACATTTTTTCCTAGTGTGGACCAAGAGAAGGCATAATCACCAATGTATGTTGGATAGCTCTCACAGAGTTCTCTTCTTATATCTTCTGTGGTTGAATTTTGCTTTGCCAGCTAAAAAAAGGGTGTGAGGAAAGTGGGGTAATAATGTTAATAAACATAGATGCAAAGTATTCTAGTCTTCAAGGAGGAAACTGACCTATCTTTACAGTAGCCAGAGTCCTGCATAGAACAACTATTAAAATAACACTGTAATACATTCAGGCTTAGACACAAAAAATGCCAAGAGAATTCATGAATGTGGTAAATTCGTGTCATTGTTATAAATTAAGTGATTTATATGTGGTTTGCTTAACTGAATTCATTTTCTATCTGTGCCCAGGCAACCTAAATGCTTCCTATCTTTTCTAACAAAAATCTTCAACATAAAAATCTTATTCATTTTTCCTGGTCCTGTAACAGCAGAGACTCAGGTGTCCTAATTCTCTGTAAACTTCACGGAAAATGGGCCATGATCTTTGGAATCTTCCCAAACCGGAGGACCCTCAGAGAAATGGCCAAACGAATTACTTCATTTGCAAAGCAATTCTTCCATTTAAGTCTAATGCATAGAAAGAGAAAAGGAGCATATGCATATGAATATATATATGTATATATGAATATATTTAACTAAATAAAATTACCAAAAGCAATAATTGGAAGGAAATTTCATAATGGAGTCACTATAATACCTCCATATATTTCACAATGCAGGCCAGTCACAGGTACAGCATTATTTTCAGCTATGGTATTGATTATATTCACCATTATTCAGTTGTTTAGGTATTTACACAGCCAATCCTATTTAGTTGTAATACTTAAAGAGTCCATCATAATAATTAATTCTTTTAGCCCTGAGAGTTGAAGGCAATTTCATCCTAACCCTCAATTTATACCATAAAATCTACATTCTGCTTTCTGGTGACTCAACTTCTAAATGTAATGGAACAAGACAGAATCCGCTTATTCTAGGATGTAGTATAAATACTAGGACTACTCATCATTCATCTGTATCTCTTTCCTAATATTACACATAAACTCACCCAAAATCATTTCTTTACTCATTCTTGCAAAGGTTGTAGGAAGCAATAAAGATAAAGAAAGAGGAATCAGAAAGATTGCTGAACCAGGACTCAATATGCCATCCTAAATTTACATCCCTTTCCTGCTCAAGCAAGTCTAAACACATGTATCTATACATAGAAAATTCATTTCTGACATTATCACTATATATATTACTATACTGTCTCACAAAATTCTGAAATTTCATTCCATATGTGGAAGAGAACTTGGGAGTTTCAATAGAATAAAGTGGTATATTTGAGGATAGCATTGCTGTTCCAGATACTAAACAATGTATCTGGTTCCACACAAGACTGTCTGCTTCTAGAAACCAATATGGAAGAAACAGAATAGAATAAAACAATTTTCCCTGGTTTATACACTGGCCTGATTTGGAAAAAGCTTTTTGTTTATGAAAAATCATGCATAAAATAGAGAGTTCCCATATACGCATCCTATTATTAACACCTTGCATTAGTATTGTATATTTGTTACAATTGATGAAAGAACATTTTTATAATTGTATTAACTATTGTCCATGGTTTACAATAGGGTTATTGTTTGTATTATATAATCCTATATAGTCTTAAAATTTTCTTTCTAGTGAAATATATATGGCCTAAAAATTTCCCTTTTAACCACATTCAAATATATAATTCACTACTGTTAGCTATGTTCACAATATTGGGCTATTATCACCACCATCCAGTACCAGAACTTTTCCATCAACCCAGCTAGAAACTCTATACAATTTAGGCACTAACTGCCTATTCCCTACCCCCACCCCAACCCCTGGTAAGCTATATTCTAGTTTATGACTCTATGAGTTTGCTTATTCTAATTATTTCCTATCAGTGAGATCATAAAATATTTGTCCTTTTGAGTCTGTCATTTCATTCAACATGATGTCTTCAAGGTCCATCCATGTTCTTGCATGTATCAGAACTTCATTCCTTCTTTCAGCTGAATAATATTCCATTGTATGTATATACCACATTTTGTTTATCTACTCACCGGTTGATGGCCACTTGGGTTGCTTCCATTTTTTGGCAATTGAGAAAAATACTGCTATGAAAATTGGTGTGCAAATATCTATTCAACTACCTGCTTTCAATTCTTTGGGGTATATACCTAGAAGTGGGATTGCTGGATCATATGATAATTCTATACTTAACTTTCCAAGGAACTGCCAAACTGTCCTCCACAGTGGCTACACAATTTTACATTCCCATCAACAATGAATGTGTGTTCCTATTTCTCTATATCCTCTCCAACACTTGTCACCATTCTTATGGGTGTAAAATGTATCTCCTTGTGGATTTAATTTGCAATTCCCTATGGCTAATGATGTTGAGCATCTCTTCATGGGCTTTTTGGCCATTTGTATAACTTCTTTGGAGAAATGTCTATTCAAGACTTTTGCCCATTTTTAATTGGATTCTTTGTCTTCTTGTTGTTGTAGGTTTTGTTTATATATTCTGCATATTAAACACTTATTGGATTGTGGTTCCCAAATATTTCCTCCTGTTCTGTAGGTTGTCTTTTTATTTTCATGACAAAGTTCTTTGATGCATAAAGGTTTTTAATTTTGATGAGGTCCCATTTAATTATATTTTCTTTTGTTGCTTGTGCTTTGGGTATAAAGTGTAAAAAATCTTTGCCTAACATACAGTCTTGAAGATCTTGAAGATGCTTCCTTATGGTTTCTTCTAGGAGTTCTATAACTCTGAGTCTTAGGTCTTTGATCTATTCCGAGTTGATTTTTGCTTGTAGTGAGGTAGGGGTTCATCTTCATTCTTTTGCATATGTACATCCAGTTTTCCCAGCACCATTTATTGAAGAAACTCTTCTTTCTCAATTGAGTGGATCTGGCATCCTTGCCAAAAATAAGTTGGACTTAAATATGAAAGTTGATTTCTGAACTCTCAATATGAGTCCATTGGTATTATGTCTATCTTTGTGCCAGTACCATGCTGTTTTGATTGGGCTTTGTAATAAGTTTTAAGATCACTGAGTGTGAGTCCTCCAACTTCACTCTTCTTTTAAAAGGTAGCTGTCTTTCTGTGGGGTCTTTAATGATGTTGTCCTTTTCATTTCTGATTTTAGTTATTTTTGTCCTCTTTTTTTCTTTATCAGTCTAGCTAAAGGTTTGTCAATTTTATTGATCTTTTCAAAGAATCAACTCTTGGTTTTTTTGATTCTCTTTATTTTTTTATTCTACATTTCATTTCTCTCCACTCCAATCTTTGTTATCTCCTTCTTCTGATTACTTTGGCTATAGTTTGCTCTTCTTTTTGTAGATCCTCCAGTTTTGAGATTAGGTCTCTGTTTTGAGATCTTTCTTCTTTCTGAATTTACATTACATTTAATTACATTTAGAGCTATAAATTTCCCTCTCAGCACTGCCTTAGCTGCATCCAATAAGTTTTGGTATGCTTTATTTTCAATTTCATTCACCTCAAGATGTTTCCTAATTTCACTTGTGATTTCTTTTTTGACTAACTATTGTTTCAGAATATGTAGTTAAATTTCCACATATATGTGAATTTCCCATTTCTCCCTCTGTTATTGATTTCTAGCTTCATTTCATTGAGATCAAGAGATATACTATCTGATTTCAATATCTTTGAATTTATTGAGACTTGTTTTGTGACCTAACATATGATCTATCCTGGAGAATGATCAATGTTCCCTGGAGAAGAATGTGCATTCTGTTGTTCTTGGTTGAAGGGTTCTATATATGTCTGTTAGTCCTTGTTGATTTAGAGCACTGTTCAAGGATTCTATTTCCTTACTGATATTCTGTATAGATGTTCTATCTATCATTGAAAGTGGTATACTGAAGTCTCCTACTATTAATGTAGAAACATCTATTTCTCCCTTCAAATCTGTCAATATTTGCTTAATATCTTTTGGGGCTTTGCTGTTTGGTGCACATATATTTATAATTATTATGCCATCTTGTTGAATTGACCCTTTTAAAAGTATACAGTGATCTTCTGTGTCCCTTGTAAAAGTTTTTGATTTTAAATCTATTTTATCTGATATTAGTATCACTACCTCAGTTGTCTTTTGGTTACTACTTGCATGGTATATTTTTTTCCATCCTTTCACTTTCAACCTAGTTATGACTTTTAATTTAAGGTGACTCTCTAGTAAAGAGCATACAGTTGAGTCATGCTTTCTTATTCATTTTACTACTCTGCCTTTTGACTGGAGAGTTTACTCATTTACATTTAAAGTAACTACTGATAATTCTTCCATTTTGCCACTTTGTCTTTGTAAGTCCTTTACATTTTTTGATCTTCAATTCTTATGTTAATGCTTACTTTTGTATTTATCTGATTTTTATATTGTATAATTTTGAGTCACTTTTCATTTCTATCTGAATATATTTTTCATAAATTTTCTTTGTTTTACCATGGGGTAAATGTTTAATATCCTAAGTCTATAACAATCATATTTATTTGATACTAATTTAACTTCAATAGCATATGCATACACCATTCCTGTACCTCTCCATACCCCCCTTTCTTTTGTACTTGTTACAAATTATATCTTTTTACATTGTATGTCCAAAACCATAGATTCAACATTACATTTTATTCATTTGCATTTTAGCACCTGTAAGAAATAAGAAGAGGAGTTACATACCAAAAAACTACAATAGCACCGGCATTTACAATTACCCAATGGCTACTTTTACTGGAGGTCTTTATTTCTTTATACCATTTTGATCCACTATCTAGTGTCCTTTCCTATCAGCCTAAAAACTTCTTTTTTGCATTGCTTGTAGGGTTGGTGGAGTGGTAATGAACTCCCTCTGCTTTTGATTATAATGAATGTCTTAATTTCTCCCTCATTTTTGAAAGTAAGTCTCATTGGATATAAAATTATTGGTTGAGGTTTGCTTTCTTACATCACTTTAAGTATTTCAAACTATTGCCTTCTTGTCTCCATGGTTTCTGATGAGGAATCAGCACTTAATCTTATTGGTATTCCCTTGCACAAAAATTGTTGTTTTTCTCTTACAGCTTTCAGAAATTTCTCCTTGTCCTTGGTGTTGGACAGCTTGACTACTCTGTGTCTGGATGTTTTCTCTTTGAATTTATTCTGTTTGGGATTTGTTGGGCTTCTTGAATGTTCATATTCATATTAAATTTGGGAAATTTTCTGCCTTTATTTCTTTGAATATTCCTTCTTCCCCTTCCTCTATTTTTTTTCCTTCTGGGATTCCCATAGTATATATATTAGTATGCTTGATTGTGTCCCACATGTATCTAAGGCTCTGTTTGCTCTTTATAATTCTTTTTCCTTTATGCTCCTCAGCCTGAATCATTTAACTTTTTTTGTCATCAGGATGCCTGATCCTTTCTTCTGCTACTTCCAATCTGCTATTGAAATCCTCTAAGGAATTTTTTATTTCAGTTATTGCATTCTTCAACTTCAGTATTTCTATTTGGTTTCTACTGAGACTTTCAAAGAAATTCTCATATTGCTCATATCATATAGTTCTTTCTGTGTGTTTTCCTTTAACTCCTTAAGCATATTGAGGATCATTTTTTTAAGTCTTTGTCTGTAAATCCAAAGTCTGGTTTTCTTCATTGATGGTTTCTTGATTTTTATCTTGTTCCTTTGGACAGCCATCAATTCCTGTTTCTTTGTTTGTCTTGTAATCTTTTGTTGCACACTGTACATTTTAATATTTCAAAATTTTAACCCCGGGGTTTAGTTGCTGAGCTGTCTGTTCCTTAGTTTTGTATCCAGCTAGTGACATGACAGAGATTTTCTTGAGTGCCAGGATTTAATCAAAACAAACAAACCAAGCAAAAAGAATTCACATTCTTTGCAAATTGGCTCTACTTTGTCTGGTGGTGTCCTCCAGAGCTTAGGCCTCCTATAAAGATCAGATTGTGGCAAATGTGAAGTGCAGAGTCCTCTCTATCTTATCTGAGCCTGTGTGGAGTCATGGAGCCTGCTTCTTTTCCTGGGCTCATGCTTACTAGCGGCGTTAGGAATTGCCCCATTTATGTTTGCAGGAGTTTGAGTGAGTACTCTCTCTACTCCCTTAGAAATAGACTTTCACCCCTCCTGAATGCTACCTTGTGTGACTTAATGCAGGTAGTTCTTTTCCCCAGGATACTTCAATTTAATTGTTTCTCACAGTGTCCCAACTTTATGCAAGCCAGTTTTCTACCCTCTGGACAAACTCTGGGGTTTGGGGGGCAGCCTGAGACACATTCCCTGGTTCAGTCTCTCAGACTTCCACCTAATAGATTGGCACTGACATACATGAACTGCACATAGGAGCCCCTCTGCTCCCTCTGGAACAGGGTCTGGGACCCACAGTGGGAGCATGAGCTGACTCCACCCTGTGTTGTGAAGGAGGGGAGGGGCAGCAAGATGCTAGGAGCTTTTTCTATGACTTTTGAAACTGAATTTTATTGGTTCAGCACTTGCCCAGTTATTGCAGCCCTTTAACTGTTTTCCATAGTTTTGACAAAACTATGTACTGTCTTTCAAGTTCTTTTGCTGTCTTTGCCAGAGGGGGGTTGGAACAATGGACACCCTCAGTGCCATATCCCAGTAATACAAAGTAACAGATCAAAAGCAATGATCAGTGATCAGACCACACACCCCCACCCTACCCCCAGAGTTTAGGGGACTAGATCTTCATGTCCTACCCTGACACCAGCAAGCTGAGCCAGGAGCCTAAGCTGCAGGCTCCACTGCTGCCCAGCACAAGGCTGGGGCATAGGGGATCACAGCCACTGCTGGGCAGGTGGACCTCACCGGTATTTATTGCAATTTACTAGCTTCTTCCCCCTGTGTCTCCTTGGATACTGCACAGTGTTCCACTAGACTCTGGAGTTTCAAAACAGTTGATTCAGACAGTTCCTGCCAATCCCAGTTTTGGTGGAGCTTTCTATCCCACCATCTTCCCCTGCAAAGGCTTTTGACTGGACTCAATTGGGCATAAGTGATATTTATGCCTTCTTATGTGATCATGCCCATTTTTGTGTGTATTTAGAATGATAATCTGTTATGAGAGGTTTCCTATGCTAGACAGGGTGCTTTAGGGACCTCCAATATTGTATATACATCTAAACTGGACTGAATCGGAAAGTCCTATATTTCAGTCAATGCTGGAAAAGTTGACTTGGTAAGTATGGTGCTTTTCTTGCTGTCCATTTTTGCATTGTCTTTTGACTTGTTTGCATAAAATAGTTTATTGAGATGCTTCAATTATACAGAACGTTAGTTCAAGGGTAACTAACAGAGACATATTAACCGTCAGTGGTTATGGCTACTAGAATAAGGTCAAAGGTCAGAGACATTTCCCCACAGTTCAGATGGAGGAAATATCTATTATATACAATATGGCTATATTATTAAAAATGCCTCTGTATGCGTATGTGTTGGGGGGCAGGCAAGTAACTCAAATATATGACTCTGATGACTCTGGCTGGTAAAAGACAAAAAGGAGAAGTGGGGATTGTGGTTAACAGAAGAGTTCCTAAAGGCATTCAAGTTCAACTTCTTAAAATCCCTTTACACACACACTCACACACACATTTTGCTTACAGGCTACCCAGTTTACACCTCAGATAGAAATTATGTTTATTATCTTGCAACCTGATCAATTTTAAGGTGATGATGACTAGTAAATGGTGGGAACCCATACATAAAATCTGTAAAATATGCTAAGGAGAAGCATTTTCCTACTTTGTGGAGGTACTTTCCATAGCTCTTATTTTTCTAAATGTGTTAGCATGGATGAGGCAGTAAGTTTGATGACTGTGGTTGCCTCGTTTGGTTTTTTTCTTTTCTGCTTCAGAAAATGAAAATATCATGCATGAAGCTACCATATTTCTTATGAAATAAAAATCCTAACTGCAATTAAGAGATTTTCATGGAAAAGTAAATAAATACCCAAGATCTTAAGGAATTCAGAATGTCTCAGAATTAAGAATTTTACTGCAGCACTCCTAAAATCTCCTGAGCTATTACTCTGAATTGCAAAGTTGCTCCAAAGCTCTCCCAATTGGGAGGAATCCCTCCTATTAACCTAAAAGGCATTTGTTTAACAGTCTTCATGATCTGTCCATTACAAAACTGTGTGAAGTTACCTTTTCCAAACCAAGGATCCGTGCAAGCAATTGACTGCCATTGAAATGATCTGTTCCAGCACTTTCCAAATCAGAACTTGGACTAGGAAATACTGCAGCTATAGCATGGAGAAAGAACAGATTAGCATTCTAAATACACACATAAAAGGCATGATCACATAAGAAGCCATAAATATCACTTATGCCTCAAAATACTCCACAGCAAGAATATGCTCATATATGCATCTTCCATGAAAGTTTTTTATTGGCAAACTGGCATACTCCATGGATATTTCTTTTCACTTAAAATTGTTACGGTTTTGGTCCACTCTTGGTTTTTCCCCAATCATTTAGATGTCATTTGCTTTCATGACAGTTGTGCCATTAACTTCATCATCAATATTATTGCCCAATAAACTGAATCATTTATGTATAGACCTAGAGGACTTTAAGTGCCTCCACTAGCTCCAAAGATCCATCATATCCAACATCTGTTCAAAGGAACTGCCAATGCACATCTGGTGATAAGGGTTTTCTTTTTAATTACTCAACTGGGAGGCTGAAATCTGTTTAGAATCATAAATTCCTCCTCCCCAAAGTGGTTTCTGAATGATATTTCAGATCAAATAAATGGGACAAAGCAATTAGTCTGGATTAAAGTATACTTTAATTAAGTAATTCCCAAAGCAGCCTCATCTAGTCCTGTTTATAATGTGGCAGAGTTTCCTGGGTTTGGAGCCTTAGCTAGAGGGGCATGTTCATACCTATAGCATTAATGTTCATGAAGCCAGTATGTTAGCTTTTTATAAATTTTGGACAGGAGTTCCTTCTGATCCTCACAGCAAAGAATCTTACTATTCAAAGATACTAGTGACTATCATCAGTAAGGCCTGGGATTTGTTTTAGTGTCCTTGAGGCTGAAGAATTTATTCTCCCCATCTGATCACTCTTAGACCAAGGCAATGCATTTGTGAGATGACTGGTTAGAGTGAGAAACAAGCAAAGCTCACTGGACCACAATACCATGACCTTATTTCTTCTGTGCTTAAACTTACTCAGCCAAACAACCACAGATCATTAACAAAAGAACATTAACTCCTGAAAACCATTCACTACAATATTCCACTACATTAACACAGGACTTTTTTCATTTGACCCATCAACTTATATTGGAATGTTATTTCATGTGATAGAATCTTAAATAGTCCATGGCTTTTTAAAGATACTCTTTTCTTTTCCCCAGAGCACCAATCACATTCCAAAATACATGTATGTGAGCTCCATGAAAACAGCTCCATAAAAACATATTATTTTGTTCACTAATATAGCCCCAATACTTGAACAGTGCCTAGATGATAACAGGCACCCCATAAATATTTGATGAATAAATGCAAGAGATTTCTGCTCTTTCAAGATGTAGCTTCTCAATTTGTAGCTTCAAATCAGTGTTTATCAAGACCACGTGCATCAGAATCACTTTGGCATAAAACTCAAGAGCCTGTACTTTTAAGGAGCTCCTTAGGAGAGTCTTCTGCATGCTAAAATTTGAGTCACTAGCCTTGATGTGAAGCAAATACATGATCCCACAGAATTATTATGATACTGAGCATTGAATGGGAGGAAGAAGAGGATGGCAAAAAGAGTACTGGCCTGGCAGTCACTCTAGTCCCCATAGACACAACACTTAACCTGTTTTGGGCCTCATATTCCTCATTCGAATAATGGAAAGTCTGGACAAAGTTTGGAGATTCCTTCCAGTAATTTTTATCACCAGTCTTTCTAACTATCCTACCCTCAACTAATTGGAGATAACAAAAGAGTTTCTAATTAGCTCTGGGAAAGGGTGCAATCCTCCACATCATATTATTCCAGTGTCGGTTTCTTGCACCCATAGGGTATTTCAATTAAGAACTTAATTTGTAATTATTCTCGAGAATTTTGAATAATTGTACCACCATACCTGGCAAACATTTAGATCACTTAGGAATATTCTAGGAATTCGTATTTGTTTGAAAAGTTTAAAGTATAAACCTTTTAAAGATTAGAACTTTGCTGGTTGTTCTAAACTCTACAGAAGAGAATAGCTTACCCAGCGTTGTGTGCCTTCTTTCTGGAACTTCAGTGCTCTGAAGTGATAAATCTCTGCCCTTCTCCAGGTTGGATGGGTTTCTCAGAAGTTCACTGGAGAAGAAAAACCAAGAACGCTATAACTTCATCCACATTAATTTCAGTTAATTACAGCGAGCTATTGCATGACAGATTCCAGCACTTCCCTAGGACTTTAAAATTTTAATCTAGTTTCTAGGATCTTAATGGAAGAACTCATCTAACCACAACACCAATGAATACGTAAGGTCTACTACAAAGTAAATTTTTATTCAGTGAAAACAGCCTATCCTGAGGTTTGAAAATACTTATTTTTACTTTAATCATGTAGAAAGGGAATTATTTTAAAAAGACTTTAGAGCTAAATATTGAAAGTATTTATGATAATTTTTTTCTTTTAAAAAGATGACAGATCCCAAATGGATGAGAGACTGAGATGTTTTGGAGACTGAAATAAAGGTCTGCTTATTTCTCAACATTAAAAGAAAAGCAAGTTTTCTATGTTAAATTATAAATGGCATTTTGAAGGTTGTGAAAGATGAATGCTTGCAAAATAGATTCAAGGAAGAAAGAAAGAATATGCATTTATTGAGTCTGTACCAAGCACTGTGATTACTGGAGTTAAAGGAAAAACTATATAAGCAGATTTTCAGTTGTAATGAATGTGCTGACATAGAAACAATAGGTATTGTGGTACCAACAATCCTACACAATGTGATCCCACCAATTTTTGGAAGAAAACATTATTGGACCTTTCCACAATCTAGTAACCCAATTTTTTAAAAAAATCACTTGCTGCTTAGTTCATTGTCACTAAAATAGAGGTGATATTTTTCCTGAAAACCGGATGTACCTAAGGTAAGTGTCTGAATGCCTGGATGTGAAAATGTTTCAGAATTCCTACAAGTTGGTGAATTTTGTATAGAGATTTATGAAAGAGCTTAATTAAGATATATAAAGATGAAAATAGTTACTATTGGGAAAGCAAGAAGTTCTGCTTGCTATGGAGGTTAAATTTGACTTCTTCCTCTTTAGAAACAAGATCTGAATCTTGGTTATAGGATTTTTGTGATTTAAATTTGGAGAAAATCTTGGGTTTTTTGGAATGACCTTTTAATAAAAATAATGAGAGGTAATATTTGTTTTCATTCCCTGGTGTTTTCCCAATATTCTACATAAAATGTACTGGTTGTTCCCAAAGTTCTGCATACTTAATGTATATTTGAATTATTCATGATCATGACTATATTCCCCTAAATTTTTTACATTCCTTATGCTGACTACTTTGGACGGGAAAACTGTTCAGATAAAAATAAAATCTGACCTAAACCTTTTTACTTCTCTCAGGCAGAAGTTTTAGAAAGTTTGAGGAAGTCAGCTTCATTTTTCTTTTTCTCAATACTTTTTAGTTCAGCTTGAAATACTATAAGGAAGACTACTGAATATCAACACATTTTGAAAATAAAAGGAAAAACTGCCTTCGTAAAAATTTGAAGAAATAGGGACAGAGACAAAAACCAGAGGGAGAATGACATAGATTAAAGTGAGCAGAGAAGGAGCAGAGAAAACAGGGACTGAATAATAAGTGGGAGTGAGGGAGAGAAAACAGGAAGACGAGGCAATAGGAAACTAAGTAAGTGTGTGCTTGGAGAAGCAAAAGCTGCATCTGCTTTGCAGAGGTCACCTTACCCATCTTCTCACATTCAGATAAAAGGCCTAAAACCACCCCAGCAAACAAGAAGAGATACATTCTTTCTCTTCCCAGTTTCAGTGACTTAGCAAGCAGAGGCCTTAGCATGTCTGCCTTTACTCAACAGTGAAATGACTGCTTCCAGACAAAGAACTTTCCTCGGGGCTTCTCCTTGACCCTGCAGTTCCCATTTCCTCAACCAGGAAGTGTCCACTGTTACGTGGTTACCTACAGATTCCATGTTATGTACGTGGGGGTGGGAGGGTCCACCTCTCTTTTACAAGGTCTCCACATGCTTTCCTGCAGGGGTCAGGGCTTGGAGCGTCATGTGCTTCTCTCCCCAAAGGTTTTCCCCAATCAATTTTATTTTGAGCTTGTAATGTGCGGAGCAGGGACATGTGTCTACACTCCCATTACACAAAAAATATTTTCTTTAAACTCTTAAAACAGAAACCACAAACTAAATTTACAACAGAGAGCCTTGTGGGTAAACAGATGAATTAAAGCTATAAGTTGAAATAAAGCTTACTTCCCCTCAGTAAAGATAATTAATTCTATTAACTCCCTATGAAATTTCTAAGGATAGCCTCAGTAAGGCAGCCTGTCTTACTGGGTTAACGGTATTCTCCAAACTTTCTAATGAACACAATCACACTTATAAACAAAGCACTATATGCTTCTTAGGGCTATAGGTGAGAAACCATCGCATTATTTCACACAATTCAAGCACTTGGTACATGCTTATTTTATACCATATGTTACATGAATTCTGTTTGTCTGTCTTTCCCGTTCTCCTTTCCAGGCTGTGACATCTTTGGAACCCAGCACCATATCTCCTTCATCTTTATAGTCCCAACACCTAGCCCAGTACTGAATCATAAGATCTGATGGCTGATAAATCAGGAAAGAAGATATTGCTGGGATGTGGCCGAAAGAGCTTTGGCATTAGTCGATACCTTTGGAATTCTAGCTCTGCCTCTTCCTAAAAGATTCAGCTACTGTCTCAATCTGCAAATTAGAAATAATAACACATAGCATGCCAAGTTGCTTAAGTATTATATGGGATATGTGTATCAAGTGCCCATCTTGCCCGGGCATAGTAGGCACTCACCAGTATTAGTTCTTTGTCGAAGGTTTCGCCATCAGTATGGAGCCAAAGCCCCATATTTATGCTTCCTTGTTCCACAAGTAATCCCTCCAGAATACTAGAAACTTCATGAAATCTTGACCCTAAAGGGATGCATCCCCATTATTTTATAGATCTGGGACCTGAAGCATTGGTTGATGAGGTGGGAATAAGAGGGTTTTGCAACCCCCTCTTCATTTTATGGGTTTATTTAATTTCTTTATATGTTTACTTATAAAAGGAGTTTTTCATTTGTAGTAGTGATCAATTTTTCCCTTCTTAGACTATAAGATTCTTGAGAAAAGTCTACAGTGCACTGTAATGGCAGGTGGTAGGGAGTTTAGCAAGTAACAAACACTGAATACTTGATAATAAAGGATATCACTAAAAGCAACTGAGAGCTGAGGAAGAATCTTTTTCTAAATGGTCTTGGCCTGCTCTTCATTGTAGCATATATGGTTCTGCAAATGGCCTTGTAGGAAGAAACACCCAAGGATGGCACCACAGACACAAAGGTATAACGTTACACTGTAGCTACCAAATTTATTAATTCATTCCTTCACCAACATTTATTAAATCCCACCCTATGCCATTTTGGGGCTAGACTCATAGCAGAAATGAACAATAATGTAATACAATGGGGAAATCAAATAAGAAAAACAGGGATAGCAAAATGTCAGTAGTGAGAGTTAAATAAGGACATGCAGAGGGGACTAAGAAAACACAGAAGAGGGGCCCTAAATCAGAGTTATCATTTGTGTTTCTTACACAGAATACTCCTTAAAATAACAGGCTTAATTTAAGCCACTCATCACCTTAAAGTCTTTTCCTTCATCCTTTCACCAGACCAGTGGTTCTCGATAGGGTAAATTTTGCTGCCAGGGGACATCTGACAATGTCTGTAGATGTCTTTTGTCATAACTGGAGGGAGTGTGCTACTGGCATCTAGCGGGTAGAGGCCAGGGATGTTGCTGCACAACCTAAAATGCAGCACCTCTCAACCAAGTATTTTCCAGCTCCAGGTATCAATTTTGCCTAGATTAAGAACCCTGTGGTAGCTATGACAGATAAGTGAAATTATTCAATGATGGCTCAGCCCCATTCCCACTTCCCAGAACCAACTCAAGAGGCTTCAAAATCCTATTCAGAAACTCCAAAAGCTCCATAGAAGTCTCAGAGAATCCATCCCACACTGGATCCCTTGTGAGGTACATTAAAGCATTATACAAAGCTGAGTTGTTACTGGAATTCAGCATTTGGGCCTACCTGAATCTAGAAATTTCAGCTCTCAGAGTGAGCCAAGAAAGCCTAAATCACTGGTCCATGGCATCATTAAGCTAACTTTTATTGGACCCAACTGCACATACAGTATGATGAAGATGGCTAAGTGTTCTGCCTTAGGGACATTTATGGGGCTCTCTAATTTGGAGTGGACTTCAAGGGAAATATCTTGGATTTACAAATTCCATCATGCTGGGAGGAAAACAAGGCTCTGAATGGATCTTGCTTCTTCTCAGACATGTCTACTAACAGTTACATTTTGGAAATGTCACATTTACAGATATCATTGTAAGAGGAGAAGTTATGTGCTGGGTGTCATTGTGTTTCCTGTGAGCAGGAAAGATTACCTGTGTAGGTGGTATCCAAGTGTGCCCTGGTGAATTCTGTCTATAAAAGGAATTTCTACCAGGAGAGAGACATATGGTAAATCTGGGAAAGAAAATTCTGACAATTCCTTTTTTGTCTCTAACCTTTAAATATTTTTTCTTTTAGCCTAGAATTATAATTATACCATTTTGTAGTGACACCTGGAAAGAAGATGTGAGACATGCTCCAGGTCTAGGTCTGAACCCAGCTCCAGCTGACATTCATTACTGACTTTTAAACCACAATTAAGGACGCTACAGTGGCCATCAATGCCCCCTCAGTGATTTATTTGAGGCTGTCCATCCTAGCCCCAAGGGGAAAATCATTCATAGGAGACTTTTAATTGTTTTCACTGTTTTCTTGTATTTCATCCTGGCCTTCATTCCTCAGGAGTGTTCCATGCTCCAGAGGTAATCTCAGCCTGCCCATGGTCAAAACGTCTCTCTCTTCCATGCTGTTTTTCCAGGCCTTCGCCATGCAGCTCACTTACCAATCCAACAATCTACATCAAATAAGATGGTAAGATTTAGAAATGCCTTCATATGTTGCCCTGCCTAAGGTTTTTTTTGTGTCTTAGGTGGTGCTTTGGAGATGTAATATATGCCTGAACTGTATTTCTAAAAGTATAATTTAAAGGCACTATGGTGGGTAGATGAGGAAATGTTTAGGGGTACATATGTGTCAGGGACATGCAGGCTGTGGGGGAGGAGATGAAATCACAGTATCTTTCAGATGACACCGTATAGATGATATTCCACCCAGCCCTGGGACAAGAAGATTAACTTGGCAACACTGCAAGGAAGTGTGTAATTTTTCAATCAATAGAAAAACTATCTGCATATTCCTAAGTCTACACCACTTCTATCTATAGAGGGCTTCTATCTATAGTTCTCTTTCTGTGATTCTTTCTCCTTGGACTATCTCAAATATACCTTTGTCTAGTCCAGTAGCCACTACCCTAACTGTCCTTTATGACTTCACACTTAAAGAGTTCTCTGGGAGAACAAAAAATTAACTACACTCCAATAATACAACAAACAGTAAGCTCTACAGTTCTCAGGGAGAAACCACATCTTATGGTGCCTGTGTAACTATTAAATATCCAACACATTTGCTATGTTACATAGTAATTTATCTGTTTATTTGTCTCCTCATCTCTTCCACTAGATTACAAGTTTACACAGGGTATGGAATGTACCTTTTTGATCTCTGTAAATATGAAGACTTGGAAAGTCTCCAGCACATTGTACACATCCAATACATTCTTACTGAATGAACTAACAGTTTTGCCTGCATGGCAGTTCAGACATTCTTCTACTTTGTTTTTTGAAAAACGAGATTTTACCCATTTTTTTACACTAATCCTAGCTAAAATGATTAATAAATGGTTATAAATTACTCTGAAATTAATACAATAGGAGATCTTTGCATCCTATCCCATCTTTATATGCCAAATGATCACAAATACCTTTCCTACTTCTACCTGGCTTGCATTCCCAATGCTACCTAGGTCATTTTCCAGGCTCAGTCATATTTTTCAGTACTGAACAAAAGCCTTGGTATTTTAAAATTATCCCTAAATAAAATCTGATTCACTATGCTTCCAGTTCTGCTGGAGCCATGCAACAGGAGCAGAGGGTCATGGACGAGTGTCAACATGACAGAAATATGAGCAAATCCAGAGAGGCAATTACCCCACAGGATCTGCTGGAATACTGAATTGCCTCTCCGAATAACAACCTGTAAGCTCTGGGGGATGACCTTCACCATTTGCCAACCCTGCGACCAATGGCAGAGCCAGCAGCTCCTGCTGTTAAGGCGTTTTCATGGAGGCAGTGCAGGGAGGAGGGACAACCAGAGTGAGTCTTGAGATGTCGGATCATCCGTTGTGCAAATGAGCCAGAAAACCATAAAGTAACTTTTCTTTTTTCAGACAGCTGGTTAGAGTTGATGCTGAAGACAATACTGTCTTTGTTTAAAAGTAGCTCATGATGCTTGAATGGGTCTGGAAAGAAGTAAGGAATTTGCCAGGTGGTTCAACTGAGAAGCAGAGATATTACTAGACAGAGGATGGAGTGTGTGTGGAGGCCGAAAGGATGGCTTCACATTTCCTAGCTTGATCAATGGGTAGCTGAGGATGCCATAATCCAAGAAAGGGAATGGAAAATGAGAAAAGGGGATGCACGTATAAGCTCAGTTTGGAACACAATTTTAGCTTTCTCTATATTATTGTTGTTGCTGTCATCATTGTCAACCTCAAACTGTATTTGTAAAATTCCCCTAATACATTCAGCAGATTGATTAAAAAGCCATATTTCCCTTAAAAAAAAAAAAGCAGCTTATCTTCAAGCCAATGCCTAGAAAAGTGTGAATTTAATAACCGAAGGCTGATGCCAAAGCAAAAAGGTATCAAAACACTTGACAACTGGCCAGCAAATAGCCACTGCAGTGTGATCATGCTTTTCAGAGGCAGACCCTATTAAAATAAACATGGTAGCCTCTTCTGATTTGTCAAAGATGGCATTTCTTTCCTCACAAAACAGAAAAGAAAGACTGTTTTGCTTTTCAGTGAGGCTAGGCTAGTGTATCTTCCTTCACCAAAGAGAAACAACTTAGAGGATATTTACCCAGTAACCAAGCCCCTAGTTTATTGCACAGCTATATAAAGCATAAAAGTTAATAGCATAGTGGGAAATATCATCAATGAACTTTTATCATATATAATTTAATATCATACGTAAATTAAGCTCCAATTACTTGATAGTTCAGAGAAAATACTGAGGACATGGAAAGGTTGATCTGGACAAACCACCTGGAGGTTAGAATAAAACTAAGAAAAACAGACACAAACAAATGTCTAGAGAATAATTAATAGACAATAAAAGAAACCTGGCCTTTAATCCTAGTTCCTAAACCAACTCAGTGTCTCATCTCAGGTAAAGCCATCAGTTTGGTTCTCTATTATATTAAATAGATATAATTAATATCTTGGTTCACAAATATCCACCTCAAATCTAACTTCATGAAGATTTACCTGATTAGCCCAGCTAAAAGCTCTGTTCCTACCTTAAATAAGGAGGATGTCTTGTTTTCAGCATCCTTCTCATGCCCTTCACCCATCTCCTGTTATCACTACTGAGTTAGATATTTTCCCTGCCCTGCTAGAACATAAGCACAGATTATACCTAATTCATCAATCACCAGGTCTGGGACATTTAGACCTCAACATTTGTTGAATGAGTGAGAATGCCATGATCCAACCTTGCCTCTACATGATTGATTACATGAGAGGGCAGAAGGCTCTAGTTAGCTTTGGGGTCTCCTTACAGAGATATTCAACAAGTGCTAGTTTAGATGGTGCTTATATATGCCTAAAAAATGTTATTTCTCACAGATCATATGTAATGCCATTTCCCTGGTTAAAACTTTCCAGTGGCTTCTCATTATACTAAAAATAAAATGCAAATCCCTTGTACTCTCTGTCTTCTGTGTTACTTTCCAACATATTCCCTAGCATTTTCATCATCCCATCGTTCCAGCCACGTTTGCTGACTTTCTGTTCATTTAAATGGTCAGGTTTAATTCCACTCTGGGATCATGTGCTGTTTCTCTAAGAGGCATACTCTCTTCTAGATGTTCACATCCTGGTGCTGGTTTCTTCCTGCCCTACTTTTTGGTCTCTCCACCCTATCAAAAATCTACTTCAATTCCTACCTTTCAATTTCTAACCCTTAACCTGCTTTATTTTCTTGTTAGCACACTTATCATCAGTGATTATGTGATTTATTTATTTGATTATTCACTTATAGCTTGTTCTTCAATTTAGAATGCAAATAACAGACGGGTACAGAATTGGTCTTATTTACCTCTGTATCACAGTGTCTGAATGGTGCCTGACACATAAAAGTTTTCAGTCATTATTTCTTGAATAAATTAATAAATTCATTATTAATTTTTAAGCATTATACCAAATAACTTATTGAAACAACCAAAGCACCACAAATTGACAACCCAACAATTACGTGTGTCCCAAATTGTTTCCTATGACAATCCTTGACGTATTTACATATTATACCAAAGAGTTAGCAGTTGCTTTCTAATCATATCTAATGACCAAACATCATGATGATGCTGTTAAAGGAAAAATTGTGCTACATGCCAAGGATTTCAATACTAAAATTTCTGAACCAAATACATCTGATTGTAGATACATATAATCTTTTCCTGAGAGACACTTTTCTAAAAAAAAGTCTCTAACAGAATTATCTCATGGCTGAGTCAAGATTACAAGATTGTTTTCAAGTCTCTAGACAGGTGGGCTGTGGGGGTCTCTCTAGATTTAGAATACCAGGATCATAAATTGAGGTTATAAACGGTCTAGATTCCATATCCTTATTCTTTTACTGCTTCTCACACAATAAAATAGGACAGACATTAACCTCATTTAAAAGTGGTTGCTCAATTATGTGTGTTAGGTCTGGGCCCTGGGCCCCTCCCCCATTTCCTTCTTTTGTGACGCCAGATCAGACCAGGCCTCACTCACTGCCCCCTCCCTTCCCCCACTTAGCACCACTTCCTTTGTTCGGGCCCATCACTGCCTCCCTTTCTTTCCCCCACTTCTCACGCCCTCCCTTCCCACCTCTCCTGTTTAAATGTACAAATGAGGCATTGCCAAAGTTAGAGATAAACTATGTGTAATCCCCCACTGGCCAAATCTCACATACTTTACATTTCCAAGACCCCCTGTAACCCTCTGATTGGCAGAAAGCCCTATAAAAAAGAAATCCCACCACCCAACTGCGCAGTTTTCCCTCCAAGCAATCCCTTTCTGCTAATTGGGGCCGCCCTGGAGCTTTTCTCAATAAACTTTTTATTGTTGCCTGCCATTTGGCTTTGTTGCTCATCTTTCCAATCACTTACAGTGTGTACCTTCAACTTTATTACTCTGAATTTCTAGCCCCTTAATTTCCGTATTTGCATTTTCTGGTTTTATTATATTTGGCAGTACTACAGAGAATAATATAAATGTGTAACTCTTCCAGAAGATGGTAATCCCGATACTGCCCTAAATCTTACGTGTCACTGACTATTTGAGGTGGGATAGAGAATCTCTGAGAGAAGTAAAGGAGTATTGGCTGGCCACCCAACTTAAAAAGCAAAGTTTGAATAACTCACCCAAAGTAAAGTATGCTGAATTTCACATAAACATGGCATTTCCAGCTCGTGCCCACTTGGGTCATTTAAATTTATATCTACCACATTTGTAAACAGTAAACCTAAGTTGTACATCTAACCTAAGGTGGCTTCCTGGTCACTTCATAAGGAAACAAGATACAATCTCTTAAAACAACTGGACACACTTGGGAAAGGCCCCTACCTGTTTCTAAATACTGTGTCATTAATTCCTTTCCTCCGAAGCAGATCTTGTGGCCCATAGGGTGTGTCTTTGCATTTAGAGTCCGTGTCACAGAGGAGGGTTTGCAGAAACGGGAAGAAGCCAGTACTAGGAAGGTTTCGAGGTGCCAGGTAACCTGGAATTAAAAAAATAGGAATTACATCACTATGACACATTTGCCCTGGGAAGGGAAACAAATGCAGTAACTCCATTTTGTGAAATTACCTTCTGGGTTTTTACAGTCTGTGTCCTTCAAACTAACCCCACCTCGGCAACGAACATTCATCACAGAGTGGGAGAAGGGTTGGAGGGTCTTTTGCTTACCTTGATTTTTCTGGATTTGCTAATAGTACCAAAAGATTTAAAAATGCCTGTTGGCCCATCAATTCCTCTTTCTGAGATTTAGTCTAAGGAAATGCATATGAGTCCATACAAAGATGTTTACTAGAGCATTTTAAAAATAAATCAGTCTACCCATAAGATTTAAATGCAATGTGGCAACAAAAATGTTGTCAATATTTATTTAATAATATGAGAAAATGTTTATACCACATTACCAATTTAAAAGAGTAGGTCAGAAAACAGTACAGAATAATTTCAGTGTTACAAAAATATGAACATATATGTATATTTAAAAATCTGGAAGGATATACCACCAGAATTTTATTGACAGGTTTTTTTCCTAGATAGTATATTTTATGAGTTTTGTTTTGTTTTGTTTTAATATGTATCTTTTTTTTTTCCACAATGTATATATCTTCGTTTGTAATCAAAGTGTTTATTAATAGAGCCAATCTCCCTGATACCAGGAAACATTTTTGGTCTCCTCAAAATTTAACACAATAACTCAATTAATTATCCTATGAACATAACATTTAAAAGCCAGTAATTAACAGTGTGACTGAATAAGCCAATTTTCCTAACAACATCACAGAAAATAAGAACTGTACCAGTAAAGGTTTTTGTAATGATAACATTTGCTTTATAAAACATGATTATGGCATACACAGGAGTGAAGACAATAGGCAGCTGTGAGATACAAATCTTTTCAGCATTAGGTTTGATATAAAAACACTAGTTTCCTCTCTCTGGGATACTCTGGAGACAAAGAACTTTCAAAAAAGGCAAATTTAGATACAACGAAGGAATTACCATACAGAAGACAAAACCTTAACTTCTCCATGAATCTGGAAATCAGTTAAGAAGAATGTCACTACAGGCCTGTTTTCATTTTAAAGAGAAAAAATTTGTTAAATAGTAAGAGCAAAATAACTAAGTATACACTAATATGTAAGCAAAGAACATGATAAATAGAAATCTGATAAAAGTAACAAATACAGATCTGTGTAAAGAAAGAAAGCTGGAAATAAAAGGGAGGAGGTGATAGGAAAGTTGGGCAGAAGATAAGTAAAGAAGGAAAAAAAAGAGAGGCAGAGATTGGAAGATGATATGCTGCTGCCTTTGAAGGTGGAGGTTGAGGCCAAACTCCAAGAAATGCCGAAAGCCTCTAGAATCTAGAAAAGGAAAGAAAGCAAATTCTCCTCTAGAGCCTGCACAAGGGACACAGCCCTGCCGACACCTTGATTTTAGCCCACTGAGAATAATTTTGGACTGCCGACATCCAGAACTGTAAGACAATAAATTTGGGTTGTTTTATACCAGTAAGTTTGTTACAGCAGCCATGGGAAACAAACACAGAAACTAATATGAGTATGAATGAAATTTTGAAAACTTATAAGTCCGAGAGATCTTAAGCCCACCAAATTATTCACTGCCACCTTCCAAGCAGCCCCTCTTTCTGATACTAGAGGGCCAGTGCTCCTCCTTCTTTTAAATCCAAGTTGAAATTGCAGTCAACCAACAATAATTCCCTTCAGTGTTCTTTTTATTATAGTTCAATTCCTCAAATAATCCAGAGAGGAGTAATCAAATTGCCTGTTGGCTTTTCACATCATCCTTCTATAACAGAATTCTGCCACCGTGAACTGCAGATAGCAAGCTCTTTACAATTCCGTAGTGGAATTTCACCACTAATGGAACCTGTCCCGTTATATGGTCCCGACTGCAGTGGCTCACTTGGGATGTGGATCCGCAAATGGGCTGGTTCTGACTCCATCTCAAAAGCATCCTGTGGCTCATCTGAACGGGAGGCAGAGAGAAGAGCAAGAGAAAAAGATGGCCCCACCTTTAGCAAGAGCCCTCAGCTCTAGGCCGCTCATCAGGGTGACGGCATAGCTGAGCCAGGCAGTGCTGAAAACAACCAAAGCTCAGAAGAAGCCACACTGCAAAACCAAGAGAGGGAAAACAGCAAACAGATGCCATCAGAAGAAGAGCTGGGGAGCAGTGGCCCTTTATATCTGATGTTACCCTTCCTGGCATCAATCACAATTTGCAAATTATTTGAGAGGAAATTGAAAGAATTACGTTCTACTGCTAACATGCTCTGATGTGATTAACTATAGATACGTCCTTTTTATGGGAGAATTCATCCTAGGGTTTCTTTGAAACAGTTCTTTGATAGCAGAGGTTTGATTTATTAACATGGGACCATGCAAATGAGGAATTTGTTCAGGAGTGCCCAAGTTTCAGTTAGCACGGCACCGTTAAAGCAACGACTGCCTCTGTTATTGATTTTACCATCACTTAACAACAATAATGATTTATTAAAAGGTCCTATGCTAGGCATTTAACATACATTTACATCATTCATCCTTCCTTGATATCCACAATATACTTTCCCACGCACATCAAGTTTTCACCAAATCTGGAAATCTTTTTAAACTAACCAGATAGAATTAAATAGAAATAAATTCAGTGTAGCTTCTTGTTAAAAAAAGAAATGGACATCTCAATCTTCTGCCCATCTTTGTTATGTGTCCAAGAAAGTTACTCAGGGCAATGGTGGAATCAAACTGTCAAACATTTTAAAGAGCTGCTAATTTTAACTTGAACTCATTCTATTCTGAAGATGCCTCTGACACTTTCTGGTTCCAAAATTATGTTTCCACTTATATCCCAAATGCTATGATAAAGGAAGAAGAGAAATATTTTTCTATCTTTCATAAAACTAGCAGGCAGCAAGCATGGAGCACCTAAAACCAAGGCTTACAATCAGTTGCACATGCTCACAGCCGAAGTTTAGAGTTAAGACTACAAGTAGCAGCAGATCATAACTGCAAACTCAGCACCATTTGCAAGTAAAACAGCAGATTTCAGGGTCTTGAGATGAAATGTTCAGGCTGGATAAAGTCCTTGGTACACTGAATCCCAAAGGCTTCACACCCAAGACAATAGTCATGCCCATCTCCAGGAAAAAAAGCTATGGAAGAAGCTGCCAATTCCATGGGTCATTGCCATAAGAGTGGGTCAAGCTCAGGAGGAGGCTCCAGCATAGCCTGGGAACAGGGTGAGGTGGTAAAGAAAGTCTCAAGCAACATATGGCTTAGTTTCTTGGGGGTTCCAGGGACCTAGGGATGGGGACAGGCCATTCTCATCAAGGAGATACGGTGCAATAAGGGATGAGGACAGGCCATTCCCATTAAATAGATATGGTCCATGTTATTGACACAGTGCAGTAATAGCATTGACACAGTCTAATTTTCATAGAATTGATTCAAAGCAAACTATAAAGCACTTTTAGGACCAAACCACTAGTCAGTTAAGCATTAAGCTAAGTCAATTTCGTTTTTTGTTGTATTAAGAATGAAAACAGCATTATAAAAAGACTCAGTTCTAAGTACTTTATACATATATATATATATATATATATATATATATATATATATACATTTTGTAAACAATTTCTCTGCTTTCACCCCAGACCTACTAAATCAGAAACTCTGGGGATGGAGTTTAAAGATCTGTGTTTTAACAAGCTCTCCAAGTAATTCTGATGCACACTGAAGTTTAAGAACCACTGGATTAGAAGGAAAACTTTTTCCAAAGGGGTCAAATAGTAAGTATTTTAGGCTTATGGGCCATACTATCTCTATTGCAATAAGTCAACTCTGCAACTGTAACATAAAAGGAGCCATAGACAATGTGTATATGAGTGGGCCTGACTGTATTTACAAAAGCAGGCAGTAGGCTGGATTTGGCCAGAGGCTGTAGTTTGCTGGCTCCCGGGAGAATAAACTTCCTTACACCTGTCCCTAGGTTTCTTCTCCCTTATTTGTATTTTGTTTTTACTTTCTCCCCCATCCTTCTTTTGCTTTGCCCTCATCTGCTCTAATCTACTTAATATCCCTTTTCCTCTATTTCTTGCTATTTTCTTCTTTCCTTCCACGCACCACCTCCTTTTGACACTCAGTTTATAACTGTTTTCTCTCCTCCTTCTGCTGATCTCCTTTCACCCTTCCCACCCCCCATCTCTTTACTCACTGCTCCTGACAAGAATCCTGGTTTGTTCCCATCTTCCTTTACTCCTTTGCTTTTTACAACACTACAGAAGTTTTACCCACTTCCACAATAGATTCCGGAACATATTGCTCCTTGGTACTATCTAGAGGAGGTTATTTGCTATTTACTGTATTATTGAGGAAAGAAATGTCACAGTCTTTACAGTAATGATGCTATTTCCACTTGATATCATTAGGCTCAAGAAGGAATCTGTAGGCTGCCTTGGTGACATTTGTAGATATTACAGTAATAGTAGAATTGAAGAACATCCACCGTGTTTCTTTGTGTTTTTCTCAAAGCAGGTCAAAAATCAAAGCCCAGCCTAGGTGGTATTCCAGGTGAAAATGCCAACTTTTAAAAATATGGAGTTACTCATTTGGGACATTTTATTATTCTTAACTTTTCAGACGTACGGTCAGTGTCAGGATAACTATCAGGCCATTAGATCATGCAAAAAAGTCTCCTCATTAAACATTGTGATAAGAATTTAACACCATGATAAGCATATGAATTGAGACAAGTATATAGACATCACCCACAAATAATCAAATAATACAGGAATATGAAAAATATGGGAAAGGAAACTAATTCAGAAGTACATTTGTAATAATTTATTAAAGTAAGTCTTTTTACTCTTCATGTCGTTTTTGAGCCAATTGTTCTCAAATGCACTTTTAAAGACATAATTGAAATTGTAAATGACATAAGCCCAGCCTTTCAAATCATTTTGTAACATTATATCAGGAACCCACAGGACTATCCCTGTTCTCCTTCACATTTAAAGCATCAGGTTGTTCCCTGAGAGGAAGTATCCTGCTCCCCTGCACTCCCCAGGTAAAATGAAATATACTGCTCCTTCCTGAATCTCAGTCCATCTGGAAAAGGGCATCTATACTTACGTAGCCTGGAATGACTTTAGCATAGGGTTAAAAATAGATATTTCTTTCAACCTCCACATAGACACTTTAACTCAATAAAACTGCAGTTTTTGAGAGACTGGATAAAGAATTAGCTATTTGGAAGAAAGAAAAAAAGCCTTATATAATTCTTAGCATGTTGCAAGCAATCATTAAGTATATAAATAAATGAACCCCTGAGGGTCATAGGAAGACTATGGTTTAGAACTTTAATATAATATACATCTTTATCTTAATTAATTGCAGAGCAAATATTCAAATTTTGTCTCAAGAGTATATTAAGTTCAATATATAATCTATTTGCATGAGTAACTGTCTATTGCATTATATTCCTGTGCCTTATAAAAATGGGCTAATTGGCATTGCTCAACAAAACAAATAACATTTATTTTATATAGTTGTAGGCTCTTGAGGTTGTGGTTTCTCTGAAAAATCTAACTGATACACACTGGCATCCATACTATCAACAATCTGAAGTTATTATCCACAAAGTGAATCCATCCATTCAGCAAATATTTATTGAACAGGTACTGCATGCCTGGAACTGAGTAAGATGCTAGTAAGGGTCATTCTTCCATTTAAAAAAAATTTTGATCTTAACATTTAAAAAATATAAATCAGGGCTATTGTGAGAGAGAGAAAATACATGTACGAGAGAGAGCAAGTGAAAAAGCATCTGGTTTTCAAGCTAAATAAGATGCATATGGGAGAAGTGTACTAGTTTGTATATATATTATGTTATTATGTCCCCCAGAAAAAGCCATATTCTTTACTGCAATCTTGTGTGGGCAGACGTATTGGTGTTGATTAGATTATAATTCTTTGTTTGAGTGTTTCTATGGAGATGTGACCCACCCAACTGTAGGTGATAACTCTGATTGGATAATTTTCATGGACATGTGGCCCTGCCCATTCAGTGTGGGCCTTGATTAGTTTACTAGAGCACTATATAAGCTCAGACAGAAGGAGCAAGCTTGACATAGCCAAGAGGGACACTTTGAAGAACGCATAGGAGCTGAAAGAGTAGCTGCAGCTGAGAGACACATGTTGGAAGCTGACACTGACATTTTGGAGAACACCATTTTGAAACACAACCTGGGAGCAAGCAGACAGCAGCCACGTGCCTTTCCAGCTAACAGAGGTATTCCAGATGCCAACAGCCTTTCTCCAGTGAAGGTACCCTTTGTTAATGCCTTACCTTGGACATTTTATGGCCTTAAGACTGTAACTTTGTAACCAAATAAACCCCCTTTATAAAAGCCAATCCATTTATGGTACTTTGCATAAGGCATCATTAGCAAACCGGAACAAGAAGTCATTTGTTTTCCTGATCTATCAGAAATATTATATATAAAAATAAGCATATATTTGAAAACAAATAGTAAAACATTGGTTAAAAAAAGCTTCAAAGTTTTTGAAGGAATTTCATGTACATCATTTCATATGCGCCCCATGACAGTCTTGTAGGCTAGGCAGGACAAATGGGATAACTACCTTGAAGATAACCTCAGAGAGGTCAAGCAATTTGCTCAAAGCCACATGAACAATAAAATGCCAGACATGCATCTAGCATTACATGATAAATGATAATAATGGAAGCAAAATTTAGTTCAGCTAAGTTTCTGCATCTTGGAGTGAACAGGCTAAGAATTTGAAAAACAGATGTCACTTCTGGTTTGGCTGTTGATTAGCTGCATCACCTGGGGTAAATTAACCTCTCTATGTCTCTATTTCCTCATCTACCGAATTGAGGATAATGGGCCTTGCCACCTCAAAGGGCATGGAGAAGATTAATTAGATAAAGCTTGTGTAAAACACTATGGACACTGAAGACGAAAGGTCCCATGGAACCACGAGTTCCTGTTGTTCGTCACTCCCCTGTTGCATCATTTGTCTCATTTACCACTCAGTGGCTGAGGCTTTGGGGCTCTGCCTGGTTTCCCGTCTCTGTGCCTTGAGCCAATGAATGCTTAGGAGTATTGCATGATGTGTTTCTCTCCCTGGTAAGTCATAATCTGTACCTGTATCAACTGGTGTAGTGCTCAATTACTGCATGCCCAGTGGGTGTGGTGGCATGACACATTCTTCCTAATTCTCCCCAGGGAAGTCTTGCTTCGTAGTATAGGTGAATTTCCAAGTTCAAATCCATTGGAAAAAGGTAGATCACGGCTCACTATGAGCTCAGGGTGAGGTCACATGCTTCATTCTTTAAGAATGCATAAGGAGGTTTGTACCCAAAGGTTGGCATCCGCCTATATTTAATGGCTTTAGCCACAGAGAACAAGGAGAAACTTGGGACGGTGTCCAACATGCTGGAAACTTTTCCCCATCACCCATGTCCCTCAGAGTTGCTGCCAAGTACCATAGCCAGACAGAGTTTGAAAGGTGCCAAAAGTGTCCCTGCCAAGATAATTCTGGGACTCCAGCTATGAAACTACAGGCGGGAGGCAGTGGGGAAAGATCCCTGCCTACTTTAGATCCCTGACTTGTTGCTACTATTCTTCTTTAAGATAAGGGCATGAGGCGGCCTAGACTCAGGACCTTGCTATCACTCTTGGATGTTATCTCTTTGACCCAAAAGTACACACATGAATTGACGGTCAGCCTATAGGGTCCCCAAATCCCACAGAACTATGTGCTGAGAACAAAACATGCAACCTTCCTCTGTGAATGTTGGAGAGGCCCTGCTGGGTGGTGGGTTGCAAAGACCTGAGACCTGATCTATTTAAATTTTAAACGAAATGGTTTGACTTAAGGCTCAGGAGACGTAACAGCAACATGTTCATGCCATATAATAAGCTACCCCATGGACTGAACCCAGAGAAATTCAAAACTAAGCATCTCATTGATACTTTTCAAAATATCCTAACTTGGCAAGGAATGTTGAGTTCCGACTCATCTTGGGTAAGTGAGGCCATTAGATGGGCCTAACTGTGACCAACATTTTGCTTTTCTGAAGCTATTCTTTCATTAATAAAGATTCACAATTGCATATTTTTAACCTCCCTGTTATGGCCACTGGCAAACAGAATCTTGGCACCTAGTTTTTGTTCCTTCTAAACCTGAACTAGTGTTAAGAGAAAAATGAACTTTGGACCCTCATTTCATCCTAGGACATGCTCCCTATAAAACTTAGCCTTCTAATTCTCAGATGTAACCAATCAGAAAAATGCCCTTTGGCCTCTAGCAGGATTTACATATTAAACAGGTACATATTGGTCTGACTCTGCTGGTTATTAAAATCAAAAGACCGGTGTGCTGGTGAGTTGAGGACAACAGCAGCTAGCAGCTAGCCAAGGAGGGGGCTTCAAGGACCCTTCTCCAGGGCCATTGCATCTGTTCCAATTTGTGGAGAGAAGTGCTGTACTAACTGTTAACTGCTTTGCATATCACCCAAGCATCCAGCCCCACTGAGAGAATGAATAGAGGAATTCCTCTCACAAGATCTCCAATATGATGTTGGGGACTGGGGAGCATCGGTGATTTCCATAAACCAGAATCTGGGGCCAAATGAGTTTAGGAAACAGCACATTCTACCCAATGTTCTGGGGAAGCCAGAATAAATTTGCACATTAAAGACTGAGAAGTTTTTCAGTAAAAACCTGAATAATTTTGGGTAATTACACATTTCCACACAGATTTGACCAGAGAATATTTTTTTTCCTTTCCCTTTTCTTTTCTTTTTCTCCTTTTGTTTTTAAGGTAGCACTGTACAATAACCTGAGAATTAATATTCGATGGGGCATGATCTGGGACAGTGCCTTAACCCACAATCTCCCATATTTGCAGCTAAAAAGGGACCTGGAACTGGAAAGTGCCCCCTCCTGCCCACCATCCCTCAGAGAACTTTGTACATAAGAAAAGATCTTGGCTTCCAGTCTTACAGTAGTCAAACCTACTCATTAACTGTCACCTCATTAACTTGTGCAAGTTAGTAATTTATCAAGGGCCTTAGCATTTGTGCATTACTACCTGAGGGAGTCCTTCAACAGAACCTAAGACATTGCTTGGAGAAGGGAATTTCATTCCAGAAGGATTTGAGGAGGCTTATAAAAGTACACGCTCTATAATAGGATAAAATAAGGTAATGAGAAAATCAGAACTAGAGCAAACAGGGGCAGAATAAAATGAAGCCAGCATAAGAATACGTGCCAAAGGGCTATATGCTTTTAGAGGTTAGCTGCAAATTTGGATCTAAATGTCTTAAGCCACCAAAGGAACAAATGTAACATGGTCCCTTACTGAGTTCACAATGCCCATAAAATCCAATAACGGAAATAAAAATAAACAACGTATTTGGGGAGATATAGTTTTTCCTCTACTAAGAGAAATTCAGTACCTATCAGGCAACACGTGTTTCATTTCAGTGGGTCCTAATGTATTTGCCACTGCAAACCCCTCCTTGCCCCCCAGCACAGGAGCATCAGTGAAAGTGGCTGTCACCCTAGTGACTGAACCTCAGTGGGGGTCCTAAGTGTTTCCTCTCTAAGAGACAAAGATTGCAAAGAAGTTGAGGTGCTATTCTCCCTTCAACACTTAGACAAAGGAGTCACTGCCAAGTTGGGCACCATTATCACAGTGCTGGCAAAAAGAACACTGAACAAGATGATGAAAACTGTACAGTCATTTTGGGCTTAGAAAAAAGTCCTCTTCAACTTCTCCTCCAGACTTTTGCCAGATTTCTGGTAAAACTGTGCTTAAGTCAGTGGCTGCCCAGAGCTACATATTAGCAGAAATTTCAGGAATTACTCTAGTGCATGAAGTACCAGCCAGGAGCAAATGTTATGAAGTACCAGCCAGGAGCAAATGTTAAAAAGCATCATGCTAATCCCAGTTTTGCAAATGATTTATTATGCAGTCATTGTCCTCTACCTTGAGTCAATTTCCCTGGTTATGCAGGGGATAAAAATCCAGACCACTCATCCATCAAAAAAGTAGGACAAGTCAAAGAATCTCCTGTAAAAGGAGAAGAGTTAGCATGCTGAAATACTAAGCACTTAATATAAAATGAAAATTATATTTGGAAATTAAAATGTGAACTCAGTAACCCATTAAGAGTAATGATATGAAGAAAAGAATTTCAGTTATTACCTCTGTAGAGGTATGTTACTAACAACTATGCTTTCATTTGGGAATCTGACTTAGTTACTACCACAGAGAATTTTAGGTGTTATGGTTGTAAAAGTAAAAGCCAATGAAATGTACCACTAGAATCCTTATATAGAAAAAATAAATAAATAAAACAGGACCTGTAAAGACAAAGCTTAGTAATTTCTCTATGTCAACAGATGGTCTATTCCCCGGGGACTCTCAGAGTCTGGTTCCAGATCCTATCACTCCTCAACAGCCTGTGTAATATTTAGGTGTTTAGTATTCATATTCTGTCTATATCTACAAATGATATGTGTGACAATCTGCCAATGGAAAATGTATGTCACAACCTTTTCTTTCAAGCAGTGCTGCTGACAAGTAGCAACCACATCTTCTTGTCAGACTTGACTTTTCTCCTTAACCAAAGATTCCTTTACAGAGACTTCTGCCAATTGGAAAAAGACAATTTAGGTGAACTGTCACTTGCTTTGTAACCCACAAAATATTATTTTTCTTCTCTCTCCCTCTATGCAGAACCACCTTTCATCAAAACCCTTGTCTCATTAGGGAAAAAAATGCAGAGAAAAATTTCTCAATATTTTCCTAAGTTGTAGTCAAAATTCACCAATTTTAAAAGTTAGCATAGCGTATAGAATTTGCTGTTTTTACTAAGAAACAGTTCTTTTTTCTGAAAAGAAAGTGCTTCAGAAAAATACAATTAAAACCAATAAATTCCATTTCACACATATCAGATAGACAGAAGTTAAAAAAAAAAAAATAGAGTCAAACACCACCAAGTGTTGGAGTGGATTTGGAGCAAAGGGGTCTCTCATCCCTCGGTGGGGAAAAAGTAAATTGCTAAAACCACTGTGGAACGCATTTGGCCACATTCAAATGAAGTTTAAAATTTGCATAATTCTATGTATATATCTTAGCGAAACATGCCATATGCACAAGAAGACATATACAAGTGTTATTGGTAATAAATTGAAAGGAACCTAAATGCTCATTAAAAGGACCACGAATACATAGACTGATATATCTAAGCAAAGAGTACACAGTCAAGATGAATAAACTGCATAAATCAATGGAGATAAACCTACAAAATGCAATGGTAAGTTCAACTTAACATTGAGCCCAAAATGCATGATGCAAAAGGATGCTAGACTAGGACACTATTTTTATAAGTTTAAAAACCTGAAAAGCAGTACTGTGTCATGTTGTCAGATACATAGATATGTTGTAGTAAAAATATAAAACACACATGGTAATGTTATACACCGAATTAGTGACAACAGTTTCCTCTAGGAAGAGAAGGGAGAGAGGCAAAAAGGAAGGAGAGATGGGATCTGGGAGGGTTACACAGGGAACTCAACGATACCTTAATGTTTGCTTTCTTTCCAACAAAAACAAAAATGTGAAGCAAATACGGCACAAAAATGTTAGGGTTTGATAAAGCTGGGTAATGGATACATGAGGGTCTGGGTTATTTTTATGCTTGCCACATATTTTTAAATATTTCAAACTTTTCTTTAATGATGATATATTAAAATTGCATTAGAGCTTAGAAAAACTCATTATAATGCAGTTTTTACCTATAAGCCAGTTCAAGGTAGCTTTGTAACAATGCTTTCAGGTATGACAAATTTCATTCAGTTTTTGCAAGTTTTGTGGGTAACTCATTGACCTATGCATTTTTTTATCCACATTCCACCTTGCCTGTTTATTATGATAGTAGCCTGAGAGGCACAGCTGATTCAGAGCTCATTAAATGCATGAAGCCAAACGGTTCCATTATATATTACCTCCATCTTCTCTCCATGAGCATCATCTGCTATTGCGTTTACCCCATTACCAAGCTTAATGTTTCTCATAATCCTCCAAACTTGTTGCTACAAAATATGCACCTTTTATATACACTGCTTCTGAATTATTAGTAAACATGTTTTTAAGATTGTTTCTAGGTTTCTAATAGTCATTTCACTGTTCAAACTGAATTCCACACTCTAGCCTTACCTTTTTTATTTATCTCACATCATTTTTAGAACTGCTCTGGATTTGACCTTTTATCTACTATTAGGTCAGTCCTCAACTCATTTCATGGGGTCTTGTGGGAAGATCACAAAAAAAGTGACAGTCACTGGCTTTTCCAAATTACAAATACTTAGTTCTTTTGAGGAATTTCTACAGGTTAAAAAAAAACAACTTATTTTCATTAAAACTATATAGCCAGTGAGCTGTGTAGACAGTCATTTCTTTTCCCTACTAAAAGAAAAAATTGCTCAACTAATGTGAATTCCCAGGATCTCTCTTCTCATATTTTTAAAAACAGGTTAGCCATTAGCCAGCTGGCAGCTCTTTAAAGATATTCTCACAATTAGTGATAAATGATATAGCTATATTAGTAGTTTAGCTTCATTCTCTAGTTTCTCCAGATTTTAAAAAAATAAGTCAGGGAAAGCAATGCCATTTCATTCTTTCATATTCCTACAGCTTTCATGGCAAATTCAGGTCACCTGTTTCCACCATCATGTAGAGAAAAGTAACGCAAGATCCTGTAGCATTGCGTGTAGCCTTTGTCCTCCTTGACTGCCTCTTTGAGAGAATACTGATCTCATAGATACATGCAATTTTTCTACGTGGATGCTATCGCTATTAAGTCCATAGAATTCTGGTCACTTATTTAGATTGTGAACAATGTTGACTTTAAATCCCCTCTTAATTTTAAAAGTCCCAGTTCTTATGCAGTCCCAGGTAATAAATATGTCTTTTGTTGTCCTTTCTTGGGTGGATATTGTTCCATTATGTGTGTTGACACCAGAAACGCAGCATCATTACTTAATCATTCATTCTTTCATTCAATCCAAAGATAGATATCGAATACCTTTTATATGTATAAAATAGAGATGCTTTTTATGGATTGGAGAACTGTAACTGTACCTACCCTTAAGAAGACCGGGAGACATGAAAAACACAGAGTTCATCATGTAGCAAAACAAACCCTAGTCACCCTATCTTCATTTTGTGTCATTAATGCCTAGGAGATACATCTAATCGACACAGTAACCTGCAGGCTTTTATCCCTCTTTGTCTGTTAAGGGACTGAGCTTCCAGGATTACACTTCTCTAACGCAACAATGAAATTAAACCCTACCCATAAGTCCAATAATTAAAAGAAACTGAGATGTGAATAGATGTGAACTAGGTGAGTAAAGGGCATATTTTGCTTCTTCTTGTCCCTTTTTACACATTTTAGTGGACTTTGTAGCAGTCTCTTTTGTGTCTGAGGCAGGCAGAGGTTCTTATTCTCTTAGCCTAATGATGTGGGGAAAAAGAGAAGGATGTGAAAACAAGTCTTCGAGTGTTTCATCTTCAGAGATAACAGATACTAAAATTGCATCCCTCACACCATCCTCTCTTCTCAAGGTGAAAAAAACAGAAAGCTGTGCTGTAACACCAAGAAAATCTTCCTGCAGACAGTGGTAGGTGTCTTTTCATAAAAATGTGATTGTTTACTCAAAACTGAACAATTTGAACTTGGAAACCACAGCCCTTTCTTTCTGGCTCTGGGACAGTAAAGTGTCAACAGGGGAACTGTACCAAATATACAATAACAATTCCAAAGTGCCAGCCCTGGAGAACATTGATAAATAAGAGAAATGAAACATGGAAGATATCTGAAAGTTCTACCAACTCCTATTTTCAAATGAAAGTTGATATAACTTCATCATGAACTGCTTACTATGCTTAAAGGAAAGCTATGTCAGGATTAAATTCCCATTAATGTCTTCCAATTCAATTTTCTCCTTCCCTGACCATTGTTGTCCTTGTTTCGTATCATTCAGCTCAACAAAATGAGTTGTGAGCTTTTGCTTTTGCTTCTTTCTACTAGACTCCCACAGATTTCCCCATAAGCAACAGACTCTTAATTATTCCCTTTGGTAACATTGCTCAGTTCTTTTTTTTTTGAATGCACAGCTTTTAATATTGGGTTACTTAATAAAATGTTTAGGAAAAAAATTAACAGAAACCCTAAATTTCAGGCAAGTGACTTTCACCATTAAAACAGGCTGAAGAAATCAGGTACAACATAGAAAATTGGAAAGAAAATGAAAATTATATACACTAACAGGATTACTATCAAAATGTTGGTTGAGGCTGGATGCACTAATGACTACCATTTATTCTAATCCTAATACCAATTCCTATCTGTCACATATATCATCTTTAATTCTCTTAACAATTCTGCTAGGTGGAGATTTTCTTCCCTGCTACATACAGTAATTGGGAAAATCCTTCATGTATTTGAAAATCCTGTTTTGCATCTCCAGTCCCACATCATTTTTCCTTCCTGCCTTACATGAAAATTAAGTCTTTTATTAAAAACCACTAATGCAGTTATTTAAAATTCCTTTAAAAATACAAAGTGGATAGCCCCCTTAAGATGCAACTTAGAAATTTACAAGGATTTATCGTAGAACAAAGGTAGATATTCTTGGTTAAGTCCAAAATGCTTTTAAAATATTTGTGCATAAATCTACGAAACAACTGCTCTAGGTTGGTTAAGAGAGAAAAATTGCTTATTTGCACTTTACAGATTAGAAAAGAGAGACAGGACAAGAGTGAATGACAGCCAGAGGCAGCACAGTCAGTGGCGGTAACAGCCATTCCTTCTCAGGTCCAGTCTCCCATTCCACTGGGAAGCCAACATTCCACTCAGTGCTTGCAGAGGTAACTGGGATTTCATGCAGACAGTACTAGAAAAGTTCCAGGTAATCCATGAAATGAGTTTCAAGTCAAGACTCCCCTTCCTTTCCTCTCAGAACCAGATTATTTTTCATCTTTTCTGGGCCAGTGCTAGGAAATTGCTTTATTAGTTGACCTAGAAGTTGAGAATCTCTTGGTTTATCATTAATTTATGCTTCCTACACTAAGTCTGATTTTTTTGATGCCAATATCTGGCTGGGAAGGGGATGATATCAGTTACCCTGTTGTGCATATGTATATTCAAAAGCTCCAGTTAAAATTGACCTTCATTGGCTGTCTTTAATCCACCTGTCTTCACTTCTTGGGGGGGAAAGTGGGAGAGGAGGCGGGATCAAGATTTAGTTTTCCTTCAAAAATAAATGTGGCCAAATTATTACACCCCCATTTGAATTACTTTTCAACATTGGGATGCTCTGATTCATACTACTTACTTTATACTTCATCACAGAGCTAATATATAAAATTATATATCAAGTGTGTATATATATACTTTTATTATGTATTATATACTATATATATATATATATTTGTGGGTATACACACACACACATACAATACACATGTCTTTAGGAAAGCCCAAGGAAATGCAAGAGGTGAGATTGAGACAGGAGAGAAAAGGGGGTTAAGGAAGAAAAGATTCAGAATGACCTATGTTCCCCTATGACATAAATAGAGGAACTTAAGTTTCTAACACAAAACCACTATTAAAAGGGCACTGAATAGCCTAAGAGTCTCCCCCAGACAGCCTCTTTGTTGCTCAAATGGGGCCTTCTCTCTCTAAGCCCACTCAGCAGATAAACTCACTACCTTCCCCCCTGCATGGGACATGACTCCCAGGGGTGTGAATCCCCTGGCAACGCAGGAAATGACTCCTGGAGATGAGCCTGGACCCAGCACTGTGGGATTGAGAAAATCCTCTTGACAAAAAGGGGGACGAGAGATGAAACAAAATAAGGTTCCAGTGGCTGAGAGATTTCAGCTGGAGTCGAGAGGTCACTCTGGAGGGTATTCTTATGCACTATATAGATATCACTTTTTAGTTTTTGGTGTGTTGGAATGGCTAGAGGGTAATACCTGAAGCTGTTGAACTGCAACCCAGTGACCTTGATTCTTGGAGACAGTTGTATAACTATGTAGCTTTCACAGTGTGACTTTGTGATTGTGAAAACCTTGTGGCTCGCACTCCCTTTATCCAGTGTATGGACAGATGAGTGGAAAAATAGGGACAAAAATTAGATGAAGAATAGGGTGGGATGAAGGGGATAGAAAGTTTTGGGTGTTCTTTTTTGCTTTTATTTGTATTTTGGAGTAAGGAAAAGGTTCAAAAATTGATTCTGGTGATGAACGCACAACTGTGTGATAGTGCTGTGAATAATTGATTGTACACTGTGGATGACTGTAGGGTGTGTGAATATATCTCAATAAAACTGTATTTAAAAAGTAAATGAACAATGGGGGTAGGAAAGGGAATGGGATGTTTTGGGTGTTCTTTTTATTTTCATTTTCATTTTATTTTTTGGAGTAATGAAAATGTTCAAAGATTGATTGTGGTGATGAAAGCACAACTATATGATGATAATGTGAACAACTGATTGTACACTTTGGAGGATTGTATGCTATGTGAATATATCTCAATAAAATTGCATTTTAAAAAGGCACTGAATAAATTTTGTTACTGGGCTATTGAAATTGCCCTTATTAAGAGAATTCAACAAGGCATATGGACCTCAGCTTAAAATGAGGTCCCTCTTCACAAGTCCACATGCAGTTACATTCATTTAGACTTTACAGTGAAATTGTTCAATTTTTTTCTAGCATTTTAATGCTCACTTTTCTGAGCAGCTTCCTGCCTGCAGGATAAAGTCCAAACCTTAGCATTGTGCAGGTCTCCTGCCAGCCTCCACCTCCCTACTAATTTACAACAGCATGACATCTCTCCCACCTACCAAAATAAATTGTTTTTATATTTTGCAATAAGATTTTTATAACTGGGGGCTGCAGAGTTCACAGGAATTTAGGTCTGGGGCAATCCCTATTCCTTGTTCCTTCTTTTTCTGCACTACTTCCTGCCTGACGGTGTTTAGGCTCAGCTTAGGGAGAAAGAGGGATCAGTGACTTGTTAAGAGTCAAGATTGACACATAACTTGAGTTTCTGCCCCACCATTCCACACAAAAGCCCTGGCTGTCAAGTCACCATGTCATTTTTTTTTTTTTTTTGGAATATACCTGTTATTTCTCCTTGAAGAATTTGCTCAAGGCATCTCTTTTTCAATTACTAGAATAATAATATATCACTATATATAACTGTAGTGTGTTTTAATAACTTAAGTTTTAAAAGTACTTTCACATACACACACACAAATCACATTTGAGCCTCATTCACATAACCATGGGAGGTAAATGCCATTATGCTCTTTTATGGATTAGGTAATAAAAACTCGTTGACACTTGTAGGTAAACAAAACTCTGAACTTTAAACAAGGAGTTGTGACTTCAAACCCCACACTCTTTTCACCACATCATTTTGTTTATATTTATCGTCTGAAAACTGATGGAAGTCCCCACTAATTAAAACTTCTTACCAAACTAGATGATTTAGTTTCCCAGACTGCTTCAAAGCAAATACCCTGAAATGGTTTGGCTTAAACAATGGGAATTTATTTGCTCACGCTTAGAGTCCAGAAAAATGTCCAAATCAAGTCATCATCAAAGTTATGCTTTCTTCCCAGAAACCACCTGCCAGTGATCCTCGGCTCCTCTGCCACATGGCGAGACCCATGGTCACATCTGATCTTTTCTTCCTGTTCTGGATCCATTTCAGCTTCTTGCTTCCTGTGGCTTTTTTTTCCACTGTGGCTGAATTCATTCCATTGGTAAAAGACTCCAGTAATAGGATTGAGATCCCTCTGATTGAGGAGTGTCACAGATTAACTGAAGTAGCCTCATACAAAGGTCTTACTTACAATGGGTTCAGACCCACGGGAATGGATTAGGTTTAAGAACTTGTTTTTTCTGAAGTACATACAATTTCAGGACACCACACTAGGCAATGTGAAGGGCATTTCTGTACATCCAGGGCTCTCCAGAGATGTGTGCATTTAAGCCAGATTAATAAATTATGTTACCTGAAACATGTAAGATATTGGATACATGACATATCCACAGGGAATACTGCCTGTTAGACATTTCCATCTAGAGTCACCTAGCAGAGAACAGGTGTCTGTGAAAACAGACAGTAGTGTATGAAAATTTGATAGGGTAAGGAAGTAAGAAAATGTCCTGAGCATGAGGCTGTATCTGAGTAGGACATCAGAGTAAGTGGTCTAGACTTCAGTGTTCATGCAAAGGTGTCAGAGAAGACTTGAACACATCATGGGCGCAAAGGAGAAAGGCTGGGGGTATCCCATGGTCATAAAGCAATAGTTGCTTTGGGGCACCGTAAGAGATCACATGTTAATGTACCTTTACATTGGATAGTCAGGAAAGAGTTTGCAAGAATGGGGGAAAGAAATCATACTCAGACTAATATCCAGTTGCTTTTTCATTGCTTCTCTCAAGTATCCTCGATAGAAGTCATATACTTCAAAATCCTAGTGCTTTCTTGGGGATAGAAAGGTTAAAATCTGTAGTTCAGATGGATATATGGAGACAGAGTAGCTCACATAATATCATGTGTATTCAATCCAAGGACAATGCAATATGCCATGCTGAGTGCCTTAGCTATAACTGTCATGAATATTTTCCCCTTAAACAATCCTTTCAAAAGGAAAATATGTTAGGCATGGTTTGGTCTTTATCACTTTCATGTTTATCATTCTTTCTTTCTACCTTTTATCTCTCTTACGAAGAATATTTTTTGATCTGCACCCAAGATATCAATATCCAATTTACATTTGAATCTCAGCTTATGTTCATAAACTGTGTTATTTCAGACACCAAAAAAAATGCACAGTGACTCTTTATTTATCAAGTGTCAATCTGAAGCACACCAGTTGATTGCCTTATTACTCAAATAAAATAAATAGTTTGCACTGTTCTTCCAATAATTCTTTAAAACCAAAGGTTTTAAAAAATGGAGAAGGAACTATAAATGCTAAGCTCAAAGACAATCTTCTACTGACCTGAAATGGCTAAGAATAAAGCTTTCCAACCATGAAAACTGAATGGAAATCCTTAATCATCAAAAGAGGGAGCTTGGCCAGAGGCTTCTTATAACAATTATCCCAACTGCATAAAGATCAATGTGCTCATTTTATCCCAGAAATATATTGATTGTTACAGCTATCCATGAAGGTCAATTTGCCTTATGGCAAAGTTTAATATGTATACCATGCCGTATATAGATCTGTCAATATATTTGAAGTTGGAACTCAACAATTTATTGTTGAGTAGACAAATGAGAAAATGAATGACTGATGCACTGTTCAGTGTCTGTGGTGGTTTGAAGCTGTATGTACCCCAGAAAAACATGTTCTTAAATTTAATCCATTCCTGTAGGTGTGAACCCATTGTAAGGAGGACCTTTTGAAGAGGTTACTTCAGTTAAGAAGGTGTAGCCCACCTCACAGGATGATCTTAATTATACTACTGGACTCTTATAAGTGCAATGAAATTCAGACACAGAGAGAGAAAGTCACAGGAGGCAAGAAACTGAACCCAGAAGTGAAGGGAGAGACCAGGAGATGCTGCCATGTGCTTGCCATGTGACAAGCTAAGGACCCCAGGATCACCAGCAGCCAGCCCCAGAATGGGAAGAAAGCATTGCCTTGATGATGCCTTGATTTGGACTTTCTTTTAGCCTCAAAACCATAAGAAAATAAATTCCCATTGTTTAAATGGAACCATTGCATTGGTATCTCCTTGAGCAGTCCTAGAAACTAAAACAGATTTTGGTACGCAGAGAGAGGGGTGCTGCTATTGCAAATACCAAAAACGTGGAAGTGACTTTGGGATTGATTATTGGGCAGAGACTGGAAAAATTATGAGATGCTTGATAGAAAAAACCTAGATTGCTTTGATGTGGGAGCTTAACAAGGTATTGTTGAATGGACAAATGAAAAAATGAATGAATGACATAGTGCTCAGTGCCTAAGCAAGAACCCTGTGTTATAAAGTCCAAATCTCAATTACAGTGAGCTCCTTGTTGTTTCAGTGTAATAAACTTTCACTGTTTTAAATATTAATTGAAATTAAGTGAATCAAAACAAGGCTCAAAATATTTTTAGCAATGTGCTATAAGAAGATTTGTGTGGTGTTAGCCCAGAGCTGGAGTCACAGCCTGGCTCCAACTCTACCATTGTATGACCTCAGCCAGCGAATTTCACTTCCTCTTTTCCTCAGCTGAGAAAAGGAGACAACAGCATCTACCTTGGAATGATACTGTGAAGGTGAAAAGAGATGGTGCATGTAAAAGATTTACAATAGCAGATGGCACACAAAATTGGATTTATTTCAATAAGATATGGCCTAAATTAATTTGCTTTTATAACTAACAATTGTGTCTCCTTAAATTATAGTATTACAAACACAAGAATAGAAGTCTCCCTTCTATAACTTGGAATTTCACTCATTAATTCCATAGACATTTTAGCACTTTATAAGTATCTGTCCTGGGCACTAGAGATTCTCGGGCAAGGAGTGGAAATGAGAAGGAAGGAGGATGGATAGAAATACTTAACAAAGTATCAGTGGCTTCCTCAAGGAACTATTACTGGGGATTGAATCATTTCCCCCACTAAAGGTATGTTCAGGACCCAACCTGAACCACTAGTCCTGTGGGTGTGAATCCATTTGTAAATAGGACTTTTGAAGATGTTATTAGTTGAGGTGTGCCCAAACTCACTGAAGGTGGGCCTTAACCCACTATCGATGAAGTCCTTATAAGCAAGGCAAATTGGTTATAGAAAGCCATGGGGAAAAGACAGAAGCTGTAAGTCAACAAACATGAAAGGAAAGGAGAAGAAGCTGCCATGTGAACTGCCATGTGTTGGAAAAGCCAAGGAACTCCAAAGATTGCTGGCCAGCCAGGAGTTACCGACCCTGGGAGAAACAAGCCTTCTAGCCGCGGAAACTGTGAGCCAGTAAATTCCTGTTGTTAAGCCAACTTATTGTATGGTATTTGTTTTAGCAGCTGGGACACTACAAGAGTTTCTGTTACCAGGAGTGGGGTGCTGCTATGACAAATACCTAACAATGTGGAAAATACTTTGGAATTGGTAATGGTTGGAGGCTGGAAGAATTGTGAAGTACTTGATAGAAAAAGCTTTAAGGAGACTGTTGATAAAGATATGAATGCCAAAAGTACCTTTGAAGAGGCCTTAGAAGAATATGATGAATGTGTTATTGGAAACTGGAGGAAAGGTGAGCATTTTTATGATGTTGTAAAGAACTTGACAAAATTGTGTTCTGACATCAGATTGAAAGTGGAACTCATAAGTGATGAACTTGGATATTTAGCCAAGGAGATTACCAAGCTAAGTACAGAAAGTACAGCTGGTGTCTCCTTGCAGCTTATAGCAAAATGTGAGAGGAAAGAGATAAATTGAAACTGAATACTATTAAGCACAAAGAAACCACAAATTGATGGTTTGGAAAATTCTGAGCCTATGCAGATAGTGTGCTCTGAGACCTGGGCCAGAACAGCTCTATCAGGGACCTCCCTGAGCTTTTGGGAAGTGAGTCCCCAGAAGACAGGGCTCCATGTGAGGGTTTAACTAAACAACCCTTTGCCAAGTAGGGTGTGGCTGAGCATGGATCCAGTCAGCCATTCAGCGGCAGTCAGGAATGGAAATGCAGTTTTCCAGGAAGGATCTGTAGAAAGTCCTATTGCCTGATGATATGGACCTGCTTGAACCACACCCAAAGCTGACAAGGTTTTGCTAAATTTGTATGAGTGGAACTATTATTAGCCTAGACTGAAAGGGACAGAGAAGGGATGAATTGAAGGAAGAATGACTTCAAGAGCAGAGCCAGGGAAGCAAAGGTCTGTACCGAAAAGTTCTCCTAGGACCAAGACAGTGGGTCCATCTCCCTGTGTGGAAGGGATGGGTCTGCCGCCATACTTCATGGGTGTAGGCTTGGAAGAGGTGGGCCTTGCTTTGCCACCCCAAAGCTTGGAGAGGGTGTGGCCTCACTCCAGTGTTTGGGGAGAGCATGGCTGCTGTACAAGTCTTGAAAAAGGTGGGACTGCCACTCCATCAGGCCCACAGGACAAAACATCAATCCATAGATGACTCTCAGACTTTGAAATCTAATGGAGTTAGCCCTGCTGGATTTCAGACTTGTTTGGGACTGGTGACACCTATTTTCCTTCCAATTTCCCTCTTCTGGATTGGGAATGTTTATCCTATGCCTGTCCCTCCATTGTATATTGGAAGCAGATAACTTGTTTCCTAGGTTTCACAGGTCCACCAGACAGAGGAACTTAGCCCCAGGATGGATCACACCCATAACTGATTTTTTTAAAAAAGTTTACACAATCTATGATGAAACTAGAGGAAGGGGTAGCAACAGACAAGATGGAATTTAGCAAAGGATTATGAATACTGAATCTCTAAATAATTTACTTTTTCTTAGTTGCTAGGGTATTAGAACACCTAGAAGAAAACAATCAAAATGGTGGAACTATAATTCGCTGACCTTCACTTAGTTATTTTTGTAGTCCCCAAAGCAATGTCAATAACCAAAGCAAGTGCTCAATAAAACTCTGGTAAATTGTGTAAAGTTATGGAGGCATTATATGACAAAAATGTGGGATGAATGGAGTGGTGGGAGATAAGGATGAAGAAGTAGACTTGGTTAAAATTGTAAAATCCCTTGAAAAAGACAGTTAATTGAAGCTTTATTCTATATGCAATGGGGAAACACTTGGAAGCTTTTTGGTAATAAGATTTACTTGATCCATTGTGGGAAAGACTCTTCTGGGACGGGGTAGAAAGTGGATGGAATAGACAAAAGTGGGAATCAAGACAACCTGCCTGTTCAGGTTTGCTAAAGCTGTAGTTATGAAAAGACCATTGTGTTGTTTTTATATAAGGCATAAAATGTAATAATGGTGATGTAAGAAGTCATGACCCCTGAACTGAAGACAGAATCATGAAAGAATGATCACAATTTAAGGTAGTGAGGGAGTAAGGATGGGAAATATTTTAAGCTACAACAGGAAAGTTTTTGCCCAGCTAACCAATCATTCTGGCCAGCATCCTTTGCCCCCAGCACTTATTATGCACCATCTTTAGTTGGGGTGGGGGATGAGGAGTGGGGGGCTGGCTAACAACCATCATGACCGGCCAAAGAATCCAAGAGTTCATTGGCGTTATATTGTCTATTTTTTATTTTAAAATGTTTCACGATAGAGGGTGTTAAGGTGTTTGCTAGTTTTGATCTAGCTAGGTTATAACCTAGCAACTAGTTAATTTTTGATGTTAATTTTACTCTATAATCCAGAGGCTGTGAGTTAACTTTAAGTTCCCAAAGAAGGGATACAACATAGTCCAGGGATAGTTAAATCTAAACAAGATACTCTAAGAGCACCTGAGCCAGGGCGTCATCCTGAAAGGCAGTGCTTATCCTGCCTTTATTTGTCAGCCCTAGAGAACATGATGGTACCATAAGGGATGTCAGAAGATAAGTTTTCATGGATGCTGTGAATGGTTTTCAAGTTGAATGGAATGGCTAGAAATACTGTAAAGTCACCCTCACCTTTGCATAAACAGGCTGCAAGAAACCACAAACCAGAAGTCTAATCCTCTGGCGTGCACTCTTAGTCTATGCGTCCCACTTGCCCTGTGTTTCACCAATGAGCAGGTGATTAGGGAGCTGATGCCCACTGCTGCTAGCATGTCACTGCATGTGCCTCTGATGCACCTTTCCAGCAAGGTCCTTGTTAGAGTGGCTACAAGGACAAAGGCCTGAGGCTTCATCCTACACCATGCCTGCTAACACATATTTTCATGTATGGCAAACAGGCTTGTTTTCATTTCAAATTACCAACTGCCAGCAAGGTTGTTGGGGAGGAGACCCCCAGGATTCACCTACCTCTAATTATCAGACGACTATTAATATTATCCACCAAGAAGAATTTAGTAACTGTGAATGTCTAAATTGGCCTAGGCTATTGTTCTAGTTTGCTAATGCTGCTGGAATGCAAAACGCCAGAGACGGATTGGCTTTTATAAAAGGGGTTTATTTGGTTACACAGTTACAGTCTTAAGGCCATAAAGTGTCCAAGGTAACATATCAGCAATTGGGTACCTTCACTGGAGGATGGCCAATGGTGTCCGGAAAACCTCTGTTCGCTGGGAAGGCACGTGGCTGGCATCTGCTCCAAAGTTCTGGTCTCAAAATGGCTTTCTCCCAGGACGTTCTTCTCTAGGCTGCAGTTCCTCAAAAATATCACTCTTAGTTGCACTTGGGATATTTGTCCTCTCTCAGCTTCTCTGGAGCAAGTGTCTGCTTTCAATGGCTGTTTTCAAACTGTCTCTCATCTGCAGCTACTGTGCTTTCTTCAAAGTGTCCCCCTTGGCTGTAGCTCCTCTTCAAAATGTCACTCTCAGCCACACTGAGTTCCTTCTGTTTGTCAGCTCATTTATATGGCTCCAGTAATTTAATTCAGACCCACCCTGAATGGGTGGGCCAACACCTCCATGTAAATTATCCAATCAGAGTCATCACCCAGAGTTGGGTGGGGCACATCTCCATGGAAACACTCAAAGAATTACAATCTAATTAACACTGATAGGTCTGCCCACACAAGATTACATCAAAGATAATGGCGTTTGGGGGGACAGAACACATTCAAACTGGCACAGCTTTTCTTAACAGTTTGGAAAGCACTGAGTGTTAAAAATTTATTCAAATGCTTTACTGCAAATAGAGTCTTAGTTTCCAAGTTTTTTGGAAAGCAGTTCACAAATTTTTTTCTATATGCTCACCATTGGCCTGTGTAGCAAGAATGGATACAAAAAAGAAAATTCTTACCTCAAATGGGCATACAAGCTCCGTTTGTGTGTGTGTGTAGTGTGTGTGTGTGTGTGTGTGTGTGTGTGTGTGTGCAGTGTGTGTAGGCATTCAGGGAGATATAAGGAAAGAGAAAAGCATGAAACTGAACAATTACAATTAGTATGATGCTTGCTATGAAGATAGGGTCATGCACTGGATGTGCTATTAAAGTTTGAGATTCCAGCTCCTATTACAATTTGGTGGCAGGAGGTGGAGTAGGGAAGTGCAGAGAAATTATAGAAAGTGGTTCCTGGTGTGAAGTTTTGAAGAACAAGTTGGAACTGGCTGAGAGAATGACAGGGAGGGGAGAGAATAATATAAGCACAGACATAAATACAAGAAAGCCCTTGAGCCTGAAGTACAATAAAATCACATGACAAGCTAGGGGCAAGATGGCAGCATAGAGAGGAGTGGAAGCTAAGTAGTCCCCCTGGAACAACTACAAAAAACCAGAAACAACTAGTAAATAATCCAGAATAACTGCGGGGGGACAAACGAGACCATCCATTCATCATACACCAACCTGAATTGGGATGAATGCCCGAGAACACAGCATAAAATCTGTAAGTAAAACCTGCGGAACCAGGTCGGGAGACCCCCTCCCCCATAGCCCGAGCTGCGGAGCCGCGTGGTGCCACAGAGAAGCTCTCTCCCAGCAAGCGAATACAGCTCAGCTGAGCTCCAACTGGGGTTTTAAGTAGCGAGTGTGAACTGCTCACTACAGGTACGCAGCCCCAAAAAACAGACAGAGGCTTTGGGTGACAACTGACCTGGGAGAGCCGGAGGGTTGCCTTGGACTGGGTCTGAAGGGGACTATCTGTTTCTTTTTTGGCTCAGTGGAGAAAGCCCCAGTCATTTTCAGTTTCCAGGGCTGTGACTCTGGGAAGGGTGGAGACACCACAAGCAGAGAGCGAGACCATTGAAATGCTAATGACCTCCACCTGAGGGGTCTGTCTTCTCTAGGAGGAAAGGGGTGGGGCCCTTTCCATTCAGAACCAGACCCCAGAGCCTGGGGGAACACGGCCACACCTCCTCACACCAGTCAAGAATTATAGGCTAACAGGCGTCACCTGCTGGGCAGAAAAGCACAGTGACCCGAGGCATCAAAGGGTGGAGCAATTTTCTAAGACACACCCACAGGGAAACCAGATACTGAATATTTCTTCCCTCTGGGACCTGAGCCTGTTCTGGTCTGGGAAAACCTGATTTGGATAACCAAGGAAACCACGCCTAGACAACAGAAAATTACAACCTACACTAAGAAAAACAAAGTTACGGCCCAGTCAAAGGAACAAATGTACACTTCAACTGAGATACAGGAATTTAAACAACTAATGCTAAATCAATTCAAAAAGTTTAGAGAAGATATTGCAAAAGAGATAGAGGCTGTAAAGGAAGCACTGGGCATGTATACGGCAGAAATCAAAAGTTCAAAAAAACAACTAGTAGAATCTATGGAAATGAAAGGCACAACACAAGAGATGAAAGACACAATGGAAACATACAACAGCAGATCTCAAGAGGCAGAAGAAAACACTCAGGAACTGGAGAACAAAACACCTGAAAGCCTACACGCAAAGGAGCAGATGGAGAAAAGAATGAAAAACTATGAGCAACATCTCCGGGAACTCAAGGATGAAACAAAGTACAATAATGTACGTATCATTGGTGTCCCAGAAGAAGAAGAGAAGTGAAAGGGGGCAGAATCAATAATAGAGGAAATAATTAATGAAAATTTCCCATCTCTTATGAAAGACATAAAATTACAGATCCAAGAAGCGCAGCGTACTCCAAACAGAAGAGATATGAATAGGCCTACGCCAAGACACTTAATAATCAGATTATCAAATGTCAAAGACAAAGAGAGAATCCTGAAAGCAGCAAGAGAAAAGCAATTCATTACATACAAAGGAAGCTTCATAAGACTATGTGCGGATTTCTCAGCAGAAACCATGGAGGCAACAAGGAAGTGGTGTGATATATTTAAGATACTGAAACAGAAAAACCACCAAACAAGAATCCTGTATCCAGCAAAGCTGTCCTTCAAATATGAGGGAGAGCTCAAAATATTTTCTGACAAACAGACAATGAGAGACTTTGTGAACAAGACACCTGCCCTACAGGAAATACTAAAGGGAGCACTCACTACAGGGTGATAGAAGACAGGAGTGCGTGGTTTGGAACACAATTTGGGGAGATGGTAGCACAACAATGTAAGTACACTGAACAAAGGTAACTATGAATACGGTTGAGAGAGGAAGGTGGGGAGCATGTGAGACACCACAAGAAAGGAGGAAAGATAATGACTGGGACTGTGTAACTTGGTGAACTATAGAGTATTCAACAATTGTGATAAAATGTACAAATATGTTCTTTTATGAGGGAGAACAAGCAAATGTCAACCTTGCAAGGTGTTAAAAATGGGGAGGCATTGGGGGAGGGATGCAATCAGCATAAACTAGAGACTGTAACTAATAGAATCATTGTATTATGCTTCCTTTAATGTAACAAAGGTGATATACCAAGGTGAATGCAGATAAGAGGGGGGATAGGGGAGGCATGTTAGACACTTGACATTGGTGGTATTGGCTGATTCTTTATTCTACTTTGATTTAAGGTTATTTTTCCTTTTGCTGCTTCCTAGCTGTCATTTTTTTCTCCTCTTTCTTTTTCCTCTCTACCTTCTTTGACTCTCCCTCCTGCCTTGTGGAAGAAATGTAGATGCTCTTGCTTAGTATGAGCAGAATGTTCAATTAGGATGAACTTAAATGTTTGGAAATGAACAGGGGTGTTGGTAGCAAGATGTGAGAATAACTAACAGCACCGAATGGTGTGTGAATGAGGTGGAAAGGGGAAGCTCAGAGTCATATATGTCACCAGAAGGAAAGTTGGAGGTCAAAAGATGGAAATGTATAAAACTGAATCCTATGGTGGGCAATGTCCATGATCAACTGTACAAATACTAGAAATCACTTCCATGAACCAGAACAAATGTATGACAATACAATTAGAAGTTAATAATAGAGGGGCATATAGGGAAGAACTATATACCTATTACAAACTATATACTACAGTTAGTAGTATTTCAACATTTTTTTCATAAACAGTAACAAATGTACTATATCAATACTAGGAGTCAACAACTGAGGGGGGTTGGTTAGTTGGTTAGGGATAGGGGAGGTTTAGAGTTTCCTTTTCTTTTTTTCTTTTTTCATCTTTCACTTTATTTCTTGTCTGGAGTAATGCAAAGTTTCTAAAAATTGAACAAAAATTAAGTGTGATGGATGCACAGCTGTATGAGGGTACCCAGGGGCAAGTGATTGTACACTTTGGATCTTTGGATAATTGTATGGTATCTGAACAATCTCAATAAAAATGAAAAAACAAACAAACAAACAAAAAAAATCACATGATAACACACTAACTTGAATTCAGGTATAAAGCAATTGGCTTGCCCAGTCATTTTATTATCCTTGCAAAACAGGCTCCTGTATTGCACATGATTGAACATTCTAGATCCCACTTACAGTGCTATGACAGCATTTCCTTTCATTCACTGAACGCAGTTGGAGTTAGAGTGTGTGAAGTATGTGGCTGGAATAGAGTGTATGGATGATCGTCGGGAGGAGAGATGGCACTGAGGAAAGTTAGTTAGATCAGGACACGATTGTGAAAGGTTAAGGTGATAGAGCCTGAATTTTATCCCCAAAGTCATGTTGAGCTAGAAGAATATTAAGCACGGAGATGACATGCACAGGTTTGAGTTCAGGAAAATAACTCTGGCAACAGTGCAGAGGACAAACTAAGGGGGCTTGACCAGTGGCATGGAAACCAGATGAAAAGCTACTGTGGCAAGACAGAGAGATGGGATGAAGATCTGAAATAAGGCAGGAGATGCAGAGATGGAGAGAGAAGAGAGTTTCAAGAGAAGGAAGAATTGACAGGACTTGGTAACTGAAGGAATAGGAGGTGAAGGAAAAGGATGACTGTCATTTGGATGACTGAGTGGATAGTGGATCCATTCTCTACAATATAAATAGCCTAGTGTGGGGGAAAGAGAAGATAAGAAGTTTTGTTAGATGTTTTGAAAACTAGTAACACACCTATATTCCTTAATACATTTTCTTTATGCATTTGATTGTGCTCGGCTAACATGGTGGAAAACTTTCTGATTTTAATAGCTGGAACTGAGCTGGATTAGATTCATTTTTCATGACATGACTGGGAGATTTGGAAGTGAAGCTGTCAGAGGCTTGGTTTGGAGTTATTTATCATCAGCCCAAACTAGGATTTTAATAAATGAGAGGAAGCAGAATTGATTTCGTTTAGAAAAAGGAAATGAGAACAGAGACATCTATTCTTGGAAAAGACTGTTAGTCCCTAGTTACGATTCTGCGCTTGTCATTGGTGATCCTGAGTGGGGCGGTGATGTGACCCAATAGCTCTCTGAATGAGTTATAGTAGCAAATAGGGAGTTGGTATTTTTGGAAAACATCAATGATGTATTGATTCATTCTATCAGTCAGTCTCTATCTACCCATCCATCCATCAATCTATTCATTCAATAAATATTTGAGCATCAGAGTGTCATGCACACTGAAAGAGCTGGAAGAGTTTGGACAATTTAAAAAAATATCAAATCTTGGTCAGAACACTCAAAGGAGGTTTTTGTACTTCAGACCTTCACTATATAAATAAGAAATCCAGAGAATATAATAGGAATAGCTAAAACCAATTAAAACTACTCTGGTTTGGATGGATTTGCTCTAGCTATGACTCAAGTTTTTGGTTTTGTTAAGTCTATTTATACCCAAGTAGATTCCTTATAAACCACATAATCTTTTTGTTATTGTTTCATAAGATTCATGTAAGAATGGGAAAAGAATATCTAAAGAGAAAAAGAGTATATGTTACTGCTCTAAAACTACTGAGAAACCAAATATACAAAAAAAAAAAAAAATCAAGACAGGTACTAGCAATGTTATGATAAGAATACAAAGGCTGTGTTTTATTAATTAGTGTGTAGGCCAGAAAACCTCTGAAAACTTCTGCTCTCAGAAAACATTTTCTCAGCAATTTACCTCTCTTGTATGATTGCTACCTGGGGCCTTGTGGAGGGAGCAGAATTCTTTCAAATGTTGATTCTATTAACATGCACTTGGCTTCACAAATATAAATAGTTGATACAGCATCTTTATCACCTTCGGTTTTAAATTCAGAGTCATGAAGAGAGACAAGTTCCTCTAAGACTGGCTGTCACTAAAGATTATAGGTCGAATTTTGCATTCAGAGGCTTTTTATCCTATATCTCTTGGCACACTTTCATATATGTCATCCAGTAGATAAGTGCAGAAACCAAAGAATACTTTGGGATTTTCCCAAATCCTATGATAATTTAGATGGGGAGAACTAAGTTAAGAACCATTAATTTTTTTTTCTCCAAACACCGCATCGGTGATTCTTAAAGCATGGACTACAATAAATAAATGGTTTCCTTTGAGGAGTAAACAATCTGTTCACAGTTCTCTAAGGGCAACCTGATATGAAATAAAGAATATGTCAGAAGACTTGGATTCAAGTCAGAAGTTCTGATAATTCCTAGCTGTTTAATCTTGGACATGTCACCTAAACATAATCTATTATTGGGCACTTACTACATGTCAGGCATCCTTTTCTGTGGTATCACATAAGTTGTTTTGTTACATGCTTTGTTAATAACGTGTTACATCTTATTGGATGTATTATCTTATTTAACTCCCCCTACCTGTGGAGTATTTTGCTTATACCCATTTTACAGATTAGGAAACTGAGGTACGGAGAAGTTAAGTGACTTCTCAAGGTCCCAAAGGTCAAGCCAGGACTTGAACTGAGCATCCTGACCACTGGTCCCACAGGCTCAACCATCATGATGGAAGTCTTGATTTTCTCGTCTGTAAAATGGCAGTCAACTATTGAGTGCCTATTTATATGGTAGGCACTGCTGATATTGTTACAAGAATTGAAAGATAACTTTACACAAAAGGGACCACTGTTGATGTCACGGTTCTTGCTGTTTTGTTCTCTCAGACTCCCAAGTCAAAAGCCAGGAAAGGACCTTTGCTTTTGACCCCAAATCCAACTTCTGCTGTATCATATTGACTCTCTTCCCATTATCTTTAAAATGAATTCCTTCTTCTTCTTGTCTGCTTCTCCAGTTGAGTGCTCACCACTTTTTATAATTTAATAACTCTTCTTCTGGCACCAGCATTTCTTCACTTTGATCTAGCCTCCCCAAAATAATCTGATTAATAGGCATAAAATGCCATTCACCTTACATTCCCACTATCACTCACTTGGTTCATTCTCTTACTTCCCTTGAAAAACTCTCCATTTTTCTCCAGGCAAATCTAGTTACTCTATTAGTCTTCCTCGGGAGGTAGGTTAAGTCCTACCTACAACATTATTCTTTGCCCACCTTCTCTAGCCTCCAAAGATCTTATTTTTTTAAAAAAAATCTTATCTTAGTTAATTAATATTCTTTGTTCCAGGTAGCAAAGTTGATTTTGTAATGGATTCTGGGTTTTAAGGTCAGGTATAGTATGTCTTGCCACTCCAACTTGATTATTGATGTTTTAATCTAAGGACCCTGTATCTCTCTCTTTAGATCATACATGGTGCTATAATAAGTGTCTGATGAATAGCTGAGTGTTCCATGAGTGTGCATGTCTAGAGGTCTAATAATCTTTGTAACAAAAGGAGGAATTGGAATCACCACTCTAATACCTTAAGCAACCTGTCCTAATGCTTGAGATTAACCTAATCCCACTCTTATTCATTTGTTTTAGGTTTTAGTTGAGCTAAAATTTGATACTTTGCATTAACATTCAGATAAAACAATTGCTTATTGTACTGAAGGTTTAGCTACCATTACATAATGGTATCATAGAATTTATAACAACCCAAGAAATGATCCTGCCTATGAAATTCACCAGTCCTTGTCATTTACCTTCTGGATTATGTATTTAACACCAAACCTGAAGCTAAATCAACAAAATAAAGACCTTAAATTTCAGCTTTTGGCATGTTTCTGTAAGGAATGTAACATATGTGACAAAGTTTTATTCCAGATTCAGAGCTCTGCTTAGCATACAGTCTTAAAAACAGCTAATTAAAGCTAACATGATTCCGTGGAGGTGAGTGAAGTGTTCACAGTAGATTAGGTTCTAGCCAGGTACAAAATTTTGCCAGGATAAATAGTGTCAGCATTGTGTAGGAAAGTATATAAGTGCTTGGCTATGGTGTGGGGCACTGTAATTTATTGATTTCCCTTTGTCTGTAGAATGCTACCCTACAGGAGGAATTCTGGCTGATCCATGCTTAGTCCTGCCCTCGTTCTACCCCCACTCTTGAAAAGACTACATTCAAAACAGTAATTCAAAGATACCAAGTTCATTCCTCGCAGAATCCATGTATGTGGTCAAAAGATCCACAAGCTTCTCAAACTCCAGGAGCTCCAGGTCTTCTATGTTATGAGTATCTAACTCTGTACTTTAATACATGTCATCCTTTTAAAGAACATGATAAAATCATAATCTGCATGAGGTAAGTACTCTGGGCTGAATCCCTTAGTTTCCCATTAAGTTGTGAGTAAATCTGAACATTCTCCACACCTCTGGACTTGATTTATTGTTGCAACAAAGCCATTCATTTGCTCAACATATGTTTCTTGGTTGACTCCTGTGTGCCTCTCCCCAGGGAGAGTGACTGTGTTAGCTATGCCACCACCAAATTGAATGTTTCCAATAGAGATGAGTGGTTCTGTTTAACAGTGTGGTGAGTGGAAAGAGGATTTGGGCAATAAGACCCGAGTTAAATCTTGGCTTCAACACTTACTTAGTGAGATCTCTCACTGAATTTTCTGAAGATAAATTTCTTAATCCATAATTAGAATAACTAGTTCAAAAAATGTTTAATGGGTGCCTCCTTGTGCCGGCACTGTGCTGGGTGCTACCCAGAGAAGATAACGTCTCTCCCATGATGGAGCAGAATATTTCAAGCATGTTTAATATGCACTATTATTGCACCACAGAGTCTTGTTAGTTGTGTGGTGATTCTAAAATGTGTCCACAGATTATTTGTCACTTTTTCCTTCAAGGGTGGAGCCTAATTCCATTGCTGTTGAATGGGCCAGCTTAGTGACTTGTTTCTGATAAACAGAATGTGTAGAAATGATACTGTTGGACTTTTGAGGCTGGGTCATAGAAAAGGTGGCTTCCACCTGACTGTCTCTTGGATCTGGGGGATGCCAGCTGCCACCTTGTAAGGAGACTCAAGCAGCCTTGGAGAGGCTCATGTGGAGAGAAGTGGAGGCCTCCAGTCAATAGCAGCACCGACTTGCCAGTCATGTGCGAGAACCACTTTGGAAACAGATCTTCCCTCCCTGATTGAGCCCTCAGAAGAGTGCAGCTCCAGCCAAAATCCTGACTGAAAACTCTTAAGAGACTTGGGCAAAACCTCACAGTTAAGCCACTCCCACAAGAACTGTGAGGGTATTACATGTTTACCGTGTTTTTAAGCCACTAAATTTAGGGGGTGGGGGGTATAATTCTTTTATGCAACAATAGAAAACTAATTAATACAGTCTGTGATAGAAACATCTGAATGAATGTAAACAATTGTGGTACGAAACCTTCTCACTTCCTTTAGCTTACCTCTCAGGTTGGAAAAAGCAAAATAAAATAACGTCTCACAGACTTTCAATATTTCTATTACTACAGAATAAAATCCAAATGCCTAGCCCTAATACTGAAATGCCTACATAATTGGACCCCATCCAACTCAGTACGCCCGTTCTCCAGCACACTGTACTTTAGCCAGACCAGACAATGAATCCTCAACCTGTTATCCCTGAACATTCCTCCCTCCAAAGTTTTGATCATGATCTCTCCCCATCTTGAAGATCACCCTCTTCTTGATGCACAGTCATTTTTTTTTCTTCCAAGCTTAAATTGTGGGGTAATTCTTGATTACCCTAATTCCTAGCAATCTCTCTCTTTTTAAACATCCAAGAGTTTTCATTGCCAATGTTACTTATTTAATACTTATGTTCCTAAGTACTTGAACTGTTTTCACATCACTATTAATTAATCAATAAATTTTTGAGTTCCTTTTATGTGTAAGGCACTATGCCAAGAGATATATTTAACTCTTTTATTTTTGCTTTAGTTATATTTAACTCTTTTTTTAAAAATCAGTTGTGGCATATACCCTTTTCTGGGTGTGTTTTCTCATCCCACAAGTAGATCATGAGCAAGACGAGAACACTAAGCAGTCCTATTCAGGGGCATCTTTTTACTATCTCTATATAAGGCAGAAATTTCAAAGTAATGGAAAAGTTTTTACTTTTTCTCATTCTCCTTATATTTATGAAACTGGAAGTCCAGTGAGACTTGTTTAAGTGGAACTGGGTTCCCCTGGGCATGTAACTTAACCATGAAATCATCTTGGAGAAACACCTCCACATAAAAGTTCAGAAAACTGTGAACACTTCCTTCTTTAGTCACCAATCTGACAATATTCTCTGAGATGAGGCTTTCTCTTCTCAACCATCCTGAAAATGTTGTCTTCAATATAATCCATGAAAAAATAGTGCAAGATTTCTGATATTCTATGGAATACAGTGAAAAATCCAGTACTATAATGAACACTGGAAATCATGTAAATGCTGAAAGATAACTTAGGTGGAAGCAAATTCTTCCCTGGAATTACTCAAAGAATTAATCCATTCTCTGGTTTCCTTTAACAGTGGTGAGCTAGTGAAAAATATAACTAGCTTAAAATCAGAAGAGATGGTTGAAAAGAAAATAAAAGGTAGCTCTCAAACTGTATAAGAATCATCTGAGGGGTTCTTTAAAACGTAAGCTGCCTGGTCCTCAGCACTGTCCCCCTTATCACTTTTGCCACAGACACTACCACCATCACCGCCATTACCACCATCATCACCGCCATCACCACCATCATCACCGCCATCACCACCATCATCACCACCATCACCACCGTCTCCACCACCATCACTGCCATCACCACCATCACCACCACCATCACCACCATCATCACCACCATCACCACCGTCTCCACCATCATCACCACCATCACCACCGTCTCCACCTTCAACACCACTACCACCACCATCACCAGGTGCCATTCAGACAGCCAAATGCCATTCTGTATTTTTCAAGAGACATAATTAGATGATTCCAAATAGCTGAGTATAACTGTTTGTAAAACATAATGATAAGAGAAAGAACAAAGAGATAAACTACTGGTAACATCATGTGGTTCTTAAAATATTTTTTTCTTCAGTTGGCGGCACTCCTCAAATTTGTGCTAAATTGTGTTAATCTCATTTATACACTATGAAATAAGATGGTTATGGCTAGCGTTGCTTTGAAAACCTCCATATAATAAAAAGCAATTCTCTATTGTTTAAAAGAAATCTGGATAAGAATAGCTAGATTGGATAGGTAAGCTTTACAGAAATTTTAGATCCATAGCATTTCCAGGGTAATCAAGAGAACATAAAAAGGATAACTGAAGTAGGAGTCTTAAAACCAGAACTTCATGCCCAATCCAGCCACTACCTCCCACTTTTCTAAACCATCTCCCACACTGCTATCTTTCAAAAACATCATCTGATTCCAGTGGTTCCATTTTGTTTGTGTGTGTGACAGGCATGCATGTATTGTTGTTTGTGTGTATTTGGCATATGAACAGAAAAGAGTCTGAGATGATGTACACTGAAATCTTAACAATGCTTAGTTTTAGATAAGATTGTGTAGAGCTTCCACTTTTTACAGCATGCACACTTGCATGACATTATTATTTTGTAATGAGCATGTATTTCTGTGGCCAGAAAAATATACTAAACATCTAAACATAAAACTAGTGAAAAATTTTAATGGCTTCTCATCATCACCTTCAAAATGAAGTCTAACACTTCTAGTTTTGACCAAATAGGCTCATCTCCTACCATTGTCAACAAGAACCTTCCTGTTTCAGGCAAAATAAACTAAATTCCTCATGTCTAACTCTTTCATGCTTTGTGTTCTCATTCATGTTGATCACTTTCTATAAGGAATACAAAGACACTAGTTGCCTGGCTGGAAGACTCCTCCTCATCCCTAGAGGGTCCTGCTAAGACATAGGACTCCCATACCAAGCCTCTCCTGATATCCCAGGCAGTGCTATGCGAGCCATGTTGGAATCTGATGCAAAAGAAAAATCAGTAATACTGATCCTGCTTTTATTTAAAATTTTGATATTTTGTTCATTGTGGATTTTAAAATTAATTTTGTTTTTTTATAAATAGTGCATAGAAATATGATTGATCTTGATTACTGAGATTTTTGGCAACCCCTCAAATTTTACACTGCACTTGCCTCACCATAGTACCAGCTCAGATCTCAGGCAAAATTGATGGCTGTTGCTTAGAATTTATCACATTGCCTTATAGTTTTTATTATATTTATTTTTCTCCTATAAACACGATCACTTTGAGAACTCATGACTTTCATGATCAGCACTTAAGACACATAATATATGGCATGAACAAATGTAATGAAATTTTGAGCAAATACAAAATTTCTGAGCCTTGGTTTCCTCATCTATAAAATAGTAATGAGATATTAGGTTATCTCAATTATACCAAATGATTCTCAATGGTTGATAGTATATTCTATACATATATAATATAAATAATGCCTGATAATATATGCTATAAAAATAATATCCAACACTAATACAGCTCTGACTATGTGCCAGCACTTTTATAAGTATTTAACAGGTATTAACACAGCCCTTCGCTTGTGAGCCTGTGTCTGGCCCTTATACTTCCCAGTAGTGAAGGTGAATCTGCTGAAATTACTTAGCTTCAAGGTGATATTGGAATCATCAACTGATATTGGCAACCTCAATAAGTGATGGTATTATACTTGTGAAAATGTTATAATCAATTATTCATCTTGTCATATAGACTTGGATGTGGATGTTGGAAGTCCCTGTCGGAGATAACAGGAGCCAGTCTGCTCTCTACAAAGGGAGGGAAAAAAAAAAAAGAAGCAAAACAGAGAAGACAGATTGCTCCCATAGCCAATTTCAGTGAGGTCAATCGTCACCTCTGGAAAGCTTGTAAGGTAGATCACCTAAAGTGGAGATGATGCCAAAAAGACAGGTGAAAGAAAAAAGGAAAACACTACTGTGCAATCAATAACTATTCTTCACTCTTTATTTTTCCACATGTTAAATTGTTCTATTGTAACTCAAGGTGTTTCCAGTTGTAACTCTGTTTATTGAGCCTAAGAGGGCATTAGTTGAGAAATCTTCTCATCATGCTAAGTGGCATTAGGGTGTGCCCATCTACATTGCAAGAGAGAAGGGCAGAATTTTAAGTCAGCAGTGGGAAAGACAAGTAAATCAACCAGCAGGAGTTGCAGCTGTTCCTATGTAAGTGTATGTCTGGAGCCATACTCGCTTGCCCCTTTCTCCTGCATGTTTCAGACAACTTTCTGCAGAATTCTAGAGTCATTGAAATAATCTAATCCCAATCTCTATGAGTTTCACAAAATTTCATCCCCCAAATCTAATTTAATCTAATTTTAAAAACCTAATTTAATCTAATCTAATCACAAAATCTAATTTAATCACAAAAATCTAATCCCAATCTTCAATGCATTTCATAAAGTTTATCTGCATGTTGCCATATAAAGGGCCAGTAACTTTTCCTATAAAGTTGTTGGCTGCTGATTTGCTGGTGGAATGATGAGGCTTTGGCTGTGAAATTCAAAAGCCATTCCAATGTTTTTCTGGAAACTTCTTTATTAAAAAATGAAAGACTGCAAATTTCACCCCCACAAAAATCTTCCATCTGCATTCAACAAGAACTTTTAGGCATTCGCAGTGGAAAGTCCCAGGTGGATGATGCTGGGGAGGAGGCCTGGGATTTTTTTATTCATTTTCTTTTCCTACTATTATAGGTATTTCTGATAGCACAGTCAGATTTATCTGGATATGAGAATTAAAGTTCAGACTAAAACAAGCTAACCTCTTGCCTTGTGCCCGTCTCACACTGGATATTTTTACTATCTACTTTTGGGTGAATTTTGTAATCTAATCACCCACATCAATCCCCCAAACTGTATCAAATTCTGGCTAATATATTGTGTTCCTAATCAGTCCCTGTGTCATGAAACATGCTGTATCATATGACTATGACATGATGATACGATTTCTGCTGCTAATGCACTACCAGTCCAATGAGTGAGTCAAGACTAAAAACCATAAAGCACTCAAAGACCCCTGTAAGCCAACATATCAACAAGAAAGAAAACAGGGAGAGCTAACTAGAGTTTGATCAGAGAAGACTAAAGGGGAGCCTCAGACGTGGGCTAGTCTTTCAATCGGCCTTTAGGATGAGACACGACCGTGTGCATCAGTGTGGGACTGCGCGTGGGATGTGTGGAGGACAAGGCACAAGCATCACACTGCCGAACAGAAAGAACAGAAAGTTGAAGGAATTCTGACTGTGAAGGCCTTGACAGTCAGGAGAAGAGGATTAGAACAGGACAGGCACAACATGTAATTTAGGGAGATTAATCTGTTGATAAAACATGGGAAGAATTAGAGGTAGACCTTCAGCGGGAGGGGAGCAGCATACACGGCAGCTGCTGAGGAAATCCAGGCATGAGAAAATGGGATCTTGAGCCAGGGGGTGGCAGAAAGGATGGAAAGGAAGGGGTAACTCCAGGACACATTTCATAATACAGATCCTGACTTGGAGGCGAATGGTTATAGGAGGTGAAGGAAAGGGAGGAGTTGAAGATGACTCATGTGCTTAACCTGAGAAACTGACTAGTGTTGCCAGCATTTATGAGAATGGAAAATTTGGATGGGGCAATCCCTGGCCGAAAGATGAGCAATGATGAGTTCTGAGCGTCCCAGTACAAAAACCCACATCGAGATGGAAAAGGAATTTTTTTTTTTACTATGGGTTCCTCAATTACTACTATTAACATACGGGTGAACTGGATTCCTGTACTCATGCACCTGCCTTCACTTCCATGAAAACACACCCCAAGAAAAGTCAGCAGCAAGGGCAGAGCCAGAAAAACACTTGCTTTTCTGGCTGGCACAACTGTCACTACAGTTGTCTCCTGATATATGAGACCACACAATGGTGTTCTCTTAACAATGCAAGTGGCAGCATGCATGGATCCCACTAACCATCAATCAATCAATATTTTCAATATCCCTTTTCACATGTTTTATCTAGAGCCACAGAAAAGTAGGAAAACCCACTGAGTTCACTTTTACAGCCCTGTTCAATCTTTTATGGAGCTAATTGGTAATATGAAAAAGAAAAAGGAGATGCTGATAATTCAAGTGAACCAGATATTAGGTTTACCATTTTTGGCGCTCTCATCCTGGCATGAAGCCACCCTATCTGTAGGTAAAAACTGGTTAAAATCCAGTCTCCAGCACACAGTAGACATGTGAACACTGGTTAATTACTTAACATTTATGTGTCTCAGAATATATTATATACTTCATAGAGATGATGTACTAACTCAAGTAATAAAGGCAAAGTACTTAGCACCATGAATGACACATGGTAAAGTGTTCACTAAATATTCACCCCTGTTATTATTTTTATTGCATCTCTGAAGACAAAAGGTATGCTTTGGAGGTCAAAAAGCATGCCAGGAATGTAGGGTGAGCTTGCATTCACCAAAGCCCTTGAGTTACCTCTGGGTGGGTGGTTTTAGTACAACTCTGTGATAACCTGAATTTGGACATAATTCAATTAGCTGTTGGTTCCTGCCTTCCATCCAGCCACTGTTTCCACATGTGGGATAGGCTGAATTTCTTATTCTCTGAGGGGGCAGTGGTGTTAGAAAGTGTCAGCCTCAAGATATTTGGGGCTTGGTTCAGAGTATGATTGTATTTGTACAGTATAATTTCCATTATCTGTACTGTTGTGCTTTTAGTGATATTGTCAACCACCTGGAAACTATCGTTTCCCATTAACTTCACAAAAATGTGACTCCATGTTTTCCAAGAGTGCATTTTTCAGAGTCTAATCTCATTATGGCAAGGCTTTTACTGTACTTGAAAATGCCAGTTTCATAATGATTAGGAATTCCTTGCCTGCAATTTTCATGGCTATGTATGTGTTAAATGGGAACAAAATAAACTCACTGCACATTATAGCTGGGCTTGGTGTAAATGTGTTTTGGTTTCTTTTTGTCTTTGTTTTGGCTTTAAAGTTTGCCTCTTGACAAGCCACTACCTGTGGAGATTACAAGAACCTGGAACTATTTCAAACTTGGAGCCTCAGCCCATTTCTTCCCTGTGTATGCAGAAGCACCAGGCCCGCCTGCCAGTCTTAGGAGGCTTCCTTTGCTTTACCTTTATTATTTATAATCAGCAGAGTCTGATTACCGAAGCTGTGGCAATTCAGAAGGGTGTGAGTGGAGGCATCTGATACTGAAAATGAGCATTTTGCCCTGAACCGGAGTCCACTGTAACAGAGATGGCAGCAGCCTCGTGGCTCACCAACAGTGCAGACATCTCCAGGTGCCCATCAGTCAAGGCGACTTTAGGTTATTAATTATATCTGTTCTGAAGGATGTATGGAGTCCTACAGACCTGCCTGGCAATTCTGGAGGCAGCATGTGCCCATGGCTCGCCAACTCTGGTTGTCACTGTGAGTTCCAGAGAGGGGTGTAGCCCAGGATTTTATCTTCATTTCTCTATTGCTCAACTAAAACAGAAGAAGTCCCTGTAGCCCAGACAGGATTTTAACTCTCTTATGTGGGACCTGATTTCTCTGACACTGCAACTACAGTGATGAAAAGAATTAGTCAGAAGGAAGTAGTGCTCTACACTGAATGGTAATATTTGGAATAACTCTGATATATACTGCAGAATGCACCTCTTCCCCATATTTCTGGATTTCATAGTAAAAATAGAAGGAGAGGAGGTTATATCCCTAATTTCTAATTTTTAGAAATAATGCAACATGGAAAATTAGTACTGACCACTATAAGAAAGGTGAGCCCATGAGCTTAAAAGCAGTTTCTGGAGCCAGACTTCCTGGGTTCAAATCCCAGCACCACTTATTAACTGTACAGTATTGGTCAAGTTACTTAACTTCTCTATACATTAATTTCCTCAACTGTGAAATAAGTAATATTGCCCCATCTCACTAAGTGTCTGGAACACAGTATGTGATCAAGAAATACTTATTTTTGTTTATATTATTATTAGCCAAATTTATCTTTCAAGAAGACAGATAGATGTGGGGAAAAAAAGAAAAACAAAACAAAAACAGAATAAAAAGTCCTAAATTCAAACTGTCATTTCAAAGTTATTCCCCTTCTACTACAAAAGGGAAAAAGGTTCCTATACTAGTCTTAAGATTGTCCAAACTACTCTACAGAACAGTACCTCCAATTATAAAGTTACATTTTCTACTCTATTGACTATAGGATCAGTTGAAACTCTGGGCATCACTGTATTTGTCTCTAATTTATCCAAATAGGAGTTTCCAGACCTAGAAAGAATTTGTGTGTAAGAGGGAAAGATACAATTCAAAGCTCATTGGACAAAGAATAAGGAAATGCAGGTTCCCATACCTTTTCTCCCACACCCCAGATGACTGACTTTTGGCAAATTATAATTTCCCTGAGTCCCAGTTTCTCTTCCTTAAAGTGAGAGGGTCCCTTCCAGTTCTAATTAAAAAAACCAATAAACTATTCTTTACATTGTGTCATAAAAGTTTAAGAGACTAGCAAATATCATTTGAACTCCCCTATAATTTTGTTTTTTCTTACCCACAAACATAAAGGTAATTGCTTGATAGCTAATTATTATTAGAGTATGATAATAGATCCATGGTAAAAAATAAATAAATAAAAGGTTGTTCTTTGTCTTTTGGAGATTGTGTTTCTGCACAGCCTTTTAGATTAAAGGCTATGAGGCAATTGTCACATTGCTTCCCCAGTTTTTTCTCCCTAATCTAGTAGAATTGCAATAGCTCTTCTTGATTTTGTCCATAAATCTCCAAATGTTATCAGGCAGTACCAATTAATTTAACACAACTCACTCACAGGCTCTTAGAAGTTTTATAAAATGAATTTTGGATAACTGAAAAATCCTTAAAAATAAGAAACTGGTGAAAATAAGTTGTTGAAATGAACCATTAAAGTCCTTTTAGCACTCTCACTAGCAAATTGATTATTAGCATCTTAAACCAGAATATATTGAAGAGTATTTGTCCTACTTATGTGCTGGACGCATTATTTCTGAGTCCGTGCTACTTAAAATATACAAGAATACATCAATTCCATCAGTCCACAAAGAGATTACTATGTTATGAAGACTTTGCTTACAACAATACAAAAAGAACAAAATTATGCAAAATGTAGTCTCATCAACAGCTCTATATCATTATTTGAGCAAAGTCCTTTGGAAATGATAAGGTGCTATTCAAGTGTAAGGAATTATGTATTCTAGCTCCAAGAGATTAAATGCTTTACACTAATTGAATTGATATTTTAGTTTGAATTATCCAATTGCACATGACTCAAGGAGATTCTGCCTTGACTCTCATTATGTTTCTTAGGACTGGGTGATTGAAAAACACTGAGCTATTTTCAGAAAGTCTACTAGCTCATTATCCTCTTTACCAAAAAATAAAATAAAATAAAATAAAATTCAGTATAGTATTCTTTTATATAGCAAACTACTGTAATTTATCTGAAATACAATCTGATTTATGGAAATTTGATTTACAAGAAGCTTTTTAGGAGATAGCTGCTTTATGAAATGTGACTCATCTGACCTGGCTTTTCCTTTTCTAATAAAAAAGCTGGCTCCAAAGGAAAACAACAAAAACAAAAACAGCAATGATCAAATCACTGGGGGTGAAAAGCTCTTTTTTCTCAGTTGTGAGGACTTTTCTGAGTCCTGTCTGCCTTTCCATTCTGGATCAAAAAAAAAAAAAAAATTGAATTTAGTTGGACATTTTGCCTATTTTTTGACTTGGCAGTGATTAAATGTATCTGAAACAGCACTAATTGGAAAACAATCATCTCTTAAACTGAAGTGTTGACACATTTAAGCCATTCAAATATCAGCTGTGAAGAGGGAGAAGAGATTTTTTTATAATACTCTGGATTTCATTTGTTCAGCTGATCAAATGTGAGTCTATGGTTTCTACTACAAAAGTGAAGAACGATCAAGCTTGAGGTTTCTATTGGTTTGTGTTACAATACCACAGTGAGATTTATGATATGAACAAAAAAATGGATCAACATTTTATGGATATAGATTAAAATATATTCTGGCTCCTACATGCTTCATATTTTTCTGGATAAATATTGCTGGCTCAACACTCTAACTAATTTGAAACACTGGAGAAAAAACCCACACAAAGTCTTCATACAAACACTTACAAGTGGAAATATGATTCAAAAAAATAAATTTTAGAACAAAACACTAAAGTTGCACTAAAATAAATTTAACCAGAATGCAGAAGTTAGGAGAACAAATTGATCTCATTTACTTACAAGTTGGTTTTGCTGTTGGAGGGAATTTGGTCCGGGTAATAGCCAAAATTATGAAAATAATAACTGGCCATAAAATCAAGGCAAGTGTCCAAAGCTGTAAAATAAAGATAGAAAAAAATGTTGATTATATTGCTGAATAAAAAAAGCCTAACTATAAGAAGGCACATTATACCATAATATTCCAACACAAGTCAGATATTTCAGGGCCTATAAATATTATTAACAGGAAACAAGCAAGAGATTTTTAAAATGCAAGAGACCTCTAAATAAACACAAGAATGACTTTTCCAGGCTTAAAACCTTGAAATGACCTTCTGAAGACCCTTTTCTAGTCATTTTTTTTGAATGCTCCAAGAGTGTTCATCTCAAAATTCAAATCTGATTGGTCACTTCCTTAATTACAAATCTTTTAGTTTCCCAATTGCCTGCTAGATAAGGCTCAACATTATAACAGGGCACATAAGACCAAACATAATTTCAACATAGGTCTGTCTTAACTACTTCCGATGTCATCATTCTATGTGCTGCCATAAAGATTAGGACCTGACATTGTGGAGTGGATCAATAAACAACATTGAACATAAATGAATGATTGAATAAATGAAGGAATGAAAAAGTTCTATGCAATCCTCCTATACCATTATAACATCCTGTCTACTACTATCATAGAACTTACTATATTGTTATCATTGATGATTTTCTTGCCTGGTTCCAGAATTTAAGGATGAGTTTCTTTAAGATAAGGAAAGTTTTATTTGTCCCTCAATTCCCACTATGTGTTACAAAATAGGCGCCCCAAAAATGTATACTGCTTTGAAATTTCATTTTAAGGCATTTGAGGAGCTGCTTTTCTCCCAATGTAGACATGATTCAGTTATTGAGACACTTAATTGTACAACTTCTAAAATTGTTCCCAGAGCAGTAAAAAATACATATTCACAAGAAGATTAACTATGATATGCAAGCAACTTGAGTGCTTAACCAAAACCATACAGAAAAAACCTTGTCTATAGCTAATAAAGTTACACTTGGCTATGTTTCTGTCTGGTTATATAGTCAGACCTGTTATCTTTCCTCCCCACTTATCTAGAGCAATTTTCTTCTGCCAAATTGCCAAACATTTCTCCAAAACAACTTAAACCTATTCAACTATTGATCCTTAACTAACTCCTACCTAAATTTTCTTACCTACTATGTGCATCTAACAGCACTGCTCTTATTGTCGGCAGTCTTGTCACCACCTTCTTAGCCATCGGGGATAAGGGCAGTTTTTAAAAAATGGAAGAAAATGACCATCACTCTAAGGACTCCTAGGGTTCTCAGTTTAGTCATGACCAAAGCAGGCAGACGGGCTGAGCAGCCAAATCAAATCTAAAGCAGTGCTTCTCAAACGTTAACGTACACACCAAATCACCTGGGGCTCTTGTAAAAATGCAGAGTCAGCTTCAGCAAACAAGAGGTGGGGCCTGAGATTCTGCATTTCTAACAGGCTTGCAGGGGGGTGATGCTGATGGTCCAGGGATCAAACTGAGTAGAGCAAGTCTACATGCACGCTGCCCTACCTCAGGAGCAGGATGGTTTACAGAGTCGGGAATATTTTTTGTTGGACATTTCCTTTGAGATCATCTAATGTAGAGTTTCTTTACCGGGATAGAATTCAGAGCATGCATAAACTTGGATAAGAAAAAAAAAACTTTGAATTTTATTTAGTTTGCAATAGAAATTACGCTTTTCCAGTCTGATGAACTTAGTAGTCAACACGTTATTGGGAGTACCTGTGACTTTGTCACTAACAGAAAGCCAGGTTTTTTCAAATCACGTTGAAATTGTTGTACATGCCTCAAAGTGCTGCTTACACTCCTCATTACCTTAAAATTATGGTAATTATTGGTTCTCCCACTGAACCTTTTATTTAATACTATAGTAAAAAAAAACACACTTATCACCATATCACAGGCTTGTTTTTTAATGTTTTGATAACTGAATGTCAATATAACTGGGTTCATTTATAATCCTGCTTATTTTATTAATTTTAAAACATTATTCTTAGAAGGGTTATAGGCTTCAGCAGAATACCAAAAAAGACCATGGCAAAGAAGAGGCTAGGAGCCCTTGATCTAATCCAACCCCATTTTTTATTCTCTGTGGTGCAGAAGGATGGCATAACTGCTCCAAGTCACATCTCCACTTGGGAGGAGCAGGTGCAAGGATCTGAATCCCAAGCTGGATAGGCCAGGATTTTTATATGTTATCATGCTGCTCTGAGGAGTAAATAAGAAGGCATTATGTTGAAAAGTATGAGTGTTACAGAAATATTAGGTGTGTTATTATTCTAGCTTAATCTCCAATATCTTTGAAAATTAGGGTCTGTTCTTCAAAGATCCTGGATAAAGGATACCATTTTTATTTTATATGACTCATTAGAAATGTAAAATGTAAAGAATTAAGGCATAAAAAATGTTTAAACAGTTATGGATTACTGGATTATGGATTATTGATTTTGTATTTGAGGTCATAGTTATTCTTTACAAAAAATATTTTGAAAGTATCTGCTTAGCATCCCATGACTACTTTGGGGAGCATCTACTCATTTTCTACGGCATCATCACGAGAACTGAGTAACTGAGATCAGCTGTGGCAGCAAAAATATATACCATATTCAAATAAGGTATGCATATTGTGGGATATCCTTAAGTTGTCTTTTTGGTTCATCTAAGTTGATAATTTCATGATGTTTCAGTAAATTTTGAAATTACTTTTAGACATGATTTAAATCCAGACAAAACATAATCTATATCAGAGTAGTATAAGCCAATTTAGATTCTGTTAAAGGCAAAAACCACAGCAAGCCCATAAGCAAATCTATTATCACAAGATTTCCCCCAGGATTTCAAGTCACAGAGGTTTGGAGAACATTTCTCTGTTCTGCATTTTGAAGGGATAATAAATACAAAGTCCTCCACACTGTGATCTTGCGAATGTTAAGGCTGACAAATTAATCACAAAAAAAAAAAAACAAGAAATAAAATTTAAATTTTCACAGCAGCAGGATTGCTCTCAACACATTCTAAATATTATCATAAACAACCTAGAAGCAAATGTAGTGTCAAGGATCCACTACTAAACTGATGAGCCACAACTTTTTTGTTTGTTTGGGGCAGGGCTTATACATTGATTTTGCACATATAAACATAGTGGATCCTTGCAAATTTCGAGGAAAGCAGTTTCTTAAAGTTCTGTGTTCTTTGGCAGGTGAACTCACTCCCCTCACCCCCAACATGGGACATGACTCCCAGGGTGTAAAGCTCCCTGGCGACATGGGACATGGCTCCCAGGGATGAGCCTAGACCCAGCATCATGGGATTGAGAAAATCTTCTTGACCAAATGGGAGAAGAGAAATGAAACAAAGTTTCAGTGACTGAGAGATTTCAAGTGGAGGTGAGAGGTCATGCTGGAGGGCATTCTTATGTGCTATATAGATATCCTTTTTTAGTTTTTAGCATATTGGAAAAGCTAGAAGGAAACTGAAACTGTCAAACAGCAACCCAGTAGCCTTGATTCTTGAAGATGATTGCATAACTATGTAGCTTACAGGGCGTTACTGTATGATTGTGAAAACTTTGTGGCTCACACTCCTTTTGTTCAGTATATGGACGGAGAGTAGAAAAATCGGGACAGAAACTAAATGAAAAATAGGGTGGGATGGGGCGGATGGAATGTTTTGGGTGTTCTTTTTTACCTTTGTTTTTATTTTTATTTTATTTTATTTTATTTTAATTTATTTTTTGGAGTAAGAAAAATGTTCATAAGTTGATTCTGGTGATGAATGCACAACTATATGATGGTATTGTGAATAGTTGATTGTACATTGTAGATGATTGTAGGGTATGTGAATATGGCTCAATAAAACTGTATAAAAAAAAAACTTCTGTGTTCAACATCTAAGGGCATATACACACTGAATAGCTTGTAATTGCTCAGAGGGCCATGGCATTTGTCTCATTTTATTTTGCCAGGGTTTATTTTCTACCCAGAGGTCCCATTCTTTTCCCTTTCTCTTCCTGAAAACTTCAGTCCAGAAGTCTTTAGGTAAGTCCAGCAAGATAAGCATTTTGAACAAGCAGAGTGACCCTTAGCTGCATGAAGAGGTCATCTGCTGTGTGGCTGCCAGGCGCCAGGTAGCAGAGCACAAGTGGGGTGAAGTGTGTCTGTGTAGGGCAAGGGGGCAGAGATGGGGCAGGTGATTGAGTTCATATGGAGAGTTGATCATGAAAATAAATACGTTGAGAGTAATAGGAGCCAGATTTCTCACTACCCATCAAGGAAATTATGAATATGGAAAAGGAGGAAACTAGAATTAATTCTGTAGTGTTGGGTTTGAATTAAACATACGGGCATTAAAAGAAATATAGATAAACATTGGTGTGAATGTGTGTGTGTATAATTAACATATTATTTTTGTATGTATTACTTTTAAGTTGTTTCAGCCTCCCTGTGTGCTTTCCCTTCTCCCAGCCCTAAATCAACCTTTTGTCCAAGAAACACTGGTTTCTTTTAGTGGACATCTGAATCTAATTAAGAGGAAACAATAGGTACTTTGCAAAATAACTGGTCTTGAATCTTCAGAAGGGTCAAGGTCATGAAAGTCAATGAAAGACCGAGAAATTGCAGCATGCGACTCTGAAATGCCTTCTTTTGCTATAAGGGCATTATTGGTCCAACTGGTGAAACTAGAATGGGTCTGAAGATTTGATGGTGGTATTCGGTTATGTAGGAGAATATCTTTATTTGTAGAAAATGTGTATTAGGGATTCGGGATGATCAGGTATCACTCTCAAATGGCTCAAGGAAAAAGTTTTCTGTACTGCTCTTACAACCTATTTTTAAATTTGAAATTGCTTCAAATTAAAAGTTTAGAAATTAATTTAAAAGATCTCTGCATTCTTTCCTTCTTTCTTTTTTTTGGGTTGGAAAATCCAGGACCAATTTAAAAAAGAAAAGAAAAGATGAAGGACCGGGAAAAGAGATAAAAATGCAAACAAACAAACATGCTTCAGGTCCAGGAACACTATCCTGTTCTGTGCAGGTCATTGTTTGGGGAATTAATGATGACGGGGCACATTTCAATGACCTTGCAGTCAGTGACATCCTAAACAATTCATTGAATGAATCAAATGTAGATTTATTCCAAGTTTTGGTAATGGATGATGGTGATGGTAACACAAAATAAAACAGATAAATTTTATAGATAATTATTTAATAAACAGATAAATTTTAAATTAATATTATACTACATGTTTATATAATGTAGGAAACCACTGTAAAAAATGCTTTGGGAATTCTGCAAATTTAATTACTGCTGTTATCTTTATGATCCTAAAGCAGAGGTCACAGACTGGTGTGGACAAGCCAAATTAAATTCACACAGGTAGGTGGGTAGGTGTTTGGTTTATGGGATAGAGGTTTTGTTGTTGGTGATTTTTTTTTTTTTTTTTTTTTTTTTTTTTTTTTGTAGTGGCATTTGAATGCTTTTAAATAGGGCATGGGATCTCCAGTTAATCATAAACACCAGCATTTCACCATACATTTCACGTTTATGTATGTATTACTATTGCCTTATGCCTGGCCCACTTCACCCAGTTACCTCATTCCTGTAAGAGTCATTCATTCATTAATAACAACAAAAATTTACTGAGCACCTACTCTGTACCAGGCACTGTAGATTGAACAATTAAATTTTTCAGTCTTTTGAGGAGGGGAAACATTAAAAAATAATTACAACAGTAGGTAATGGATAATGTTATGATAGAGGAAGGAAAGGGTAGCTGAAACTAAGACCTGAAAAGATGAAAGGGAGTCAGGCCGAAGAAAGGGTTTGTAGGTTGGATGGGATTTGGAAAAGAAGCAGGAGACTTTCAAGCAGAGAAACATATGAGTGAAGAACCACAATGGGGAAGATTTCGAAATATCTTCCCCAGGATGAATTCTACTTGTCAAATGGCCTTATAATTAGTGTCAGAGTTCAAAATTCTACTCCAAATTATAGCACTAACATTTACTGCCTGCTTCAAATATGCAAGATCCAATAAACACTAAACATGTACTATCCCATTTAATATAATAACCTCATTTCCTCTTACTGACAGGAAAACAGAATCTTAGGGAGACTAAATAACTATTTCCCATCAGTCACTCAATGGTGGAGACGGTGTTTGAACCCAGGGATTCCGGCTTCAGCACCTGCACAGTTAACCATTAAACGATATATAGCCCAACCAGTACACAATAGATTACTAGCTCTCTTTGATCTGAATACTAACTACATCTGCAATAGTTCAGATTATCAGAGGACTGACGGTCATTTAAAGGTCTTCCTATAACCTAAGATCATAATGTTTTATCACAAATTTGAAAATAAAAAATTGCTAAACTTTCCATAAAGTACACAGACTGTTCCTCTTCTATTCCTTCCTTTTTTGCATTGTCACTGCCACCCATATAAATCACCCACCTAAAACCTCAGATCAAGAAAGTTTTCTGAAATCCATACTTACAGGTTATAATAAAATTTGAAGATTGGTGAATTTTATATGATGTATATGGAAACAACACATTTTTCTTGGACTTAAAGCCCATTTATTGCTAACATTCCTCAAACATCTTCATTCCATTTAGTTTTTATTGATTGATTAAATTAATATAATTTGTGCATCTATTATGTACCAGGTACCATTATCAACATGCAGGTCTAAATTTTATGAGCAATTAAAGGAGATTAAGGGAGTAAATGGTACAGATCCAGAAGAAATTAAAAAAAAAAAAAAAAACTGGAACATTTGAGCACATAATAGAGTGAATTGGGCAAGACCAAGTTCATTTTAAAGTGACTTACAATTAAATTTGGAATTAAGGCTTAATCTTAAATTGTTTTAATCTAAAAATTATTTGAATGGATAGACTAACCTCCAAATTTTTAAGACTAAGACTTTCTCTAGCCATTGCAGGAGGAAGTTATATGAGTAAGGCTGGGATGGGGGAGAAAGTGTCAGGCTTGATCCAAAGTGTCAGAAGTTTAACAAGTTGTGGGAATGTCTGCGATAGAAAAGCTAGTTCTATCATCAACTGAGCTAAAGCATGATCCATCGCTAAACAATTACAATGGAAAATAAACAACCAAAGTTAATTTTCTCTCTTCGGGTCAGGAGTTTGAATTAGATTCCACTTCTGTAGAACTTTGAGGTCACTCTTTGCTATGCCTATTTGGGACCCTCTTCTTAATGGAAGATAAATTTTTATCTTGCTCTATCTAGTCTTTTGGTCTGCAGTCCCTTGGCTGCCCCAGGACTCTGTTTCCTGTCATTAACTAGCATCTCATTAGGTTAGCCTCCCTGCTGCTAACCATCTCCAGGAGAACGCATCCTCATTGTTCCATTATTTTTTGAGTTATATTACAAGCCCAGCAGGGTAGCATCTGCATGTAATTGATTTTCTCTAGTACCTAACATTTTTGTTAGTACTTAATGTATTTTCTTAGCTTTCCTATAGTATTCACTTTTTGCAACATAATTGAGAATTGATTTTACCACTAATATTTTAAAATAGCAATATCTAAGGCTTCCTTAGCAGATAGGGTCTCTTTCTGAGCAGCAGAGAATATTGGGAAGGAAAACCCAACTCAGGGGCTGTAGAGAAGCAGCAGGAGATAATGGAAACAATAGATCCATGGTTGGGAAAATCTGCTTTTGAGTCCTTAAATTTACAGCGTGATGTTGGACAAACTTGAGCTCTCCAGGAACCTGAAAAATTAAGGCAGTTTGATAATCCCAATTTTGATATTTGAATTTACAAAAAAGGAGACATTTACTTTAAGGACAATTTTGAGGGAGGTCCCGGCAAAAGTTAGGGATTGTGCATTCCCTTTCTTACAGCTAAACTCAAAATTTAGTTTATCTAATTATCATTCTATTTGTCAAACTGTATAGCTCTCACTTTCCATCGCCAACTTATACTGTTACAGAAAATATATTTCCTTAGTAATCCTCAATCTGCTTTAATAGTTTTACATATCTATTTGGTTTTTTTCTCCTGTGTGTCATTTACTTCTCCAGTAATCAGTTGCTAACTTCTTGCCTTATAGACTTTTCTTCCCACCATTTTTATGATGCAATCTCTTTAAAATAACGCGATGGAGGACTTGGTGGTGGTGATCCTGGCATATTTCTTTAACATTCAGAAGGATATTTCCAGTATCACATAATTTCTTTTCTTAGTATAAAAGTATATTTTTGAAGTACCATTTTCAGAACAATTATAAATATGTAGGTAAAAATACTTGCATTTTAAATGATTGCCTTGATGGATGACAAAGTCCAATTCCCACACAAATACCATATGGTCTCCTCAAATTTGTATACTCCTTTTCACATTCTCTGGCTTCAAGTTTGTCCAAATTTTTTTTTTTAACACATTTTTTTCACCTCCTTTTAGATCTTTAATTTTAAACTTCCAGCCTTTTGATTTTCTCGTTCTTTCCTCTGAAGTAACATGACCACACAATAGATCCTTTCCACATGTATCCACAACTCATCTTTCCAATGCCAAGAGGTTGGGCTAGTCCTCAGCAAAACTATGGAGAAGGAAATAAATCTTTGCCCTCTCATCCTCCACTGGTTTGTACTTCCTTCTTCTTTTGGCCTACCTTCGAATGGTAAGAACTCTCTCATGTTTTTCTGATTGGTCATAGTAGATTCAGATGGGCCTTCTGCAATTGTCCCAAATTCTGGACTTTTTTTTACTTCATGTTCTGCAACCAACTCTTATCTGTCCTGTGTCTCATTCCCTCAAGCTAATGAACTAATAGCTCATTTATTCTCCTTTCTTAAGCTAAAGTATCATTGACCAGGTGCTTTTAGGGATTGTGGCTAAATATCAGTGAAACAAGGTGTTTTGCTGTAAACAGTTGAGCATGCCTGATTTGTACCTCCTCTAAATATACCACCACATCCAGCAGAAACTAAAATGTAGCAAAACCCTAAAGTAAAAAATTGATTTGCCATCTACTTTATTGATGAGCACTTATTACAATTTCTAAATATAAAACTTCTCAATGAAAAACTGTATCCATCTTGGGGTTTTTTTCTTTCAATTTTTTAGATAAAACAGAGTTGTAAGGGAAATCTACACTCTCGGCATTCAGTTCATCAGTGATAACAGACACAAGTCTTAAGATCATCTATGCTTTTGTTTTTAACTATTGAGATTTCAACACTTAGGAACTTTACTCTGTGTCCATTTCTTCCCCTCTCTCACAGTCACTTCTCCTGGATTTCCTTTCACCATTCATTTGAATGAAATATACCAGACACATTGCCCCAAATCCCTTAGTAATCTATTTGCCAAGGGCTTCATCCTTTATAAAGCACTTTGAAATATGTAAGCGTGTTTGGTTCTCACCATCCTACGAGTTAGATATGGTAGCCTCATGCCCATGTCACAAATGGGAAAACCAGAGCTCGGAAAAACTGTGATATGCTGTTCAAGTCATGTAGCTGGCAAGGAGCAGGGCTAGGAGCCCAAACTTGTCCTCTGACCACTTCCTTCTTCCCAGAACTCTTTCTCTGCTGAATTCCACCCAGAACCTATCACATTATATTTATGGGAAGTTTCCCTTTGTGTTTGTTCCAGTTTATAAACAAAAAAACAAGAGCATTAATGATGTTATCATTTTATATCCAAATCCCACCCCAATGCAATCCCATAATGCCTCATAATTTTTAAACCCTACCCACCAAATTCACAAAAGTAAGGGAACATTTACTTTGCTCTGGATTTACGCATCAGAGCAGTTAAGTAAGGTGCTGGTCACTGCAAGCAAGCCCAGAGTGAGATGAGATGCATAGACAAAATGTTGGTTTCTATGACACATATAATTTGGATAATTTTTATATTATTCATTCCAGGCTGGGAATTACCACTGTAAAATGAAGCATACTGAGTGCTTATTTGGTTGTCTCTGGTTTTCAAACATTCTTCTGAATATGTGACAACTTACAAACAGAAGCCAATTCCTTTCTCATTCCCCCAGGATGGGATCCTATCTGGTGAGAATCTAATAGGCAGCTTTGTAAATTAAAAAGCAAACATCATTGTAAGAACATAAAACAATGTTGCAATGAGCAAAGAGAAAACAGACTGTGCAGTAAAGTTATGTGATTCAATAATATTCTTCAAACATATCACATATTTTGACTCTTGTTTGGCATTTCTGGTAAATAATCTTGGGGTATTAAAAATTCTTAGAAGTTTTTTTTCCTGTGGTAACAGCCTTCAAACCCTTTTTTCCTTCACACTATTTCCCTTCTATATCTGTTCAACCATACTTCCTATCCCTTTTGGTTTTCAAGTACATCTCTCCCAATTCACTTTACTTTTCACCTGATACTTTCCTTTTCTTGCTTTCATGCCATTGTTAACTAGATTCATTCAGAAAAATTCTGAAAGCATTTTGGCCCAAAGAATTCGACTTTGCTTCCAAGTCAAGCAGTAACAAGGCTCACCCTTTTCTTTGCCCAGGGCATGTCCCGGTTTATTCTTTTAATCCAGTGAAATCAAGAGACAGCTTTTTTGGCATGTTTAGGCTTGCCCCATTAGCTATAAGACAAATGCAGGGATGAAATCTAAAAAACTTATTTTCTACTTCAGAAAATGCCCTAAAACTGTTCTCTTCTTACCTCTCATTGACATTACATTGTAGAAGATTTCCTGGGAGTGTTGGCCCCAGCCCCCCCTTTTTTACTCACCGGCTGTCTTTTGACACCCAGCCAGTTCTTCCAGACCAGGATCCGAAGTTGATGAAACTGGGAAGCCATCCTTCAAACACTCCAAACAAAATAATTTCTCTCTTTTCCTCCACTCCACAAAAGCAGAATTGGTGGGCTTTCCAACTTGCTGTGTGTCAGTGGGTCAGGAGCCTTTTCACGGCATAGCTTTTGTGGGAGCTGGGGTAAGAAACCCACAGTTCTTCTTTTCCTGCTGGATTCTTCCCCTGGGTTAATCCTTGGCCAAGAAGGACTTCTCACCCAACTCTCCCTCCAAGACGGGACTCAAATCAGTAAACTTTTGGTGGCTTTTGATTACTTAAAATAACATCCAGTTGCTGCTTGTTGCATGAAGTCCAGACTCCAGAGAGAATGAGTGTCATTCAGATAAAACTCCACTGTAAAAAAAAAAAAAGCTGAACCCACACCTCCTACACTCCACGAAATTAACTACCTACCCACACCTTAGAGAGCGTGTCACCTGCACTGGACACGTCATAAGGAATTAGGTGGGACCCTTGCCAGGCCAGTAGGACTTGTCCTACATACTCTTGTCTCCTTCGCCACACATAGTGCCTACTGTAGAAAAGGCAGGACACAGACAGCATTTTATAAACTTTGGGCACAGACTCTGGGTCCAGTGACTCCCGTAATATCTTAAAGTGTTGTTGAAATGTTTTAAGTCAATAAGCCCAGAGCTCAGCTTGAAAGCTCTGAAACTTACCCCATCATTATTAGATATACCAGGGAAAGTCATAATCTTCAGTCTAAAGTTTATTGCTTTGATTTGGGGAGTGGGAGAGAGTGACTATGTTGGCTGGGTCTCACCTTCTCTCACAATTCATTAGGTTAGGCATAATGCAGAATATAAAAGGCAGGCTGTAGGTGATAAATGGCATATTGGGGATTCTCTCCTTTTGGGGGACAGGGACACATGCCTCTATTATAGGAAAGCCATGTTGTTTCGGGCTTTTATGGTTAGAGGAGTCATATTTAAGAGTTCATGATACAAAAGTTCAACGTGAAAAATTTAAATCAACATAGGAAACCTATTATTAATCGGGGTAAAGGAAAAAAAAGACTCTATGCTTCAAGTATTCAAAGAGCTTTATGATTAAGTACTTTTAATTGTGCTTTAAGGGTATAGATGTTAGCAAAATCTGGTATAAAGACTTCTGAGAGTAACCTTGTTTAAATGACTTTAGTCACAACCCATTGCCTCTGATGTCCAAAGCCTCCACAATCTGGCTCCAGCTAATTGCCAATCTTATCTTCCAATAGTTTATTACAAATGCTTGCCACCTATCAAACTGTTATCTACTACAGTGTCTGAACATAACTTCTCCTTTCTGATCCCTGGCTTTTTTTTTTTTTTAATGTTATCTCCACTATTCCTCCCTCTCTAGACTCCTACCTCTCAAAACTACCCCCAAGTTGACATTTCCATAGTCTTTTCAGATATATCCTGCAGAACATAACTCTCTCTTGCTTTTGAATCCAACATAGTTCTCAGTTTATTTATCTTTCTCAAGGATCTTACGTGTTAGCTTATTGCTGTTTTCGTATGTCTTATTTTTCTTACTAGGTCATAAGGTCTTTGTGGCTATGAACTATTGTATACCACAGTGTTTTACACATGACCCATGCTCAATAATTGCTGCTGAATTTAATTCAATATACTATTTGAGCCAAGGTTGGTTTGGTGAAGCACAATTCGATCCCCACAATTTGGCATGACTGATTCAGACGTTACTTGCAATAATCAGTTAAAGCAGCACTTGAGCTCTCCCTTCAAAACTTGGGGCAAATATGCTTCAGCTTCCTGGTCGCCACGCCAATTGCAATGTTGACGGCAGCCAGCCTGGTGCTGATTAGACCTATGTTGGCACATGCCCATTGCCTCAACCTTGGCTCTGTCCACCTGTGATGTTTTTCCAAGTCCAGTCTCCATGAGACGGTCAGTTCTAAACCTCTAGAATTTAACCCTTTAATTTTGGGGGGTAGCAGCAAGGTATAGAAAGATGTTCTTTGAACAGTGGAGGGCCTCTGAGATAACGTCTTCCTTTAACACCCTGTGATGCAGTATCCGGGATGTGTCCGGCTTTCACAGTCTTGAAGGATGACTTGAACTCCTGCTTCCCTGCCTTCTTTCTCTCCCATCTGTCACAGATCTACAACTCAGTAATGATTTGGTTCACCTGTAACATGACTCAGTTGTGCAGGGGAGAGTGGGATTTGGGGATGTGACTCTACCTGGTGGAGGTATATTACAGCACAGAGTCACTCTACTCCCTCAGGTTATAAAGTCCTGACTCATCATGTGGCCGACGCAGGTGAGAGGTCAGCTTGAAAACTATCAAATGGCTTCTCCCAGTATAATCACGGAGTTTTGTTTTGTTTTGCTTTAACTTTGGTTAAAGGCTCTCCTCTCAGGCTGTCCTCCTGCCTGGAAAGGTTTCCACCGTCTCTAATTTTCTAATGAAGCTAAAATACATTTTTATTATTACAACTTATGACTTCCCAGGATATCTATTTCTTCAAAGCTATATATTAGGTGTTAATCTTCCTTTATATTTGAAGGCACACTCTGTCAACGGCCCACTCCAACCAGCACATGCACTTCCTTGGGGAGCAGGGAAATCTTTCACAAGACGTAATTTGAAGTCATTTAATTTGGGGTATGAAGATAGTTGGACTTTTAAAGTTTGCCCCATTCCAAATATCTCCATCTAGGCATCTATACTCATGTTATCTCTTTCTATCATCTTCTTTAAGGTTTGGAAATTTTTTTAAAAGGGGAATTTTAAAAGCATCTTAAACATTCCACTTTAAAAAAGGAATTTCCTGACATCAACCTTGGAAGCCGTAGCTTATATAAATCAGGAATCATAATCTCAGTTCAGAATAGAACATGAAGTAACTATAAAACTACCCAAAGGAAACAGGAGGAAGAATGTGCAAGGAGATTAAAGATAGTGGATTCTTCTGTTTTTTTTCTGTTTGTTTGTTTGTTTTGTGCAGAGGAAGATAGAGCTTTGTGCCCCACCCCAGAGTGTAGGTTGAGTGATGTTGTCAGGCATCTCAGGATTTTCTCCTTGAGGGACAACTTTGCAACCAGAAATAACCGCACAGAAGACACACAGGTTTTTAAATATTGAAAAGCAGAAGCTAAACTGAGCAACAAATAAACAGAGGCAAAGTTAGAACAATACAATCCGTGAAAGAATAGTAAGCTGTTCACAGGTTTTATTCTTGAAGTTCTCCTAAGAAGTTCCTATCACTCTAGTTGGTGGGATTATGGAAATGTGCCATATGCTCTGATGTTCCAGTGCTTCTTCCAGAGGCCAGCAGATCCAAGTTGACTTTGAGGATGACTTTTGAGTCACAATCCATGGCATCTGCCCCTACTCCCTTTTTTCTGCTGTGAGTGACTCTACTCCTTGGAAATCAACAGGTGCTTCCCTTTATCAAGTGGGGGGTGGGTGGGTAGGGGGCAGAGCATCTGACTGAACTTAGACAGTGTTTGCTTTTGTGCACTCACTTTCCAGTAGCAAAAACAAATATATAGCTATACCATGGAATGGCCTGCACAGAAATTGGTTAATCCCAGACTCCAGATTTCTGCTTTCCTGAGCTCCCGTAATTGCAAATTTTGGAGAACAGTGCAACAGGCACAAATTTGACTAAGCCATGTCCAGAGCTAACTTTGAGTATGTCAGATCGTTATCCTGAGGTCAGTCTTGAGTAGGACATTCAAGGGTCACCTGACCTACTGAATCCACTCCGAACAATGGCTCTGCCAGGGCTTCACAAGTATGTGTAAGTAATGTTCCACAAGCATTGGATATGCAGTTCTTGTCAAGCAGCCTGTCAGGCAGGAAACTCTAGGACCAGGGCAAGATGAAATCTGTCCAAACACAGATAGCTTATTGATGTGGCTGAAACACATTAATTCATTTAATCACATTTATTAAAGATCAGCATTAATAATACTATTAATAATAATTACTAGATTGCAAAGCCCCTGTCTAACTCACCACTGTATAATAGGAACCTAGCCCAGATTCTGCCTCATAGTAGTTGCTCAAATAATACTAAATGAATAACTGAGTAGCGAACATTTGTTAAACAATTATATTGAATCCTTGTAGTAGCCCTATAATATAGAAACTGTCATTCCCCAATTTTCCAAGGAAGACAGTGGCATTCAGAAAGGAGATGTAACTTGCCCAAGTTCACTGGTTAGCAGTGGGGATGATGGGAGCAGCTGAGTAGAAACTCAACCCCATGTCCATACTCGTAATCTCTGTACTACGCTGGCCCCAATCCCATGCACTACACTCCAGGGAAGAACTGAGAAGGAAATAAGAGAAATTTGGGGGTCTTCCTGGTTCTCCAGGCCTATAAACCACTTGTAGAAAAATGTTTAAGAGTATACACATGGTAAAATGAGTGTGCAAGCAATAATTGCTCTAGGAATTCAGGCAAAGAAAGGCTCTTCTTTTAGGCTTCTTGTTAGAAATCAAAACACTTTCCAGCCTAGTCCTTGTTAGCTTCACCAGGTGTGTCTCGCCACTCATACCCGTCACTCCTGCCACCCTGCTGTAATATCTTGGATGAGGACTGTTCACTTTCAGGCTTTTGTCTTGCTATTCCCTCTGCCCCAAATGTGATCACGTTCATTCTTGAAAGACCAATTCAAGTGTTACTTCCTTTCTGAAGACTTCCCAGTCCTTCCACCTACCACGCCTCCACCCTTGGCTGAATTAATCACCTCCTTCATCTGTTTTCCCATAGAACTTTGTTCCTCAAGATAGTTGACTGCTTATTACCCTCCATTATAGTCAGTCTGTGTCCCCATCTACACACTGAGCTCCTTGAAGACAGAGACCATGCTTTATCAACACCAAGAGATGCAGATGAATTCTATCTTTGGAGACTGGTGAAGACCCTGGCTAGACTAGATCTAAGAGCTGGTTTGAAGTACTAGAAGATAAAATTGAAGAGTTAGGGACTGACATTAAACAACAGAGAGTGTCATCTTGCCATGATTCTTTAGCAACTTTTTAAAAGAGATATATCATGATAAAACAGATGCTGTTAGGAAATTAAAATATTAGTGGAATAAGTGACTATTTGAAGTTGAGAACGGAGACCCCAATTCTGAATAGAAAAAAATGTGGAATTGAGTCAATGATCAAGTGAAACAGTTTAAGAATTTTATTTACTCCTTTGCCTTCAAACAGGCTTTGCTCCATAGCATCAGTGACTACTTAATTTTTTTCACCATTAATTGACTTTTATATTAAGGTAGTACGGTATACTCAACACATACAGGATCTAATCTCTATGATAAACCTGTAGGGTCAGTATTATTATTTCCACTCTATATATGAGGTCAAGTAGTTTCTCCTGGGTCATACGGTTATGAGTGTCAGAACAGTGAATGTTCTCCAATAGGCACTCATAAAGCAAGCATGGATAAGAATTATGGCAAGTGTATGCATTTAACCCAGGTGGAAATGTGCAATGAGTTGGGAAATTGATGGTAACTCACAGCAAAAATAACAGCATCCTTTTATGAGATGGGTGGGACTCCACCAGAAGGCTTAGAAGAATGAGGCACCAATTGCTAATACCTCATTACCCAAGATCCACCTGTGATGCAAGGTGGTGAAAATCTATGCTATGAAGCAGGTGGGTGTGAGGAAGGCATCAGATTCAGGATTTTCCGGTGCTTTATCAGCCCTGAGACACACCAGTGATGATGTGGCTAGGAGAATTATGCCAATCACAAGAAGCGATTGGTGAAAATCGAATCCACAGAACCACGAATTAAGACCTATTAAAGGGCCTTAGACAAGACTAGCTCACTATAATTTAAGTCATAAGGCAACTTTTCCTCTCTGAGATGGCATCGTGGTATAGAATTCCCCATCACAAATAACACAGTCCTGTCAGGAGAGTCAGTTTGATAAAATAACTGATTATCTTACTTACCACTGGGCTGTGTGAGTGTGAAAATTTCAGAATGATTTACAACCTGGCAACGGATTACTCACCCACTCACCCAGGATGAATAGTAATTTGTTTGGTTAAACTGGTAAAGTAGGTTGAATTAATTAATTTTACTACATGTGTTGCTGTATTCTTATGGTGATAAGAAATAATGGAAGGCTGTAAAATTTGGCACTTTTTTGACCAAACTTTTAAAACTTAAGGAAATATTTGAAGTAGGCTATTAATAAAGATCTGCCCATTGTTTTTACTGTGGAAGCTCTAATCAAAAATGAAAAGTGAAAATGAAAAATTCTGCCGTTTTCTTCTTCTTAGGTTGTATCTTTTCCCCAACAAAATCTGAAGCAGTATAAAAGACAAATATATGTTCCTATCTAGTGTCACTTCTTTCTTTATGGGGAAAAAAAACAAATAAACCAATTTCTGCATGTGTTTCAGTCTTTGGTTATTATCCTATTCTCCTAGCAATTTTTAAAAAGAATAGCACAAATATTAGAGGTTTCTGTATCTTCATGGCAGCATGAAATTCTCCTGAACATAAAAGAAACTATCTTAGAAAAGTTGGGTTTTCTTAAATAATCTAAAAAAAATCATCTTTCTCAGCTTTTTAAATTTCCAGAAGCTTCAGGATAGAAACATAAGTAACCCAGTTACCTGTCCCTTCAATCTTGAGCAATACCCAATTTTTCTATATATTGTCTATGTACAATTGCTACTGAGTTATTTTGAAAGGATAGGAATAGGACTGGGGGCAAACAACTAGTCAACGATTTCAATTCAAATCAATAATAGTATATTTTAATTGAAGAGTCTGATGATTCAAGCACTATTTGGTTAGTCCGCAAAATATTAAGTTCTTCATTTTTGAGCTCCTTTATCTGGCTTCCTTTTTAATAGAACTTCCCACTCATCAGCTCCCCTCCCTCCCCCCAAGCAACTTTTTGGAAGCAAAAGAGAAAGATATCAGGAAGCAACTGGAAGGGAATAACAAATTATCATGTATCTGGATATCCGATAGTGTGATTTCTGAACCAAAGAATAAAATATATTTTTTAATAGGGTAGAATACATTCCTAAGTTCACACCCTCAAAATATGCATTTTTGTATGCTTATGTAGACATAAATATATACAAATAAATACACATATATGCTTCTTTATAAATATGTAGCTAGAAATACAAACACATATGAATAAGTATCTAAACACATTCACAAATTTTTAACTGTTATATACAAGCATACATGGATTGTAAATGTGGAGAAAATAGTACACAATAAAAACAAAACATCTGGCCCCCCAGATACGCATTTTAATAAGTGCTTTAATGATAGCATGTGACAAATGGAGCATATGGCCATGATATTATTAAAGCATTGCCACAGAGGACTGGACAGATCTTTTGAACCAAATTTTATATAAATTCACACAGTATTTTCCTAACACACAAACTCAAACCATTAAAAATTAAATAGCTGCACATTTGTTAATTTTTTATTATGAGTATGGACATCAAGCTTAAACATTAACCCTCTTCCCTGGAGGAAGTACTCACACCATACAAAATGAGTACATCTCAACAAAAATAATTTGAATGATAGCAATGAAGTTAACATTGCCCATTCTGCCACTAATCATGCTTTCTTTCTGGACCATGGGATTGTTTTGAAATCTGGCTGTGATCTATATACAGGCTATAATAAAGAAGAAGTTTGTCCAAAACTCTCTGAGAGGCTTGGGCAAACTATCCTACCACTAAGGGTCTTATGGGAAACATAAACCTGTTCTCACCTACAGCTCGACCCTCAGATCTTCAGCCTTCCTTCAATAATGAAAGTTCATTGCTTAGAGCAAACAACAAGCACTTTGTGAAGCATGGGGAGCTCATGAAATGGAGTTCTGTTGATGCTGTGGTTCCGTGGCCTCAGGAAGTCATTGGCGAGATGCCATTTTGATATAGCAACTTCATTCCCTAAGCTAAAGGCCATGTAAGAAATGTCAGATCATGTTGAAAAGCAAGGCACTAACTTACAGTACGGGGAGAGAACACCACAAGGGCTTATATAGAGAACTGCTTTGACTAAGAAGGAAGTAGAGCATTTGGGGAATGAGCAGTGGGACTCTAATGAGAAGATGGGTGGGAGGCCACTCTGTCTCTTTCTGGCTAGGTCGATTTGTGAGCCTCCATTGATTTATGTAGAAAGTGGGGGTGACAGTTCTGCTTAGTCTGCAGATTTGCTGGGAAATTAAACTAAAGGATCAAACAAATGGACATAACTGGAAATTGAGCTGAGGCCTCTCTGCCTTCCAGTTCCGGCATCTCTGAAAGCAGCTTCTTTCAACACCTACCCTACTCACATCAGAAACTCAATTCCTTGGGGGTACGTACAGGAAAACACACACGTGAAGAGACACACAAAGTATTTTGTGAATTTGGGACCCTTACTGGAGGTCAGTGGGATCACAAGGTGTAGGAGTGTGTGGCCTCCCACAATCTCGCCAATAACCCCTCTTTTCTCTCCCCCTCCCATTTCCTTCTAGTCTTCCTCCTCCCTTTCTGGAAGAATTAAATTCCTCTCCTCTTCCCCTGCTGAGGAGTTTTGCCTCCTTCTCTGAAGCTTTGGTGTCTCCTGACCTCCAGACCCCAGGATGAACTTACACCCAAGCTTATCAGTCATTCGAATATGAGCCGTTCTCTCCCCAGGAGAAACGCTGGTAGCAATTCCTGAAAGAATACAAATTTCACCAGCTACCTACAGTTAATTACTGTTATTACTGGCTAAAATAATGCTTGATCACTTGGAACCTCCAGGACAATGACAATCAAGGAAGATAATGAGATTAAATTCACAGCAATTATTTCAAACTCAAAGCAATATTCAATTAGATATTAGGACACATGAAATATTGTCACTTTTTATTTTTCCTTACACCCAAAGCAGTTTGCATAGAGTGCCTACCCCTGTGGAACCCCTGACATTCTTGGGGGCCTATAAGTTCTTTTTGAAGATTTAAATTTTTGGTGGTTTCGTGTTTATGATATCCTTTGCAAAATAGAAGTGAGCTTTATCTGCTTCGTCTGCCTGACCTTATGAACAAATAAATTTCAAGTGATCACTACAGTAGAAATGTTTAACTTTTAAGTGAATTGATAAACCTGACTGGCTACACTCAGGTCTTCATGTCCTAATGTGACAATGACGATTGTTATACATCTGCTATTGCAACTCAAACACGAAACAATTGTTAAATTCCTTTACAAGTATAAAGGAAGCACTTCTCTTTCACGATGGTATTTCATAATCAAAATTTTTCCTCTTTTTTATAGATTGAAGCTTTGATTTGACATCATTAACATGATATATGAAGCAAAGCAAATACTCTTTTAGTCACGATGGGTCAGTGAGAAAAGAAGGAGGGAAGGAGGTGGACTTAATACAGAAGTGATACATTCACAGTAGTATTGAACACAAAAATAAACACATTAAAAATGTTATAGTTTCAAACTAAGGTGGCCAGACTATTGAAGAAAATCAGCAAACAACTTGTTCATGAGATTCTGAAAACAATTCAAACACAAATTGAGGTTTCCTCCTTTGGTTCTTTCTGTACTGAATCCATAGAAGATCACTCTCTGGAAGGTTAAATACAAAGTCTCAACTAGCAAATAAAGTCTTAAAGTAATTAAAACCATTATGTATTACTTATATGAGCAGGCAATTCCTTCATTATACTTACTATACTTCTTGCAGGTTGGAATGTATTCATTTAAATATCCAAAAAAATCAGATAAAAATGTACAGCAAACTCCTATAATAAAGAGATGAAGGCCATAAAATTAGGTAACTGATTATGAACAACATTGAGAAACTCTGGGCATAAATCCTCTGAGTCTGGTGATGATCTTTGGATGTGTCAGTCTGGCTAGGATAAGTCCCCTGTTATTCAGTCAAAGGCTAACAATCTAGGTGTTGTAGATGTGATTAAAATCCATAATCGGGTGATTTTAAATAAAGGAGAGTACCCTAGCTAATCGGGGTGGCCCTGACTCAATCAGTTGAAAGCCCTTCAGAGCACAGCTGAGGCTTCCCTGATGAATAAGAGATTCCACTTGTGGATAGCAGGCTCAGCCTGAGAGTTCCAGCCTTCTCTCCTGATGGCCTGCCCCATGGATTTGAGACTTGCTTAGACACACAGTACAATTACATAGGCCAATTCTTTACAACAAGTCTACTTCTATGTATCTCCTGCTAGTTCTACTTCTCTGGTTGAAGACTGACTGATGCAATGCTGTGTTCCAACGACCTGTGGACATGGGGATGTTCAGCAATCTTAAGAAATTAATATCAAAAAAATATTTGACTCCAGTGGAACTTTACAGGTATTTAAAAGTAACCCCCCAAAACGCTTTTTTTTTAAGAAAAAACTATTGATTCTTTTAAAAAGGTTTTTGAAAGATGCCTCTATTCAAATACTTAAAGGGGAAAAAGGCATTTGCTTTCAATAATTTCAAAATTGTATCATGTCTTCTGAAATAACATTGTTGATCATAAAACTGGGAAAATTTCAAACAACTGCAATCAACTCCATTGGATGAACAACAAAGAGGCTAAGAGGGAAACTTAAATTGTAGACAGAATGGTCCCGGTAATGGCCAGTATTGGTGAATACCATCGTGATGTCTCAAAACATCAGAAAGAACTGTCCTAGGAGTTATAAGTCCAGAGAACAGACAAGAACTGTCACTCTAGCAGAAACCAATAAGGATCAAGGGTGACTGTGGGTCTGTGAGCCTCCCATTTCCCAAACCTCACTAGCACCTTGGCCCCTGATACTTCAAGATCATAAAACCAACCCTCAATAACCCCTTTACCAACTTGAAGAGGATCACAGGGAGTGAGAAGAAATATAAAAAGACTGAGTATTTATCTCAAAGACACTGAGACATCATAAAGAGATTATATAAATTAGAAAAGACTACTAAACTGTAAATTAGCAAATTTGTAAAATTGTTCTTTCCTCCATGTCAAAATCTTGAAAGGGAGATTTCATCTGTTATAGGAAATACAGAAGGCACATTTTATTTGCACATTTAATGATAATGTGAGTAATTTCAACCTCACTATATATGTGTTCTGGGTTTTCCCACCAGATGAACTGGGACCAAGGTATCAATGGTATAAAAAAGTTCCCCAAAGTCTGTTCTCCAACTAGTGTTTTTTGTTTTGTAACTGTGGGAGGAGAGAGGAGTTTTGTTTAAGGCTGAGTTGGAATTGAAAGGGAAGGGAAGCAAATGCATGGCATCTGTTCCTTTTCAGACAACCTGGACTTAGTTTGTGTCACTGAAACTCCAAATACAAGCAGAGTGTATTTGATGCCCAGGTGATAAAATGTGGTATCAAACTGAAAGGATGAGATTGGTCTTCCCTCCAGACAATAGCCATTTATTATCAGGAATTAAGGCCCTGAAGCCCTCACACATCAAACTTTCTGACATCAGAAAAGAAGAAAGACAGAAGGGGATTCCAACCAATCTAGAATGATTCCCTTAGACAGTGGTAGTTCCATAGGATTTAGCACTAATCCCCAGTAAGGAGGAAATAGAGCCTCATGTAAGAATTCACCAAAGGCTTTATGTAGTGGAATGGTACTGAAGGTTGGCTTTGGCCACAATCTGCCCTATGGCGTCAGGCTTTGGAAGATGAAGAGTCAAATATCTATGAAATGTCATTTCAGACATCCCTAAATCTGTCTGTGATCAATGGTTGATAGTTGTGTCATCAGGTTGTTACCATTATATCTAACCAGAATTACATTGCCAGTAATATCATCAGTAAGACTTGACATTTGCATTTATTATTCCTACCTAGATTGTTCCTTTCAACTATTGGCAAATTTTCTAGATGTGACATGGAATGAAATCTGTTTATATGTTTGTTGTGTTGAAATTCCATGTCTATTAATTATAGCAAGAGTAAAATGTTAATACAATTGGTATCCTTTGAAAGCTGTTAATTTAATAGACAAAGTAAATTTTAAGAACTTTGAAATAGTTAAGTAAGTAGGAAAATAGATGAATAGTTAATTTGAAGGTTAAGAGGGAATATTCAAGCTTGCTAACTTTGGGAAAACTATTGTGGTAAGTAGCCTCTCAGATGGCTCCCAATTGTCCTCACTTCTTGCTGTTCAAGTCCTTGTAAGTACTCTCCTCTACTGCATAGGGTTGACCTCTGTAAACAATAATCAGATGGTGGGTAATTTCTGGGGGCTGTATTAAAAAAAGATACAGCAACTTTCACCCTGCTTGCTCTCTCTTGTATCGGCTGTTCTGGGGGAAGCCAACCACCGTGTCAGAAGGACATTCAGCCTATGAAGGGATGAAACGAGGTCTCTATCCAACAACCAGCACCAATGTGCCAATCACTTGTGTGAGCCATTTTGAAAGCAAACCCTCCAGTTCCGGTCAAAGCTTCAGATGATTGCAACCCCAAGCAACATCTTGACTGCATTCTCAAAGAGACTCGGGGCCAGAACTATCTAGATAAGACACTGAATTTCTGACCCTCAGAAATATGATGATAAATGTTTATTGTTTTTTAAGCCACTAAATTTTGGTCTAATTTGTTATGCAACAATGGATAACCATTACAAATACAGTATTTATTGACCCAACAAAAGTTTTTAAAAATTAATTAATAATATAAATCAGAATAATATAAATTAGATTATATCATAATTCTAATCTTTGTAGAATTGCTTGATATACTAATATTTATAAAATTAAATAAAATAACCTTTAAGAACAACATGTAACTTTCAGTTATTGATTACATCTATATCAGGAAAAATGCTTCCTACTCTAAGAAGAGGAATTAAAAACAAAATATCAACTTTGCTTCCTCAGAATTTTGACAGAGGAAAAACCTCAAAACTTGTGTATAAAAATATCCATGATAAATTATATTTGATCCAGTCATGACAAAAACTACGAATAAAAGAAAATATTAAAAATGTATACTGTTCTAGTTTGCTAATGCTGCCAGAATGCAAAACACCAGAAATGGACCGGCTTTTATAAAGGGGGTTTATTTGGTTACACAGTTACAGTCTTAAGGCCATAAAGTGTCCAAGGTAACATATCAGCAATTGGGTACCTTCACTGGAGGATGGCCAATGGTGTCCGGAAAACCTCCGTTAGCTGGGATGACACATAGCTGGCATCTGCTCCAAAGTTCTGGTTTCAAAATGGCTTTCTCCCAGGATGTTCCTCTCTAGGCTGCAGTTCCTTAAAAATGTCACTCTTAATTGCTCTTGGGTGTTTGTCCTCTCTTAGCTTCTCCAGAGCAAGAGTCTGCTTTCAACAGCTGTCTTCAAACTGTCTCTCATCTGCAGCTGCTCTCTCAGCTTCTGCGCATTCTTCAAATCAAAGTGTCCCTCTTGGCTGTAGCTCCTCTTCAAAATGTCACTCTCAGCTGCACTGGTTCCTTCTGTTTGTCAGCTCATTTATACGGTTCCAGTGATTTAATTTAGACCTACCCTGAATGGGTGGGGCAACAGCTCCATGGAAATTATCCAATCAGAGTCATCACCTACAGTTGGGTGGGGCACATCTCCATGGAAACACTCAAAGAATTACAATCTAATCAACACTGATACATCTGCCTACACAAGATTACATCAAAGATAATGGCATTTTGGGGGACATAGTACATTCAAACCGGCACATATACTGAAGGACATTTTGTTCTCATTAATAAAACTGCAAAACAACAGTCTTTAAAAGCTTACTTTTAAAAACAATTTCTTATAGTTTGGAGTCTAAGAAGGCTAAAAATATAAATAAAAAGTTGCAGACTGCCAAACATTTTCCAAAGCTGAAGTTAAGGATTTTTGAGATTTGACAACTTATGAATCCTAGGTACAAAGTTCTTTCTAGAAAATGTTTTCCTGAATTATATCATACCATATCCCATCATGTCATATCATATATCATATTATACCAAATCAGTATGTTATGTTAAAGTTTCCCAATATTATATTATATGCATATTACATAGATTAAAATGTCAATGATAGTATTGAATGTGATATCTTATATATTAGACACTTAAATATGTATATCTTGTATAGTTCTCTATCCTGTACATTAGGCATTCAAATATGTATAAACCATTCAAAATCTTTTTTAGGTTTGGTGAACAAATGATGAATTCAATCAAACTTCTGCCTTATTTGTCTGCCAAGAGATCTGTGGGTCTCAAAAAAGATAAAACTATTATGAATTATATGAAGAAATATTTATATGCTGATAATTAATAAAGAAAATGCCACTCAGTTGTCAGGAGAACAGGACAAACCTGATGAAGACTGTACAGTTTAGGAATCACAGGCCTGCGCTATTTTGTTCACACTTTTCACTCATATGGTCATAAAGTGACCCTAGAACAGCATATGCAGCTGCAGAATTACTGGCCATAAAGAAAAACCATAGTGGCCGCTCTCCTCATTCCCTTTCCGCTACAAACAAGATGTGCAAGAGATTTAAGAGCTGCCTTTTTGTTCTTGTATAAGACGTTCAGGCAAAAGAAATAGCTGAAATTGGGTGTTACATATTACATAAGACTGCTTGAAAAACAGCCACAACAAAAAACCTTAATAATTTACTTTCTGGATAACAATAACCACAAAACAAGATTTATAAACAACCAAAGGCTGCTTGCAAAGGAAGAAGCTCTGTGTGGGCTGGAACTTGCTGAAGAAGTAAGCGTACTGAAGGTTCTTGAGACTGAAATATTACCTACGTGATTCCTTCTCTAAAGAAACTTGCATCACTCTGCTCTGGAGAAAATGCTAAAATAGGTTTGTACACCATGAAAGCTGAGACGTAGAAGGGAATTAGGAGAATATTCTGTTGTCTTTAAAGGCAGTTACCTTATGCCCCCACCACCTTTCCGAAATAGAATACATGTGGAACAAACATATTTCAAGTGGTAGAGATGGAGGAGAAAACAGAGGGGAACGTTTCAGAGAATCTAGTACTCCCCATTTATAATATCATATAACAGTGAATATAGTCACTCGTTTCATAATGTCAGCTTCCATTTTTATTGTTTTTTAAAATTTTTCAGTTTGAAATAATTATAGGCTTACAGAAGAGTTGCAAAAATAGTACAGTGTCCCTGTATACTTGTCACTCAACTTCCCCCAAAGGTACATAACCATAATACAATTATCAAAACCCAGTATTGTACATTGGTACAATACTGTTAACAAAACTACAGACTTTATTCAGGTCTCTGCCATTTTTTTACTGAAGTCTTTTTTTCTGTTCTAGGATCTGATCCAGGATCCCACACTGCATTTTGTTGTCTTGCCCCCAAGTCTCCTCCAGTCTGTTACAGTTGCTCAGTTGTTCTGTCTTTCATGACTTTGAGGAATCTGTAGAATACTGGTTAGTTATTTTGTAGAATATACTGTAATTTTAGCATGTCTCATGTTTGTTCATGACTAGAGTGAGGTTTGCTTTATTGGGAAAAAGAGCATAGAGGTGATGTTTCCTTCAAGGGGCATCATAGTAGGGAGAACACAAGCTCAATATATCATATTACTGGTAATGTTACCCTTGAGCCCTGAATTAAGGTGTTTTCTGCCAGGTTTCTCCACTGTAAAGTTACTATTTGGAGAGAGATATTTTGAGACTATGCAAATATCCTGTTCCTCCTTAAACTTCACCACTGATTTTAGCATCCATTAATGGATCTTATCAGCAACAATTATTACTGTGGTATTCTAATGGTGATTTTCTATTTCCTACCTTCCTTCTACAACTATTAATTGGAATTCTCTGTAAGGAAGGTTGTTCCTTGTGTCCCATTTATATTTTTATTCAGTTACTTATTCATATCAATAATAATATTTACTTGGTTATTTGCTTTAATCTTTGGGTTAACATCAATTATGTTTAAATTCACTGATTTCACAAAGTCCATACCTAAAAATACCTGGTTCAGGAAGACTCACTGTGAATGTTTAAGTCAAAATTCTGGTGCTCAGTGTAGGCCCAATCATTTAACAGACTTTTTAACAGAATTCTGTCTTAAATAACATCTGTCTCTTTGGAGGTGTTCTATGCTAGGTTGGCTTGTAGATGCTCAATAAATGCTTGTGAATTGGACTGGGAATTGCTTAGCATTGAATGCTTATTAAGCCCTCAAGGTATAAGAGGTAACTACATTGACTAAAGACTATGCCCCTGCCAATAAACGATGTGGAGTTTACATTTTAGCTGGCTTTAATTCCACCATGAATATATATGGTTAAAGAGCATGCCATTTCTCTCGAGGACATGGTGTTAATGTCATCATCATAGATCATATATGAGGATGTTAATCTTAAGCCCCTGTTTAAGGTGGGGTGTGCCAAGGTTCACCACTGCAAACTTAACTATTTGGGGAGAGAGGGTTTGAGACTCTGCAAACATTCTGTTCCTCCTTAAACTTTCACCTGCTCACTTTACCCACTACGTTCACTCTTCCCAGATTGCTATTTAGTTGATTACAGGATCCAAAGAATTCAGAATACTTTGAAAAATAATGGTAAAATTAGAAATCGTTTCAGGAAAATGTATTAGCCTGACTAGGTATAGAGATTTAGGTTAAAAATATGTATAATTTCAGTAAAGCCCAAGGTTTTTCTCAGAAGCTTGGATGTTTTAGTTAAAAACAAATAGGTGGCTTTTGCCTGAATTATTCAGGTAATTACAGTTCAATGGCCCGAGCATAAAGTCACATGCTTTTCCAGCATTTCAAAGATGAATTTCAGTATCTATTATAATATCTTTTTATGATATGAAATATTTTCTTCTCTGCTATTGCCCTAGTGTTGTGTGTAATCAAACTATTCAAATTCTTTCTCTAATGTAATTTAAAGAGAACTAATTAAACTTCCTGAGGTCAGAGTCTAGACCACAGCTATCCTTATGGAAAGTAGAAATGCAGTCCCACTGACGTTCTCCAGAGATTATTTCAGGACATGATACATATTTAAAGCTTCTTGAAACTCCAGCCAATATTACAAATCCAGGTCAAACAAGAGAAGATAATTTCAATCAATATTTAGGTAAGAATATTGTTGTTACCATTTAATTTAATTTTTCAAACAATTTACAGACTTCATTTGTCTCACCTAATAATAAAAGGAGAAAGTTTCCATTAGAAAGCCAAAATTTATGTATATCATTTTCCACTGGATTAACATATCTGAACTCTTTGAAAGACCCACCATGTACATTACATCTGAGTTCATAAAACTTGTGCATAAATCTGCCTTCAAGGATTAATAAGTAATATAAAGGGATTGGTGAAATTAAATGGAAAGAGTATATAAAATGTGCATAAAGAGTAAAAACAGATCAAGTGTGTAGCATCAGGCTTAGAATAATCTTAGGGAGGAGCCCAAGTTTAAAACATTATGTTTGATTTTTGTCCAACTTTAAGGGCTTTGGGACATTTATGGCAAATGCAACATTATCTGGGCATCTTGGAAAACAGGAAGCTTGAGAAAAAAGTTATCAATTAGCACTGCTACTAAACTTTTTCATGACATAAGACAAGCCAATCTGTCTCTCTAAATTCTTAAACTCCACAACTGTTAAAATTTTTACAGATTTTACAGTAAATGTTGTGCATGAAGAGATTATAATTCTCAGTAATAATGACTCAGCAGTATATAATATTTATATATTCATTATCATGACTCAATTGTTTCAAACAAAAATTGTGATGCAGCACCTAGAGGGGATGTGTGACAGGGAGGAGGTGTATTCGCAGCAGGGATGGGAGTTGCTGTGTGTAGGATAACTAAATCCTCCTCCCTAGTATGAAGTAACACAAAATGCCTAAAACTTGAAAAATCAAGAAATAAACTCCAGAAGCATGCGACTTCAAATGAGGAGGTGAATATCAGAAGAAAGAGCTTTAAAGAATTGAAAGTAGTTGCCCCCAAGTAGCAGAAATTGGGAGTTTTTCATTATAAGCCAAGTACTACTTTCTGTTTTTAAATTATGTCCCATCATTATTTTAATAATGATTGCATTTAAAATTTAATAGGATGGAGAGTCTGAACAAAAGGTTGACCCATTCTGTCCAGAAGGTCTTCCTAGATGGCATTCTTACCTTGCTAATTTATAACCTTTAGCTTCTCATCCTCAACTTTGCAGGCTCAAAAACTTAATTTCACCTGCACATAAAAAGCCAACCCATTTCTGGATGGAGCAGTGAAACTCACATTAATCACACTTATGAGATGAGCCATATTCATTTAGGATGGGATCTCATCGCGCTGGTAGCCCTCAGGCCCATGTGTGCATAAATAGTGCGTTCTTTTTCTATGGTAAAGCAACTTGGTTAGGTAATTGAGAACCCTCAATTTGCACTGAAAAATGACTGATAGGGTTCACAAGCCCATGGGGTCACCACAAAATCTCCCTCTGGAGTTATCTACGTAGGAAACTACATAGTTGGAAGATTGCTTGGAATCAGAACAAAAAAAATTCAGTGAATTCATGTTTAATGGCCTCACCATAAACTGTCAATGATTCTGCAAGACAGTGTTATTATCTGCATTCTGAGACTAACGAACTGATGCCCAGAAAATTGACGAGGTCGCTTAAGGTCATACGGATACCAGGAATTCAAACATAGGTTTGCCTGATTCATAATATCACTGTTGTCCACACTGTCTTCCCAACATAAACAAGGAACTGAGGGATTAAAGGACAAACACCTCTTACCTAGGAATTTTTTCCCCATGATTAGGCCTTTAACAAACCCACCTTCTAAATATAGAGGGTTAAATGCTAAAGAAAAAACAAGGGGTGCTAATGTTAAATAAATGCTATTATGTGAGGCTTTGGGTGGGGCAATTTTTCTTTCCAATCCTTATTTACCTATTTTTACAAATTTTTTATGAAGTGCTTTTATGATTCCTTACAGATTTTCCTATACTGTTGCTTATTATATGTAAGCAGTATTTATTTGTCTTCTTAAACCAGACATGGAAATTTGCATTGCCATATTTTGGGAATTTTGTTGGCATATTTACTTCTGTGAACTTGATTGTGTAGAAACATGTCCAAAAGGTATAATGCGTCTCCAGTGAGTAATGCCACAGCCATTTCAGAAAATGAAAATGGAAATAATCACACATTGCATTCTGTTACCATCATTGCTCTAAAGCCAGAATTTAATGAGACTGACTGTACCATCTGCCCAAGCATTTATAGACCTCAGGACAGGCTCTCTGTGGCCTCAGGCTAAAAGCAGCAGAAGAGAATGTCTCCTTTTCCTGCAATAAAGACCATGGCTGCTCTGTGGGCAAGCTCATCCGTCGATGCCATCTTGTAGGGGGGACTGCCCGGGGCATGAGTTGAGCCAGCCGCATGTGCCACCAGACATTACAAAGTATGTACAATCCATCAACTTTTCGTCATCTCATTGTGAAGATGTGGAAAAGAATGCAGTAGCCAGCTACTACACCGTCAGTGCAGAAAAGTAGCAAGATAACATTTTTCTTATGAAAGCCCAACTATAAACCTTGGGAGGTGGGAAAAGGGTAACAGGAAAATATCAATTGAGATGGTGCCAGAAATTCCACCTGTCATCCATTATGCTGAGTGTATGCCTAGATGAGCAAGAATGGGAGACATGAATCTGTCTCTCAGTTCACCTCAGATCCTCTGAAATTCTCACACTGTGAGAATGCACTAAAAGTGATTCCAGGGCTCAGGTACCAAACCTGGTTTTCTGAAAACATGGGCCCTTCACTCAAGCCAATTCCTTTATCTGATGTGCAACTGAAGAAAAAACAACCTGTTTCAAAACTAGAGGAAAACTGGCTAAGCTGGATTCAGCTGTGATGCAGAGTGGTGGCCTCCAACTTGGCATCATCCTAAAGATATTTCAGTGGTAACTTGGATTATAGGTGATTTTTTTTTCCTTTCTCACTGCTTAACCCTCACTTAAAATGCAACTAAGACATACCGTCTTCTAAGCAACTTCAAAACAAGGCAAGCCATGCCTCCCAGACTGTTCTACCAACTGAAGAAGTCAATAAGATTTTGAGATGCTATGATGACAAAAGTCAGGATGAGGATAATAACTATTCTAATATGTGGCTGGAACACTGTAAGTCTGAGGCTCAATTTACTTCATAAATAGTAATTCGATGTTGCCAATAGATAGCAGGGAAGAAAAAAAATCCAAGAAAGAATTCAGGACCAATTCTTATTTTTTTTAAAAAAGGATTAACAGTGTTTTAGTTTCCTAGCTACTAAAATAAATACATATAATGAGTTGCTTTAACAGTAAGAATTTATTGGTGCACGGTTATCTAATCTAGAAGGCTGTCTTCCTCTTGGGATCAGTATCTTCTGAATGGCTGGAAATTTTGGGGCTCCCTGGATTTTCTGTCACATGACCCTTTCTATCCTGGGTTCCATTGACTTCTAGCTTCTGTCTGCTTCCAGTGGCTTCTCTCCATCTGACTTTCACTCTGCTTATAAGGGACACTAGTGATCCAGACTGGAGCCCAACCTGATTCAGTGGGGCCACAGCTGAACTGAGGTAACATCTTGAAGAGCTTTTATTTATAACAGGTCTACACCCACAGGACCAGGGGTTGGGATCTTACCATGCCTTTTGTGGGAGACATGATTCAATCCTGAACAAACTGTGTCATGTGTTTCATATTAAACTTAACTGTCCTATACTTTAATTTGTCCATTAAAGTAAATGTCACTTTTAAAATTATTTTTTCCCTTACTGTATAGTGGTGTGATCTGAGGAGTCTTCGTTATTTTCTGAAGCCTTGAAAGTGAGCTACAGGGACAATAGAGCTAGTATAAAACTACATATGTAGTTACTATAGCTCACTAGGTGCAGTTTATCATTGTAAAGCCTGTCTTTGTTCTAGGATGCATCACTTTTATACATCTTCTTGATCAAGCAAATGTTATCCAAAGCCTACCCAGGGTGCTTGGAATTGCTCCAGATATTGGTGATTTAATACAAGTGCAAATGTATTAGACTGGAAATGTTAAATATTTTATTTCATGATGCAAAAGATGTTCTTGCAGTAAAAAGGGTGCATGTCACTACAAACCTATAAGAATGGCTACAAAATTAAAAATAAAATAAAATAGCATAAAAACAATACCAAGTGTTGTCGGTGGAGCTTCTGCCACTCTCAAACATTGCTGGCAAGAATGCAAAATGGTGCAGCCACTCTGTAAAACAGTTTGTCAGTTTCTAGTAAAATCGAATGTATACTTACCACATGACCCAACAATTTCACGCCTAGGTATTTATCCAAGAGAAATGAAAACTTATGTTCCTACAAAAAGCATTCATACATGAATGCTTACAACAGCATTATTCATAATTACCAAAAACCAGAAACAACCCAAATATCCATTCTCAGACGAACAAACAAACTGTGGTACATCCATATGGTAGAATATTACTAAGTGTATTAGTCAGGATTCTCCAGAGAAACAGGACCACAGGTGCTTGTATGTGTAGAGAGAGAGAGGGAGAGAGAGAAAGTATACGTACATACACACACACATACATATATATAGAGAGAATATATATATAAGTATATATATGAGAGAATGTATATAGAAAGAGTATATCTATATATAGAGAGAGAAAATATATATATGTATGAGTGCACATATATATTTATGTATATTTATATATATATATATATGAGAGAGAGAGAGATTGATTTATTACAGGAATTGGAGACCACTGAACTTGGCAAGTCTGAATTCCATAGGGCAGTTCACAAGTTGGGAACTCAATGAAGGTTTCAATGAATTCCCTAGACGTTGGCTGTCTGAAGCAGAGATAGAAAGTCTTCTGACTGCTGAAATCATCAGTTCTCCCTTTAAGGCCTTCAACTAATTGGATGAGACCTCTCATTGCTGAAGGCAATCTCCTTTGATTATTGTAGATGTAATCAGCCATAGATGCAATAAACTAACAAATGATTTAAATCCATGAAATACCCTCACAGTAACAATCAGGCTAGTGCTTGCTTGGCCAAACAACTGGACACCATAATCTGGCCAAATTGACCCATGAACTTAATCATCACACTCAGCAATAAAAAGGAATGAACTACCGATACATACACCAATATAAAAATGCATCTCAAACACATTAAGCAAAGTGAAAGAAGCCAAACTCAAAAGATTAATACTGGCATATAGGGGGCAAGATGGCAGCATAGAGAGGTATGTGATTTAGTTAGTCCCCTGGAACAGCTAGCAAATAGCCAGGAACACCTTGTAAATAATCTGGAACAGATGTAAGGAGGACTTCTGTGGCTGGACAACATCATACACAAGTCTGGAATGGATGGAATGGCTGAGATCATAGCATAGAACTGTAAGTAAAGCTTCCCAAACTGTGGAGCTGGGACTCCTCCCCCACCATCATGGCAGACTGAGTTGGAAAACTTCCCTATAGGAAAAAGAAGCAGTTCTTGCTGGGAGCAAGGGAATGTAGCTCAACCAAGCTCCAAATGTGGTTTTCATTAACAAATTTGAACTACTGAATATGAGCACAGATAAACTTAGAGCAAGCAGGAAAGGAAGGTGGAGGTTTCTCCTGGCAAAAGGAGGCAGGACTGATGGGGAAAAAAATATATAAATAAATAAAAACAGGGGCTTTTGGAGTCAGATGAGCTCAGAATAATGGAAAAGGGCTGTGTCCCAAGAAAAGGGGCACACAGAACTGACTACCAGCTCTGGTTCTTGACTGGTGAACTGGAGGGCTGGGGACTGGCTCAGAAAAGGAGACTTCTTTCTTTTTTCCTTTTTTTTTTTTCTGTCATTCTAAGTAGCTCAGTAGAGAACACCTCAGGCAATTTCCATTGTCAGCACTGACCCAGGCAAGGGTGGAGTTAAGACAGTCAGTGAGCCAAAGGAAAAATTCAAGTGTAAGAGATAATTCCCTAAAGGGCTTATCTTCCCAAAGAAAAGTGGGGTGGGGTGGGGTCCAGCTCAAGTGGCAGACCTTCCTCAGAGAACTCAGATCCCAGGGCCTGGGTTAAAAAAAAAAATTAAAACAAAACAAAACAAAAAAACAGACAGGGCTTAAGCTTGGCTTCTGACACCCTCAGCCCCTGACCAGGATAGGGTCCACTGAGAATTAAAGGCACTGCACCTCTTTACAACATTGGAGCTGTGGACTGACAATTGACACCTGCTGGGCAGAATAGGAAAAGAACAAAGTCTAGAGACCTCACAGGAAAATCTGACAATCAGCTGGGTCTCATTCTCAGGGAAAATTGATACTGATTACACCTTCTTCCTGAGACCTGGACCTGTCTGGTCTGGGAAAATCTGACTGGGGTAATCAAGGAAACAGGAGCCCAGATAACAAAAAATTACAAATCACACTAGGAAGAATGCAGATACGCCCCAGTCAAAGGAACAAACTGACAATTCAAATGAGATACAGAAGTTAAAACAACTAATTAAAGATCTTCAAACAAATATGCTAAATTAATTCAAAAATCAAATCAACAAGTAGAGGGAAGATATGGCAAAAGAGATGCAGGATATAAAGAAGACATTGGGTGAACATAAGGAAGAATTCAAAAGTTTGAAAAAAACAACTGACAGAACTTATGGGAATGAAAGGCACAATAGAAGAGATGTAAAATACAAGAGAGACATACAACAGAAGATTTGAAGAGGCAGAAGAAATGATTCAGGGACTAGAGGACAGGACAAGTGAAATCCTACACACAAAAGAACAGATAGGGAAAAGAATGGAAAAATATGAGCAGCAGTGCAGGGAATTGAATGACAACATGAAGAGCATGAATATATATATCCTGAGAGAAGAGAAGGGAAAAGGGGAGAAAGAATAATGAAGGAAATAATCACTGAAAATTTCTCGTCTCTCATGACAGACAAAAAATTACAGATCCAAGAAGAGCAGCTTACCTCAAACAAAATAGATCTGAGTAGACTGACTCCAAGACACTAAATAATCAGATTATCAAATGTCAAAGACAAAGAGAAAATTCTGAAAGCAGGAAAAAAAAAATCAATTCATCACATACAAGGGAAGCTCAATAAGACTTCTACAGATTTTTCAGTAGAAACCATGGAGGTGAGAAGGCAGTGCTATGATATATTTAAGATACTGAAAGAGAAAAACTGCCAGCCAAGAATTCCATAACTTGCAAAAATGTCCTTCAAAACTGAAGGAGAGTTTAAAATATTTTCAGACAGACACTCAGACACTGTGAGAGTTTGTGAACAAGATACCTGCTCTGTAAGAATACTAAAGGGAGCACTACAGGCAGATAAGAAAAGACAGGAGAGAGAGGTTTGGAGAAGAGTGTAGAAATGAAGATTATCAGTAAGAGTGAAAAGAGAAAGAGAGGGAAAAAAATAAAATAAGATATGGCATATAAAATCCAAAAGACAAAAGGGAGACAGTAGACATTACATTGAGTGAAATTATCCAGAAACAAAAGAACAGATACTGTATGGTCTCACTAATATGAACTAACATTGATGAATGAAATTTTAGAATTGAGAACACAGGTTATCAGGAGATAGAAAGAGATTAGAGATCAGGCTTTGCTGCTGAAGGAGTACAGAAGTTTCAACAGGATTGATTGTATAGATCCAGAAATGGAATGGATAGCATAATACTGTGTGATGGTAGCACAATATCATAAATACTCTGAACAAAAATGAGTGTGTGAGTATGGTTGAAAGAGGAAGGCTAGGAGCATGTATGACACCAGAAGAAAAGATAAAAGATAAAGACTGGGATTGTATAGCTTAGTGAAATCTAGAGTGCTCAATGATGGTGATTAAATGTACAAATATAAGAATGTATTTTAATGAGGGAGAACAAATAAATGTCAACATTGCAAGGTGTTGAAAATTGGATGGCATAGGGGAAAAAATACAATCAATGCACACTAGGGTCTATAGTTAACAATAACATTTTAAGATGCTTCCATTAACTGTAACAAAGGTAATATACCAAAGCTAAATGTCTATAAGAGGGGAGATATAAGGAAATGACATGGGATTCTTGGTGGTGTTGTCTGACCTTTTCATTGTATTTTATTTTAGTTTTATTTTACTTCTACCTTTTGCATTTTTATTTTTCATTTTTTTCTCCTTTTCCTTTCTTTGTGGAAGAAATGGAAAAGTCCTCATATAGATTGTGGTGGTGAATGCATAATTATGTGATTATACCAGGAATCATTGATTGTTCATTTAGGATGGATTGTATGGTGTGTGAATAAAATTGTTTAAAAAATAAACAGAGGGAAACAAGTGCTGGAGAAAATGTGGAAAGAGAGATGCACCTATTCCCTGTTGGTAGAGAAGTAGAGCTGAGCAGCCCAGTTGGACAGCAGTATGGTGGTTCCATAGGAAGCTAACTATGGGGTTGCCATATGGTTCTGCAACTCCGTTATTGGGTATAGACATACTTGGAAGAACTGAGAGCAAGGACATGAGTGAACATTGCACATTGGCAATTATGGCAGCAGCATTCATGATTTGCAATGGATGGAGGTGGCCTAAGGGCACTTCAACTGATAAACTGAATGGTGAACTGTGGTGTATACATACAATGGAATACTGGGAGGCGGCAAGAAGAAATGAAGTTGTTAGGTATGCAACTAGGTGAGTGAACCTTGAGGACAATATGTTCAGTGAAATAAGCCAAAAGTGGAAAGACAAATATTGTAACACCTCAGAAATATGGAGTAACTATAATGTGCAAACTCTGAGAATTGAATCTGAGAGCATAATTTATCAGGGGAAGGCTTATGTTAAAGTTTACCAGACCATAAGCTCCTACAGCAGTCACATCTATTCCTGAGTTGTAATAGTTATCTCTAAATTCTGAGATGCTAAACTGTTTGTATATAACCTGGTTGGTTCCTGGAACTTTGGGTATCTCTATGACACCTGAGACTCAGAGCCAGGGTTCAGCAGCTATGAATGTCAGCATTACCCCATACAGCTAATGTTAAAAAAGCTGAAAAAGAGATCAGACTTCAATTAGAGATATGGACGAAATGAACTTGATTATAACTAAGGTAAACCAGACTAGAGGGAAAAGGTATTGACTGTGTTTTAAAGCCTCAACTTCTGTGTGAGACCAAAGGAAGAGATGTTTATTTGGTCCAAAATCTATATTTTCTGTTACTTGTTAAATAATTTAACTTGTGTGGTCAGTTTATTCAAACACCATAATTACATGGAACTTTGAATAAGGGGTGAGATCTGGTTGGTTTGTATAGGTTAGCATAAAACCACGATACATCCCAGAGTAATTTGGGCAGAGAATAAGCAGTATTTGCAAAGCCCCCTTGAGGGCCTGAGGAAAAACGTGGAAATTTTAAACTTCCCCACCTGGGGAATTCCTGATATTCCTGCAAGCACTGGGGACTACTTTTGTACTATACCAACATATGCCCTTATGAAGCTTGTTACCGCAAAGGAGAGGCTAAATTTACTTATAATTTTACCTAAGAGTCTCCCTAGAGAACTTCTTTTGTTGCTCAGATGTGGCCTCTCTCTCTAAGCCCACTTGGCAGGTAAACTCACTGCCCACCCCCCCTTACATGGGACATGACTCCCAGGGGTGTAAATCCCCTGGCAACATGGGACATGACTCCTGGGGATGAGCCTGGATCCAGCATTGTGGGATTTAGAAAGCCTTCCTTACCAAAAGGAGGAAGTGAAATGAAACAAAATAAAGTTTCAGTGGCTGGGTGATTTCAAATAGAGTCAAGAGATCATTCTGGAGGTTATTCTTATGCATTATATAGATATCCCTCTTTAGTTTTTAGTGTATTAGAATAGCTAGAAGGAAATACCTGAGAACTCTTGAACTGCTATCCAGTAGCCTTCATTCTTGAAAACGATCATATAACTATATAGCTTATGTGATGTGACCATGTGATTGTGAATACCTTATGGCTCACACTCCCTTTATCCAGTGTATTGACAGATGAATAGAAAAAAGGGGGACAAAAAGTAAATGAATAATGGGGGGGTGGAGTATAAGAATGTTTGGGGTGTTCTTTTTTACTTTTATTTTAATTTGTATTCTTATTTTTATTTTCATTTTTTGAAGTAATGAAAATGTTCAAAACCCAATTGTGGTGATGAATTCACAACTATACAATGATAATGTGAACAACTGTACATGTTGGATGATTGTATGGTATGTGATTATATCAATAAAATTGCATTTAAAAACAGAAACAAAAAAAGATTAATACTATATAATTCCATTGATATGACCTTCTGGAAAAGGCAAAACTTTTGAGTCAGAAAACAGATCAGTGATTGCCAAGGGTTAAGGCTGGTGGCAGGATTTGTCTACAAAGGAGGAGCATCAGGAAATTTTTGGTGTAAGGACACTGTTCTGTGCCTGACTGCAGGGTCATTATACAACACTATGCATTTGTCAAAACTTAGATAATTGTATGCAAAATAGTGGATTAAAAATAAACATTTGAATAAAATGAGGAGATTAGCAGATTCTCCTTGCAGGCCAGCAGTCTGAATTTAGGCAAAAAGATAGGAGCAAGGTTATGAGCCAAGGGGTGAGTAGACCTATAAAACCTGGTGGCAAGCCAGACCCAAGGAAAGGATCTGAGTGAAGGGAATTCTTTGTGAAACAATCAGTCATGAGTGCAGGACACAGGACCCCTTGAAAAATGGAAGCATATATTATCCAAGAATCAGCTCCAAATTAAAGAAAAAAATCATTTCAGAATTGTGCATTGATTTCTGTCTCTAGAATGCAGGCATGGAAAGAATTTTCTATGTTATAAATGTAAGGAGCCAGTGAGCAAAACAAAATGCATATGGAATTGATTTTGAATGAACTTTGCATTTTCTTCATCATTCCATAAAGTCATTCCATATGAAAATATATTTTAATAAAAATATTATACAAGTTCAATGTATTAGCATAAATATGTACACATATTTTAATTTTAAAAATGCCCTCCTTTCCTATAACCCCTATGGGTAGGTCTATATTTCACTGGAGGAAAGCTGGCATAGCTAATAAGAGGAGGCAGGAAAAAGGTGGATTTCAAATGCGGGTGGAATCTAAGAGTCCAGCATAGCCTAACCTGCCTGGCTATTCAAAGTGGGTGAAGAATTAAGAAGCTTGAAAGGCAGCTTTAGCGATATCTACAGGTCACTCTCACATTACAGGTGAGAAAAACTGTGGCCTAGAGAGGTTTAGTGACTTATCCAAAGTCACAGAGTTATTAAATTTTTAAAATCTGAACTCAAATAGAAGTCTTCTGCCTCCAAGTCTGTATTTTTTGTTTTTTGTTTTTTGTTTTTTTTTCAGTAGAAGTACAATTTACTGCTCTTTCGGTACAGGGCAAAAGTAGACTTAAATGTACAATTTAAACACTGTAAGATGCAATGGGAGAAATACATATATTTGGAAATTATATTAAAGTGGCAAAATGTAATCCTTTCTAAACAGTGTACTGTTACTAGTAACAGAAATTTTGTATTTTCAGGACTCAGTGAATGGGAAAAAAAATCCATTTTCAGTTCTCAGACAGACTGAGCCTCTCTCTCCTATCTCCATAAGCTGAAAAGTTATATCAGCATCAACGAGACCAAATTGGGGATTTTATGCCACATTTGCATACAGGAATACGAGCCAGATTCTTCATTTAAATGGGTTGCTGCTTGGTTGCTCCTAAGAAGTTTTGCCCTCTGACATCAACTTGTTCAGTTAGTCGTACAAGAAAATCTCAATTCCTTATATACATTTAATAATTCCTTTATCAAAAAAAAAGTGTGTTGTGCCTGGATAAATGGCAGACAACGTCTTGACAGATGGCAGAAGGGGTTAAAGTCAGAGACGATCTTGCCCTTGCAGACGCTGACCCTCCCAACTTCAACTTGTGGTTCTTGAGGGACTATTGGGCTACTTAAGGTGGGAGAGAGAGAGACTCAGTCCAACTAAGAACTAATAATGGATTTTTTTCACTTGGTTGAATACTGAAAACTATAGTTATTAGTTACAGAACACTGTTTAGAAAGGATTGCAATATATAATTTTGGATCATTGACCACATGAATGCATTGCTGATCGATACAAATATTTTTTCATTATGAGCTTTTATACACGCTCCCTGGTTCCTGGAAATCTGCAAGAACAAAGCATAATTAAAGGACATGTCATGTAATAGTCAAATGACAGCATTGTCTTTCCAGAATTTTCCATCAACCATCCTTGAGTGAGCAAAAGAAAGTCCGACCTGTTAGACACTTATAAAGATCAACATCAGAAAAAAAAATCCTTCACGTCTTTTTTGCTCCTTACTGCCTCCTAACTCCATACATGCATGTTGCTAAATTAGTGCTGAAACCCTATCAAATTAACAACAATAATTTAAAGTAATGGATGATACTGTTTAATGAAATTAATGACCAATGGCAGACTTAATGGAAGAAGGGGAAGCTGAAGTTCAGGTTCCGAGATGTTCTTAAATGTTTATTTAATTGTATATTGTCTGTCTCCACACCTTAGAATTTAAGAACTACAAAAACAGTGTCCTTGACTCTCGTTAACTGCCATACCTCTAGGGTCTGCCAATAACCGGCCTTAAAAACCTTGCTATTATTATCCTTTCAGACTGAGCACATTCACCTTTGGGGTACATTGTTGGCACCCCATTTGCTGTAAGATACTGGTGACAGTTGTCTATGCCAATAATTTTAATACTCATTTCATCACTCTGAGTATTAGTAATTCTAAATATGAAATCTCATGACATTTTGACAGAAGGCCACCAACAAATGTGTCTGAATTATACATGCAAATGAAGGTGCATTAATATCAAAGGCAAAGATCTTCTCCTCAGAAGGCAAGAAGGGAATATATACCAGTTTATCATTTAATACTTTGGCAAAGTCTTCTGCTGGAAGATTTTTAATGTTCTTTTCAGTATTCAATCAAACAACTGTCTGAAGAGGATGTTGTCATGTGTGATGTGGGTAATAATTTTCTCAAACACATTTGCATCCCTAATTTCCTTTTGAACCGAGTCAATCAACATGCCATTTGGGATGCACCTGGAGGCAACTTGTTTGAGATTTTTTTCTGGAAAGAGAGCTTTTCCAAACCCATTTGCACCAGAACTGCCTGTAAATACCTCCCAGAGTCCCCTGGTTGTACAGAGGGAGAACAAAGGAAGCAGCCATTTTCAGTAGTGCTTTATGATTTCTGCATTTCCACAAGCTGGAAAATAGAATCTGGGGTGCACTCAACTCTCTTTGGGGTCACTCTCTGGAATAGAGAGGAAGAGGCAGTTTTCATAGTTTCACACGCTCAGTCATGTTTGCCTTGGAGGAGTTTCGCTCATGTGGGCAAGTGTACAGTGGAGTAAATATTACACTACTTAGTGACTTCAATTAAATGTTTAACCCAGAAGTTTTCCTTTTTGATTTCATGACCTCTTCCCTCCTTCACACCCAGGGTCCCCAGACTTTATCCCCTGCAGTCAGACTAAGAGCCTTCCTTCAAATGCTTTAACCGAAGCTCAGGTTGGGCTCTCAGGGAGCATCTACACTAAATGGAGGTTAAAATAAAATGCCTACCCGCAGTGTTCATACAATCACCTCATCATTTCATTCAAGAATCTCTGCATACCGCCCAAGTTCCTCTTTCTGGCTTCATCTCTGACTGCTCATAGTCATGAATTTTAATGACCAGCCGTCCAGGACACTTTGACTTCCAGGACTATGCTCTGTACTCATCTCATTCCCTGTTTCAGATTTTTGCTCACAATTGTCCCTCTCCCTGCATCACACCCTGTCTATCTCAGCCTACTCAAATCCAATACATTCTTCAAGAGCCATCTCAAATGCTACCATTAGGCTTTTATTTCTACCCTCCTTCTAGATATAACAAGGTGAAAATGGAGCTAATTTGTACAGCTGCATGAGAAAACTCCTTGGTAAACTCTTTGAGATGGAAGGTTATGCTCTTGGGAGCTAAGCCCAAGAAACAAAAAGATGGTCACCCTGCTCTTTCACAGAAAAATAAAGGTCTTGGGCATGAGGTGGGACAGAGACCATGTGGAGAAACAACCCAGGGGAGCTGTCTGGTAGTCAAAAGCCATCTCAAGAATAAAGGAACCAGATTTAGATTAAAGTTGTTTTCATGACTATTGTCACAGGTGGTGAATTCTTCCCAGGAGAAACTGATAATTACGAGAAGGGAGGAAGCAGGAGAGAGAATGGGAATCTGGACACAGGATCAATTTCAAATGGAGTCCCCTCCCTATGACTTTAGCCACAGCTTCCCTGGAGGACATAAAAGTTCATGCACTTCCTGCTCTAGGTCATTCCTAGCAAAGGGTCCCAGTGGAGCCATTGTCCTCAGAGAAAGACCACAGGAGTGCAGCAGCACAAGCAGGGACCACTGAGGAGGAAGTGACTAATAGTTACCAAGATGGCCGCAGAAAGAAGGACTCACCCTGCATCTTTGTAAACTTCAACCCAGCTCCTAGCCTCTTGCCTGGTTTATAGTAAATGCTAAATAAATGTCAACCAAATAAGTGACCTATCCTGCTGCATTTCATTAAGATTCATTTGTACAAATAAGGCAAAAAAAAAAAAAAAAAAAAAAAAAATCAAGTGTTTTCAGGAGTACTTTCCTGAAGCTTCTCTGGAGCACAGCTGTTGAAAATGTTTGTGAAAGGGAAGAGTTTTGAAAATATGTTCATGGTTACTTGGCAGATAACTCTTTTTATAGAACTATATGATAAAATTAAAGTTGTTAGTCTTTTGCCAGAAAGTTTTACAAGAGCTTTTCCTAATCAAAACAGCTGTCAGAAATACCAAATGTGCTTCACCAAACAAGGAAACTCCTGCAATCTCTCTCTCTTTTACACACACACACATACACATCCTCCCTCCCACACACACAGATACACATACATGAAAGAGTACTGGTTCTATAAAAAAATTCTGTATTAGCCAAAAAATTCAAATAAAAGTAGGCAAATAACAGTATGTCAGGGAAATCTAACTTGTATTTTTAAGTGTGTTTTTTTCTACAAGGTGTCCACCAAAAAGGAAAGATATTTGTATGTAAAATGTGAGAAAAATACTTGTAGGAATAATGCTTAAAAAGGTGCCTATCTTAGGAAGAATCATATATATCAACATTTTGTAACTTACAGAATACAGAATTTTTGCTGATCTCTTAAAATGCGCTGGGTACATTTTTTTGGCAGGCAATAAGGACTGGAATAGTCCATTAGGCAGCTGGGGAATTGCTCAACTGTCAGGGATCGTTGCCTATCACCAAAAGAATCAGGTCCCTACTCCTGGGCATAGTATGTAAACTACTTCACCAGCTGTCCCCAGCCTGTCTCTCCAGTCACATTTCCTGCCCTCCTCCCTTAACACAACTTACCACTGGGAGCCACACAGATTATCCAGGCTTCCTCCAATGATATAGACCATGCTCAAGCATGCCTTGCTACCTTTCCACTTCCTGTTTCTTCTGCCAAGCATTACCTTGGCCCCTTATGGTAAACTCTTACTCATCCTTCAGGAAGCAGCTCAAATAGGTTCCGGAAAGCAACCCCTGACCCTCTTACTCCAAGGCAGCTATGTAAAGCCTACCTCAAGGATGCTCCGAGAGTCCCTTGCACATCCCATCTGATAGAACTTTTATCACATTATATCATAATTATGTAGTGAGTGACATCTTTGGGGACAAGGACTGCATCTTATTTATCTTTGTGCCCAGATGACTAAGTGGATGCCTGGCACAGAGCAAATGTTCAATAAATTAATCTTATATAACCTTTTTATTTTAGGAGCAGCCATGATATGAAATCTTTGGATAGATGTAGACAATAGGTGGATTATTTGTTATTTTAAGAATACTGAAGAGCATTGCAGAATAAACACAACAACAACAAAATCCCTCCCAAAAGGGAGTAAGATTTAAGAGGTAAACCCAAAAGAGTGCAGAGTGATGTAATCTAGGCACTTCGGTATGTTAAAGGTTTTGTCAAAATGGGAATTTGGAATGAAGTCTTAACTTGAAACTTGAACATGGAAATTACCTCCTAGAACTGAGCTGGCATTAGAGGGTGGAGCAGAATCTGGAAATGAAAAGAAGCATAACCTGACCTACAACATATCTAGAGAAAATTGTGTGTATGAGTGTGTGTATTAGGAAGAAAGGAGGAGTCGTCTAGTCAAATGGTCAATGCCTGGGAGGTTAGACAGTAGATAAAGGGTGAGGGTTCCCAGTAGAAACGGGGGGTCTGGAGACGGTAATCTGGAACAGATAATATTCCGAGGTCTAGTCAGGCAGGCACTGATGGATATTAGGAAGCTGTGGAAACAGGAAACAGGGGCCCAGACTGAGACTGGAGTTCGAGGATAGGACTGCAGGCCCTCCTGGAGGCTGACAAGGCAATAGCAGTGAAGCAGAAGTTCCAACTGAATTATCAAAACAGAAACTCAGGCAAAATGTAACAAGACAGGAGTACAGAGTCTGGAATTAGGATACACAATGGAATGTCAAGGCACTAGTCCAAACACAATTATCATACCAGGGCACAGTGCCAGCATGGGACTCGTGATGCAGAGTCACTGGGGCTCCTTACCAAGGAACCCTGGGACACCCCTAACCAAGGAAGGAGCTGGACTAAACAGGCTGCAGGTGATCAAGACTTTACGTGAGGGCAGAGAGAGGAGGGAGCCAGAAAGATCACGAAAGATTTCAAAAGAAGGTGGTGAGGGCACTCGCAGGGAAGGCTGATGACTCTCTTCAGCATGCTAATGGGTTTTTGAATTAGGCAAATGGTGAAGTTGATGCACAACTTATGATGGAATGGAAGGGAGAATGGAGAGTCCACGTTGCCTGATCAAGTCAGGGGCCTGAGAGCAAAGAAGCTTTGAGTTGTTGGGAAGTGGGAGGGAGAAAGAAATGCTTCAAAGAGATTAATTGATTCACAGTTAAGCAGCTGTGAAAAAGCACATCAAAGACTCTAAGGACACAAATGAAAAGAAGAGATGAAAAAATCAGGGGCAAGAAGTTATAGAAAAGGAGTCCAGGACATGCCAATGTTTATTTTGACACCACCTTATGACCCAGTAGATATTTTGATCCTTTGTGAAATATTTTAGGCAGAACTATACAAACATGATCAATTTCCATCAAAAAAGTATTTTCAGGAGGTTATTCCATTAAGACAATTTGATTCTTTGGTCAATTTTCTATACAGTGCAGTTAAGCCATTTTTTCCATTTTTATCTTTAATTTAACTCAAATTAGTTTTATTGAGGTTGATTCTTTCCAGTTTAAATATTGCTCTGAAGCTATGACTGTTCTATTGAATTTCTTGAGAATATCATAATTTCCCAATTATGGTTTCCACCGTTATGATTTTTCTCTGGCAATTCTCACTTCCAAAAAGCCCAATTTCCCCAAGTCAAATTTGGCATAGCTAAACTTTGTTGAAAAGATTTGATTCTAGTATCAGTTTTAGCCAATGATAAACCTTATCATATGAAGTTTTAGCTTCTGTTAGTTTTATTTTATGTGTATTTCTACTAACTCTAATTTTGTCACATATTCCCTAATGTGGTTCTTCCATGTTTTTGATTTTTAATAGATTTTATAGTGTGCCTTTTTCATCATTGTAAATTTTATTTAGGGTTATTTTTGTCAAAAATATGCATTATAATATCTACATAATTGAGTACAATGCATAATTTTTTTAGAAAGAAGAAAGATCTCTATGAACTACTATTATTGTTAAAGAGCTGAAGATATATGTAGTATACTACCTTTTGTATAAGAAAAGGGGGGAATAATATACATAAACAGGCAAACATTTGTTTATTTTTGAAAAAAAAAAAGGCAGGAAAAATAAACCAGAAGCTAATGGTTATCTATTATGGATGGATGGATGGAAATGGGGTAAACAGGAGTGAGACTTCTCTGGGTACATGTTTTTAATACACTTTTCTCTTTTGAAATGTATACACATGCTGCCTATTCAAAAACTAAAATAAAAATGAAAAGAGAATGAAATAAGGGAACCCCCAATATTGAATCCAAACAGAAACAAATGAACCTAACAAATAACCACTCAGAAAAATATTCATTAGTTTGTATTTAATTCCAGGCTTATTCATAATAAAAGTAGAATCAATTCCATTCAGCTGGTCTACAAATAACAGGTGAATGCATTTCTACATGTTCACTTTAGGGCTATGTGCTATTGCTCCTGCTACTGGGGAGCAGAAAGGAGGGGTCTACAGGTTCTTCAGCAAAGAAGAGGCTGTTTTCTCCCAATGAGGATAAAGACTAGCCCAAGATTTCCCCCAAACGGGGAGAGTGGCTTGGTCAGCGGGTGCTTTCCTTGGTATCCACAAAGGGAAAATCTCTACTTTTCCGGAAGGTGCAAGGGTATCTCAGCCTTCATCTTAGGGAGAGCCACCAAAAACTGCAGCAACGAAGAGAGCAATATTAGGACTCTTCATAATGGTGAACAAACAAACAAACATAAAGCTATTTATTTATTAAGCTATTATATTTCAACACCAACTCAGTAGCAAAGACCTTCTTACAAAGGGGCCTCATGAGAGTTCAGGGGAGGAGGGTGCAGTGGCTGGATGTCTGTTCCAAACTGTAAAACCCTCATACGATATAAACAAGTGCCTTTGATCTAATGACAGAACAACTGACTTGGTGAGAGGGAAAACAGTACAGAAGAAACAAAGCTACAACATGGTTGACCTGGGGCATGGGCTGAGAGAAAAATCCCTACATTCTCACTAAGTGGCATCTGGGAAAAGTTAACCCTGACAAACTGCAAAGTGTCCTTTGGGTTAAATGTTTTCGAGGATGAGGGTCAGGTATCAAGAAAGGTAGATTTGTTTTGCAAGAAAACCCAAAATTTTGTTCAAGAGTTAAGATTCAAGAATTCAATACATAGTCCCATTTTTATATATTATTAGTGTTTATCTTGGTTTCATTTGTAAATGCAAAGTTTTTTTTAGTGAAAACCTTCATGTTTTAGGCTTTTATTGCAAGACTTTATTCTATTGCCAACATTTTGGTGGAATGACCCTCTCTTCAACTGCACATGTATTGATTTTACATTTACTCTGTAATAAAGCTCCTAAATGCAGAGGATCAGCTACAATATTATTTCCATTTTAATAGGGCAGTTCCATAAATAGTACCTAGCTTGCATTGACACGTAGATTGTTGCTTCGTTCCAAAGTTTTAAAGTACAAAATATCTACACTCTCTGGACCCTTTCTAATGATCTCATCCATCCTGACCATTTCTCCCTGCAGCCTTTCACATTCATAAGCTGATTTTTTTAAATACAAATCTGATGGTTGGGCTGGCTAGCAAGCAAAGTCACATTCAACCTTTAAAATAAGTTAATTTAGAAGTTCAGATAGGACTTGTATATAACAAATAGAATGAAAAAATTGCTAGATAGTTTAAGTGTCTAGGAATCTTTAATTAGCCTGTGGAACATGTTTCAATGCACAATTTACTGTATATAACTAGATGCTCAATTTGTGTTAAAATAGTTGTTTTATATTCCAGATACTTCAAGAATGGGTATCAAATTTCATATTGAAAAAAAAAATGATCTCATGTGCAAGTCACTTCATCTATCTCCTTAAGTGATATGTAAAATGATCACATTTAACTCAGGAAAACAATAAAGCATATTAGAGTTATTGGAATGATGTGTTATCAAGCTCAACAATTAAATTTTACATATATTTAGTACAGCACTACCAGCAACTAACACTTTCAGCATAGATGGCTAGTCTGGTCTGTCTCGTTTTACTCTTTTGAGCATTTTTCTGCCTCACGGTCTTTACTCGGGATACTGCAGACAGAGTGTGGCCGTGCTCCAGACAGGGGAGAGCCAGGTCTGTCACCAGGCGTGCCAAAGTCACATCAAAGCGAGGGAACTCTCCCACCATGAGGACTAACAAACCCCGACGGGAGTCCGATTTGTGTTTTACCATGGATTATATTGATGCCTTAAACTACCCAAACAACAAACCGCCTTGTCTGAGATACAGAATTCCAGAATGTGGGTATCACTCTGTCCAACCTCACCTGCAACTTTTCTTTGACCAGATTGTTTAGGAGAATACATTCCTCCCATCTCCTGTCCTAATTATAATTTCTCAGTCAATATTTTAGCTTACTCATTTCCTTTAATGTATTTTTGGTTCTTCTAGTCTCTCCTCACCTTCTCCAAGTATGGCCTGAAGCAGATGCTGATGCGTGAAGCTTAATCATGTTAGACCATAAGTGCTCAGACAAATCCACCGACCAAAGGCCACCTCCATCTCTAACATTTACCTAGTGAAGGAATAACATAAGACAATAATTGCCTCCTCTCCTCTTCCCATACACCTGGAAGCCAAAATCCTCAGAAATGAAGAGGACAAAATGGAAATGAAAGGGAAGCAACGAGCTATAGTGCACAAAGTAACTACTGGAAGTTGGGAATCCTTGATTCAAACACTAGCTTGGCTATTAATTAGCCATGTTGACCTTTGGCTAGTAGCTTGACATCTTAGGGTCTCAGTTTCCTCTAATTTTTTTCTTTCCTTCATAGATTACTACCATGTTGTGCTATTATGTTGATACTGTGCTAGACAGTAGAAATAGACAAAACATATAGGAAATGGATTTGACAAGTTTTACTAATTGATTGGATATGGAGGATGAGAACAGGAAGAATCAAGGATAATCCCAACTTCCATCTTTAGAAATTAGTTAAGGTGGTGGGAATTACTCTAATTAATTGAATTAATCCCTAATTAGGGAATATAGGAAAAAGTAGAAGTGTTGGGGTAATGAAGAAGCAGAAAATAATGTGTTTGACATGTTAATTTTCATTCTAAGATTCTTTTCTCCTGAGGGTGTGGGTCTACATCTCCAACTCCAAAAAGAGAAAAGAAAAGTAAAACTGCAGGAATTGAGGTAAATGCCTCATATTTATCCCATATTGTTATATTTTTCTGAATGACATCTCTATCATGCTAGAGACTCCCTTTCTTTTCAGTTAGATGATTCTAAGAGTTTGAGGAGAAGGAAGGGGACAGACATCTCTCAGCCTCAGTGCAAGTTATAGATTAAACATTCTTTTTTATTTATGGACTATGTATCCAAACTGCTTCCAAGTTCTTTGACTCAAAAGCTCATTCTCCTTGGCCAAGTAAAAAGCTTTAGGGAGACAAACATGAAGATGTCAGGGAAGAAGGACAGACTTCCCTAATTAATCAGATTAGTCTCATTTTTCCTGACAACTAGTTAGGTAACAATAGAATAGGCCAAACATGCTCATAAATGGAGGATCCTAACTCCTTCTTCTACTGAGTTATCAAAATTTTTTTTCCAGCACTTTTCTCTCCAGACTAATATTTTATACTTATAGATAATATCAGGAAGTTGAAACAGACAGACTATACTTCAAATCATTCCCAAGAAAGTTAAAAACTTATTGCCCCTCAGGACTGTGGTAGAAAAATTAGTTGCTGCTATTCTGATTTTTCCACAGACTTGAAGATATCTTGAATATTACCCCTAGTGATTTGGGAGATAGTCCATTTACTATTTCTGGACAACAAACCACCCCAAAACATAGTGGAATATAACAACCATTTATCATACTCACAGACTCTGTGAGTCAGAAATCCAGTAGAGAACACCAGGGACAACTTCCCTCTGCTCCATGATGTCTGGATCCTCAATGGAAATGCCTTGAAGACTGAGGATTACTTGGTGGCTAGGGTTGGAAGCATCTGGAGACATCTTCCCTTGCAAATCTGGCAATTGATGTTAGTTCTTGATTGGGATCTCAACTGGGGTATTTGACTAGAACACCTATGTGTAGCTTCTCTATCCACCCTAGACTTATTCACAACATGATACCTGGGTCTGAAAATCAAGAGTCCCAGGAGGCCAGAAGTAGAGTCCACTAGTTTCTTAAGACTCAAATCTGGAAACTGGCAAAGCACCCCTTCCACTATATTCTGTTGATCAAGCAATCAAGAACCCATATTCAAGAATAAGGAGCATAGACTCTGTCTCTCAATGGGAGAAACCTTGAAAAATTTGGGGGCCCATTTTTACAACCACTGCAGGAGGAGTACATGGGGGATTCTGGGAGTGCAATTTTCGATTTCTCAGCATTGAAAGTGATTACACAGGTGTTCACTTTATAACTATGCTTTTATCTATATATATGTTTTTAAATGAACTTTTCTGTGTTATAAAATTAAAAGAAAAGAAAGATATTGCTTTAACTTCTGTGGGAGTTCCAAGTATGTTGATCTGAGGAAGACAAACACAGCACAACAGGACTTGGAAAGAGGACACAATTACTTCCTGATCCTTCCCAGGGTTCTGACAAGATACGGCTCTTAATGGAGGGGTAGATACTGGTTCTCCCTTGTGCCCCATTAGGAGGGACCAGCAAATCACTCTCATATTACCTCAAAATTCCTTTTCAATGTCTTCTTCTCCACATCTGAATCCCAGTCACCTTCACTCTAAAAACTCAACCCCTTTCCACCTAAGAAAAAGAGAACTGCTTCTCTACTTGTATTTTGCCAGCATTGGAGCCTTAGTCTTCAGCCAAATACTACTAATGCAGATTTCCTTTGCTTAGGATTTTCAGACTCTAAAGAGGTATAAGTGGGCTCTCTTCTCTTACATTGGAGAAGAAGCTGAACCAGCAAAGGCTAAAGTTGGCATCTTCCCAAGTTACCCAAAGGCAAACACACATCACTAGAGCGAGCATTAATTTTCTTCTAAAAACAACACAGTTTAGTGTCACATGAGAAAATCATATTTCTCTTAGTGACATTGTTTTGATTGCACTCTTGCAAAATAACAACCAAGACACATTATGATAAGAAGCATGTAACTACTTCCTGCTTTAATGCAAGGGCAGCAACTTTAACTGAGAATGAGTCTGTCGGATTATAAAAATCCCAAATCTTTCTTGATAGCATCCAGAAAGGAGATCTCAGTTCATCTCCCCACAATTTCAGGTGAGAAACTTGGATATAATTCTGTATACAAAAGGGATAAAATAATTGTTTTTCAAAAATCAGTGGGAACAGAAAATCAACAGAATAGGAGAAAATATTTGGAAATCATATGTCTGATAAGGATTTAATATCCATAATATATAAAGAAAGCCTATAACTCAACAACAAAATGACAAAAAACTCAATTTAAACATGGGCAAAGAACTTCCATGGACATTTCTCCAAGCAATATATACAAATGGCCAATGAGAACATGAAAAGGTGTTCAACATCATTAGCCATTAGGGAAATGCAAACCAAAACCACAATGAAATACTACCTCACACCCACTAGAATTGTTATTATTAAAAAAAAAAAAAAAAAAAAAAAAACAGTAACAGAAAATAATTTGTGCTGGTGAGGATGCAGAGAAATAGGAACCCTAAAACTTTGTTGGTGGAAAGGTAAAATGGTACAGTCACTATGGAAAACAATTTGGCAGTGCCTCAAAAAGTTAAACATAGATTTCAATATGACCCAGCAACCCCATTTCAAGATATATACTGAAAAGAATTGAAGACAGAGACTCAGACAGGTTTTTGAATACCAGTGTTCATAGTAGCATTATTCACAATAGCCAAAAGGTGGAAGCAACCAAAATGTTCACCAGCAGATAAATGGATAAACAAAATATAGCATAGACATACAATGGAATATTAGTCTTAAAAAGGAATGAAATTCTTACACATGCTGCGACATGGATGAACCTTGAAGAAATCACGTTTAGTGAAGTAAGTCGGAGTTAAAGTGATAGATACTGAATAATTCCACCTATATGAAATAGCTAGAATATGCAAAGCCATAGAGACAGAAAGTAATGTACAGGTTAACAGGGCAGCAGGGAGGGATGAGGAGTTAATGAATAATAGAAGTAGGGTTTCTGTTTGGGGTGATGGGCAAGTTCTGGTAATGGATGGTGGTGAGGGTAGCACAACATTGGGAATGTGATTAATCCCACTGGATGGTTTGCTTGGTATGGATAAGCTTTATATCAAAATTAAATTTCTTGAGCTTGATATCTGTACTTAAGGTGGTTATATAAGAGAATAACCTTGTTCTTAGGAAATGTACATGAAAATGTTATGTGTTCAAAAGCATGATGTATACAACTTAATCTCAAATGATTAGAAAACAGATAGATAAATGGATAGATGGATGGATAGATGGATAGATAGGTAGATGATAGAAAGACAGATAGATGATAGATGATAGATGGAATGATACAGTTAATGAGGTAAAATGTTAAAAGTTGGTGCATCTGGGTATCTGGGTGTGGGAATTCTCCATATGGTTTTATATTATTTTTACAACTGTCCTGTAAGTTTGAAATTACTTCAAAAATAATTTTAAGTGGTCTTTAAAGTATTTTTTAAGTGGTCATAGAAACCATCAGAGCTTAGCTTTATAAGATGAATCTTAGAAGAATGATAGAATGAACTGAAATAATAATAATAATAACAATAACAATAATTAGATGGGAGAACTAGTCGTAAAATGACTGCAAGTTCCTAGATAAGAAGCAATGAACTCTAAACTGAAGTAGTAGGAATAGACAGGAAAAATTAGAGATGGATTCAAGGCACAATGCACAAAAGCTACAGAACTAGGCATTGAATTAAATATTTGAGGCAACTAAGAGACACCAACTTCTCAAGTTTGGGTGTCTGAGCAGACTGTAGTCCTGGTAACAGAATAAGAGACCAAGGAAGAAGAGGAGGTTGATCAGGGAAGGATGAACAGGCAGAAGAGGAAAGCATGAGTTGTGAACGTGTGAGGTGTTCACAGACGTCCTCCACTGTGTGTAAGTTTCTCAGTCCTTAAGGCAATGGAGACATCTCAGAAGAAATTTGGAAAAAAGGGTAAGAACATGGGTCCTGGAGTTGGACAGATGTTGGTTCTAATCTACCTTCTCCCCTTGCTACCTGTGGACTCTCCACTGCTACTCTTTCCGCTCAGTGTCTTCATAAGTAAAATGAAGTTAATAGTGCCTGCCTCATAGAACCAACATGAGCTTTAAATGAGAAAAATCCAAGTAGACAACTTTGAATATTACCTGGCATATAGCAAGCATTATGAATTTGTACTCTACTCTTAGTTCACTGCTTTACTCAACCCTAATTAAGATGAAGACCCATATAAAAATTCTAAATTATCCTTATCTAACATAGGATCACTTCTTCCTTATCCGCTTTCAAGCCTTGATTCAAGGCTGGCAGTCAACAAAGGGGTTTGCGAACTGTCCCAGGAACCCTATCTCGCAGTGATGAGAACACCAACATCGTGTTTAGCAAAACCCTTTGCCTAGAGAGATCAAGAGGATTTTGTATACTTTGCATGTTGCAATCATGATGAGAATTATATCAATTCATTTCACCTTTACATCCAACATCTTACTCAAGAGTACTTCAGTTGAACATGTATTTGTTGAAGGAGTGATCTAAAAGGAAGGTATCTTGTGTAAGTAAGGAGTGGGTGGGCGTGCAACGGCCAATCAATGTGCTGTATGGGGGAGTTAACAAACAAGGTATAGCAGAATCATTGGAACACACCCAAAGCTTATGAATGAATGTAACACCCAGATGTTCGTTCTTGTGCTATTAGAAACAAAATGTCTACATTAGAACATGGCAATACTTCCTTAAAGTTTAATGCCTCAGTAGTTTCTTAAAATTAATTGTACACCAGGCAATTTTCACAGTAGTTTACAAAGATTTTAAAGAAGATTATTCCTTCCTTCAGTGTTTATCCAGTGAAGATCCTGTGGAAGAAAGGAACCAGCCCTAGTGGAATCTCACAGGACTGGCCTTGAAATTTGGCTCTACCACTTTCTATATATTCCTAAACTTCTCTGAGCCTAATTTTTCCCTTTGAAAATGGATTTCATATGCCCATCTTGCAAAGCTGTTGTAGGCAACATCACAATGTGTTTAAAGTGCCTAGAGCCAGGCCTGCATTAAATAAAAGGAATTTATTAAATTCCTTAAAATTATTAAGTTTGTTAATTTAGTTACTGACCATTAAATAAATGTTTAATAAATGGAAATTACTGCTACCATAATTATACATGCCAACTACTGTAATACTTAAAAGTCAAATACAGCATCCCTACTCTCAGGTGGCTCACACTCTAATGGAGAACAGCATAACCCTTTTAATGGTCGTAGAAGGTTGGTTCCAAATGTTGCAAATTGAGAAATCCAGGCAGAGTACATTTCCCAGACTTTGCTCTAAAATATATGTAATGGTTTGAAGCTGTTATATACCTCAGAAAAGATCATGTTCTTAAAGCTAATCTATTCCTGTGGGTGTAAACCTATTGTGGCTGTGGACCCATTGCAAGTAGGATCTTTTGGTGAGTAGCATCTTAAGTTAAAATCTGACCGACCTCATTCAGGGTGGGTCTTAATCCTCTTACTGGGGTCCTTTATAAATGAGATAAATGTGGAGAGAAACAGAGAAGGCAAAAAAGCCAAGAAAGACAGAAGCAGAGAGAGGACACACAGGAAACAGAGAGAAAGCCACAGGCAGAGCAGCCAGAAGCTGAAAGCAACAAAACCCAGGAGACAATGCCCAGCAGACACTGCCATGTGCCTTCCCATGTGACAGAGGAGTCCCGATCGCCAGCAGCCTATCTTCAGGAAGAAGGCATTGTCCTGTTGATGCCTTGATTTAGACATTTTCATGGCCTAAGAACCATAAGTTAATAAATCCCCATTGTAAAAGCCAACTCATTTCTGGTATTTTGCATTTCATCAGGTTTGGCAAACTAAAAGAATGAACTTCCTGAGACTGAGCTGATCGGAGAACTTCAACACTTTTAAGAAATACAGGTCTATCTGAGAATGATCAGTTTACAGGTATGAAATTGAAAACAGTTCATCTTTCAACAAATACTACCAGGAAAGGACCTGCTAGTTAAGACTCTGTTGAATAATGAGATCTGACTGTGGCTTAAACAAGGGGAGAGTCTGCTTGTACTCTGTGGTTTACCAGTGGGTCAGGATAACCTAATCTCTTACCCTCCAAAACTTCTTCTGTGTTTTAGTCATTCTACTTTTTCCTTCCCACAAGTTTGACCCTGTGGTACAGCAAATATAACTTTTTAAGTGTGATATATGTGTAACATAGCTATAAAAGTTCTGAGCACTGTGTATAATTGCTGTTATATATTACAACCCCAACATTTGATTAGATGTGCAATATAGTACTAAGTAAACATTAATATTAACACTTATTATCTTTATCATACCCCCTTTTTAATAGAAAAAAAGGAAAATATTCACAAAGAAAATATAAAATACCTTATTTTTCATCCTTACTATATATAAGAAAGTTAATGTTACTTTTAATGTCACATTCCCTTCATTCCGTTCTTTGTAAATGTTTGAAGATAGCGCTAGTATAAATATGTTGAACCTATTTCTGAAGAGTATATCTTACAAATGACTAAAAAGCATTGGCTCTGTGCTCCATCCTCAAACAAATGGGCATCTGTTCTGTCATCAACAACCATCTATTTGAAGGCAAGTAGGAGACCTTAATTCTAGGAGTCCATTCAATTCCTCTCTTACATTAAGTGCCTGATATGTGCCAAGTATTGTTCTAGGTACTTGAATTTGAAAAAGATGAATGATAATTCATCATCAAAGGGCTCTTGCAGAGTTGTGAAAGCAGACAGGCATGCCTACATATAATTATGATACAAGACTGTGTCCTCTATGTCCACATGGATGAGTGTCCACTTAAAATGAATCCTAGTGGATTCTAGATGTCTCTTTGTGTAGTTATTATAAACAAAGCATTCTATCCATTTTTTCTAGGTTATGACAGTTTAGAAATGAAGAGTCATTTAGAATTTTCATGCTTCAAATTGAAGTATCGGTTCTCTCTTTAGATTTTCTTATGCTTTTTACAACATCATATTATCAACTAATCCATCACTCCTCATAGTAATTTAAGGAAAAACAAAAATAGTGAAGTTCTAACTCCTGGACTAACATTAATTTTTCTGAGAAATTCTGAAGATGATCTATGGCATCATCAGATTTAATGTTTGTGCCTATTGCCATTATACTTTGAATAGCCAAGGGAAAAGTGCAGACTAAGAAAAAGGAGAGTGAAAAGAGCAGGAAAAGTCAAAGACTAACCAAGAATTAGAAAACCGTATTGTAGTCCTGTTTCAGACACTGAATTTCTGCGTGATTTTGGAGACTGTAGGCTGTAACACACCAGTGGTAAAATGAGGAAGGAAGGCAGCTCTTCACTTCCTGAAATTCAATGATTCTAGGATACTTAATAGAAGAAAAGCAAGGCCCTTCCCCAACTCCAAGGCTTTCTTCATTTACCGTGAGGAAAGCTGTGTCTCCTCGTGGATGACAGAAAGTGACAAAACCTTGAGTAAATAATTAAGAGATTCCCAGGATTCGCTTGTGTGTAGGACACCATTATTGACTTCTTGATAATTTTCTTAAAGTGTCTCTCAAGCAGAAAAAAATAAAGGAAAAATTGCTTCTGGATATTGGTAGCTGAATGTTGTTAACAAACAACTACTTAATTGTCTCTCTCAGAATCAAGAACAAATGTTCCCAGTGAAGTGGTTCAGAGGAGTGCCAAGATGAAAGGCTCTCTCCAAATCCTTTAATAAAATCTTGTATTAAAAGCTTAGACATCAGGAAGCACAATCTAGAATTGAATGTCTCTGATAAGCCATATAGAGAGATGATATAGTTAGATAGATACAGATATAGATAGACATATAGAGATGGGCAGATATTGAGATATGTATAGATGTAGATACATCTATATTATGTGTGTGTGTACATGTGTATTACTTATGGAAACATTTCCTCAGTACTGATTTTGTGAACTAAAACTAATATACAATTTGGAACAAAAACTAATATATATAAAATACACAATATATGTCAGGCATATTGTATACATATGGATTTATTTGACCCTTACATCAACTTTATGAGGAAGGTACAATTATAATTCCCACTATTCTATTAGGAAAACTGAGGAAGAAAGAAGTGAAGTAACTTGCCCAGGACCATGTGACTGGCAAGGGGTAGAATCAATATTCAGACCCATGGAGTATGGGTACAGAACCAGAACTCTTAACCACTTTGCAATACCACGTCTCGAAACCACCACTGGACTTCTCCCAGAGTACAAAACGGTGCTATAGCATTAAGAAGTCTAGAATGGCCGATTGATGTCAAGCCTTAAATTTTGATATGGTTATTAGCACCAGTTCAGTCAGAACTCTGATTTCAGCTAACCCCAAACTCATCAAATGGAGATCCTCAATCTCTGATAGGGACAGGAATGAAGTAGGAACAAAAAAGGTAAGACCTTCAGCCACCAGGAACAGGTGCACTTCAAAAGACTTTCCTAATAAGAGCACATTTCTTTTCATCTTCTCATGATTTCCCTCTATATTGGCTATCAAGCCAGAAGCAGCCATGGTCTGTAAAGATGTTGAAGGTGCTAGGTTAGCCTTTGGAAAAGCAATGGACTGACTATTTTGCTTGAAGATGTCAACATTACTGAATAGATTTGAAATGTTTTGTTTTCCAAAATTTCCCCCATGGAAGTTGTAGGAAGTAGAAATAGTAACTCTCACAATTGCCTATCATTTCATGAAAAATGAAGCCAAGGTGTCAACTATGGTCAACTTGTCAACTAAAGTCCAGGCAAGACATGTTGGGCCTGAATCCACATCTCATAAGCAGTCCAATGTCCTCCCCCCAAGATTTCCCAGGCAGTGTCTGTTCTTATGTTGCTTTGAACAATGAACTCCAGCATCCGCTGAATTACACTAGTGCATGATTTCATACCATTTTTTCATGCTATTTTTTCCTTCAGCAGAGGAACTTGAACAGGTATTTGAACGTCCTTCCATAATTTTCACACAATTTAGTGTGTGTATGTCTGTGTACCTTTCTTCTCTGGGGATGTGGTGAGTCGATGGGGAGGGAAGTGTCCGTGGCTTGGAAATGAGCAAAATAGATTTCTATGTGTCCTTTCAGTGGAGTGGCATGGTCTAGTGGACCTGTTGGGATTATCTGATTTAATACAGGTGGCACATTTGATTGTCTTTTTATTAACTAGGCTGTTTTACTACTCTCTAGGGGTTGTAGAAAACTGATAGTAATGCAAATGAGTCTTAACCCAAATAATGCAAATGAATTTTGCCCAGTAGAGATAAAATTCGTTTCTGCCTTATAGAAAAGATGGACTCCAAACATAAAATGTTACTGCTTTATAAGAAATTAACCAATTTTGCCTCTATTAACAAATTCATTTAAGCATTTCTGATGATATATACATACATGCATATATATGTATATATTCTTCATATTCTCATTTGAACTAATCTTAATATCATACAATTTATTTCATTAATTAATGAGTTTGAATAAAATTATTATTCAGTTTATATTTGTATGAGAACCATTTTGTTAACTTTTTAAAAATTATACTAAAACATTTTGAATGTTTGGAGAATAGAAGATATTTACATTGAAAATACACAAAAGCTTTTAAATTGTATATTAAACATTCTCCTTAAAAAAACCTTTTTGGCTGTTTTCATCAACTCAGGCTCCAACGTCCAACCATCTTGCTACACCCCATATCCTTTTAGTTCTCTGCCCTTCCCCACCCACTATGCAAAGCATTTTAGTACTTGTACCTTCCCCCACCCCACTCATCCATTAGCAAAGACATTCAAGGAAGTATTTTCCAAAACTTCCTTCCTAAGAAGAATCCCTAGTGCCAATTTTTTTTTTTTTTTTTAAACCTTGGAAGACATCTTGGTAAGCTACTTGAGAGAGCAGGACTGAAGTGGAATGAAAAGGAAGGTAAATCATTCTACCAACTTGTTTCCTATAGACGAAAAATCTGAGGCCCAGAAATAATTTGGCCATGTATATCCAACTAGCTACTTAATTAGTATAGAAAATATGCCATTTTTGCAATAAATAAAAGTATTTTAGACTGAGCTAGAAAATTCAAACTATGCATTAAAAGTGAGTTATTTCAGTCTCATTAAAACTTTTGTAACAAGATGGGGTAAAACATTTTAATCAAATAAAGCACAAACTGAAACTAGAAGATACAATGATAATTGATTCATTTATAAATTGGTTCTTCAGAACTGGGATGGTGTTTTCCTGGAGAGGAAAATGCCCATAAATATTCACATTAGTAGATTATATGTATAATAAACACCATGAATTTATCACAAACAACTGTGCAGAACACTATTGTTACAATGTTATTTTTTGAAAAAAGATATCTAAGCAGGGAGAAATTTCCAAAATTTGTCTTGAATGTAGTTTCTTTATAAAAAGAATAGGCTTACTTTCAGGTTGATGGAGAAAACAATTGTAGTGATGATGAAAGGAAGTTCTGGAAATTCTTAAAGGCTTTACAAAATAAATGGAATAAATAGAAAATAAAAATAACTGGAATAAAAATCTCAAAATAGTAGCTGATATTTATTCATTCAATTTCACAAATACTTGCATGGCTTGCTCTTTTTCTTCAGTCTTGACTCAAATGTTTCCTTCTTAATGAAGCTTTCTTTGACCAACGCTATGAAAAGTCTCCTCCAGTATTTCCTACCCTCTTTCTGCTTTATTTTTGCCCTTTAGCACTTATATCTCATATACTATACTCCCCACTTTTAAATTTTGTATTCTATTTCTTCCCCTAGAGTGTACTCTTAGAAATAGCAAGAATTTTTGTCTTTTTGTTTACTGTTTTATCCACATCATCTAAAACACTATGTTCCTGGAACATAGTAGGCCCTCAATAATTTTTGTTGACAGAATGTAAACATTGCATCCAGCAATAGTAGAATAGAATCTTTTAAGCAGACATAAAAATTACATGAAAATTGATCAAGAAATTTCAAAGATATCATACCCATTATGCTTTCTGACTTGTGTAATTAAGTTAGAATTATTAGCCAAGAGTTAACTAGGAAAAAAGCCCACACAGACTTAGGAAGGAGCTAGACCTTCTTCCAATACAGAGAGCCTGCAGAGGGCTTCACAATGAGAAAGCCAGAGGAACAGAGGCCCTGACCCATCTCTCCCTTCTGCTGATCTTCTTCCAAACCTGTACCCGCCTGTAATCCCCATGGGCTGAACCCAGTAGGAAGCCAATGGGAGCCAGAAGAAACCACTGACGTGGCCGATGCTGGTCAGCCACCCAGGGCACCAAACAGGGAGAGAAAGGTGGAGAGTCATCTGGAGGGGCATAGAAGCTATCCGCCCCCAAATGGCTTCTACAAACAACAGAATAAAACATAGACAAGCATATGTGGCTTCTACTGATACAAATCAGAAACAAAATTCTTGCTGTCACCACTTCTATTCAAAATTTTATAGGAAGATGATTACAGACCAGGACATTACAACAGGAAAATGAAAAAATTAAAAAGTACAGCAATCAGAAAGGGGGAAAATCAATGCCATTATTTATAGATATAAGATAGTCTTAATATAAGACTCAAATGATTTACAGACACAACATTAGAACTGAAAAGGAAGCCTAGAAAAGTTGTATATATGATGAATATTTAAAAACTGATTGCATCTTCACTTAATAAATTTATAAAAGCAATGAAACATAATGTACCCATACATAAATTCAACAAAATGAAAATATCTCTGTGGAGAAAATTACAAAACTCTTTAAAAGACATTAAAATAGACCAAAATAAAATACAAAGGTAGACCATTTTCTTAGGTAGGGAAACTAGCTATCCCAAAGAAGTCAAATATCTCTATATTCAATGCAAATTAATCTATTTATATTGGTCAACATTGATCTATGCATTCAATGCAATCCAACCAAAACATCCAAAAGTTATTTTGTGAAAACTGTCAATCTTGTTCTAAAAACATTTATAAAAGAATTTAGGAGTAAGATCAAGACCTTGCTGAAGAAGAAAAGCAAGGTTCATGACCTCAGGGTAGAAAAGGATTTCTTAATCTCCAACCATAAATCATCAATTTTAAAAAAGACTGGAAAATTAATCTACATTAAAATTAAAAATCTCTTCCTCAAATAACACTATTAAAGCATGAGGAAAAAAAAACAAGCCAAATTTAAAAAGATATTTGCAACATATTTAACTGATAAAGGCTTGGGATCCAGAATATGTAAAGTAAACCTATGAATCAGTAACAAAAAGACAGACCAACTGAAAAACTGTCAATGGAATGAAAGGTCACAGAAAGAAGCACAAATGGCCAATAAACATATGAAAAGATGATCAACCTTATGGAATTAAAACTGCAATGAAACATGATTCATTTCATGGGATTGGAAAAAATTAAAAGGTTGGTCAAATCAGTCATTTGACAAGAAAGTTAAGGCAGTGGGAACTCCTATCCACTGCTAATTAGACAATAATTTGGAAAACAGGTTGGCATTATCTATTAAAAATTGGACATGTGCATTTACTGTGACATAATACTTCCACTCCCAGGTATATGCCCCAGGGAAATATGTTTCAAACTAGTGAATCACAATCCTTTTAGAAATGAAATAGAATTGAACAGAAATATCAGAATGCACTGCCGTTGGTAAGTTAAGTGTACCGATTTGTATATATTATGTCCCCCAGAAAAAGCCATGTTCCTTGATGTAATCTTTCAGAGGCAGATGTATTAATGGGAATTAGGTTGGAACGTTTGCATTAGGTTGTTTCCATTGAAATGCGCCCCAACCAACTGTGGGTGATAACTCTGATTGGATAATTTCCATGGAGGTGTGGCCTCACCCATCCATCATGGGCCTTGATTAGTTTACTGCAGCACTATATAAGCTCAGACAGAAGTAGCTAGCTTGCCACAGCCAAGAGGGACACTTTGAAGAACACACAGGAGCTGAGAGAGGAGCTACAGATGAGAGACCGTTTGAAGATAGCTGTTGAAAGCAGACTCTTGCTCCAGAGAAGCTGAGAGAGGACAGACACCCCAAGAGCAACAGAGAGTGACATTTTGAAGAGAAGCTGCGGCCTAGAGAGGAACGTCCTGGGAGAAAGCCATTTTGAAACCAGAACTTGGAGCAGACACCAGCCACGTGCCTTCCCAGCTAACAGAAGTTTTCCGGATGCCATTGGCCATCCTCCAGTGAAGGTACCCGATTGCTGATGCCTTACCTTGGATGCTTTATGGCCTTAAGACTGTAACTGTGTAACCAAATAAACCCCCTTTATAAAAGCCAATGCATTTCTGGTGTTTTGCATTCCAGCAGCATTAGCAAACTAGAACAGTAAGTATTGTTTTCTGAAATTTTTTTCACACATTGTGTGAGTGTGTCTTACCTGAATCATGTAGAAAAAGATATGTAATTTTTTTTTACTGTACTTCTCAGCAAAAAGTTTGAAAGTCACTGTCTAAAGAAAATCTTGCTTTGCTGCACTGAAAAACAAGTAGAAAAATGTTTATTGCAGCACTATGATGTTGGATCGTGGTAGCAAAAATGTGGAAGCAGCACCAATGTTTATTATTTGTAGAATGGATCAATAAATTGTGGTATATTCATGCAATGTAATATAGTGCATTAGTAAAAATGAACTATGGATGAATGGAGAGCAAACGAAGCAAACCTCAGAAGCATACACATGATATGATTCCATTTACCTATAATTCAAAAATAAGCAAAGGTAACTTTGTTGTTTAGGAGCACATACCTACATAGCAAAGCAATAAAGCAAATCAAGGGAATGATTAATACAAAATTCAGTATAATGGTAAACTGGACTGGGGTCTGGGGAGAGAAGGGGTGCAACCAGGGTGGGACACTGGGGGTCTTCAAAGGTACTCAGTAAGTTTTATTTCCTAATTTGAATTGAAAGTATATGTGTCCATTTACTATGGCACTTTTGTCCGGCGCTCTCTCCGCCCCGCCTCGAGTCCTCGGTCGGCCGGCGATGGGGACCAGAGAGATAAGGGGAGAGAGGGTGCGGACAATGTCTTACCCGACGCACTCGTGATCACTCTGGACTCGCAGCAGTGAAGCATGTAGGCTTTTAATGGAACTAGGCAATCATCCTCTTTACAGGTTCCGCCCGGGGCAAGACGCCTCGGGGGAGAACAACCTCGATGCGGCCGTCAGGCGCGGCTCCTTGTGGGCTGTCTCCCCGAGCTCTGCCCGGGAACTTTCTTATAAACCTTGCGTGTATCCAATGGGCTAACGCCACGCACACAAGCATGATTGGTGAATACAGCGGGTGGTTACATACATCAGAAGCCGGAAGCAGGATGTGGGCGCCATCTTGGCACCACTCGATGGGCGGGGGGACTTTGGAGCAGGTTTACAGCGCATGCGCTATGCCCGTCCCGGGAGACGGCTCTCCACATCTCCCCCTTTATTATTTATATCGACCCAGTGTCCCCAGTGATGAGTGTGCTCCCGTGAACCCAGATGGCTCACAATTTGTTCCGGTGCTTTGGGGAGTCTGGACTAGGTCTCAGCCATTTAGCGGCGGAGCCTCTAGCACCGACCAGAATGCTCACCTCATATGGAGACAGGAGAGTCCGTGAGCTGGAAACAACATGACTCTCCCTGCAGTGCTTTGCCTTGCAACTGGGGGACAAAGGCGGGGGCAGGGATAGCATTAACCAGAGTCGGAGGCGTCACTAGGCGTCCCTATGCATTGGCTAGAGTCAAGTCTGGCCACAACTATGACTCTGCCTTAGGGACCTACCTGAGACAAAAATTATGACTGCTGGCGTCGCCCGTTATACCCGGGACACAGCTGCGCGCTTAGCTACAAACCTCGCTCCCGAGTGCCCCGCCCGAGGCGGCCAGGATGGGGTATGGCCATCAGAATGGTCGCTGTTGGGGGTATCAAAGGTGGAGGACATAGCCATCATAATGGTAACACGGTACTGCCGCGCTTGAAACAGGCATTCTAGCAAAGATTTAACAATGACTAATCCCACCAATGGTCCCACCATCAAGAGAATCCAATTAGTCAAATTGGGCCAAGAGAACCAAGAGGTGACTTGGTCCCACAGATTTTTTACAGTCTCGCCCAGTGTGGAAAGGTCGAAACTAACAGGCTTCAATTCCCTAATGTTCTCAAGTCCCTGAAGGCCGGAGGCTTGGTCCAATGGCCCAGGCCGTATATTCGTTGGCGTTTCTGACAGCTGCTCCCCGGCCTCCCCAGGTGATGCCACGGTTCCCACCAGTCTTTCCGGAACCCACACTGGTTGACATCCTGGTTCCTGGGGAAAAACACAAACAGAGCCTCCGGCCCAGCCGAGCACCGGGTCAGGGCCTTTCCACTGTGACGTGGAGGGAGCGATATGGCCCTTAACAGTCTCCCATATAAGGACTAGAATCGGGTCCAAACAGACACCCGTTTGGCGCGCTCGGTCTATATCACGGCCAAGTTTCATCCAAGAGGGCAGATTAAGGCTGCCAGAACAAGGAAACCAGGGGGCAAAAGTGGCCACATCATCAAGAAATCGCTGGAGAGAACTTCTCTTAATTGAGATACCCCGCTGTTTCAAAAGGGTCTTTAAGGGGGTTAATAGGGGTGAACTCCCAGACTGCCCCATGCTTGCAGCCGGCACTGTCTCTTAATCACTCGGAGAGCTCTTCCGAGTCCCCGGGGCTACCTGAACGCCCACGGGCCCTAGTCCTCGCACGAAAAAAAGGGGTGCTTACCTTCTCGCGGTGATCAGTCGCGGAAGTCAAGCCACGGATCCCGGGAGCACGTCTCCGTCGGGGCGAGGGGAACGCAAATGAGGTTGCGGGTTCGAAGTTCCCCGTACGGGCCACCACTTGTCCGGCGCTCTCTCCGCCCCGCCTCGAGTCCTCGGTCGGCCGGCGATGGGGACCAGAGAGATAAGGGGAGAGAGGGTGCGGACAATGTCTTACCCGACGCACTCGTGATCACTCTGGACTCGCAGCAGTGAAGCATGTAGGCTTTTAATGGAACTAGGCAATCATCCTCTTTACAGGTTCCGCCCGGGGCAAGACGCCTCGGGGGAGAACAACCTCGATGCGGCCGTCAGGCGCGGCTCCTTGTGGGCTGTCTCCCCGAGCTCTGCCCGGGAACTTTCTTATAAACCTTGCGTGTATCCAATGGGCTAACGCCACGCACACAAGCATGATTGGTGAATACAGCGGGTGGTTACATACATCAGAAGCCGGAAGCAGGATGTGGGCGCCATCTTGGCACCACTCGATGGGCGGGGGGACTTTGGAGCAGGTTTACAGCGCATGCGCTATGCCCGTCCCGGGAGACGGCTCTCCACACACTTTATGTTGTGCATATATGAGATATATATGGCACATACATACATACCATTTATGTACAGGTATAAAAAATTTCTCAAACAAAATTTCAAATTTGTGAATAAATGTTACCTACTGTTATTTAATTCTGTAATTTGTTCAACAAATTTTAATATTAAAAGAAAAATGAGCACTATGGCTGATACCTAGAAGGTGCAAATGAGTATTTAATTTATTTTTTAAATATTTCTGTTAAAAAAAAACACTAGAGATATCACTACTTCCCAAACCACCTAAACCTCTTTGTTATCTCTAGCAGCTCAACTAGTTGCTCAAAGAACTCAGTAAAGAAACAATACCAGATTTACCTCATTTTTAAACTAATAGCAGTCCTTTGGTGGCCCAGCTTACCATCACATTGAAATTTGTTCTCCAGAGAGATATTCAGAACCTAAAAAAATTTAATTGGATGAATGATTATAAGAAGAGAAAAAGTAATGGGAGCAGGACAATCCCAATACAAGGATGCTTCTATAAGTAATTACACCCAGAATATAGAATACTCACTCTGCAACCACTAAAAAGAGCCAAGTAATATGTGCTGGTATGAAAAGATGTCCCTGATACTTTGTTAAAGTGAATAAGGTAAGTTGCATAATCTGCTATAATACTATTCTGAGATATTTCTAAAGTTATATATAAGAATGTAAATAAGCAAATACAGAAAAATGTCAACATCAAACTATTAATCATGGAAGAAATTATGAGAAACATTTTTGCTTCTACTTTATACATTTCTCAATTGTTTGAATTCTGTTTTGTAATGAGTCTGTACTATTTTGTAGTCCAAATATGAAGTGGGTGTGGGTGTGTATATATATATACACACTTATGTGAGTATATTACAAATATATACATCTATATATAAGGTCTACTCTTAGATATGGATGATAATATCGAGTAATACATTTCCTAAACATGAAATAATTAGAAAACTATTAAAGTGGTTGCAGAAGACTTCAATTTGGTAATAATTATGATCAACTGGCAATGAACTTTCTGAATATTAAAGTGCCTGTTCTAGTCTGTGAAGGAATAGTTGTTTGTTTTGTCAAGCTTGTAAATACTGACCCACATATCTTTCAAAAAATAGCAATAGGGATACTACTTACATCTTGACATTCCTTATTGGTGGATAATGTGTTGTCCCTCCCTTTCCCCTACACACAGAGTGGATGTTATTTCATTGACACTTGCATGAACTCAAGTTTAACTGGCTAACCTGCAAGTGTCTCTGAGAGATTTTTATAGCCATAAGGATATAAATGAAAAAATTTTATATCCTCCTAATTTGTTCTTTCAATTTAGCTCATGACAGATATAGTAATTTATTAAAATATATAATGTAACAAAGTAAAAAAAAATAAGCTTTTTCTTTCCTTCATGGATTCAGCTTTGGGACTCAAAAGCTCATGTCTCAGATAGTCTCAATTCTATGAATATGCAATAAATTTGTAATGTTAGACAAAAATGAAAAAAATGTGTCTAGACACATATACATATCTTTGTGTGCTTGCATTCCTAGAGGATACATTCCTGTAAGTAAATATTTTGATTACTAGCCCCCATAAGCCAACCAAAGAAACCAAGATTATGTTTAGGATTGGAAGGCTGCCAATCCCTAAAGCCAGAATGCTTCCAAAAACTACAAAACTATGCTCTCCCCTCCACCGCCCCCCCCCAGCCTTCCCCACAACTGAGTACACAGAATTTAAACATTAACTCCAAAGCCTAGTGACTGACTTCCAAATCTAAAACCATCGCATTCCCAAAAAGCCTACAAAAGCCATGCCTGAAAAGGCATTATCCTCCAACTTCAGGGTAGATGAGGAAGACAGCAAAGAGTGGGCATGAACTACAGTTGCCATAAAAAGCACTATTGGAAATATCTCCTTCTATTTTTCTTTTCCCATTCTCCAATAGTGTTTCTTCTCAGATAGCTTTCCTCTAAGCCAGACAGAAAAGCAAAGCTCAGGAAACACCTGAACAATGGATCTGATCTATTCAAATCTATTTCTTGTGCTACTGATATTTCCACCACAGCTATGAGGAACAGCCTCATGGGTAAAGATTGCACGTCTATCCCAGTGTTACTGCAGTAAGCAGACTCTGTACCTACAATTCCTCTGCATTCTAGTCACACTATGCAATCCGCATGAGTTATTTTTCTAGATTAGGCTTATTATTTGGGAAGGCAATAATTTAGTCTGCATAGTCTCTGTGGTGGCAGAGCTGGGATATGGCTCCCATAGTGATAAAGATACTGAGGCAGTGGAGTAGTGATGACTTGTCAAGACTGCAAGGTAAGATACCAATCAGGAAGTGTCATTCTTTCATCGTACCTCTTCTCTAATAGGAGTCATAGAGCATATAATACTCTGATCTCAGTAACAATGGCTAGAAACTGGTATTCGATATCTTAAAGACTGAGTGGATAAGATCAGCAAAGTCTCTTACTTAATCCCATAGGCTGGACTAGACAAGCGATGCAAAATCAACATGCTTGGAGAATATGAAGCAATAAGTATGTTTCAATTTGCTAAAGCTGCTGGAATGCAATATACCAGAAATGGACTGGCTTTTAACAATGGGGATTTATTAACTTACAATTTACAGTTCTTAGGCTGTGAAAATGTCCAAATGAAGGCATCAACAGGACAATACCTGGACTCTGGAGAAAGGCAGCTGGCATTTGGGACCCCTCTGTCACACGGGAAGGCACATGGCAGACATCTGCTAGTCCTTCTCTCCCAGGTTTCATTATTTTCAGCTTCTGGCTTCTGCAGCTACCTCTCTCACCTCCTCCCTGGGGGCTTTTTCTCTCCAAACTTCTCTGAGTGCTTCTCTCTGAGATCTCTGGCTTTTTCTGTCCTTTATCCACTCATAAAGGACTCCAGTAAAATAATTAAGACCCACCTCGAATGGGCTGGGTTACACCTCAATTGAAATAACCTAAAGCTACCACCCACAATAGGTCTGCACTCACAAGAATGGATTGAAAGAACATGGCCTTTTCTGGGGTACATAACAGCTTCATACCAGCACAGTGTATTTCTAACTCCAAATCCAATAATAAGATGCATGTCTGATTCTAATAATGTCACGATTAGAACTGCATTTCAATGATAATAGTAAGGAGATCTCAATTTTTTTTTCAGTTTGTATTCCCATTTATTTTGTCAGTTGCATTCCTCTTTACCTACATCTTCCTGATAATTAAAAAAAAAAAAAAGCAGGAGAGCTAGTCTGATTGACAGCCATCCTTTGTGCAGAATTTCCTCCTGACTGCTAAATATGCACCTCACTCTGTACAGTGCATGGTTTCTAAGGTCTCCAGGACACAGCAGTCAGAAAGCCAAAAGACAACTTTCATCATTAGTAAACATGCTGGGAGCTTTAGGAGGATGGTACAGAGAGAAGGAGCCAGCAAAATTGAATCTAACTTTTTTACTGTGAAAGTTTGAGCTGTAATGTAGTTTGCTACACAGCTTGCATTAGGCTAGTTGGCAGAAAATAATTTAAGGAAAAGTACAAAATGGATACATATTCAAGGTGTGCAAGTTTGTTAAAGCATGTGTAAGTTAATTCCTTTCAAACGTATTAGTAATGGAAATAAGGCACAAAACAGCCATTTTTTTTCTCACTGTTGTGAGACTATTTCCTTTTTTAATTATTGGGTGAGTTCATTGAATTGTCCAACAGAATGAGCTTCATTGTTGTATTGAGTTGAAAAACCATGGTTTAAATGTACCCACTGGAAACATTTATCAATAGCTCAAAGTTTTGTTTTTAGTTTTCATACAAAAATCATTAGTGAGGTTTTTAATCTTTGCTTCTCATATTGAACAGATATATCTGTTTTTTTTAGTTAAAACTAGGGAGATCTAGAAGGATTAAGTCAATATCCATATTCATAATGTAACAGTATTTCTCTCAATCTATTATAAGCATTATACCACATATACATTTATTCATCTTTTTCTCTTTTTAAATAAGCAACTTTCCTTGCAGAATCTCTTAAATACTTTCAGAGTTAGCTTTATTCTTTCAAGAATTCAGGCACTATTTAATTACTTTATTTAACATTTAAATAAATTTATTCCAATCATGCATCTGTGTCCTTCTTAATGCCAATAATGTTCTATAGAAAATAGTGCAGGCCTTTTTCCACATTAAGAATGTGAATTTCCCAAAGTTCTATTTCTACTACCCACAACATGCATTTCTGCCTAAGGACTGAGGAACATCCTATATCTTCTTCAATATTAAAAAATTTGTTTACTTTCTCAGAAATCCTTAATTCTTTTGTTGGCACCACTCGTTGATACTGTCCTTCATAGTTTTTTGGTATTAAAATGTCCTTTCTCTATAAAATGGTAGTAAAAGTAGATGGTGGTAGTTGTTTTCTTGAATCCTTACTTATGTAAGTTTCTCCAACAATTTTGTTGGTGCTGAAATTTTGCCACTCTGTCAAACCCAGAGTCTGGGAAACAAGGCTTTGCAGCCTTCCACGCCCTAATTTTTTTTTACCGACTCTCTTGGTAGTGTGATCTTGTCTGAACCTTCCTACCAGACCGCAAGTTTCTTGAGAAGACCACAGATCACATTCATCTCCACATCCCCTACGGTGTCTTAACATCCAGCATCACACTCAGTGTGAACTCAGCGAACACCCACTGAATCTAGTTAAGCTCTCATGTAGGATTTCTGTGATCATTTGTGACAGAAAAGTAATCTCGGCAACTTTAGCAGAATATCGGTGAAGGAAAGGTCACGAAAGACATCTTTCCTGTTTCTCCGTTAACCACTGAAATTAGATTCAAATTAGATTGATGGCCATAGATGAAAACTATTGCTAATACTCAGAACCTCCAAAATTGTTCTTTCTGATCTGTATATGACACATTCTGTGAATAATAAAGATTAGCAGATGGGGTAGAGCTCTGATAGTTTCTGAAGATTTCAGTATTTTTTTAATCTGGAAAAACTTAAATTTACAGAAAAATTGCCCTAATAGTACAAACAACTTTTCATTAATTTTTAAATTTACCAAGAAGTTACAAGAATAGATTTGCTAACACTTTGCATTAACAGCTAATTGTGTTTGCGTGTGTGTGTGTACACTATATATGTGCATACAATATTGCTTTTGCTGAATCATTTAAAGATAAATTACAGCTTTACGACCCTTTACCCTTTAATATTTCAGCATGTGTCTACTAAGGACAGCATATTCTCTTACATAACCACAGTAGAAATATCAAATTCAGGAAATTTTTACATTATTGCTAGACTATTCTCTAATACACAGTCCATATTCAGATTTCATCAATTGTCCCAATAATGTCTTTTATAGCAAATTTATTTTCTATTGGATTCAGGATCCAATCCAATACCACACATTGCCTTAGTTATATGTTTGTTTATTCTCTAATCTGAAGCTTCCTGATTGAAATACTGTCTCACCCTTCCTTTTTCTCTCATCCACGGAATTTTTGAAGAGTACAGGCAAATTTAATTTGTTTTCCTCTGATTGTTTACTCATCACTGGATTCAGGTTATGCATTTTTGGCAGGAATTCTACATAAGTTATGTTGGACTCTTCTCAGTTAATCAGATTAGAAGACACAAGGCATCAGTTTATTCTATTATTGAAGATGGTTAAGATGTTGGCTGCCAGTTCCTGATACTCTTTCATTCACATTTTGGAATCTATAAGAACAATTTAAATCTCCTCCTCTCTTAAGTAGGGATTGTTCTATTTGATCCAATCTGCTAATTTTCCAGAACATAATCTTACTCTTCAATTCACTTGTCTATCATCTACCCCCATCACGCCCCCAAACTGCTCTGATATCAGCAGAGACTCTCCTATTGCTATTGATTTTCAGTCCTTCATTTCACCAGTTTTCAACAGCATCCAAAATGCCAAATTCAAAGTGTTAGCTACTCCTCCACCAGGTTGCTAAACATTGACGTTCCTGAGCTCTCATCATAAAGTCTGTACCCTTCTCATTCTATATTCTATACACAAACTCTTCCTTTCTACATGGCTTCAATTACTATCTAAACATAGTTGACTTCCAAATCTCTCTGAGATCTAATCCCCCACAGTCAACTGTTTACTGCATAGCTCTATTTGAAAAATCACAAAGGTACCTCAAATTCAAAATACCTAAAACCAAATTCATAATCTTCTCCTCCAAACCTGCTCCTTCACCATTCTTCCTTATATCTATGAATGACATTAAAAGATAAGTCCCGGAGTGATCCTTGACTCTACTTTCTTTATCTCCTCCCCAAATCCAATCCAAGACCAAATTCTATGGATCTAACTAGTCAAATCTGTCTCTTTCTCCCTAAGGCCATAGCTACCACCTCACTTCCTTAGTCCAGTCAGCCTTACTTCTTTCCTGGATGACTGAAACAGCCTCCTGACTGGCTTCTTGCATCGCTTCTACTCTTGCCCTCTGCCCCCCATTCTCCAAACTAGAACTTGACTTTGCAGGCCTGTCTCTCTCTCTCTCTCTCTCTCTCTCCCCACCCCCCGCTCCTTCTCATAAACACACAAACATATCCAGTACTTAAAACCCTCTGATGCCTTCCTACTGATATTAAGATGAAGACCTAAATCTTTATCTTAGCATGGCTTACAAAGACATGCATAAAGTGGTACCTATCTACCTTCTCCAAACTCACTGTAAGCCACTTTAACCCTCATTCTCTTTACATCCACCAAATAAACCTGTTTCCATTTCCAGAATGGCGTCATTACTGTTCCTTACACAGAGAATTGGCACACACTGTTTCCTTGGCCTAGTTAATTCCCATTGATGACTCAGAACTTCCCTTAAATGTTACTTTCTCTCTGAAGCCTCCTTGACCCACCAAATTACTTACATGTTCTCGCTGCACCCTATATCATTTCTTCCCAATTTATAATTAATTGGGCTTTAATTTATGTGGCTATTTGAATATCTGACTCTTCCATTAGACTCTAAGTTCCATGAGGACATCAACTTTCTCTTTTGGCTTATCATTTTATCCTCAGCACTTCTCTCAGTGTCTATCATATGGCAGGTGTTCAATAATAAATGAATAGCTGCATTTTATTGAATTTATTTCCTTAACAAACACTTGCATAATGTTTACTAAGTGCTGGGCAGCATTATAAGTATTTTAAAAATATGAACTTATTTAAGACGTGTTCTGTTAGACCCCTTTTCAAGCATTTTCAGCTGCTTATTTTAGATTGCATTTTAATCAAGACTATCTCAAATCTGTGATATGAAACACCTTTTAATTGGACAGGGTCTGTATTACTGTTCTCAAAAGGTCTTTGGAGAACCTAACATGGCGGCTAGGTGAGACAGGGCAAAAAAAAACCTCTGTGAAAAATACTAGATAAAAACCAGAAAGTGATCCAGAATACCAGTTTCAGCGATGCACCAGCCAGACAAGGTCTGCCAAAGCCACAGGGACCGTGCATTTGGTGAAACTGGGAGTCTGCATTCTGAAACGAGTGAGTAAGCCGGGTGAAAGTCTGGAGGCCACGCTGCAGTGTGGGGAAACCGCAGGTTGGCATTTGGAGATGGACTAGATCTTTTTTTTAAAAAAAAAAAACAAAAAAAACCTGGGAGCAGCTGCAGATACGGCAGTGAGAACTGCACAGTAAATCACAGCAGGAGTGGGCTGTAGCCAACGCCTCGGTGTCTGGCATGGAGGATAGCCCTTCCTACACCCGCTGCTGATTGTCTCAGGGACGGGGGGACAGAGGGGAGCCAAAAGGAGAAAGAAACCACGCCCCTTGCAGTATCTCCCCAGTGGGCTGGAAACACTCCTGCCCAGGGACAGAGCCATAGCCCAGAGCTGCATCAAGAGTGTTTTCCACAATATCATACACATGCCACGATATCGGCCATAGACAGTGGCCTTTAGTGCACCCACAGCTAATTGTCCCAGAGCTGGGAAGGTGGAGCTATGTTGAAAGGAGGAAATTAACACATCCCATTCAACCATCTTTAAAGCAGGCTGGGAACGCTTATGCATGGCCCAGTGGCCCAGGGCTTCCCTGGAGGGCCAGTGTGAACTTGTGACATGGCACAGCCTTCCCTCAGCAGAGGTCCTAGAAGAGCACAGTTGAGAAGGGGGACCCACTCGAAAATCCCAGGAACCCTATGCCAATACCAAGGAATTGTGGATCAGCGGCAGAGACAATCTGTGGTAAGAATGAAATGAAGGCTTAGACTCTTGCAATAGCCTTAAATCTCCGGGAATACCTGGGAGGTTTGATTATTAAAGTTGCCCTGCCTCCCTAAACACTCAGACACATGCCCCACATTCAGGGTGGACAGCACCAGCAACACACCCAAACATGTTGCACCAATTATACCCCACAAGAATCAGATCCCCACACACCACAAAGACAAATTTGGGGAGAACTGACTTGAGGGGAATAGGTGACATGCGGATGCCATCTGCTGGCTAGTTAGAGAAAGTATACATCACCAAGCTGTAGATCTGACAAATTAGAGATCGATATTTTTTATATCCAGAAAGAACCCTATCAAGTAAAGCAAATGCCAAGAGGCCAAAAAAAAACCAGAAAATCTTAAAGCATATGATAAAGCCAGACAATATGGAGAACCCAAACCCAAACACCCAAATCAAAAGATCAGAAGAAACACAGTTCTCGGTGCAATTAACCAAAGATCTAAAATCAAACAACAAGAGCATGGCACAGGACATAAAGGACATGAAGAAGAGCATGGCACAGGATGCAAAGGACATAAAGAAGACCCTAGAAGAGCATAAAGAAGAAATCGCAAGAGTAAATAAAAAAATAGAAGATCTTATGGAAATAAAAGAAACTGTTGGCCAAATTAAAAAGACTCTGGATACTCATAATACAAGATTAGAGGAAGATGAACAATGACTCAGTGTCCTCAATTGCCACAGAACAGAAAATGAAAGAACAAAGAAAGAATGGGGGAAAAAAAATAAAAAAAATCAAAATGGATCTCAGGGATATGATAGATAAAGTAAAATGTCCAAATTTAAGACTCATTTGTGTCCCAGAAGGGGAAGAGAAGGGTAAAGGTCTAGAAAGAGTATTCAAAGAAATTGTTGGGGAAAACTTCCCCAACCTTATACACGATATAAATACACAAAGCATAAATGCCCAGTGAACTCCAAATAGAATAAATCCAAATAAACCCACTCCAAGACATATTCTGATCAGACTCTCAAATACTGAAGAGAAGGAGCAAGTTCTGAAAGCAGCAAGAGAAAAGCAATTCACCACATACAAAGGAAACAACGTAAGACTAAGTAGTGACTACTCAGCAGCCACCATGGAAGCAAGAAGGCAGGGGCATGACATGTTTAAAATTCTGAGAGAGAAAAATTTCCAATCAAGAATACTTTATCCAGCAAAACTCTCCTTCAAATTTGACAGAGAGCTTAAATTTTTCACAGACAAACAAATGCTGAGAGATTTTGCTAATAAAAGACCTGCTCTACTTCAGATACTAAAGGGAGCCTACTGACAGAGAAACAGAAAGGAGAGAGAGATATAGAAAAATTTAACAAACGTATACAGAACATTACATCCCAAATCACCAGGACACATATTCTTCTCTAGTGATCATGGATCTTTCTCCAGAATAGACCATATTCTGGGACATAAAACAAGCCTCAATAAATTAAAAAAAAAAAAAAAAAAACAATTGAATATATTCAAAGCACATTCTCTGCCCACAATGGAATACAAATAGAAGTCAATAATTTTTTATTTGTAACTCCACTATTTACTTCCTACAGGATATAAAATACATAAACTCTAATGACAAATCAGTGGCTTTGAACTCAATGTAAAATACATAATTTTTGACAAGAACTACATAAAGGTGGGGGAATGGAGGAGTATAGGAATGTAGTTTATGTGTCCTACTGAAGTTAAGTTGGTATCAAAGAAAAACAAGATTGTTATAGATTTAAGAGGTTAAATTTAAGCCCCATGGTAAACACAAAGAAATTATCAGAGAATATGACCTAGAGATGAAAAGCAGAGTATGGGTTACGAGAAGTGGGGGAAGGGGCGATGGGGAGTTAAGAAATGAGTGTAGGGTTGCTGTTTGGGGTGAAGGGAAATTTCTAGTAATGGATGGTGGGGAGGTGATAGCATTACAACATTCTAAATGTGATTAATCCCACTAATGGAATGCTAGGGAGGGGTTGGAATGGGAAGATTTAGGCTGTATATATGTTTCCACAATTGAAAAAAAAAAAAAAGAAAGAAAGAAAAAGACAGTCTAAATAGGCAATGATAATTAAATGCCAAATATGAACCTGGATGGGATCTGAGGATGGAGGAGAGGAGGCTCAAAGGGACACAGTTGGAACATAAGAAAAAAAAAAAAGGAAATATAGAATGTAAGCTTTGTATCAATGTTGAATTTCTTGAACTTCTTAGCTGCACTTAATGGGATTCCATAAAAGAATGTTGTTGTTCATGGGAATTGTATATCTGAATTATATTGTTTGTTCAAGGATGTGTGCAGCTTGCTCTCGTGTGTTCAGAAGACAGAGCAATAGATGATGGATGATAGATAGCGAGGGAGGGAAAGAAATAGCAGTGTGACAGCATATTAAAGTTGGTGGATCGGGGTATCGGGGGGGTTGGGGAATGCTGGAGTTCTGTGTGTGGGTTTTGTATTGTTTTTGCAACTGTTTCTGTAAGTTTGATTTTATTTCAAAATAAAATTTTAAAAAAAAAAAGTGTTCATAAAGGTGAAGCTTTAGAAGGTATTCTTGTGAACCCTGTATACCATCCTAACATATGTATCACCTGATACCCATATTGTAAGTGTGGAGAGAGATGGTATAACTCTGCCATATAAATGGTAATGCATTTACCTTGATGTGGATCCATTTGTGAAATTCCTTTCTTTAAATAATATCTGATAATACTGGTGTGAAATATGCCTTCAATTATTCTACAAGCTCATCAAATGAATATTAGGTAATTGAGGAGTGAACAAAAAAACCTCTAATTGTTATGAACTCAGAGATCATGCAGTGAGTTTTAAAGCAGTGTTAACAACAAAACATGATCCATCCACCAAAAGGAACTTGAAAATAGTTCTAAAATCTTTAAAAGCTTTAAATTTCTTTAAATCTTTAAATAGTTCTAAAATCTTTAAAGAATGCTAAAGAAATTTAATATCCCTTCTCCTTTTTAAACAAATATCAAGATCCAGACACCTTCCTGAAGACCCTCACTCCCCAAACCCTGTTATATACACATCCATGTCCTTTCCTACTCCCAACTCCCTGTGCTTTGTCCTCTTGCTTCCTGGGGATACACTGTGCTAGACCCTATTGTTTGTCTCGATTCTCATCTCATAAGTCACAGGTCTTTTCCTGTCTATACTTCTCCTACTCTCCAAATATTTTAAGGGTAGAGTCGGGAGAGAGATTTTGGACACTCACACATTAGCATATTTTTACACTTATTAATGGTGTCTCTCAAACTTCACTGTGCAAAGAATCACCTGGAGAGCTTCTTAAGCAGATTCCTGAGCTCCACTACCAGAGGTGGTGATTCGGTAGGTCTGCTGTCAGGCCTACAAAATTGTGTTTCTTTTATGGTTTGTGTTATATTACCTCTTTAAGAAATCTGCCTAACTTAATGCTATAGTCATTTATCCTGTGTTTATTTATCCAGGGTTTTGTTTTTTCTTAAGAAATTTTACAGTTTTAGCTCTTACTTTAAGTCCATGATCCACTTCAAGTTAATTTTTGTGTTTGGCAAGAACTAAAGTTGAAGTTCATTTTTTCCCATACACATACACATAACCAAATTTTTTGGCACTGTTGAATTACTCAAGCCCCTACACTGAAAATTAGTTGGATCATGTATGTGAGGATCTATTTCTGAATCCTGGATTCTGTTCCAACTATGTTGAATACTGTAGCTTTACAGTAAGCATTAAAATCAGGTCCTGGAAGTCATCCAAACCTCTTGTGCTTTTTCAAAATTGTTTTGACTATTCTGGGTTCCTTGAATTTCCATATGGGTTTTAGAATAAATATATCTATTACTTCAGAAACATCCTGCCAAAATTTTAATTGGGATCTCTTTGAATCAATAGGGGGAGAGTTGCCATCTTAACAATATTGAGACTTCCAAATATGTATGGCAAATATCCCCATTTATTTAGATCTTCTTCAATTTGCTTCAGCAAAGTTTTATAGCTTTCAGTATATAGTTCTTGCATATCTATTGTTAAATTTGTTTCCACATTTTTTGATAGTATGGTAAATGGTATCTTTATTTCATTTTTCAATTTTTATTGCTAGAATATAAAAACACAATTAAATTCTGCATACTAACCTTATATCCTGTGACCTTACTAAATTCACTTATTAGTTCTATTAGCTCTTTTTGTAGATTCCTTAAAATTCTCTACATACATGATTCTACATGATAATGTCACCTGCAAATAAAGGTTTTAATTCTAAAAGTTTTTCTTCTAAAGGTTTTTCTTTTCTAATATGTATGCATTTTATTTATTTTTCTTGACTTCTTGTGATAGCTAAGACCTCCAGTATAATATTGAGTAGAAGTGGTGAAAGTAGACCTCCATGCCCTTTTCTTGATCTTAGATAGAAACAATTTGATCTTTCACTATTAAGTATGACGTTAGGTGTAAATTTCTATACCTTAATTAGGTTGAAGACGTTCCTCCTCTTTTTAGTTTTCTGAGAGTTTTAATCACAAATGGGTGTTAACATTAATCAGGTTTTTTTCCTATATCCCTTGAAATGATCAAATCATTTTTCTCCTTTATTTTATCAATATGGTCAAGTGCATTGATTAATTTTTTCATCTTAAGCCACCTTAGATTTCTGGAATAAACCCCATTTATGGTTCCTTGATATACACACACACAATTTGCAAAAATTTTGTTAAGAATTTTTGCATCTGTGTTCATGAGAAGTATTGGACCATAGTTTTATTTTCTCATGATGTCTTTGTCTGGTTTTAGTACGAGGATAATACTGACTTCATAAAATTATTCTGGATGTTTTCCCTCCCCTTCTGTTTTCTGAGACAGTTGTATAGAATAATCATTATTTTTTCCCTTAAAGTTGTGACAGAATTCACCTTGAAACTATCTGTGCATGGAGTTTTCATTGCAGGAAAGTTTTTAATTAAAAATTAAAATTATTTAATTGATATAGTTTTATTCAAGTTTTCTATTTATTCTTGGATCTGTTTGGAAACTTGCATCTTTTAAGGAATTTTCCTATTTTAAAAAGAATTTGACTTTATAAAAAGTTCCCAGTTATTGGAGATGTTTCCAGCCCAAGGACCACACTTTGATAACATTGTGCTAGAGCATTATCAACTCTCACGAGAATAATAGGTTTTTGTTAGGTACCTACTATTTTACTGGCTCTTCTTTACAGAAAAAACCTCTTATCTGAATTTTAGGAAACAGATTATCATCAATTTCTTAAATATTATACCAAACAGACATTTTAACTCACAATTTATCCAAGTTTTAGAGTGAAGTCATATTCACCTGTCAGTAATAACTGTGACTGATTTTTAGCATCTGGTCTTGTCCAACTTAAAAAAAAAAATCAAATAGCATCTTCCTCTTCCCTTAGAAGGTGTTGCCTCAGGATAGAAGTGTCAGGTTATAACTAGAACTCTTTTTCCAAATTTGAGCAAATGTTGCCTTGCTTTTTTAAGCTTCCAAGAAGATTATAGCAGCAGTGATTTTCAAGAAATATCAAATTATCTCAGCTTGACATACGTACTGCTAAGTTACCTAAGGAATTAAGTCAAAGGTTAAAAGTAATTAATGCTTAAATATTAGCCTGATTAAGAATCATTGATCCTTCCCCTGTGGGGAGAGATCTGTTCTGAATTCTTGTTATTTTATACTTTACATGAGTTTGAGTCTACTATAATTTTAGCTATTTCTTGAGAAAAAATTTAAAAGATTTCTATTATCATAGCAAAAAGGTATTGGGTTTGTGGTTTAGACCAAGTAGTTTGATTCTTACCACTTTAAGAACCATGGCTGGCTCAACGTAAACTTGAAATTTTAAAGGAATATTCATTCTTTTAAAGTCAGTTGCCACCTAAATATAAGCAGGATGAGGTCAACAAATACATGCAGGTAACAGATCTTCTCCAATATCCCACTATATTCCTGTGCTTTAGTTTCCCTAGCTGCTCAAGCAAACACCATGAAATAGGTTATGTTAAACAATGGGAATTTTTTCTCTCTTGGTGTGATGCTGGGAAAAAAAGTCCAAATCAAGTCATCATCAAGGCAGTGCTTTTCTTCCTGAGGACTGTGGCATCCTGCAGCTGACTGTTGGTGATCCTTGGTCCTCAGCTTGTCACTTGGCAAGGCACATGGCAGTGTCTCCTGGTCTCTCCCTTCTCCTCTGGGCTCCAGTGATGCTCGTCTTCTTCATCCTGTGGCTTTCCCTCTCTCTGTATGAATTTCATTCCACTTATAAAGGACTCCAGTTAAAGAATTAAGACCCATCCTGATTGAGGCCACACTTTAACTGAAATAACCTCAACATAAGGTTTTATTTATAATGGGTTCACACCCACAGGAATTGATTAGATTTAAGAACATGTTTTTCTGGGGTACATACTGCTTCAAACCACCACATCCTGCTTCCCCTGACTTTTCCAGACTCTAAGTCCAAGAAGAAGTAAGGACTGGGAAAATAATTGTAGTAAGATGAATAAGTCATGTTTACACAGCAGGAAGAATAGAAAGATTGTTGAGGGAGGTAATGCTGAACTTTTAAAAGAGTTACAGAGATCAGAAACTCCTACAGAGGAAATAAGAATTTGCAGTAAGGCAACATGTGGGGTTCTGGGCATCATGACAGAACAAGACAGTCATGCAGTGACTGAAATAAGCTTCAGAGGCCTATTTCAGTTTATTCTGAAATCAATTAGGGACCTGAGAAAATTCACTTCAGTTGCAACAGCAAGTGAATAATAAAAGATGGGTGAAAGTGGCTGAAGGGGCAGACTTCTAAATTATCTCTGGAGGGATAAGGTGTAAGTGGCCATAAATGTATGTAAAAGAAAATGCTAAGAAGAAAAATAACAGAGATACAAGGTACAGTGAATGTCCAGCAAGCACTTTGTGTAGAGGTCTTTCTGGACATGTGTCATTTTGTTTTAGAGTCTTTTGTTTGCATGTCAGTTTCCCAACTAGACTATGAGCTTCTTTAATTTGAGAAATTTTTCTGTTAATCTTTGTCTCATTAGCACTTAGGTCAAGGTCTGGGGCTTTAACAGGCACTCAATGAAGGTTAAAAATGAATGAATAAGGAGTTAACTGAATGCAGGGCCAAATGAATGAATTAATGAGAAAATAGAAAATTTGGCAATTTATGATATATCATGTTTTAATGTATTGGCTAAAAAATAAAAATTATGGAAAGCTGTTCTGTAAAACTTTGCAGGACATGGAAATATTGAAATAACATGAGTGCCACAAGTACTTGGTATTTGTTCAACTCGTTAGAATCTGGTATCATATTTAGAAACCTGCATCTTTAAGAACTGTAAAAAGAGCAAAAGGTTTTGCAGAAAAAGAACAAAACGCTCAAATGTAAGAAAACAGAACACGAAAGAAAACATATAAAGAATTATTTATTTCAAAGAAGATGCCAAGAGTCCACCAAATAATTGTCTTCACATTCAAAACGGGTTATTAAAGCAGATGAATTCTATCTTCACAGGTGAAATAGGTCCAAATTGCAGCAAGACAGATTTAAGACAAAACACAAAGGACACCAATGAAAGTTTTGGATTTTCTATTAAAATTGAAGGATAGAACCCAAAAGGTCAGACTTGGCATTTTAAGAGAAATAAAACTCTGAAGTAATAAAGAAAATTATCCAAAACTTGGAAATAAAGCAAAGGATACTGCAAGTCCTTATAATGTAACAGGAAGCATTGTGTCACAGGCTAATTTAAAGCTCTTGCAGAATGTACCTTTGTTTGATTTACTGTTTTATATTGCTAAGTGTTCGAACTCTGTGAAGTTAGATGATAACTTTCAGATTTCTGTTCATAGTAAAGATAATCCCAATGAATATAGTTTTATTACTGTGTTGCACATTAACCAATTTTATGCCTGACTGTAAATTAATATTTCAGCATTGCCTTTTATTCATTATTCATTCTCAAATTCTCCTTTGGATAAGACTTACCATCCTACTAATTTAGATTTACTTACCCCTCATTAATGAGCTAAATAATTATTTAACACATACACACTATGGTTGTATACAAGTCATGTTTTATGTTTTTGAAAAGTTTACTTTTACATAATGCTACTGTTCTATGATTTCCTCAAGTTGGCACCTTTGTAATTCAGATAGAAATGAATATATCTTAAGTATCTACGCATTAATGAAATAAAAAAATGAGGACATCAAAACAAAGTCAGAGTTTTTTTGTCTGGTCAAATCTGGACAATTTGAGTGTTAATTAATATAATGACAGTAACAACAAATAATGTAAACAAGAAATCCATGAGTACATGCTGATATAAATGAATGAATGAATGAAGAAGGACAAGCTCTACTTCACATAATGTAGAAGGCATAAAGGGTGTAGAATATTAACTTTTTACAACCATTGTAGTAGTGATTCCGGCAAGAATCATCAATGGATACTAAAACTAGTGTGTGAAAGTTTTATGAGAAACAGGATATTTATATAACCTCAATGTATCTTCCCATAAATCTGTTATATATTACAAAATGGCAAAAGGAAAAATGGTGTCTTTAAAGCAGAGAAATCTGTAACATAACTAAGTGATCAAAGTTATTATCATTGGTAATAGGACAAATTGACATCATGTGACTCCTGATGTGATGCACTGAGGACACAACTTCCTTTCTGTGGTATCCCCTCCCTCAATTCATAATCTAAACCTAGTTATAAGGAAATCTCTCAGACTAACCCAAACTGAGGGGCAATCTACAAATAAGTAGCCAGTATTCTACAAAAATATTGATGTCAGTTTCAGACAAAGAAAAGCTGAGGTTCTGTTCCAGATTTAAGGAGAACTAAAGAGATATAGCAACAAAATATAATCTATAATCCTGGAATGGATCCTGGACTACAAGAAAATCTATAAGGAACATTATTGGAACAATTAGTGAAATTGCAAGTTTTAAAAATACTTGTGGATTAGATAATATTGCATTGATGTTAAATTTCCTGACGTAGGTTATCCTGCTGTGGGTAAGTAAGAGAAAGTTCTTGTTCTTAGGAAACACACCCTGCAGTATTTAGGGGTAAAGGAGCATGATGCCTGCAGCCTGCTCTCAAATGGTTCAGGAAATATTTTTATTTAAATATCTCTATTAATCTATCTCTCTACATATATATATATACACACACACACAAATATATATATACATCTAGAGAGGGAGGGGTGGAGAGAGCAAGCAAGCTAGCCAATGATAAAGCAAATGTTGCAAAATGCTTATAATTAGTGACTCGAGTTTATTCTATTATTCTTGCTAATTTTTAGTAAGATGGAAATTATTTCAAAGTTGAAAGTTAAAAAATCAAAGTTGGACATCATTGACAGATATCTAAAGAAATTGAAAGTGAAAAATAAATTCCATGGTGTGTAATAAAAGGAAAAAAAATATTTTTAGGAATCTAATGGTAAATATTAGATAACAGCAAGCATTTATATTTGTTGATATAACAGAAAGCTTAATCATTCAAATGAGTCATATATAATGAATAGGTATATTCTGAAAATACAAGCATATGATGGTTAAGGAGCAATCGTTTATGCAAGAAACCCAATTTGTGAAGAAATTTAGAGCAAGGATGACCTTAAAAGGACTTTGAGTATCAGATATTCTCACAGAGTGAGAATGATCCCCATTAATAATTGGAAAACTTTAGAATGACCTGATGTCAGTTCAACAATTTTTAGGGGAATGAAATTTTCAAATATCATATTTCCTTTAAAACATTGCAAGCCTACTGATATATGACAATTCTGGAAAAATTATGGTCTAAGATGGCTGAGAAACACAACATTTTCTCATTAATTAAGAAAACAATAATGGACAATTTCAAAGTAAAAGGAGAATAGAAGTTTATTGTTTTTGCATTATAAGCAGGTTAGGGAAAATGCCCATTTTGAATATGCTCTGTATACTTTAGCAGGTCTGACAGGAATTCTAAATTATGAAGGGAATTTGTTAATGAATTCACCACTGTGCTCAATTGTCTTTGTAGAACTGAGAAGTTGCTAGGGCACTGAAAGTAAACAAATGCAATTGTGTCTTTTAAAAAGGTGATTGAAGCAATTAACATCAAATGAATCACAACAATAGTCTGCAAAATGATGAAAACAGTAGAAGAAAACTGTATACAAGTGAATAAAAGGCAATATGTCTCTACCAAGGAAAATTCACGAGTGATAAAATAGATCATGTTTTCAAGGAAGACACCATCAGCGACCCCACTTGACCATGAGCTTCCTGTGGGCAAGAGCTATGCCAGGGTAGTCTTTGAATAAAACACTATAGTTATTAAGCAAATAGGCAGGAATGAGGAAGGAAAGGGAAAAAGGAAAAGAGGGAAGGAGAATGGATTAGTGGGGGAAATGGAATATATTAAATGAACATTAATGCACTACAATTTGACTTTTATGAAACATTGTCTAATGCCTAATGAATATCTGTTTTGTTTAAACTGAAAATGTAAGTAAAGCATTGTAGAGCCTACAATGATTAAGCACCGAATAAATTCACTCTGCTATTTGCTGTTCAACTAACATTCAGGAAAGATAAGAGAGAAAAAAAGGTTATTATTTAATTAATACAGAAATTTCAAACTAGTAGAAAACATCATTTAGGGAAATCCAAGATTTTGAAGCTAATGAGAGAATGGGCTGTTTACCCTCTCTGATCTACATGAGGAGAAGTGAACATGTTTATTTAATGCACGAATTGGCCCCCACTTAAGAAATATAAACAACCTCTATCTAACAATCTCTATGGTACCTCGATGATTGAGTAATACAGACAAGTAACATAGGTTCAAATTTGCCTAAGTTTAATATGCAAGTTTGACTTCCCGAAACAGATAGTTTTGCTATAAGAAGGAAAGTGATAAATCCTCACCCTTCGTGAGTGGTTAAAGAAATACATCAAGTCTAAAAGATCATCTTACAACATTTTGAAGTTAAAAGCTCACTTCTAGCATGGTCTTCAATAATATTGATAGTCTCCACATCTATAAGATGTATTGTATTCTGAGCTCCTCTGTGGTAACTATACAAAACTCTCAAAAAAAAATGTGTCTTTTAAATTGTTTGTAGAGTACAAGGTATGCTCCGGATAAAAAAATAATAAAACATAAAGTTATTCTTAAATCCCAAAAATAGTCAAGATGCCAACAGTATGCCACATGATACTAGTAAAACTTTCTACAATTTTATTAATAGGCCAACTGAAGATAATCAAAATAACCAGACCAACTCATTTCACAGCCTGTGGGAGATTAGTTTGGATATACATATTTAAAATAACTGTCATGAAAACAGACCAAAACACTTCTATCATTCCCACGCTATTCTTTCTTGGCAAAACATAAGAACAATTTTTCTGTTTTTAGAAACTTTAAAGCAAGGCATCTTTCAAATGCTACTGAAAGAACAAAAGGATTTTGATATGAACCCTCCTATCAGCTAGAGAAGACCCTAAAACATCCTTCCAACTGCAAGTTGACAATTTAAGTAACTCTTCCTTCCTTCATACCCCTTCATCTAGATTTCTTAAATTTATTGGCAAGTTCATGCTTCTTTGAATGGTTTCTGTGGTTGAAAACTGACCCATGAATAGAGAAAGCAGAGAAGAAATCATGAGAATAGGATATTAGAGACAGGAAGTGAGCACCTGTAATACTTTTACTTGTTCTGTCACAATAGAAGTCCCCTCCCTAGATGTGAAACATCTATCCCTCATTGACAAGGATGAAGGACATCAGCAGGTAGATGACTGGCTGTTGAAGCAATGGTTATTCACACCTGCATTTGGGTGGAGCTTGGTGCAATTACTGACAAAGCTTTTGAAGGGCTTGAAATTCTTGGCTATTCAACCTACACTGACAATGCAATGACTTTAAATCTATGTGCAGTCAGTTCTTGTAAAAGGAGAGAGAAATGGGTTGAAGTCAAAAGGAGAATTTTGCTGAGATACCAAAAAACAAAACAAAACAAAACAAAACATTTCCCCTTGTCAGTTCACTAATCAAACATGAACATACTCTCTCCTACCAGTAATTTTGCATCTTTTTAGCATAGGACTCTTTCTTCTAGTTTGAAAATACAGTGTTCATTGGATTTTAACGAATCCATGATCATTACTTATATTAATTCTAAGAAGGGACTTGGCTGCCTGATTATGATAGTGATATTAACTTTGTTTAAATTGGGTCAAAGCACTAATTTGATTCACAGTATGGCAGGTTTTTATACACTTTGGTGAACTTTAATTGCTTATAAATATTGGATTATAGGACCATGAGCCTCCACTAGAATCTTATTCGGCCCCATACGCTTGCAAACTTGACAATATGTTGTCCATTTCCTGAGAAGCGTTCATGCCAAATGACCAGAGGGCAAGACAGAAAGGAATAACACATATGGCTCAGATAGCTGAAGTCTATTAAGATTTTTGCTGTTGACAGCACCTAATGAGTTATTGCCAGGAAGAAATATTGTCAATATGCACTTTCTTCCTTAATAATAAAATTGCAATAACAGAGAGAGCACAGCTCAATGCCCTGTCGTCTTATTGTGAAAGTTCGGTTATATTAAAATGATGCTCATAATTCAATGGCCAGTCCTATGTTAAGTGCAAAGGGAAACTTAGACAGGGTGGCAGCTCGAAGTGGGAGAAACTGAAGCTGATGAACTCTATAGCTATAGGATATAGGTCTATATAGACTATAGAGCTATATAGCTATAGATATGGGATATATAGGATGAACTACTTAGCCATGAGCTGATCACAGCCCTGTGAGTCCACAACCTGTCCTGGAGTCAAACGGGGGCTTGTCACTTTCCTCTCAAGCTCCTCCAGTCCCATCCCCAGGTCTGAAAGCCAGGGTGGTGTCAGCTCTGTTAGTCTAGTTGAATCTGAGGAGAATCTGAACCAGGGAGGAGAACCACACTTCTGCTGCTTGCTAGAGCATTGGTTTCTGGAAGCTGTTCATCAGCAATGCACACCCCCCACCCACCCACCCACACATACAGGCTCTCAGGTTCCCCCAGAGATAGCCATGGTTGTCCTGAAAGTGAAACTATCCCCCACATCCCACTTCCTGTGATTCATCCCACAACACCATTCTGGAATTTATAATGACCATAACTAGGCCAGACCAATGAGATTCTGATTCCTTCTTACTCAGGTTAGTACTCAAAGACAAAGTATTGTCTGATGGTGGCTAGGAGCGTAGATTCTTGTCATATGGACATGGCCTCAAACTCTACCTCTACCAACTGAGATTGGGCATGTATCTCAACCTCCCTACTCTTCAGTTTCTCATCTGTAAAATGAGGATAATAATAGTACCTACATCACAGGCTGTTTGAGAATTCATTGAGTTAATATGCATAAAAGGCTTAGAACAGTGTTGGCACATAGTAAGTCCTTTATAATATTTGCTAGTATTATTACTGACTCTTTACCTTGGTTCCCTTATCAGTGAAGTGGATGATTTGTGTGACTACTAAATGAGTTAATGCACATAAAGAGATTACTTAGCACAGTTTCGGCACAAAGTAAGAGCTCAACAAATGGTAGCTATTATTTATAAGGGGAGATAGTGGCAGGGGCTGGTGAATAAGCCCCTTACATGAGACACTGGTATAGGTTAACATTTTTAAAAAATCAATGTGATGCAGAAATAAAATATTCCTTAACCCTAACAACATTTTTGGGGGTTTGATTTGTAAGCAGAAGACACAGTCCCTATGACAGAGAGAAAGCAAGAGAGTGTTACCTTTCTCTGATTACATACACAATTCAGTTTCATAAAAACCAAGGGGTATACACCTATTTTTAAATTGTCTTTAATATGAGATATTCTGATGCATGTTTCATAATTAAGTGCTGACATTTAGACAACTTGATAGGAAAAGATTATTTGTTTTAGGTTCAAATAATTCCTCTTTTTTTTTGTGCTCAGCACCTGTAAACAATACATTTTAATTCTTTTTAAAAAATAACTCTGGTTGCTGTATGGGAATGAATTATAGGAGAGCAGGAGTGGGTGTAGGAGGCTAGTTATGAGGCTGCTGCAGTTGTCCAGGAAAGAGATGATGGTGACTTGGATGAGGGTGGTAGATGGAGATGGGTAGAGCAGTACAATCCACAGGTAGAATCTATTGAAGTGCAGTTGGCAGGAATTGTTGAAGGAACAGAAGTGATAGTGAAGACAAGTCAGTTACCCACAACAGCCTTCTTGAAGGACAAGAAGGAGTTGAGGCCCACAAAGCAGCACTCCAGAAACCATGGATGATGGTTAAGAGCCAGGCAACACTGAAGAGCAGGCAGCAGCATAGACCTCCCAGGAGAATGTAAGCACTCAGGACTTTGCTGAAAAATTGGGGAGGCTGGGGGAGGAAGCAGAAGAATAGGGCCTGGAGTTTTACAATAATTGGGGTGGGGCTCAAGTCATTTTAATTGGACCCAGTGGTGTGCTGGAGCAGCTGGTACTGGCTTGCAAGAACTGATTATATAATTGGAGGGATTTCTTTTTAGCCAATTGATTTCTCATCAGTAGCTTGAAATTGTCCAGGGTTGGGAATATTTACACCACAGAAATAGGTAAATGCTATAAAAGTCAGGGCTTTCTACCAGCTCTCCCACCTTCATCTCACCAGCACCCCACAATGCTGCTTGTTAAACATGTATCAGCAAACCACTGATTGAACACCACTAGGTTGGAATACCTGAGAACTTTGGAAGACATTTGAGTTATAAAATCAACTGACCTTCAGTCTCTGGAACTTTGGGTATCTTTGTGACACCTGAAACTCAGAGCTAGAGCTCAGCAGCTATGAATGTCAGTATTACCTCATACAGCAACTCTTAAAAAAGCTGAAAAAGAGCTCAGACTTCAATTAGAGATATAAACGAAGCAGGTCTGGTTAGGACTAGGGCAAATCAAGCCAAAGGGTAGAAGACAATATTGACTGTGTTTTAAAACTTCAACTTCTGTGTGAGACCAAGGGAAGAGATGTTTATTTGGTGCAGGATCTATATGTTCTGTAGCACACTAAATAATTTAACTTGTGCTGTCAGTTTATTCAAATACCATAATTACATGGAACTTTGAATAGGAAGTGAGATTCGGTAGGTTTGTATAGGTTAGTGTGAAATCCTGATACATCCCAAGTAATTTGGGCAGAGAATAAAAATGTATTTGCAGGACCCCCTTAAGGAACTGGGGGAAAATGCAGAAATGTTGGACTTCCCCACCTGGGTTATTACCGATATTTTCACAAACATTGAGGACTACCAATTCAGTAAGTCAAGCCCTTGATCTTGGGGCTTTCCCTTATGAAGCTTGTTACTGCAAAGGAGAGGCTAAGCCTACTTATAATTGTGCCTAAGAGTCACCCCCAGAGAACCTCTTTTATTGCTCAGTTGTGGCCTGTCTCTCTCTAAGCCCACTCGGCAGGTAAACTCGCTGCCCTCCCCTCTATGTGGAACATGACTTCCAGGGGACAAATCTTCCTGGCAATGCAGGACATGACTCCAGGGAATGAGCCTGGACCTGGCATCATGGGATTGAGGAAAACCTTTTGACCAAAAGGGGGAAGCAAAATGAAACACAAAGTTTCAGTGACAGAGTTTTCAAGTGGTGTCAAGAGGTCACACTGGAGGGCATTCTTATGCGCTATATAGATATCCCTCTTTAGGTTTTGTGTATTGGAATAGCTAGAGGGAAATACCTGAAACTGTCAAACTACAACCCAGTAGCCTTGATTCTTGAGGACAATTGTATAACTATGTAGCTTACACGGTATGACTGTGTGATTGTGAAAACTTTGTGGCTCACACTCCCTTAATCCAGTGTACAGACAGAGGAGTAGAAAGATGGGAACAAAAATTAAATGAAAAATAGGGTGGGAAGTGGGGAATGGAATGCTTTGGGTGTTCTTTTCACTTTTATTTTTATTCTTATTCTTATTTTTTTTTTTTTTTGAGTAAGGAAAATGTTCAAAAATTGATTGTGGTGATGAATACACAACTGTATGATGGTACTGTGAGCAGCTGATTGTACACTGTGGATGATTGTAGGGTATGTGAATATATCTCAATAAAACTGAATTTAAAAAAAAAATCCCCTGACCTTGTTTTCTCTTCTAGTGAAGCAAATAATGCTGCTGATACTCCAAAATTTAGAAGCTTCTGGAAAATTACTTCAAGAGCAACATCTGTTTTTCCTACCAATTAAACTTCTTAATTCCAATTATGTTTTTCTGAAGTTAATATTAAAATAATCTCTTGTTTTCTGAGCACATATTATGTAGGAAATATTTTGGGTCACAGGGACAGTTGGTTTAGAACTTAACACTTCACAGAGAACTAGGCTATAAAAGAGTACGCTCATATTCAAATAAGCAAGAGTTGACTTAAGTTGCTCTTCTGATAAATATTTTATAATACTTATGTGACACAATCCTATTCTGACTGAATTATTAACAATAGCTGTATATCTATGATAATATAAAAACACAATGTAATTAAATGCTTTATCATAATTTCATCAAAACTTGTATTTCTGCTGACAACAAAGAACTATGACTCAAACATAAAGAAGAAAATTAAATCTGAAAGTACAGCTTCTAGAGCTGTAATTGTTTACAATCATGGATCAGGGGTTGTCTTGTTTTCCAGGGCTGCTATGACAAATACCACATATTGGCGGGCTTAAACAACAGGAATTTATTGGCTCACAGTTTTGGAGGCTTGAAGTCCAAAATCAAGTGTCTGTAAGGCTTTCTCCAAAGTCTGTAGCATTCTGATGTTGGCAATTCTCTGTCACATGGCCATCTCTCTCTTTGGCTTGTCCTGCTAGCTTCTACTCTGTGCCCAATTTCCTTTGCTTATAAGGACTTTAGTTCTATTAGATTAAGGCCCACAATGATTCAATTTGGTATTAGCTAAATAGAATCTCCTAAGATCCTATTCACAAATGAGTTCACACCTTCAGAACTCTTTGTGGGGGGCATGATTCAGTCTGCCACTCAGGTCTAACCTGGCCAAGGGGCTCAATTCAGCCATGCCCATTCATTTACATATTTTCTATGGTTGTGCTACCATAGCTGGGTTGAGTAGTTGCAACAGAAACCATGGTTTCTCCTGAACTCCAAACTCTTGTACTCCCTGGCCAAATCAACTTTTCTACTTGGCTATCTTATAGACATTTCAAAGCTAATATCTTCAAAACTCAACTCCAGATCTAACCCCTGTAACCCACCAACCTGCTGCATGCACAGCCTTCACCCTCTAAGTTGATGGCCACTCCACCTTTCCAGTTGCTCAGGACCAACACTTAGAAGTTATCCTTATAATCCATCAGGAAATCCAGTTGGTTCACCCTTGAAACCAAATCCAGAAACAGACCACTTCTCCACCACCCACACTCTGGTCCCAGCACCATCACTTTTCATCTGGATTACCGTAATAATCAACTATACGTCTTGCTTTTACACTTACTTGCATCTTCTCCCCACACTCACACATACACTGTGTATTCTTCCCACAGCAGCCCAGTTGAATCTGTTAAAATGTTTAGTCTGATCATGTGCTTCCTCCCCAGTGGCTACTCATTTTGCTCAGAGTAAAAGCTAAGGTCCTTACAAGAGCCCACAGGGCCTTACCGTAGGCTGACCCATATCGCACCTCTCTGATCACCTCCCTTCCTATGCTCTCCTCCACCTGGTCCACTCCAGACATGCTGGCCTCCTCCTTGGTGTCGCTCCCCAAGCCAGGTATACCCTCTGGCCTGAAAACCTGTTTTCTAGCTGTTCTGTCTGCCTGGGGCCCTCTTCTCCCAGATATTCACAGGATTAATTCCTTCGCCTCCTCAGTAAGGACCACCTACTTGCAGAGGGGGAGCAGTCACCCCCTGACTCCCCACTCTCCTTATATTGCTGTTTTTTTTAATACATAACACTTTCTAACATATGATATTTATTCATTGTTTATTGTTTATGATGTGTCTCTTCCCTTCCATAATGTAAGCTCCATAAGGGTAGGGATCTTTATTTGGTTCAATGAGTTTAGTGAATAAATTGCTAGATACAAGGTAACTCTGTGACTATATCAAAATATGATTAAAACAGAATTGTAGATTCAGAAAAAAATTATAGATCAAAATAAAGAAACAAGGGTACAAAAAATGATTTGCTCTATAGGTTAATTAAACCTCAAGAAAACATTTATTCAAACCAAGTATAGAAAGGAGTGGAAACAAGTAGAAAAAGCTCCAAGTAAACTAGAAATCAGAAAATCTTCCCATAAGTCTCTACACTGCTACTTACAAACCGTGAGACTTCGAGGCAATCAAGGGCATGAATAATCCACAGCACGGAACATTTTAGAAGCATCAATTTTTTAAATCTATAAAGTGGGAATAACCATATACAACCTTCTTATCTCGAGTAGTTATTGTCAGGCTTGTAGGTAAATGTTCCTTGTAAATTGTTAAGTGCTGTATGAATATGTTATTTTAATGTTCGGTTGTTAAAATGTTGGCTAAGGTTTGCTTTTCTTGGCTCTCAATTGGCAATTGGCAGTTAGCACATAGAATGCCCCGGAATAGTCATCATTTAGGAAAAGAAAAATTGATCCCTGCCGACTTTAGCTCTCTAAATAGAGACACAGAGAAACAAGCGGGGGATGGGAGGGGTCGCAGGTGAAATAACTGCCTTCTGCAAAGTCCCAGCAGCACAGCCTTCAGTTTGCAAAATGCCCATAGCTTCTTTTTAATTGGCAAAAGAAAGATAAGGAGTGTTCCCAAAGAATGAATGTGTAGAGCTATTGCATAAATGATGATAAAGCATATTTAGTAAAATCTTAAATGAAGAACTGCCCTTTTCTATGTAAACTCCTAAACCATGTTATTTCTTTTGATTAATAAGACAATCAATTAATTGGCCGGCAATTGGTGTCTTAAAAATTCAGCAATGATTAGATAAGTAGCCAGAAGACAACCACAGTTTACTTCGTTTATTTAAGGTCTTCCCTGCAGCCTTGTTTAGAATTTGTTTTATGAGACTGATAACATTAAAATAATTTGAACATGAAAGTTTTAAAACATATTAGAAGCTTGATACAGAAATCTGTAAACAGAGATAAATAAATATGTGAAGATCTTGCGAACAGCTCCTCTGCATTTGGATTTCTTTACTCCAGTGATTCTTCCTCTGTTTTTAGTAGTGCTAGTACCCTCTAGCGGTCACTGTGGTGTCTACCGTTTTATCAAGTCCTTCCCTGCCCTCAAAACATGAATCGCTGACCTCTCAAAAGAAAAAAAAAATCAGCCTACCGATAGAATCATCAGTTTTTCTCAATGTTGCATCCAGAATAAAAGAACATATAGAACAAGATAAATAAAAGGTTATACACCACTATGTAGTAGTTTGAAGCTGTTATGTATCCCAGAAAATGCCATGTTCTTTTAATCCATGCCTGGAGGTTGCAGACTTATTGTAGGTGGGAACTTTGATTAGGTTATTTCAGTCAAGGAGTGCCCCAGGGTGGGTCTTAATCCTCCTACTGGAGTCCTTTAAAAGTGATGAATTAAGAGACGCTCATAGAGAAAACCCCAGTGAAGCTATGAGAGGACCTACAGAAGCTCAGAGCAGAAGGCACTGGAACCAGAAGCTAAAAGCAACGAAACCCGGGAGCAAAGGATCAGCAGATGCTGGCCACGTGCCTTCCCATATGACAGAGGTGTCCCGGATGCCAGCAGCCTGTCTTCAGAGTCCAGGTATTGTCCTGCTGATGCCTTGAGATGGACGTTTTCATAGCCTAAGAACTGTAAATTGTAAGTTAATAAATCCCCATTGTAAGAGCCAACCCGTTTGTGGTATATTGCATTCTGACAACTTTAGCAAACTGAAACACACTAATAGAAAAAATAGAATCTCAATAAAATTTGGAGGAAAGAAGAGATTTTTGACTGGAGGTTCTTGACATTTCTGGGGTCATAGATGGAGTTGAGTATTTCCTGAAAGCTATACACCTTCTCAGAAAAAAAAAGTGCGCCACCAAATATTTCAGGGGTTCACCTAACACCTGAAGGCCTTGCATTCAGGCTCGGGGCTTATCTAACTCTACACATCTCAGGTTCCATGGATTAACAGTCCTACCTGAAATACTGAACTTAAAAGGCAAGTGGGGGTTAGTTATTATTCTTGTTATTTTTGTGTGTGTGGTAATGAAGGTGTCAGGGATTGATTTTGGTGATGAATGTACAACTATGTAATGGTACTGTGAACAATCGAATGTACGATTTGGTTTGTATGACTGCGTGGTATGTGAATATATCTCAGTAAAATGAATATTAAAAAAAGGCAAGTGGGGGAAGGGTACATACAGTATGACTATGCAAAATAAGACTACATAGTTTCTATCCATATATACTAAAAATATGCAAACCATAAGAATAATAAACTTTGAATTCATGATAATGTTTACCTTTCAGAGCAAAGAGGGTAATGGGTTGGGGGTTGGGAATAATGATGGCCTCAGTTATATATGTAATATATTTTTTTCTTGGAAACTATTCAAGTACACATGGCACAATATTGTTTTAATAAAGTTTGGTGGTAGATAACTAGCAAATGGATTTTCATTATTTTATTCTCCATTCTTGTCTATATATTTGATGTACTTCCCAATGTTAAAAAACTAAATTAAAAAATTGAGATTTTTATTTTATAAAAATATATGCTCTATTTCCATCACCATAGAAAACAGGTTGATTTTCTAAAACATCCAAGGATACGTTCATGTTCCAGAAGCATATTTAATTCTATGTTGTATAAAAACATCCAAGCTTATTTTTACCAATTTTTATATAAGCTAAAATATTAATACTGAAAAAGAAATCAGTGTTCTTTCTGCAGAGTCCTTAGATAGAGAATTCTTGTTTATTCTGGTTGTATTTTGATTTCATGATAGAGAAAGGAAAAGGGAAAAAATTCTTCTTAAACTAATGTTATGCTCAAACAAGATTTATTATCGATCTATATTCATTCTAGTACAGAGCATAATGAAAGATTAGATAAAGGATTATTCTCTTTGGGAATTTCATATGTAACAAAGACAGCGTGAAGCCGACTCTGTCATTGCCTGAGAGTCAGTACCTAATAGCCGCTTAATTGATTCATGCTTGCAGCCGCACTGCTGCAGAGCGTCTCAGAGCTTTCAGATGCTACCTATCAGGTACACCCTGCCACGATGCAGACCAGCAGGGTCTTGTGCCCCCCTTGATTTAACTGCAATGCTAGAGGAAGGAAGCAGCACAGGCAGTAGGGAGGGCTGGTAGGGAAACTTCTGGTTCACCTCTCCATTGGTAGAGCTGACAGACCCTGGACATGCCCGGGAGGTCAATTATGACCATAGCATTGAACAACTGGTGGAAAATATACATTGCTGGCCTCTGGGGTCACATCAAGGCTCCAGTCCAACCTGCCCTCCACTCTTGAGGCAAAGTGATGTTAATTACTGAAGACCTTTTTTGGGCCATTGTGTTGATGCAGAAGGGCAGAGCTTTTAGCGTGAGGCTAAGGAAAGGGGCCCAAATTTACGCTTCTCTGGTTACACTCTCCAGTTGGATTTGGTCTCTTAGAGGTCCTATCCTTTCAGGCTTGTCTCATTAAAATGACTTCCCTACCAGCTGCTGCTCTGGCAAGAAAGGCCAGGCACTGCTTTCCACCTAGTAATTAACTCCTTCTACCACCGCCTCTCACCACTCTCCCACATTCCACCTCCTGTCTTGCAAAAAACCTGCCTGGGGTAGCAAGTTAGACCACCTCAATTCAGGTCTTAGGAGAAAAAAAGATCCCATTCCCCCTTTTAATTCTTTGGTTTTATCCTTTTTTGTTGCTTCAATAAAAAGATCGGGAGAGATTTCTTTTAGTTAGGGAGGCCTTTGACAAAAGACACATAGGAAAATTTTCAGCCCCACATAGTCCGGCATGATTTTCCAGGTCCAGGAATGCCATGTAATATTTTGGAGCCAAGGTCTAGTAATAACAAAGAGTAGGCATGGGCCTGGCCACATCCTCTGTGCACACATCTCCAATGGGGAATCGAGTGGAATGGCTGTGACCAAAACAGGTGGCTGTTTAGGGACGAGGTGATCTTGAGTCCTGGCCTAATATCAACTCAGGCATGACTGACACACATGCTTGGAACTGGGTGAGCAGAGTGGAAGAAGAATAAGGATTAAGACAAATGAAGATGGGGATATCCTGTATGCCATCACCATCTTAAGACATGGACAAATCAACTTGGCTTCCCAAAATGCATGATGTTCCTGCAACCTAAATCATGTCTCTGCATATTTGGTCATTTTGAGCAATTTCTATACCTTGCTTTCACTGAAACTATCTCCCAAAGCAAGTTCCTGTTTGCTTTAAAACTGATCCTATCTTTTAAATACTTCTAATAAACTGGTTGTGAAAATTAATATAATAAGCAAATTTTCACCTTTCAACTAGAAGAATCAGCATATTTCAAGACCAGAGCAAAAAGAATAAATAAATAAAGCAAATACTCTTTTCTTACTCATATCAGATAGGAATTCATTTCAGAATTTCCTTCTCTGGAGGCAGAGCTTGACATTCAACAATTCGTATTCCATACTACAGTTAATTTGAAAGTTGATTCCTAGGTAGGAATAAATGAAACAATATGGCAAAAATAATCCCTTTCTTTAGCTAACTGAAATACACTGAGTGGCCATCCAATAGGTCTTTAGGAGCTAATGAAGGGTCAGGGTCAACATGGCATCAGGACCTAAACCATTTAATGGACAATGGCCACATAGATCGTGACTGGTCTTCTAGAATTGTCCTAAGATAAATTCAAAAGTTTCCATCACCAATTCTACCAGAGTGCAACATTTTATTTTGGATGGAAAAGTTATGTTAATGAAAAGAGTGGTGTTCCAGTTTGCTAATGCTGCTGGAATGCAAAACACCAGAAATTGAGTGGCTTTTATAAAAGGGGGCTTATTTGGTTACACAGTTACAGTCTTAAGGCATAAAGTGTCCAAGGTAAGGTATCAACAAGTGGGTGCCTTCACTGGAGGATGGCCAATGGCATCCAGAAAACCTCTGTTATCTGGGAAGGCATGTGGCTGGCGTCTGCTCCAACTTCTGGTTTCAAAATGGCTTTCTCCCAGGACATTCCTCTCTAGGCTGCAGATCCTCAAAAATGTCACTCTCAGTTGCTCTTGCGGAGTTTGTCCTCTCTTAGCTTCTCCGGAGCAAGAGCTTTCAATGGTCATCTTCAAACTGTCTCTCATCTGCAGCTACTCTCTCAGCTTCCATGCATCTTCAAAGTGTCCCTCTTGGCTATGGCAAGCTCACTCCTGTCTGAGCTTATATAGTGCTCCAGTAAACTAATCAAGGCCCATGCTGAATGGGCAGGGCCACACCTCCATGGAAACTATCCAATCAGAGTCAACACCCACAGTTGGGTGAGGTGAATCTCCATGGAAACACTCAAAGAATTACAATCTAATCAACACTGATACCTCTGCCCACACAAGATTACATCAAAGATAATGGCGTTTGGGGGGACATAATACATTCAAACCAGTACAAGTGGTTTTGGTGGAAAAAGCTAAGTTAGTAGAACTCGGGCAAATCTGTACTTGAATCCAAGCACTTTTCTGAGCACTGGCTATGAAATCTTGCTCAGGGCTTGGCACATAGAAGATACTCAACAAATCTTAGTTTCCTCTGTATTAGTTTCCCATTGCTGCTATAAAAATTACTACAAGCTTAGTGACTTGAAACAATGCATATTTATTATTATATCACCTTTCTAGAGGTCAGAAGTCATAAAATCAAAGTGTTGGCAGGGCTGTGACTCTAGGGAAAATCTCTTCCCTTGCCTCTTCCAGCTTTTAGAGGTCACCCTCACTTTTCGGCTCATGGCCCCTTTCTCCATCTTGAAAGCCAGCAGTATAGCATCTCCAAATCAATCTCTCTGTCTGTCTTTCTCTGTCTGTCTCTCTCTGATCTCTGCTTCTACTGTCATCTCTCCTTCTCTGACTCCAACCTCCTGCCTCCCTCTTGTAAGAACCCTTCTACCCACCTAGGTAATCCAGAATTATCTCTCCATCTCAAGATTCTTAAATTAATCACATCTGCAAAGACCCTCATGCAATGTAAGATAACATAGAGGTTTCAGGGATTAGGACATGGACATCTTTAGGGGGGCATTATTCTGCCTATCCTAAGGTCCTTCAGAAATTCCCACAAAAATCCATTAAATGGAAAACAAGGTAACTTCCAGAGAGGAGCTGAGGTATGTTCAGGACCCTTAAGTTTGGGCAAATCAGCTCCATGGGTGGAATGGTAAAAATGTGTTTTTTTGAAAGTGAGTTCAATCCCCAACTTGGAACCTATTATTTTAAAAATAGGACTACTGGTTTTAGCCATTGTACTAGTAAAGCCCTAGTTAGAACCTCTATACTAGATGGTTCAGTTTACCTTTGTTGTGGTCACACGTTTTGGGTCCCCAAGTCTGGTTACGGGCCTCATTGGTCATGAAGGTGCAAAGAAGAAAGTACAGATTAATCAGCAAAATCCATCATTTACATTCATTCATTTACAAAGTAAAGTAAAAGCCCTGTGATGACTATTCAGTAGAAGCTCATATCCCAGAGGAAAATAAGTGCACGTTTTTACTAAGTATTAAATTACCATTGGGATAATCGTCTTTTCAACCCTAAATATCAATGATAGCTAACATATGTGGGAAATGGGCCATTATCAAGGGAAGATGGCAGGCTTTGTTTAGGACTGGAATTCATGGCTTCCTATGAAGCATGCACTGTAAGTCAAAGAAAATGCCAGTTAAATGCTCAATCAATTAACTAATCAATAATTGTTCCCTTCCACATTGACCTAAGACACAAATCATGCTACTAAATGGCCTGCACTGAGTCTAACCAGCATCACCAGGTCACCAATGACAAAAAGCATGGGAAAAGCATAGACCAGAAAGGATACAATGGGCTCCTTTAAGATTTATCTCAAACCATGATTAAATTACCATCAAAATACTGTGATACTCTTCTTTGGGTTCCCTTCTTTCATTCCTTGGTGTTGTTTATACTCAGTCTAACAATATTACTATTATCACCATTCAGTGACCCTGTTTCTTAACAGTCTCAATGCCATACCACCTTTTTTGCTCTCTTGGCTCTGTCAGAATAAGTGAGATGCTAGGCTAAGCATATTTTTTGTTGTGAGCTAGCAGCTACCACGGCAAGTCTGCCATCACTGGTATGTATAATTAATTAAAATTGTATGTTATCTTCTATATATGCTTTACTAAAATCTGTAGGAACTTTATAGTTAGGGCTATTATTTCCCATATCAGTTATCCATTGCCGTGTAACAAACCATCCCAAAACTTAGTACCTTAAAACATCAATTCATTATTTCTCTTGATCTGTGGTTTGCCTGGGCTCATGGTCTTTCCTTGTGACTTCTTTCACAGCATGGTGAACTCAGAGTTCCATGAAAGTGAGGTCAGACGCATAAGCTCTTTTGACGCCAAGGCTTAATAGGCACACAATATCACTCCCAAGCATTCAATCAATCAATGTAAGTCATAAAACCAGTCCAGATTCAAGACGGAAAAAGAGATTCCAACACTCAATGGAAAGAGCTGCTAAGAATTTGCAGCCATGTGTAATCCACCACATTTTGCATTTCATATCCAATCTTTTGGGGAAGAAGAGCCATTTTGAATGTTCCCAAAGCCTTAGGATTATCAAGTGAAGCAAATTAAACAAGTAACATTCACTGTTATGTGGGGCAGCAGAATTTAGATGAACCTCCAATAGGGAAGAATTCTGACTCTTAGAAGATTTATTAGAAATCACAGTTTCAGCTCTATACATGCAAAAATTCATGCACACGTGTTCCTCAGCACTCAGCTCACAGCTCAAGTTCACGGGTGAAGGTGTCCAACATTGGAGGGAAGAGAAGTAAGAGTGTACTGGATGGAGTGACCAACTTGTCCCAGTTTGCCCTGGACTTTCCCACTTTCAGCACTGAGTCCGATGTCCTGGGAAAGTCCCTTGTCCCAGGCAAGACAGGATGATTTATCACCCTATTGCTAGATCAATTTTTCTTTGTTAAAGCCTGACACCCACATTTATCCTTTCCAGTCCCAGCAAATCGGAATTAACAAAATGTCCCATTATTTTATCAGTACCCTTCATAGCTGTCAGAACAATGATATCATCCTACATTGTGGAGCCTCTGGAAAGTACACTGCATACTCATGAGAGAATGAAAGTGAACAAAGCAAATAAATCTTAACATTATTACAAAAGGAGCTATGACCTTGCAGACCTTCTGAAAGGCCTTAGGCAGTCCAAGCACATTTTGCCAGAATGTTCCCGTGATGGATGAAGAAGTGTATCATATTAAATTCAAATTAGATGACCACAAATTGCTGACAAAATGCAGACATTTCCTAAAGGAGTTCAATGATATTAAGTAAATAAATACTTGGTAAATGAGTACAACTTTTACATAGTCATTCTTTTCTGTCATCTGTCAAGGTCAACATTTATAAACTAAAAGGAAGGTGATTATTTTTTTCAGCAAATTTTATTGAAAGTTTGAACACAAATACAGAAAGGTGTACAAATCGTAAGTGTACAGCACAGTGCATTTTCAAAAAGTGAACACAATTATATAACCAGTGCCCTGATCAAGAAACAGAATGCTTTTGGCACCTCTGGAACACCCTCATGTCTCCTCCCAGACTTTACCCTCCTCCCAAAAGATAACCATATCTTTCTTAGTTTCATCACACGTGGTTTACAAGGAATTTCCAAATATCCTAGCTGGACTGATTACATGAAATTCATATCCTTACTTTGGGAAAACATAGCCAGGTGATGCTAGAAATAGAAAAGATAGCTGGGGACCGACTTGGCCCTGTAATAACCTCAGCCTGGCCCCCTCCCCTCCCAGGGATGGGAGCTGAGAGAGACTGGAGACTCCGGGGCTGGTAGAGGTCGTTATTATGTCCAGAAGAGTCTGGGGTGTGTAACTGGAATGGCCTATGTGTTAGGAGTGGCTTGTGAACCTGAACTGGTCAGTATATCTGGAGGGGTCAGTGTATCCCTGCTATACTTTCACAGTTTTAATGAAATTCTAGATAGGCCTAGATGAAGTGTGGTCCCCTCAAGCTGGAAGTGCCACCAACTGGGACAAGCCAAGGCTGGGAAGGAGGTGAGTCTGGGAGTTTCTTGCAGGCTCCTGCTGGAACTCAAGTTCTTCCCATCCCAGCTCTACCGTTAAAGGAGCTAACCCTAGCCCAGGCCATCGCCGTTCCACATTGGCTCATCCCAAGTCTTTTACTCTTCCAGGATATCCCAAAGGCAGTATATAAATAGGAAGCAATCCTATTGCACTTCAGTCCTCCTCTCCTCCCACCCCACAAAAGGGGCTAGATCCTGGACTGGGTCCCGGGTGATGTATGGAGCAGGGCTTCTCCCTTCCTCAATCCCTCATGCTCTCCCCAGCTCCTCAAACCTTATACCCTTGCTCCTGGCCAAGAGACTCCTGGCATTTATGTTTCCACTGGATGCTTCCTCACTTTCTTGGAAAATGGATGGATTATAAGCAGAAAAAGTCCAAGCTCCAAAGTCTGACCACCTGATGTTGAGGTTTCCAGTGGTCCACTGGGTGAAGAAGAACAAGAGTTATCCAAGACAAAAAACTTAATGCCATCTAAGAAGCTCCTGAAAGCTCCTGTATCACAAATGACTTGGACCTCAGCATGGGTGAGAGGAGATATGGCTGCATCTGGGGGATCTTTCCACTTGAGAATGATATAAGACGATCAGCAAACCTGCAGAAATGCCAATTCCCCACCCCTTGAGAATAAGCGTTTAAAATTTTTATAAAAATTGGACAATAATTATATGTCTTTTGATGCTATTAAAAAAAGTGTGTTTATATTTTGTATGTCTTTATTTCATTTTTTCATTTCCTGGTACTTCATCTTTATTTTATTTTACAAAAGAATTGGTCTGCAACAAATTGGAAAAAATAACTAGCCCATCACCACGAACAATGTGTAAAGCAATGTTCTACAGGTTGGCAGGCTCTTAGGTCTACTGAATGAAATCTAATAACTAATATTTTTGTGCAAAAGTACTAATTCCATGTAAATGTGACCTTTACCAAAGTTTCATTTTTAAATACATTCAGTTTAATTGGTTAATCTCCAATAATAAAACTTTAGATTTTATGATTTTGGAACTAAATAAGAAATAAATTAGCAATCATTATGCACATCAGACAGGCTATTTAATATCACTTCTCTTGCCTGGTTCAATGGTTTATAGCCCTCCATTAAGCAATACTATTTAATCAAATACGAACTGTATATTTGTTTCCTGTGATGTTTCATTCCATAGGAAATAGTAAAAATATTATCAAAAGTCAAGAGAAATGACTCTAGTCTAGATGAATATAATACCATTTAATTGGTGTAATAGGGATCAGAAGGCGTAAAAAAAAGGAGTTTTCTCCTTTGGGTTTGTTCTATCTTTATAGTTCTAGGAAAATTTTTAGCATCCAATACAGCCTCATAGTGTTATTACTGAAGTTCACAGTTGAAAATGCTTGTTTACAAGTGTTTATCTTGCCAAACAGATAAGCATTAATGTGCTCTGCAATGGGTTTTTGTTTTGAGTTTATCCATTGATTTGTAAAATTCAGAGTGTGCAGATCCCCTGTGCTAGGCTTTTAAGTTTGCAAGCACTGGAGTTCAATCAATTCCAATTGTTGGAGTGGGACCAACATCCTTAGATGAAAGAAAACATTACTTGATAACTCCTTTTATCTTCTTTAAGCTGAGAAAAGCAGCAGTCTCATTCAAATGCCAACTTCCCAACAAGAAACACACACACTTTCTACTTTATCTCCAACCTAAAGCAGAAAGAAAAAGGGAATTCAGCAAGCAAGAGAATATTACATTGTATCTGAACATCTGAGAGCCATGCACATTAAAAAGAGATTTCAAATTGAATGGTTAGTACTTTGTTAATGGATACAGCAGTTATTAAAGGGACTTATCCCTTTAATCATAAAAACCAAGTCTTTGGTTCCCAAAGCAGTTTTATTTCCTCTCTCACATCCCATGTGTTAAAGATTTTTATTACCTTTTTCCTGATTATAAAAGTAATACACGTATTTCATAGAAATGCATAAAAGAAGGCAAAAATCATCCATGGTATCACCACATTTAGAGATAAACACCATTAAGATTTGTATATACTACTTCCCTTTTTTCCTCATGAATATTCGTGCATGTTTATTTTTCTACATAGATGAGATAATGTGTATATAAGGGTATAACTTATTCTTTTGTCTAATATCATAATATAAACATTTTCCAAAGTCATTAAGAATTATTTGGGGACATAATTTGCAATGTCTGCATAGTATATTCTATAGAAGTTATATTGATTGAGTATTCACCTATTGCTGCATATTTAATTTTTCACAAAGGTTAAGAATTAAGAAGATGGTTTCAGAGTCAAACCTGGACTTCAGATTCAAGTCCTGGCTGGCTCTGCCACTTATTAACTATGTGACCTTAGCCACATTACTTAATCTTTCTTAACCACAATTTCCTCATTTATAAAAATCAGGATAATAATAGAGACTACTTTATGGGGTTGATGTGATATTAAACAAGATGATGCATGTGAAAGTGCTTAGCACAGTGCCTGGCAATTCTCAGTAAGTGTTAATATTTTGATGTTGTGATGAACATTTTGGTCTAGTTTCTGTACATATGTATTCTATATTATATTTCTATACATATATATTATATATTATAATATACATATTAAGCTCCTACTATCTGTGGGCACTTTTCAAGGAATTTGATATAATTCAATGAACAAGGTCTAGTTTTTTATTATGTAATTTAGACATATGCCAAGAAACCTAGAAATAGAAGCAGAAGAATATATTTTAAGGAGTACTTTTCAATTGTGAGTACAACCAAGAAAGACTATTGGACAGGGACTAGACTTTGCCTTGATATGCTTGATTACTGTCAGCAAATATGAGACAGCATGGAGAGGTTAATGGATTTAAACACTGCAAGAACAAAAACACTTTGTGAATGCCTCTTTGCTTAGAATAACTCATGCATTCCTCAAGGAAATGTGAAAAATGGAAAGAGGATGGTATGGTCTGCTTGGTAAAACATGTTAAAAATAAAGAAATAAGTAAATAAAACAAACAGGTAGACAAGCAGACCAATAAAAAGGCACACTAACTCTTTCCAAAAATCTTTCAAGAAATAAAACCTTTAGAATGCAATAGCTCTGACTTGTTCGGGCTCACCATCTATCTTCTAACCTTTCTTTCTTCCCCTTTGTTCATCCCTTACCCCACAACAAACCTAGAGAAGTTGCTGATAGTTTCCAATTTTCAGTACAGATGCTGACTTTACTGCAAAATACTTTCACACACTCACACACACACATTCATGCACACACATATACATACACACACAGTCATTTATCCATATGTCATCAAATATGAGAAAAAGAAAAAGCAGAGAAGAACCCGAGACAATGTTCAGCTATACAATCATTTCCTTTGAATACTGTATATGACTTCTGAAGTTTTAAATATCCTTAGAAGCATGTCCAAGAAAGACACCCCTCATATAGAAAGAGGTAAAAGGAAGTATCAAAAATATCCAAACCCACATACTCTCCCCCAAATCTGAAATATAGGTAAGAAATAGAAGTTAGTTACCCTAAACTCAATTTATTACATTTCCCATTAGAATACACATGTATTAAATAAGTATTTTTTTTCTGTACTTTATTTACATTTTGAAAAGAGCTTGGGCAATTGTGTTTATAATGACGACTGTGTTGGGCAACCTCCAAGCCAACCTCCAAGAGCTACCTCTCCCACATCGAATAATACTTACCCATGGACTAACAGGATACTACAGAAATGACAGAGTGAGACTTCCAAGGCTAGATAATAAAAGACATTACAACTTCTGACTTTCTCTCTCTCAAGTCACTCATTCAGGTTTGAGCCAACTACCACACTGTGAGAACACTAGAGCAGCCCATTGGAGAGATCCCTGGGGAAGGTGCTGAGGCCCCCTGCTCCCAGCCAGCAACAACTCACAAGCGATGTGAGTGAGTCATCTTGAAGCAAATCCTCCAGCTCCTGTCAAGTCTTCAGATGACTGCAGACATCTTGACTACAACCTCATAGGAGACCCTTTGCCAGAAACAGCTAGCTAAGGTGCTCCTGCATTCTTGACTGACAGGAAAATAGTAGTATAATAAGTGTTTATGGTTGTCTCAAGCCACTACATTTAGGTGTAATTTGTTAAGCAGTAATCAATAGATAACTAAAACTGAAGTTGGTAGAGTTATAGCATTTTTCTTATTAGAGTACTCATTTTGTTCATATCTATGAAGTAAAACTTTCCTTATTTAATGATGTGTAAACACAATTTAGGATAGCAACTACAAAGGAACATGAATGCTGGGATCAGGTTGATAAATTTAAAACCCAGGAGGGCGGGGCAAGATGGCAGACTGGTGAGCTGTATGTTTTAGTTACTCCTCCAGGAAAGTAGGTAAAAAGCCAGGAACTGCGTGGACTGGACACCACAGAGCAATCTGTCTTTGGGCATAATTCATACAACACTCATGAAAACGTGGAACTGCTGAGATCAGCGAAATCTGTAAGTTTTTGCGGCCAGGGGACCCGCGCCCCTCCCTGCCAGGCTCAGTCCCGGGGGAGGAGGGGCTGTCAGCTCCAGGAAGGAGAAGGGAGAATTGCAGTGGCTGCTCTTATCGGAAACTCATTCTACTGATTCAAACTCCAACCACAGATAGACTGAGACCAGACACCAGAGACTCTGAGAGCAGCCAGCCCAGCAGAGAGGAGACAGGCATAGAAAAAAAACAACACGAAAAACTCCAAAATAAAAGCAGAGGATTTTTGGAGTTCTGGTGAACACAGAAAGGGGAAGGGCGGAGATCAGGCCTTGAGGCGCATATGCAAATCCCGAAGCAAAGCTGATCTCTCTGCCCTGTGCACCTTTCCTTAATGGCCCTGGTTGCTTTGTCTATTAGCATTTCAATAACCCATTAGATCTCTGAGGAGGGCCGTTTTTTTTGTTTTGTTTTGTTTTTTTTAAATCCTTTTTGCTTTTTCTAAAACAATTACTCTAAGAAGCTCAATACAGAAAGCTTCAAAGAATTGAAATTTGGGCACGTCAAGTCAAGAGCAGAACTAAGAGAGCTCTGAGACAAAAGGCAATAATCCAGTGGCTGAGAAAATTCACTAAACAACACAACTTCCCAAGAAAAGGGGGGTGTCCGCTCACAGCCACCATCCTGGTGGACAGGAAACACTCCTGCCCATCGCCAGCCCCATAGCCCAGAGCTGCCCCAGACAACCCAGTCTGACGGAAGTGCTTCAAATAACAGGCACACACCACAAAACTGGGCGTGGACATTAGCCTTCCCTGCAACCTCAGCTGAATGTCCCAGAGCTGGGAAGGGGGAGCAGTGTGAATTAACAGAGCCCCATTCAGCCATCATTTGAGCAGACTGGGAGCCTCCCAACACAGCCCAGCAGCCCAGAACTGCCCTGGGAGGAAGGCACTCACCTGTGACATAGCACAGTCATCCCTCAACAGAGGACCCGGGGTGCACAGCCTGGAAGAGGGGCCCACTTGCAAGTCTCAGGAGCCATACGCCAATACCAAAGACTTGTGGGTCAGTGGCAGAGACAAACTCTGGCAGGACTGAACTGAAGGATTAGACTATTGCAGCAGCTTTAAAACTCTAAGATCATCAGGGAGATTTGATTGTTAGGGCCACCCCCCCTCCCCGACTGCCCAGAAACACGCCCCACATACAGGGCAGGCAACACCAACTACACACGCAAGCTTGGTACACCAATTGGGCCCCACAAGACTCACTCCCCCACTCACCAAAAGGCTAAGCAGGGGAGATCTGGCTTGTGGAGAACAGGTGGCTCGTGGACGCCACCTGCTGGTTAGTTAGAGAAAGTGTACTCCACGAAGCTGTAGATCTGATAAATTAGAGATAAGGACTTCAACTGGTCTACAAACCCTAAAAGAACCCTATCAAGTTCAGCAAATGCCACGAGGCCAAAAACAACAGAAAATTATAAAGCATATGAAAAAACCAGACGATATGGATAACCCAAGCCCAAGCACCCAAATCAAAAGATCAGAAGAGACACAGCACCTAGAGCAGCTACTCAAAGAACTAAAGATGAACAATGAGACCATAGTACGGGATATGAAGGAAATCAAGAAGACCCTAGAAGAGCATAAAGAAGACATTGCAAGACTAAATAAAAAAATGGATGATCTTATGGAAATTAAAGAAACTGTTGACCAAATTAAAAAGATTCTGGACACTCATAGTACAAGACTAGAGGAAGTTGAACAACGAATCAGTGACCTGGAAGATGACAGAATGGAAAATGAAAGCATAAAAGAAAGAATGGGGAAAAAAATTGAAAAACTCGAAATGGACCTCAGGGATATGATAGATAATATGAAACGTCCGAATATAAGACTCATTGGTGTCCCAGAAGGGGAAGAAAAGGGTAAAGGTCTAGGAAGAGTATTCAAAGAAATTGTTGGGGAAAACTTCCCAAATCTTCTAAACAACATAAATACACAAATCATAAATGCTCAGCGAACTCCAAATAGAATAAATCCAAAAAAACCCACTCCGAGACATATACTGATCACACTGTCAAACATAGAAGAGAAGGAGCAAGTTCTGAAAGCAGCAAGAGAAAAGCAATTCACCACATACAAAGGAAACAGCATAAGACTAAGTAGTGACTACTCAGCAGCCACCATGGAGGCGAGAAGGCAGTGGCACGATATATTTAAAATTCTGAGTGAGAGGAATTTCCAGCCAAGAATACTTTATCCAGCAAAGCTCTCCTTCAAATTTGAGGGAGAGCTTAAATTTTTCACAGACAAAGAAATGCTGAGAGAATTTGCTAACAAGAGACCTGCCCTACTGGAGATACTAAAGGGAGCCCTACAGACAGAGAAACAAAGAAAGGACAGAGAGACTTGGAGAAAGGTTCAGTACTAAAGAGATTCGGTATGGGTACAATAAAGGATATTAATAGAGAGAGGGAAAAATATGGCAAACATAATCCAAAGGATAAGATGGCCGATGCAAGAAATGCCTTCACGGTTTTAACGTTGAATGTAAATGGATTAAACTCCCCAATTAAAAGATATAGATTCGCAGAATGGATCAAAAAAAATGAACCATCAATATGTTGCATACAAGAGACTCATCTTAGACACAGGGACACAAAGAAACTGAAAGTGAAAGGATGGAAAAAAATATTTCATGCAAGCTACAGCCAAAAGAAAGCAGGTGTAGCAATATTAATCTCAGATAAAATAGACTTCAAATGCAGGGATGTTTTGAGAGACAAAGAAGGCCACTACATACTAATAAAAGGGGCAATTCAGCAAGAAGAAATAACAATCGTAAATGTCTATGCACCCAATCAAGGTGCCACAAAATACATGAGAGAAACATTGGCAAAACTAAAGGAAGCAATTGATGTTTCCACAATAATTGTGGGAGACTTCAACACATCACTCTCTCCTATAGATAGATCAACCAGACAGAAGACCAATAAGGAAATTGAAAACCTAAACAATCTGATAAATGAATTAGATTTAACAGACATCTACAGGACATTACATCCCAAATCACCAGGATACACATACTTTTCTAGTGCTCACGGAACTTTCTCCAGAATAGATCATATGCTGGGACATAAAACAAGCCTCAATAAATTTAAAAAGATTGAAATTATTCAAAGCACATTCTCTGACCACAATGGAATACAATTAGAAGTCAATAACCATCAGAGACTTAGAAAATTCACAAATACCTGGAGGTTAAACAACGCACTCCTAAACAATCAGTGGGTTAAAGAAGAAATAGCAAGAGAAATTGCTAAATACATAGAGACGAATGAAAATGAGAACACAACATACCAAAACCTATGGGATGCAGCAAAAGCAGTGCTAAGGGGGAAATTTATAGCACTAAACGCATATATTAAAAAGGAAGAAAGAGCCAAAATCAAGGAACTAATGGATCAACTGAAGAAGCTAGAAAATGAACAGCAAACCAATCCTAAACCAAGTACAAGAAAAGAAATAACAAGGATTAAAGCAGAAATAAATGACATAGAGAACAAAAAAACAATAGAAAGGATAAATATCACCAACAGTTGGTTCTTTGAGAAGATCAACAAGATTGACAAGCCCCTAGCTAGACTGACAAAATCAAAAAGAGAGAAGACCCATATAAACAAAATAATGAATGAAAAAGGTGACATAACTGCAGATCCTGAAGAAATTAAAAAAATTATAAGAGGATATTATGAACAACTGTATGGCAACAAACTGGATAATGTAGAAGAAATGGACAATTTCCTGGAAACATATGAACAACCTAGACTGACCAGAGAAGAAATAGAAGACCTCAACCAACCCATCACAAGCAAAGAGATCCAATCAGTCATCAAAAATCTTCCCACAAATAAATGCCCAGGGCCAGATGGCTTCACAGGGGAATTCTACCAAACTTTCCAGAAAGAACTGACACCAATCTTACTCAAACTCTTTCAAAACATTGAAAAAAATGGAACACTACCTAACTCATTTTATGAAGCTAACATCAATCTAATACCAAAACCAGGCAAAGATGCTACAAAAAAGGAAAACTACCGGCCAATCTCCCTAATGAATATAGATGCAAAAATCCTCAACAAAATACTTGCAAATCGAATCCAAAGACACATTAAAAAAATCATACACCATGACCAAGTGGGGTTCATTCCAGGCATGCAAGGATGGTTCAACATAAGAAAAACAATCAATGTATTACAACACATTAAAAACTCGAAAGGGAAAAATCAATTGATCATCTCAATAGATGCTGAAAAAGCATTTGACAAAATCCAACATCCCTTTTTGATAAAAACACTTCAAAAGGTAGGAATTGAAGGAAACTTCCTCAACATGATAAAGAGCATATATGAAAAACCCACAGCCAGCATAGTACTCAATGGTGAGAGACTGAAAGCCTTCCCTCTAAGATCAGGAACAAGACAAGGATGCCCGCTGTCACCACTGTTATTCAACATTGTGCTGGAAGTGCTAGCCAGGGCAATCCGGCAAGACAAAGAAATAAAAGGCATCCAAATTGGAAAAGAAGAAGTAAAACTGTCATTGTTTGCAGATGATATGATCTTATATCTAGAAAACCCTGAGAAATCAACGATACAGCTACTAGAGCTAATAAACAAATTTAGCAAAGTAGCGGGATACAAGATTAATGCACATAAGTCAGTAATGTTTCTATATGCTAGAAATGAACAAACTGAAGAGACACTCAAGAAAAAGATACCATTTTCAATAGCAACTAAAAAATCAAGTACCTAGGAATAAACTTAACCAAAGATGTAAAAGACCTATACAAAGAAAACTACATAACTCTACTAAAAGAAATAGAAGGGGACCTTAAAAGATGGAAAAATATTCCATGTTCATGGATAGGAAGGCTAAATGTCATTAAGATGTCAATTCTACCCAAACTCATCTACAGATTCAATGCAATCCCAATCAAAATTCCAACAACCTACTTTGCAGACTTGGAAAAGCTAGTTATCAAATTTATTTGGAAAGGGAAGATGCCTCGAATTGCTAAAGACACTCTAAAAAAGAAAAACGAAGTGGGAGGACTTACACTCCCTGACTTTGAAGCTTATTATAAAGCCACAGTTGCCAAAACAGCATGGTACTGGCACAAAGATAGACATATAGATCAATGGAATCGAATTGAGAATTCAGAGATAGACCCTCAGATCTATGGCCGACTGATCTTTGATAAGGCCCCCAAAGTCACCGAACTGAGCCATAATGGTCTTTTCAACAAATGGGGCTGGGAGAGTTGGATATCTATATCCAAAAGAATGAAAGAGGACCCCTACCTCACCCCCTACACAAAAATTAACTCAAAATGGACCAAAGATCTCAATATAAAAGAAAGTACCATAAAACTCCTAGAAGATAATGTAGGAAAACATCTTCAAGACCTTGTATTAGGAGGCCACTTCCTAGACTTTACACCCAAAGCACAAGCAACAAAAGAGAAAATAGATAAATGGGAACTCCTCAAGCTTAGAAGTTTCTGCACCTCAAAGGAATTTCTCAAAAAGGTAAAGAGGCAGCCAACTCAATGGGAAAAAATTTTTGGAAACCATGTATCTGACAAAAGACTGATATCTTGCATATACAAAGAAATCCTACAACTCAATGACAATAGTACAGACAGCCCAATCATAAAATGGGCAAAAGATATGAAAAGACAGTTCTCTGAAGAGGAAATACAAATGGCCAAGAAACACATGAAAAAATGTTCAGCTTCACTAGCTATTAGAGAGATGCAAATTAAGACCACAATGAGATACCATCTAACACCGGTTAGAATGGCTGCCATTAAACAAACAGGAAACTACAAATGCTGGAGGGGATGTGGAGAAATTGGAACTCTTATTCATTGTTGGTGGGACTGTATAATGGTTCAGCCACTCTGGAAGTCAGTCTGGCAGTTCCTTAGAAAACTAGATATAGAGCTACCATTCGATCCAGCGATTGCACTTCTCGGTATATACCCGGAAGATCGGAAAGCAGTGACACGAACAGATATCTGCACGCCAATGTTCATAGCAGCATTATTCACAATTGCCAAGAGATGGAAACAACCCAAATGTCCTTCAACAGATGAGTGGATAAATAAAATGTGGTATATACACACGATGGAATACTACGTGGCAGTAAGAAGGAACGATCTGGTGAAACATATGACAACATGGATGAACCTTGAAGACATAATGCTGAGCGAAATAAGCCAGGCACAAAAAGAGAAATATTATATGCTACCACTAATGTGAACTTTGAAAAATGTAAAACAAATGGTTTATAATGTAGAATGTAGGGGAACTAGCAGTAGAGAGCAATTAAGGAAGGGGGAACAATAATACAAGAAGAACAGATAAGCTATTTAACGTTCTGGGGATGCCCAGAAATGACTATGGTCTGTTAATTTCTGATGGATGTAGTAGGAACAAGTTCACTGAAATGTTGCTATATTATGTAACTTTCTTGGGGTAAAGTAGGAACATGTTGGAAGTTAAGCAGTTATCTTAGGTTAGTTGTCTTTTTCTTACTCCCTTGTTATGGTCTCTTTGAAATGTTCTTTTATTGTATGTTTGTTTTCTTTTTAACTTTTTTTTTTCATACAGTTGATTTAAAAAAGAAGGGAAAGTTAAAAAAAAAAAGAAAAAAGACAAACAAGGAAAAAAAAAAAAAAAAAGATGTAGTGCCCCCTTGAGGCGCCTGTGGAGAATGCAGGGGTATTCGCCTACCCCACCTCCATGGTTGCTAACATGACCACAGACATAGGGGACTGGTGGTTTGATGGGTTGAGCCCTCTACCATAAGTTTTACCCTTGGGAAGACGGTTGCTGCAAAGGAGAGGCTAGGCCTCCCTGTATTTGTGCCTAAGAGTCTCCTCCTGAATGCCTCTTTGTTGCTCAGATGTGGCCCTCTCTCTCTGGCTAAGCCAACTTGAAAGGTGAAATCACTGCCCTCCCCCCTACGTGGGATCAGACACCCAGGGAAGTGAATCTCCCTGGCAACGTGGAATATGACTCCCGGGGAGGAATGTAGACCCGGCATCGTGGGATGAAGAACATCTTCTTGACCAAAAGGGGGATGTGAAAGGAAATGAAATAAGCTTCAGTGGCAGAGAGTTTCCAAAACGAGCCGAGAGATCACTCTGGTGGGCACTCTTACGCACACTTTAGACAACCTTTTTTAGGTTCTAAAGAATTGGGGTAGCTGGTGGTGGATACCTGAAACTATTAAACTACAACCCAGAACCCATGAATCTCGAAGACAGTTGGATAAAAATGTAGCTTATGAGGGGTGACAGTGGGATTGGGAATGCCATAAGGACCAAACTCCACTTTGTCTAGTTTATGGATGGATGTGTAGAAAAGTAGGGGAAGCAAACAAACAGACAAAGGTACCCAGTGTTCTTTTTTACTTCAATTGCTCTTTTTCACTCTAATGATTATTCTTGTTATTTTTGTGTGTGTGCTAATGAAGGTGTCAGGGATTGATTTAGGTGATGAATGTACAACTATGTAATGGTACTGTAAACAATCGAAAGTACAGTTTGTTTTGTATGACTGCGTGGTATGTGAATATATCTCAATAAAATGATGATTAAAAAAAAAAAAAAAAAAAAAAAACCAGCACTTCACAGTCATGTACCAAAGGTGATATTCAAATGGTCTAGTCTATAAGCACGTGAAAAGATGCTACCTCATTAGTCATCAGGGTAATTCAAATTAAAATCATGAGATACAACTCTACATCTACCAAAATCTAAGAAGAATAATAATACCAAGTGCCAGTAAGGATAGGAAGTAACTGGAACTCACACACTGCTGAAGGGAGTGTACAGCCACTTTACTGCACTGTTCGGCAATAGTGTGCACTTAAAATTGAGCTTATGCAAACCCTATGACCTAACCATTCTGTTCCTAGTAATAAACCCAACAGAAATTTATACATATGCATACTAACAGACATACAAAAAATTAATAGTAGTCAAAAACTGGGAACAATCCGCTTGACCAATGGCAGTAGAATGGGGAAATTGCGGTTTATTCATGCAATGAAATACTATGTAGCAACTAGAAATAAATTATAGCTATGACCAACAATAAGAATGAACCCTTCAAATATAACATTAAGTGAAAGAAGACAGTTTTCTAAAAAGTAGGCATAATATATAATTCCATTTAGACAAAGTTCAAAAACAAGCAAAACTTATCCATGGTGATAAAAGTCAGGATAATGGGAACCTCTGGGGAGGAGCAGAAGGAAGTTACTGGGAGGGGACAGAAAGGTGAGGAGCTTTCTGGGGTGCAAATGATCATCTGTTCCTGATTTTCTGGTGGTTACACAGGTGTGTTCACTTGGTGGAAATTTATTAAGCTATATAATTATGATGTTTGCACTCTCCTTTATGTATGTTATTTTTTAATATAAAGTTCACTAAAAGCATGCCCAATAGTTCAATCTACTAACTGCATATCTATGGGTAAGTGATGAACTTCTCTAAGCTTCAGAAGTCTCAACTGTTAAGGGGGGATATTAATATCTACCTTCAAGGCAATTGTAATGATTTGAAAACATGATAGAAATAATAGAAACCTTGTATATATATTATCTTAGGTCATACACACATTACACGGTCAAGCCAAAATTTGAACCCAGGAATTCCGACGCCAGAGCCTACACTGTCATCTAGCACACAAGTCAGTCAAGCAAATGACACAGTGACTGTCATACAGTAGGTGCCAATAAGTTGTACCTATGATGATGATGCTTAAGAACATTCTGTTATTTTCTTGCCAGACAGAATAATTTTAACTAGGAAAACACCCTCCCTCCCCCAATACTTGGAGAGAGAGGTGGAGATGCTTGGACATGAAGAAAAGATGTTCCATGTTGCTCTCAGAAATGTGGCTATTTCAGAGCTTAGCCAATTCTTTTGGGTATTAGAAGGTACCAAACAAAGGCAGATGGCTCAAGTGCACTTGGACTGCTTGGAGTCCAGTGCCCATCTTAGACCGTCATGATGCGGGCCCAAGGATGATATTCCAGTTTGAATAACTCCGATTTTTAGAGATGCCATGGATTATTATGTCTATGAATTACGTGGTAGAGGAAGACTAGACCCAAAATGGAGTTAGAGAGTCACACAGTGTAGGTATGAATAAGAAAGCAATTACTGAGAAATGTGGAGGCAGGAGACCAAGGAAAAACTGAGGTGTGTCCACAGAGGAAATCCTTCTCAAGGATTCTAACCTTTGGCGTCTTTTCCCTTGGGCAATGGGAATAATCACATTAGCACACAATTTTACAATTTTCTCTATGTTGTAATTCTCTTTAGTGGTTCCCAACATAATAGAAGGTTGTACAGATGCACCTGTACAATCTTGTATGGCAAGGGTATGGAGTTAAGGGATGGAGTAACAAAAGAAAGTATAGCCTCTGCAACCAACAGTGGAAGGCCTATTGTTCAGGATATATAATCAAAGACAATATTGCTCAGTCCCAAAGCAAAACAACATATGATAGGGAAGACTACAAAGTCAAGCCCTAAATATTCCAGGAAAAAAAAGTAATCTCAGGAGGGACATGGACAGGGAAGAAGAGTGTGATATTACATAAATATTATAAAAGCTTGCAAAAAAAATGACTTCATTATTTACTATTTTGCATGATATGGTCACATTTTAATAACTTCTTTAAGAGAAATTACCACCAATTTGAAAAAGGTAAAAAGATTATTCTGTTTTCTTTTAATAGCATGCAAATAAGTCCACCTAAGGGCCTTCTGACTAGAGAATATAACTTTCTTTGATTTACTATTCACTATTGATTAGGAGCTAAATTCTGTGAAGTTAGATGTTTAACTTGTAGAAATTGATTATAGCAAATGGACTCTGTCCTGAAGAGAAGCTAACCCTGAAGGTTATGGCATATTGCTGATAGGACATAAACCAGACTTGCAACTAATCTAACAATCTAATTTCAGGATTCCTTTTTATTTTCTTTTTCACTTACCAAATATATCAGTCTTCTACTCTCATTTGCACTGGTTTGTCAACCTCCTGGTTCCCTCATTAATGAGTTCAGCAAAAGTCTGATCAGTGCTCAATATCTATTTGTATGCAAATTACATTTATATTTTGGAATTATACATTAACACCTACAAAACTTGTAGAAAATCACATCAAAGGACATATGCTTTCAATTTTGAGCCCTGGTTGGTTAAAGGTGAGTAGACAGAGGGGAGATGTGATAAAAAGGACATATGGGGAGAAATTAAGGTGATGGCTAGATGAGACAGGGCGAAAATACACCTCCATGAAAAACACTAGTTAAAAAACAGAGGGTGACCCAGAATACCGATTGCAGCGATGCGCCAGCTGGATGAGGTCTTCTAGTTCCACAGAGGCCGTATACTTGTTGAAACTGGGAGTCTGCATTCTGAAACGAGTGAGTAAGCTGGCTGGAAGACCCGCAGCCGCGCGGCAGTCTGGGAAAGCCAGGGTTTGGCGTTTGGAGACTGACGGGCTCTTTAAAAAAAAAAAAAGGGAAAAACCCAGGAGCGGCTGCAGCTGCAATACTGTGAACCATGCAGTAAAACACAGCAAGAGGGGGCTGGGCCGGCCTCTCGGTGTCTGGCCTGGAAGATAGCCCACTGCAGATACCCTTGGGGCAGGGGGAATGGAAGGGAGAGCCAGAAGCAGAAAGAAACCTCGCGGCTAGCAGCTGGCTTCCCAGAGGGCTGGATAAACTCCTGCCCGGGGCCGTGCCCACAGCCCAGAGCCCCGCCAGTTGTCCCGGAGCTGGGAAGGAGGAACTGTGCGAGGAGAGGGGTGTGGAGATGCTCCGTTTAGCCATCTTTGCATCAGGCTGGAAGCACCCCGGCACGGCACGGCGGCCCGGGGCTTCCCTTGAGGGACAGCATGCACCGGTGACGTAGCACGGTATTCCCTCGGCAGAGGTCCTGGAGGACTGTGGCTGGGTGGGGTGACCCGCTCGGAGAACCCAGGGACACTATGCCAAGTCCAGTGGTTTGTGGGACAGCGAGAGAGAAGGTCTGGGCTGAAATGAAATGAAGGCTTAGACTCTTGCGGTGGCCTTGAATCTCTGGGAACCTGGGGGATTTGAATATTAAAGTGGCCCTTCCTCACTGGCCACCTGGACACACACCCCACATTCAGGGCGGACAGCTCCAGCAACACACCCAAACTGAGTTTTCCAACTGAACCCCACAAGAATCATTTCCCCACACACTGCGGGGAAAAGGTGGAGAATTGACTTGAGAGGTATAGGTGACTCACAGACGCCATCTGCTGGGTAGTTAGAGAAAGTGTACGCCACCAAACTGTGTTTCTGAAAAATTAGATTGGTATTTTTTTTTACAACTTGAAAGAACCCTATCAAGCAAAGCAAATGCCAAGAGGCCAAAAACAACAGAAAATCTTCATGCATATGATGAAACCAGACGATATGGAGAATCCAACTCCAAACACACAAATCAAGATATTGGAAGATACAAAGTACCTCACACAATCAATCAAAGAACTACAATTGAGGAATGAAAACATGACAAAGGATTTAAAAGACATGAAGAAGACCATGGCCCAGGATATAAGTGACATAAAGAAGACCCTAGAAGAGCATAAAGAAGAAATTGCAAGAGTAAATAAAAAAATAGAGGATCTTATGGAAATAAAAGAAACTGTTGGCCAAATTAAAAAGACTCTGGATATTCACAGTACAAGACTAGAGGAAGCTGAACAATGTCTCAGTGTCCTAGAAGTCCACAGAACAGAAAATGAAAGAACAAAAGAAAGAATGGAGAAAAAAATTGAAAAAATCGAAATGGATCTCAGGGATACAATAGATAAAATAAAGCATCCAAACTTAAGACTCATTGGTGTCCCAGAAGGGGAAGAGAAGGGTAAAGGTCTAGAAAGAGTATTCAAAGAAATTGTTGGGGAAAACTTCCCCAACCTTATACACAATATAAATACACAAAGCATAAATGCCCAGCAAACTCCAAATAAAATAAATCCAAATAAACCCACTCCAAGACATATTCTGATCAGACTCTCAAATACTGAAGAGAAGGAGCAAGTTCTGAAAGCAGCAAGAGAAAAGCAATTCACCACATTCAAAGGAAACAACATAAGACTAAGTTGTGACTACTTAGCGGCCACCATGGAGGCGAGAAGGCAGTGGCATGACATATTTAAAATTCTGAGAGAGAAAAATTTCCAACCAAGAATACTTTATCCAGCAAAACTCTCCTTCAAATTTGAGGGAGAGCTTAAATTTTTCACAGACAAATGCTGAGAGAGTTTGCCAATAAAAGACCTGCCCTACTTCAGATTCTAAAGGGAGCCCTACCAACAGAGAAACAAAGAAAGGAGGAAGAGATACAGAGAATTTTAACAGACATATATAGTAACTTACATCCAAAATCACCAGGACACTCATTTTTATCCAGTGATCATGGATCTTTCTCCAGGAGGGACCATAAGCTGGGACATAAAACAAGCCTCAAGAAATAAAAAATAAAAAAAATAAAAAAATAAATTGAATATACTCAAAGCACATTCTCCAACCACAATGGAATACAAATAGAAGTCAATAATTTTTGAACTGTAACTCCACTATTTACTTCCTACATGATATAAAATACACAAACTCTAATGACAAATCAGTGGTTTTGAACTCAATGTAAAATATTCCTATTGAAGTGAAGGTGGTACCAAAGACAAACAAGATTGATATGGTTTTAAGAGGTTAATTTTAAGCCCCACAGTAAACACAAAGAAATTATCAGAGAATATAACCATAGAGATGAAAAGTAGAGTTTGGATTAAGAAAAATGGGGGAAGGGGCAATGGGGAGTTAAGAAATGAGTGTAGGGTTGCTGTTTGAGGTGAAGGGAAATTTCTAGTAATGGATGATGGGAAAGAGCATTACAACATTCTAAATGTGGTTAATCCCACTAAAGGGAGGCTAGGGAGGGAGTGGAATGGGAAGATTTAGGCTGTATATATGTCTCCACAACTGAAAAAAAAAAAAAAAAAAAAAAAGACAGTCTAAATAGATGACGATTGAATGCCAAGGATGAACTTGGATGAGATTGGATGATAGAGGACAGGTGGCTCAAAGGGACACAGTTGAGACATAAGGAAAAGGAAATATAGAATGTAAGCTTTGTATCATTGTTGAATCTCTTGTACTTCTTAGCTGCACTTAATGGGATTGCATAAAAGAATATTCTTGTTCATGGGAAGTATATACGTGAGTTACAGTGTATGTTCAAGGATGTGTGCAGCTAGCTCTCATATGTTCAGAAGACAGAGCAATAGATGATGGATGATAGACAGGAAGGGAGGGAGGGAAAGAAATAGCGGTGTGACAGCACATTAAAGTTGGTGGATTGAGCTATCAGGGGAGGGGGGTCAGGGTATGATGGAATTCTGTGTATGGGGTTAGTATTGTTTTTGCAACTGTTCCTATAACTTTGAATTTATTTCAAAATAAAAAAAAAAAAAAAGGACATATGGAATTCCCCAGGAGTATGCTTGCTACAAATATACTGTAAGATTTTGTCTTAGCATACCTTAAATAATGGTTTGGTAAGTTAATGTCACGTGTGACCAATTATCTCAGCTTGTTAGTTATTGTGCTAACGAGGCCAAGACCTCAGATCTGATCCCCAGATGATCAGGCTAGTCTTGCAAATTCATTTTAAATTTGAAAAAGTATCCTTAGTATGATAATATTTCATATTTGACTGTAGTGAATAAAACCTAGTAAATTTATTTGGCTGGTGTAAAATATATAGACAAAGCAATAGTTTTCAGATGGAGAATGAGAACTTAACGTTTATTTTTAAAGGGAGCATGGATTAAAAAGAATTGCAAAACATTCCTTTAGGAAATAGCTGAATATTGCAAACTTTGGGTCTGGAAGTATGATGCATTATTCTGTTTATTATTTCTCTTATTTTAAAAATTTTATAAATAAATCAAAATGTTGTGCTTGCAACAAATACACTTTTTAAGATGTTCTCTTTGGTGTATCATAAATAATCACTTTGTAAGTTACTGTGGTGTGTGACCAATTAGTAGTTCAGCTTGTTAGTTATTGTACTAATGAATCCAAGGCCTCAGATCTGATCCCCAAATAATCAGGCTAGTCCTCCAAATTCATGCTGTGTCATTAGTCACAAGAGGGACCTAATAAGTAAGACTAAGGATAAAGCAGCACAAATCCATCAGTCACAAAAGATCTCCAATTGTAGAACCTAACGTTCTCAGGTGGATAATATTCTTTAACATGGTGTGGAGCTGCAGAAGCATGTCAAACCTAGAACTGAGTGTAGTCAGACAGCTTTTATTTTTCTTTGACTAATGAAAATTAAGTAGGAATTGATCATAAAATCTCACAGAATGCTTTAATCTTAATAATCCATTCACCAAAGTATTAATAGCTAGGGCATCTTTTGAATAGAAAAATCAACTTTGCTTTAACCATCCCTTGTTATCAATTGGAGCTTTATCCCACAGTGACCTATCCTCAGGCTTATATTTAACTCACCAACTCATTTGGCTTATCCAGAGACTGCAGGTTCCTGTCATCAAACCAGTTCTAAAGGGTGTTAAAACCTCTGCAGCCCTAGTCTTCTGCCATAGGCATTAGCAAGAAACGGAGAAAGGGAGAGAGAGAAAAAAAGAGAGCAAGAAAGAATCCTTTCCTGAATATAATGATACAATGACTCCTTCCTCCTAACAGGTCTTTGCTTAGTTTTTATTAATTAATTTCCCACACCAAGTCCAGTGGGGTTCCATACCAAAAGCGGCAGGTTCCCTCAAGTCTGTTTGATACTTGGTTTGTCACAAAGTTTATTCTCTCTTAAAGAGATCATGTTTTTTTTCAAGCAGCACATTATAACACTCAAATTATACAGTGGTTTCACACATTTACCAAGAAATCTTCTCACTCATGATATGGGCTTCTGTATGATGCATTAACCAAAACACTAATTTTATTCCATTATTTTATTGTAAATTAGTAAATTGCCTTCTCATTTATATATCAAATATACATAAGTTAGATGGCGATAAGGCAGTAGAGGAAATTGTGTAAGGAAGTGGGGGAGTAGAAGTGTGGGAGCATGTGAGGGATGGTAGCAAACATCTAAACAGTTTACTCTCTCATTTTCCTTAAGTCTTCGCTTAAATATCAAATTTTTAAAGAATGCTGTCCTGATGACCAGATATGATATTGACCTCCCCCCCATAATGTGTGCTACTTTTCCTTTTTTTCTATAGGATTTAGGGCCAGATTTGTGACTTTATTATGTTTCCTTACTTTTATTTTTATGCTATATTCTGCTTATGTTTATATTTTGTTTATTTTGTTTGTTTGTGTTTATATTATGTTGCTCTCCACAAGGGTGAGGATTTTCATCTATTTAATTTACTAGTGTATCCCACGATTCTAAAATAATACATGACACAGAGTAAGTGCTCAATAAATATTTAGGGAACAAATGAAAAGTATGGTGTGGAATGACTTCTCAGAAAAGTTGGCAATGAGGGAAGGTGTGGAGAGATGAGGAAGTAAACCTTGAGATGGAAGAAGTGGGAAAGTTTAAGGCCCTTGAGTAGAAGCATACATGGAATGTTGAAGAAGCAGCCTAGAGCCCAGGGTGGTTGCCCTGGAATAAACATGAGGGAGAAGTGTAGTAAAGGAGAAGGAAATATGGGCCAGATTGCGTAGGACCTTGTGGGCCATTATATGGACTTTGGCTTTTACTCAGAGTGAGGGGGAAGCTATCCAAAGTTTTAGAGCTGAGTTGTGTCATGATTGTCTATGCTTTAAAAGGATCACTCTGCCTGGCAGCTCTGATCAGAATAAACTACAGTGAGTCTAGGACAAGAATGGGGAAACCAGTCAGGGGGCTTTTGTGATAACTCTAGGAGGGAGATGAAAATTGCCTGGCCAGGTTGATGGTAGTACAAAGTGGTTGGATTTGTATACATTTTGAGGATAGAGTTGATGGGATTTGCTGAAAGATTAGATGGGCGGTATTAGAGAAAGAAAGAAGTTCAAGGTGACTTCAAGGTGTTTGGCCCAAGCAAGTGAACGGATACAGATGCCACTGACTGATTTGGGAAGTCTATGGAAGCATTCTTGAGGGGATGAAAATAAGTGTTGGGAGCCAACACTTTTCAGCTAAATTCCCCTATTTCACACACAGAGATAAACACACACGCACACACACACACACCATTCATCACCTCTGTTGACTTCTGACCTGTAAAACTAAGGTTTAAATTCCAGACCCCAAGATATAACCATCCTCTGAGCTCAGGCTGCTTTGCAATAGCCCATCTCTGCCTTTTTTTTCCTATGAGTTTATTTCTATAGACTGGCAAAATTGAGTGATCACAAAAATAACAGATATTTAGAGCTGAAATAACTCTTTATAAATCCTTGTAACATGGTATCTACCACAAAAAACTGTACTTTCCATATTCAATCAAATATAAGATGCCATTGATTATAATATGCACCGTTATTTTATATTCTGCTGAGAAAGAAAAGTACAGCCATTTGAACCATGATCAATGCTTTCTTATCACTTATCTGTGACTTGCTTAGACATAGATTTTTTTAATCCATATATCACTGTTGTGCTCACATGAAGAAAACATAAGCAAAGTAAATTGATTAAAGTATTCTTAAACATTCTTATCTTAGATTTTTAATTACATTTTATTCAATGCTGTAAAGCCCTTGTTTCATGCAATTAATTAAACTTAGAACATTATTAATTAGTGTTAAGTTCAGCAAAAAAAAAAAAATTAAGGGCAGAAAATAGGGAATAGTCAATATCGGTGGTAGATAAATCATACTCAGTTATATATATGCCTTGATACTCTAAAATGTTTTCGTGTTCAGCATCTCACTCTTCTAAAACATATTTCAAATCTGTATTAGCTGTGTAACAAATTACCCCCAAATTTATCAGCTTAAAACAACAAACATCTATTATCTCACAGTTTCTAAGGCTCAGAAATCTAGGAGTGGCTTACTGGGTAGTTCTAGCTCAGGAACTCTCAAGAAATTGTAGTCAAATTGTAGGTGGGAACTGTATCATTTGAAGGATTGACTGCAGCTGGAAAATCTACTTCCAAGCTCCCTCACATGGCTGTTGACAGACCTCAAGTCCTCTCTGGCTGTTGGCTGGAAGCTGCGGTTCTTTGCCACTTGGGCCTCTCCATGGGGCTGCTCACAACCTGGCAGATGGTTTCTCCGAAAGCTAAGAGACAGGAAAGGAGAAAGTATACAAGGATGGAAGCTGCCCCACCACTTTTGCAGTATGTTATCTGTTACACAGATGAACCCTACTATACTGTGAGATGGGACTACACAAAGGTGAGAACACAAGAAGGTGGGTAGCATTGGGGAATATCTTGGAGGCTGAATATCACACACTCAGTTTGTTCACTTCCTGTGGTTTTCTCCACAATACCTTCCTATGTGCAATCAAGAGAATTGATGATCCAGTATTCTTAAAACACTGTTTCACTCATTATTTCCTTGTGCAAGAAAAAGGGGAGAAATGATTTTCTTCCAAGCTATCAATTCCCATTTTGCATTTAATATTGGAACTGTCTTGATCTTACTAGGTGTCATTGGAAGTTTTTTGTTTGAAAACTCTTTGCTTAGTTAATGTTCCCAGTGCAAGACACAGAGAAACTGTCTTGTAAATATTTGTTGAATGAATAAACTTTTCAGATAATCTAACCCAATTCCCTCATTTCAACATTAGCTCATGGTTTCTCAGCCCTTCATAAATCCCGGCTGTCAGAAGCAATTATCTTCCTTACTTGCTGAAGGTTGTTTGGATACCATTGGCAGATGAAAATATAGGTAAGGCAAGAGGAGTCGGTACTTTTTAAGGCTGCAACATAAGGATAGAGAATGCATCCACCCCCATGGCATAAGTGAGAGGAGTTGTGAAGTCCATCTTGGCCCAAATACTTTCTCTTTGACACCAACCCCCACTACTATGTTGCCTAAAATTGGATAAGGACTTCATTTTTCTTCTTTAACTTTTTATTTTGAAATACTTTCAAATTTACCAGACAATTACAAAAATAAAACAAACCCCATACTGGAAACTCCAACATATCTCTTTCTCCACTAATACCCAGATCCACCACTTTTAATACATTGCCACATTTGCCATATCATTCTATATCTATTTCTGTCTGTCTATCTATCTATCTATCATATACATTCATGTTTCTTTCTATCTACTCATAAATCCATTTTCTAACACTTGAGTGTAGGTTGTAAACATCATGCTCCCTGAATACTTAATACTGCCATGTATATTTCCTAAGAACAAGGACATTCACTTATGTAGCTATCTTAAGTGCAGTTATAAAGGTCAAGAAATTTAACATTAGCATAAAGCTTATAGTCTATATTCTAATTTTTTCATATGTCCCCATAATGTCACTTTGAGCCTTTTCTCTTCCACTGCTGTATCACATCCAGGATTGCATTTAATTGTCATTTGTCTCTTTAGTTTCTCTTACTTTTATTTTTTTTTAAATTGTGGGAACGTATGTACAACATAAACTTTCCCATCTCAACCACTCCCAAGCATACCATTCAGTGGGATTAATCACATTCATAATACTGTGGTACCTCCACCACCTTCCACTGCTAAAACTTTCCCATCTCCCCAAACAGAAACCCTCTACCCATTATGCATTATCTCCCTGTTCTCCCTGCCCCCGACCCTGGCAACCTATACTCTAATTACTGTCTCTGTGAGCTTGTATATTCTCCAATATTTTCTTTGTATTTACCATGGGGCTTAAATTTAACATCTTAAATCTCTAACAATCTTGTTTGCTTTGATACCAATTTAACTTCAATAGTATACACAAACTATGTTCCTGTATCCCTCCATCCCCCAACCTTTATGTAGTTTCTGTCACAAATTATACATTTTTACATTATGAGTTCAAAACACTAATTTATCATTACATTTTATGCAATTGCCCTTTAGATCCTGTGGGAAGTAAAAAATGGACTTACAAACCAAAAATACAATAGTACTGTAGTATTGGCATTTATATTTACTCACATTGTTACTCTTACCAGAGATCTTCATTTCTTTATGCAGCTTTGATCTGTGGTCTATTGTCTTTTCCTTTCAACCAATCTGCAGAACTCTCTTTAGCATCTCTTATAGGCCTGGTCTGGTGTGACAAACACCCTCAACTTTTGTTTATCTGGGAATGTCTTAATGTCTCCCTCATTGTGAAAGACAGTTTTGCCAGATTTAGAACTCTTGGTTGGCAATTTTTTGCTTTTAGCACTTTTCCTTTGTGGTTTCTGAAGATAAATTGTTGCTTAACCTTGTTGAGTGACCCTTGTGTATGACATGTTACTTTTCTCTGGCAGCTTTCAAAATTCTCTATTTTTGATACTCAACAGTTTGTAATGTGCCACAGTTTAGTTCTATTTGGGTTTATCCTGCTTGAAGTTTGTTGAACATCTTGGCTGTGTATATTCATGTCTTTCATTAAATTTGGGAAGTTTTCAGCCATTATTTCTTTGAATATTTTCTCTGTGCCTTTCTCTCTTTTTTTCTCTTTCTGGGATTCTCACAACACATATATATGTACACTTAATGGTGTCCCACAGATTCCTCAGGCTCTGTTCACTTTTCTTCATTCTTTTTTCTTTCTACTTCTCGGATTGAATGATTTCAATTGTCTTCAAATTCTCTGATTCTTTCTTCTGCCATCTCCAAACTTCTGTTGAAACCCTCTAGATAATTTTTAATTTCTGTTATTGCGGTCTTCAGTTTTGGTTCTTTTTCATAATTTCTGTCTTTCCATCTCTCTACTGACATTCTCTTTGCATTCATCTATCATTTTTCTGATTTCCTGTAGATCTTTTTTCATGCTTTCCTTTAGCTCTTTGAGCATATTTAGGACCATTTTTTAAAAGTCTTTTTCTGGTATGTCCCAGGTCTGGTCTTCCTCATTGATGGTTTCTAATGTTTTAATCTTTTTTGCTTGGTCCATCACTTCCAGTTCCTTTGTATGTTTTGTAACCTTTTGTGGAAACCTGAGCATTTTTATATTTTAATGTGTTATCATTATAATTCAGACACTGAGACATCTGTTCCCTAAGCTTTTATCTTGCTAATGTTATGACAGAGCTTTCTTTGAATGCCAGGAGGTAACAGAAAAAAAAGAAGGAAAGGAAAAGCAGGAAGCACCTTTCCCATTCTTTGCAGATTGATCCATGTGGGTGATCTATTGATGTCTTACCTATGCAATGAGTTTAGATGAGAAAAGCTCCGGGCCAAAGCATAGGTGCCTCCCTTTCTGCACATGCATCTTGTCTTGGGCATGTGACTGTGGCCTCAGGAATTATCTCATTTACACAGTTCTGAATGTCCCCTCTTCCCGAGGAAACAGTTTCCTTATGGTCCTGGGCACTGTACTGTATGTTCTACAGCTGGTGATCCCTTGTTCCAAGCAGCACAACATGACTGTCCCCCCATATTTTTCTGTAGCAAGCTGCCTTCTACATGCAGGGCAAGTTCTGGGACAGCAAGTCCCTCAGGCCACCACTGAACAGATTGGCAAGACATACATGCCCTTTGTATGTACACAAGGGTTACTCTGCTCCCTCTGGAACTGAAACTGGTGATTTGCACTGGAAGCACAGATTGACTCTGCACCAAGCAGTGGGGGGGGGGGGGGGGGAGGTGAGGAGCCGACCAGTGTGCCATGAGATCCTACTGCTTTTAAGTAACCTTTTTCTTGATTCAGTGTGTGCTCTGTTTCTACGATCCTTTAACTATTTTCTGGAACTTTGAGAAAGATGTTTTGCTAGTTCTTAGTTGTTGTTCAAAGCTTCTATGAAGACACAGAGCCCCAAAACTTCTTACTCCACCATCTTGATCAGGGTGGGGCCAGGCTTTCCAGCAATGCCTTTTTTAAAGGAATAAATACTATTGAGAAGGAAAAGCAACTATACGATCCTCCTCTAGCTTTGTTAATAAGCTAGGTATCATCTGGTAAATATTACTTTGAAATTCCGAGTGAATCATGGCCCTAAGGTGATGAGATCAAGTATAAATACATTTCCATATGAACCAAAGGGAGGGAAATTGGGAAGACTTCATAGCAAGGATGAAAAGAATGGGTACTTAATGCATCCATTGTATTTCCCAGTCGAAGAAAACATTTGCTTAAAAATGTTATCAGCACATACTCATGTTGACATATGTATAAATATGGATACACATTTAACTTACATATATAACATACATATGTAAACAAAGATTCTTGAATTGTTTATGTACCCTATTTCCTTAAATTTAAGGAAACTTTACTTTTTATTGTTTTGCTTTCCTGAAATTGAAATGCAACTTAAAATTAAAGTAGAGTGTTATAACTCTCCCCCTGCCCAACAATACAAAACCTAACATACAATCAATGATATGTCTTAGAAGTAAAGAAATTCAATTGTTGCTCCTTTCTGAAATTGTGCTTCCACAAGGTTGTCTTTAGTTCTCCATACCAATTAGCCCCAGCATAGGCTTTAGAGTAAGAAAATGCAGTCTCAACTCCACCACTTCCTAGCCGTGTGACCTTGAGCCAGACACAGCTTCTTCAGGTCTCACTTCCCGTATCTGAAACATGGGGGTAGGAATAAAATGTCCTTCACTGAATTATAATGAAAATGAATGATAAGAGCACTTCATTAACCGGAAACCACTGTGTGAATGTAGTTGGTTACACTGAAGTTCAGTATTGAAGCTGATGACCCAAGGAACATTCTTGACTGCTCCCTAGTGGTGGTATGTTCTCCTGGGAACCCGGTTCCTAGGAACATATCATCCTGGCCTTCTATTACCCTTTGAGGATATGCTTTTCTTTTGACTGCCTTAATATTTTATGTAGAACAGTTGCATGAATTCACTGTATAAAGATGTAGAGCATACATTTAAGTATTCCTCTGTGATTGTATCTTTTTAAACTTCTCCATTTCCCTGTCCTTGTCCTAAATGTCCTCTTTTCATCAATTCCTATCTCCTTTCCCTTACTTCTGTAGCAAGCATGAATTTTTGGTAGGAACAAGCCTATAAATGAATTTGTGCCATAGATCCTTCACTTTATTTACTCACATTTATGTTCTGTCAACTGTAGGTCTTCTGGCCCCTTTCTAGCTTGCATCACCTATAAAAATAAGAACTAATAAATTTATTTAAATATAGCTTTCCTAGATTCTTTTCCCTTTGGCCAATACAAGTTAAAATGTTGTTTGTTTGTTTTTTCCTGAGGACAAAAATAATGTTTATTCTTTAGTATGCTACTTTGAGGACCCAGTTGTTGCCCTGTACTCTTCTGCTATTTATACCCATGCTGAATGAATGGACCTTTCATAGGAAAAAAAGACATTCTTGTATGCTTATTGAAAAAACAGCTTTCAAAGCCCAAGTAGATTAAATTTTAGGTTTCACAATACCTAAACTTAAAAAATTTCATTTATTTAGATTTGGCATCCCTTAACATTTGGTGACAAAAATGTGATAAATTATACTAATGTTGTTCCCAAATTGTTCTTCTGCTTGGATGGTGTTTTGACATCCAGGTTCTATAATAAATAGATGCAGTATGTGGTCCCTTCAGTTTGATATTTAATCTTAATCCTCAACTAACTTCTTTGGGGGGCAAGGAGACATGACAGATGACAATTGTGTTTCATCTTATAATTGAGCATATGGAGTCTTTATTCTACTTTTGAAGGGTTGCAGGTTGTTTGCTCCAAGTAAAGCATCCAAGTATTTTATTATGCTTTCATTATTCCAAGTGATGCAAAATATTTTTCTTTTGCTATTGATTTTTACATGGAACTTTTCCAGATGTTAGATTGAAGATTTTAGTTTAAACTTGCAGACTGGCCTTTTCTTTCCAAACATTTAGAATATTGGTTTCAGGTTCAGAAAACAGGATACATTATTAAAGATTTTATTTTTTATGTTTCGTGAATAAATTCTGAGAAAGTACACCTGACTAAATGAATTTATCTATGTAAAGTATAGAGAACAGTGCATGGTCTGTAGTTAGTGGTATATAATTGTTTGCTATATATTTGTAATGTGCACATGGACATTGCTATAGCTATACATTTGTAATGGGTATATATATACATGGGTATTCCCAGATAAACAAAGAACATGTTGCTAGTAGACTCACCTTTCAAGAAATACTAAAGGAAGTTCTTTGGACTGAACAGAAGAGATAGGAGACTGTAATTTGAGTCCATATAAAAAATAAAAATAATTACGTGGTAACTACAAAAGACAGTATAATTACATATTTCTTCTCCTTTCTCCTCTTAATTGATTTTGGAAACAGCATAAAATAATACGTATGGAATTGAATTGTTGGGCACAGAGCATACAGAGATTAATATATTTGACAAAGCAGCACAGAGTAGTGGGAAAGGAAGGAAGCTATACTGAAGCAAGGGAGTGATGATAACTCGATACACAGAAAGAAATGAAGAGCACTTGAAATGGTAAAGGAAAAGGTTAACATAAAAACTTAAATATATTTTTCTTCTTTCTTCAGTTTCTTCAAAAGACATAAGATTATATAAAGCAACAATTATAACACATATTCTTGAATTTGTAACATATATAACAATAATTGCACAAAGGAAGGAGAAGGGAATGAAATTAGAGATGAGCAATTTTTCTATATTTCACTGTAATTAAGTTAGTATATATCTAAAGTAGATTCAGATAAATTAAGGTGTACAATTTAATCCCTAGAGTGACCAGTAAGAAAAATAACTAAAAATATATAGTTAAAAAATCAATGAAGGAATTAAAATGGAACATTAGAATATATCCACTTAATACAAAAGATGGCAGTAAATAAAGATCAGAGGAACAACAACAACAACAAAAACCTGACACATACAGAGAACAAATAGCAAAATGATATATATAAATCTAAATGTATCCATGATGACATTAAATGTGAGTAGACTAAACAATCCAATGAAGTGGTAGAAATTTTCAGTCTGGTTTGTCCTGGTTTGGACAATAAATTATGGTCCACCCAGATGTAATGTGGCTTTTCTTGGGTCTAATTAGATGAATGGGTAAAAATGGAGCACGGAATGCCACTTCTAATAATAGTAGGGATGTCTCAAGGACAATTCTAGGGAATTATGCCCACAAATTGTTATTGATTTGAAGTTTCTGAAATACCTTTTTCTGGGATTCAAGGAACTGAAAAAGGCAGGGTATTGAATGGGTCATCAATGGAGATATTGATGTCATCAAGATAATCTCAGAAGTGAGGTAGAAAGGAAGACTGTGAGCCAGATACCAAAATCTCTGTGAACAACTGATGTTGTTCATGAATTTGAGGTGACAGAGACTAGGAGTAGATGGTGGTAGAGCCACTTCAGTTAGTATCTGTTATCTACTAGTTAACAGACAGCTAAACACAGAGGAATAAAACATAGTCCCTGCCTATAAAGGGAGGTACAGAGAAATGGGGTAGACTGCTTTACAAAGAAATGAGTGCAATACGGTGTTACAAGTGTTACAATTAAAGTAAGCTCCAGGATCAAAGGAGGATAAATGATCAGTCTACCAGATCACAGGGAAATCAAGAAAGCCATTAGAGGGAAAGGTAACATACAAGCTATTTGTTCTACCTTGGAGTTAATACATTATGACAAATTATTTGTAGAAACATAGGCTAGCAGGTGTCCAGGTGCTGGGAGAGCTCTACCAACCACAAACACCGATGGCAGCTGCTATTTAGCCAAGTGTGATGTGTCGCAGAGGCTGGATTTAAGTAATAGTCTCCAACCCCAGTTCTGACAATTAGTTGACAAAAGTGCTCTAAGATAAGTGGCAGAGGATCCCAGCAGTTGAGCTGGGCACACCAAAAAGACCCAGGCATAAGCAAATATTTGAAATTACAGGCAGTTGGTCCTGGAAAGCATAGTATAGAGAGACTAACAGGGAAAAGGCAGGGTCCCAATCCCAGCTGTGGACTGGTCTAGTTGGTGGAAAAAGAATTTTGGATTAGGGACCAAAACTAAAGACCTTTTCTTAATGAATATTTGCCCAGAAAGTCCATTATCCAAACAAGCCCTATCATGTTTAACCTCGATTGATGATTCTTCCTTGAATTAAAGTATTATTGTGAAGAATGCAAAATAGAGATAATTTGGTTTTAAATTTAAGTCCCTTAAATATCTAGGGGAACTAAAGTGACTCCCAAAATGAAAATGATATCTGAAAATGTTAAATGTGATATCAATTTGTGGATATAATCCATTAGAATTGCTTTTGAGAAATTCCTAAATATATTATTAGAATTGCTATTTCATGATGAGTTACATACTGTTGTAGTTTGCTAATGCTGCTGGAATGCAAAACACCAGAGAAAGACTGGCTTTTATAAAAGGGGGTTTATTTGGTTACACAGTTACGGTCTGAAGGCCATGAAGTGTCCAAGGTAACACATGAGCAATCAGGTACCTTCACTGGAGGATGGCCAATGGTGTCCAGAAAACCGCTGTTAGCTGGGAAGGCACGTAGCTGGCATCTGCTCCAGAGTTCTGGTTTCAAAATGACTTTCTCCCAGGACATTCCTCTCTAGGCTGCAGTTCTTCAAAAATGTCACTCTTAGTTGCTCTTGAGGCATTTTTCCTCTTTTAGCTTCTCCAGAGCAAGAGTCTGCTTTCAATGGCCGTCTTCAAACTGTCTCTCATCTGTAGCTCCTCTCTCAGCTCCTGTGCGTTCTTCAAAGTGTCCCTCTTGGCTGTAGCAAGCTCGCTCCTTCTGTCTGAGTTTTTATAGGGCTCCAGTGAACTAATCAAGGCCTACACTGAATGGGCAGGGCCATGGAAATTATTTCATCAGAGTTATCACCTACAGTTGAGTGGGTCACATTTGCATGGAAACACTCAATCAAAGAATCACAATCTAATCAACACTAATACCTCTGCCCACATACCTCTGCCCACACAAGATTGTATCAAAGATAATGGCATTTTGGGGGACATAATACATTCAAACTGGCACATATACTTATTCACAAAATTATTATCAATAAAAACCCTATTTAGACTATATAATTTATTGTCCAAATAAAAATATTTTGAAAGTACAAGCTGGTGCTACTAACAAATATTCCAGGATAACAGACATAAACTAGCAGATTCCTGAGCACACCAGTGATCTTTCCTAGAGTCCACTTCAGCTTTCCACCCCCATGATCATACCCTGAACATTGTCAACACCCAAAACAGCACTACCTTTAAAAACCCACTCTCTAAAACAGCCCCTCATCCTTCCAGCTTGCCATTGGCCATAACTCTTCTTCATTCTCATGAGTGACCCTCCTCTGCTTTGCTCTTCCTTTTACTTCTCTCCCATTCGAGTTTAGATATCATGGCCCTTCAAGTCAACCACCCTTGCTGAAGTCCCAAGTCCCTTGCCTCTTGTTCTTTTCTCACCCTCCTGGCAACATGTTGCCTTCCAGTTTTTCTCCATATTAAAAAAACAATCCCAGAGGAATCAAACCATCTGTCTTCTTTGTGTCTGTACTAGGGCTACTGAGATGCTGCATAAAAAGTATACAACTCAGTCTGTAAATCCACCTTTATCAACTTCAAATGGGTCGCAACACTGCCTGGAAATTTCCTTGCTTTCTCTGGTCAGCTCACCCATCCTCCAAAATGACTTACAAAATGTTTTGCTTTCCTTAAATCTCCCACCCCTCTTCCTTCTCTAACCTCAGCATATGATCTTGCCCTCTACTTCACAGATAAAAGTATCAGCCTTGATTTTCTACCACCCAACTAACAAAATTCTTGCATGCATGCTCTCCCTACTTTTTCTGTTCCTAAAAAAATTGTCCTTTTTTTATACTGATGTCCCATCTCATTCTGCTCTAGATCACTAAGAAGAATGGTTTTTATCCTTTACCTCCACAACCTCAACTTTTGCCTCTCCACTGGCTCCTTTCAAATTCATTAAATAGACTCAACTCTCAAATTCATTCAGTAGACTCAAATCTTTGACATTAAAAAACAAAACTAAACTAAACTAAACTAAACTAAACAAACCTCTCGCATCTCCACTGTGACCCCCACTCCACAGTTACTACCTAGCCTACTCCATCTTATCCACAGAATTGATTATCTCCTTTTCACTCCCTTTCTCTTCTAGGCCCACTCCAGTGTGGCTCCTGCTGCCACCACTCCACTGAAACTGATCTTACCAAAGTCACCACTGACTTTGCCAATGACCACATTGCTAATTACAGTGGTCACTTTTTGGTCTTCTTATTGCATTCCAACAACATTTTAAATAGTTGAGTTTTTACTCTCCTTTCTAGGCTTTCATGACACTAGAGTCTTGAGCTACTTCTTCCTCAAGCCTTTGTCCTAGGCCCTCCTCTCACTCTGCAATCCCCTTCTCCAACTCATCTCACTCAGCAGGATTCTACTACCACTGATAAACTGAGGGACCAAACTTAAATCCCCAGCCCATACTTCTCTCTGAGTCATCTTCTCTAACAAGTTCCTCAGAAATTTCAGATATAACATGTGTCAAAGTCCTCAGTGGATCTTCCCACCTCTCAACCTCTATCACCTGTCCCTTTACCAGTGTTCTAATGGCAGTTACTCAAAAGAGAAAGCTGGGGTTATCCATGGATTCTTCCCTTTCCCACACTGGCCACATTCAATTTTTCATTTTGATTGATTCTACCTCCTAAACATTACTTGAACCATTCACTTTTCTCCATCATAATTGTCACCAACAGTTTTTCTTGGAATCATCTCTTGCATCTGTGGAGCAAGTTCCTACAACGGTACATTGTCGGAACACAGGTTCAGGACACAATAGAAACTTTCAGTGAATGATCCCTTCATTGCACAGAATAAAGAATCCAGAAAGGGCAGATAACCTCCTTGTCACTTTACATAGCAAAAGAGTCCAAAAGAGCTTAGGAAGACGTCCCATTATGGCCAGCCTCCTGGGGTGACCAAAAACTGTTTTGGGTTGGGTTCAATAGATGGCACCACTTCACACCAGGAAAACAGACAAATCTATAATGTATGAGTGTGGTTTTTATCCACTTCAGGGGAAGGGGACTCTGCCAAGGAAGATTCTTGTTCTGATAAGCACCTGGGGCTGTTTGTTCCTGGTTTCCAAGTTTAAGGTCTGGTTGGGCCTTTTTATTAGACCTAACATCTCCCCCAGGTTGTGGTATTGCACACGGCAGAAAAGGAGGTGGAGGAGCAGAAGAAGAGGATGGCCCCTTAGCATGTGTTTGTGACTTCACCAGAGAAGAATGTGAGGTTAGGTGAGGTCTGGGTGATGGCGGCTTCAAAGGCGTCTGTGACTTACCTAACAGCATCCTCTCCAACTCCCTTTTGATCTGTTTTCCAGAGCAGACTGTGATGTGTTTGTTTGTTTTAAAGCAAATCTGTTGAGTTATTCTCTTACTTAAAACTCTTCACTGGTTTACCATTGTCCTTAGAATTAAGGCCAACCTTTTAGGTTGGACCCATTCTAATACCCCAAATATTCCCCTCCCCCTCACTTTCTACATTCCAGATATACAAGACTTATAGTTCTTCCATATGCTGTAATCTTTTCTTCCTCTTGAGCTTTGCACATACTAGTTTCACTTCCTGGAATAGCCTTTCCTCCCATATCTCTTCCTCTAGCAAACACTTATTTGAAAGGTATTAACTCATAAATTATTTCCTTCATGAAGCCTTCTCCCTCCCAGCCACATCCCCAATGTAGATTCCTCTATTATAAAATTCTATTCTCTCCAGCATTGTCAGTTTCCCTCCCTCTCCACTGGATCAATCTCATCAAAATACAAATGTGGTTATTTCTCTTATCTGATTAAAAACAAAACAAAACATCAACAACTTCTCTGGACCCTCTTCTACCACCATTTACCACCCTTTCTCTACTCTCCTTTTAGATCAGTGGTTCTCAACTGGGATTGATTTGCCCACAGAGGAAATTGAAGAATGTCTGGAAAGATTTATGGTTTTCTCACCTGGAGGGGTGTTAGTACTGGCATCTAGTGGGTAGAGGCCAGGGATGCTTCTAAGCATCTTACAACACATAGGAAAATCTCCCAAAACAAAAAAGATTATCTGGTCTAAAATGTCAATAGTGCTTAATTCGGAAAACTCTGTTTTAGAACAAAACTTTTTAAAGGAGTTTTCTCTACTCCACATATCCAGTTCCTCCCCTCATTCTCTTTTGAACTCAGTCCAACCAGTCCTTTGCTCCCATCACTCCACCAAATCTGTCCTAGATCTAATGACCAAGATCTAATGGTCAATTCTCAGCACTTGTTATATTTGACTTATTGGCAGCATTTGACACACAGTTGACCACTCCCTTCTCCTGACATAGTACCTTCACTTGGTTTCTAGCACATCCCAGTCTCCTCTCTTACCCCCATTTTCCTCCTAAATTATTGACACTTCTTCTGCTCTCCTTGACCTTTTAACATTGGAATGTCCTAGGTCTCAGTCCTTGGATCTCTTTTCTTCTCCACTCTATTTCCTGGTTGGCCTTTTCCAGTCTCATGCCTTTAAATATCATTTATACATGAATGTTACAAAATTTATATGTCTAACCTGGACCACCCTACTGGACTCCTCATACTCATATATCCAACTGCTCACTAGGTATCACTACTTGGAAGTCTAATTAGCATCTCATGTCCTGAACTTAACTTCTGCTCTTTCTCTACTTGTAGCATCCCCAATCCTACCTGATTGGGAACTTCATTCTTCTAGTTGTAAAGTAAATAAACTTTGCAGTTATCTTTGCTTCTTCTTTTCCTTCACACTTCACATCTAATTTGTCAGCACATCTTGTTGGCTCTACCTTCAAAATATAACTGGAATTTGATTATTCTTGACACTTTCATCGCCTCCAGCCTGGGCCATGCCACCCTCGTCTTTCATCTAGTATCTATGTCCTAGATTGTTGCAACAGCCCCCTTATGAATGTTCCTGCTTCCACCTTTGCCCACATAGAACCAAAGTGGGCACGTTAAAAACATACATTAGTTGTCATTCCTACTCAAAATTCTCTCTGAGGGTCTTTCCAAGGCAACTTTCCAAGAATAAAAGCCAAAATCTTTACAATGACCCATAAAGCCCTAACAGTCTTCCTGGAGACACTGCTTCCTCCTTCTCTGAGTCTTGCTCACTCTGTTGCAGCCATACTGCCCTCTCTGCTGTTCCTCAAAAACAACAGGCACACTCTCCATGCAGGGCCTCTACACTCGGTGTTCCCTCCACCTGAGCACTCTCCTCCAAATGCCCTTGGCGTCTCTTATTCTCCCTCCACGCCCCGAACCCCAACACACACACATTTCAGCTCTTGACTCAAATGGGACTGTCTCAGTGAGAAATTCTCTGATGAGTCTATTTAAAATTGTAGCTCTTTCCTGCCCTGTCCTTCTTCCCTGCTTTATTTTTTTCCATAGGGATAAAGTTCCTCCTATCTAACATATGTAAGTTTTATCTATTTCTTTTGTTTATTGATTGTCTTCTATGAGAATGTAAACTCCATGAGGGAATGTTTTTCTTTGTCTGTTTGGTTCACTCTTGTATCCTCAGTGCCCTTAGGACCTGGTAAATATTGGGCCATCATAAATACTTTCTAAATGAATCCATAAGTGAGTGAATAGCATTCTCTAAGAACTCAATATGTGTTCATTTAATAAACATTTGTGTTTTAGTTTACCTGGGCTGCTATCACAAATACCCCACAATGGGCTGGCTGAAACAATGGGAGTTGATTGTTACATGTTTTCTTGGAGTCTAGAAGGCTTAGTTCCTCCCAGGGTTGGGAGTGTTGTGGTGCTGGTTTGCTGGCAATCCTGGGGTTCCTTGGTTTTCTCTCACATGGCGATGTCCTCTCCTTCCTCTTCCAGGTTCCCACTGACTTTCGCTTTTAGCTCCTCCCTGTGACTGTCTCTGTATAAGGCCTCCCGTAATATGGATTAAGACCCACGTTCATTCAGTTAGGCCACACCTTATTTTAAAAATAGCAATTTGAAGAGGTCCTATTTACAATGGTTTCAAACCCACAGGCACGTGGATTAAGATTAATAACATGTTTAAATTGGGGCAAATAATTCAATCTACCACAATTTGCCATAATATCAATTATATTATAACTCTTTCAGCCACTGTACTAATTACATAAAGGCTAAATTGTTAAAATTCACTTGCACCTTTAGGGCATGAAATGCTTGCTTGAACAAATTAAAGTTTTGACCTTGTTTCTTACCCAGGATATTTGCTGGCCTAAGAAAATTTATCTTCTTCCAGGCTTCAACTTCTATATCAGTGTTATTGAGTTTCCAGATTCACATATCTTTAGACTCCACTTCCATTCCTGACTTGCATATGTCTTTTCAACAATTTACTGTATATCTCCATTTTGATGTCTATTGTTTACCTTCAAAATCAACTTTAAAAACTTATCCTTTTAATATTTCAAATTATTACTTCAGATGCTATTATGTATCTGCTTTGAATAATTACTGTCTCATTTTTAGTTTTAAGTGTATAACACATTTAGAGGGTATGAGACAAATACGTGAAAGGAGATGTAAATTAGATCCTTTACTTAGGCAGACTTGGTCTAAACAATGCCTCAAATAATGAAGGAAGACAAATTTTGGACTAGCTATCTCTTTCATCCCTACATATAAACTCCCACTAAAGAGAAGATAACTCAAATGAATTTCTCTGTGTTTGGAGGTCCCTGATTAGAAAAGTCATACATTATGTTTCCCATGTATTTATTTTCTTTGTCTTACTCTCTTTCAAGTATTTCAGGCTTATAAGTAATCATCATCATAAGTCATAGAGGGAGCAATAGATATAAAATATGCTTGCTAGAAAACTAGAGATCACCCCCCCTGCATTTCTTCTGCTTCTGGAATGATGTAGACAAAATTGTTGAATTGTCACAGGATACTGAGAGGTGTATTTACATTAATAGCTGGGTAGTCATGCTGGTGTGTTTTCAAGATTATACCAAACAAAATGAGGAATAGCACTACAAAAGCATACAGAATGCTATTTACCATTTGAAGTCTATCTAAAAACACATCAGAGAGGTATACTATATAGTATTTAATATAGCATTTTCATTTTTTTACAAAATGCATAAAACATCTCTGTAATTTATTTTAAACAATAAAGAAATAAGGTTCAAATCTATAAAGGATTAAAAAGTAATTATAGGACTTCAGATGATGTTTAAAATTTCAGTATTTTATATACTTTGGGGTTATTGGGAGAATTTGCCTTTTTAATGATCAAGTCACTAAGCTCTTTGGATTCATTTTTCTAATCTTCATTTTAATGACTATGCTTCCATTACTTCCATGCCTAACTTCCTGGATTTTATAAAATAAATTAAAGTAGAGAAAGAAAAGAAAAATGATGCCTAGACAGAGCCCAGGACGAGTGAAGGAGGATAAGTCTGCATTTCTGAGGGATCCCAAACTCCAGGCAGCCGTGCTTGAGCTGAATCGCTGATCCTAAAACCAGGCAGCCCACACCAGGGGTCTCCGATGCTGGGAAGCAGATGAGACTGAGAAACTAAGTGCTCCTTTCATAGTCATACAGCACAGATATTACACCAACACCGGATGTTTATAAGCAGGATTTGGAGTACGGGGAAGACAAGACCCTTAAAATAAGGGTGACATAAAAACAACATGAAATTTAAATGAAAGGTGACTGAGAAATTACTGTAGTGGACAGAAGAAAACCTAGAAATGAGTAAATTAAGTTGTCTGTTATCTACAAGCTGAGCACTCAGAAGTAGATATTGCATTTCATTATTATAAGCATAAAAACAGACTTCTGTACACCTGAATTTGGGAATATGAATTTTATAATGATTTCAAATTAGTGCATTCATGCGGTATGTATGTATATCAGTCACTATGTTGACATACCATATCTATAGTCTCTTATTAGAAAATAAAAGTTAAAGCTCAATCTTTATAAAAACAAACAAAAATAACTTATCCTTTAAAAACCTAAACTCATTTACTCACCACCCACCCCCACTCTAACCCCATATAAAAATAGACTCATGTCCAAACTGATATTTCTCTTATACTTAAAAAAAATTTTTTATCTCACCAGCTGCCTGAGTAGCTGAGAAAGCTAGAAATAATGGAGTCATTTTTCTTTCTCATATTTCCCAAATTCAATTATTCCCCATCTACTGTTGATTTTACCTCTGCTTTGGTCTCATGTAGATCCGTTATTTCCATATCCTGATATTTTTGGTCAGGAGTTTGCACAGGTAAAACCTTCCTAATTGTTTTCCCTGCTTCCAGCTATTCTAATTCATTCTTCATATTACTGGAAACTTTATATTTTCAAACAGCCTGAGGATCTTCAAGGGAAAGGCTTAAATTTCTTAATATGTTGTAAAACAGTTTAACCTTCTTAGACTAGGGTAGAGAGGGGTTTTAATATATTAATACAATAACTCAAGCTCCTAGGAATCTCTTCACATAGCAGAGCACCACAGTTGAGTAGATAAACCATTGGAGTAAGTCAGCCCAAGATGAAGCAGCTTTACTATCTTAAGAATCCAGTAGAACATCCCAGATTTGAGAGTGTCCTGGAGGAAGGAAAGGCTTTTTGGAGGAAGTGAAGTCTGAGTTTACACAAGAAACAAATGACATAGAAGCAAAACAGTTTTTAGCATATATGAATTGAAATCACTTATTAATATATTGAATTTTTTAGTTATATAAAGATAATTTCAGGGTCTTCAAGCTTTTTGGGGGAAGAATGTGAAATAAGAAGAAAAAACCCCAAAATGTAATCACTTTAGTGCGTATACACTCCTTTCTGTCTGTCTGAAACTGTAATGTTAGTGATAGACCCTGGTGGAAGATGAGTCCACTTCTCTGTTAGAAAGTCTCCCATTTCTAATACACTAGCTTGCCTGTGACTAGTATCTTTAAATAGGACTTACTCTGAAGCCCAGAGGGACACTGGCTTGGTCAAGTACATCAAGCAAATGAACCAAGAAGGAGATTATACTTCATCATTACACTTTCTAGTCATCTTACAGTTTATGCTTTTAACAGATTACTTAATGTGATCTTTACCATCTGATGAGGCCTACAGAACAAATATTATGTCCATATCACAGATAGGGCAACAAAGGCCCCCAAAGATAAGAGTGCTGGCCATGATCACAAAGCTAGTAAGGAATTCATTTATTCTTGCCATTAACACATGAAGTATTTATCAAGTCTAGATTCAACTATGGAAGAATTGGTTAGAATTAATCATAGTAAACATCATTAAATGAAAGTTGTGTGTTGGTCTGTAACCCACAGTTCATTCTTTCTTAGTATGTAAGGCAGTATTCCAAAGGGATTCTACAAAATCTGTTTAACTCCATGTTTCCTTTCTATTGCTGTTTTTCAGTTGAACCTAACTATAGTTCTATACTTTCATTTCATGATGAGTTCCTGGAGGAAAGTGACTAGGTGATATTCATCTCTGTCTTCCTGACACTATTATTTCCACCATTCAGGCAGAAAGGGCTCAATAAATATTTATTGAATTCAACATTTGTAATTCACATGCAGGGAAAATGTCTAGTTTCTAAGCACTGTTTATTTCCTTCTTATCACTAAATCTCTGCTTTATTTATTCCTTTCTCTGCTTTTTATTTCCTAGAAAAACTTAATGATGCCTGGTCAGGGAAATTTCCTTTATTGTTAGCTATGAGCCTTTTCTTTTTTAATTCAAAGTTGGCCAACACACTTTGAAGATATTTTGATAATCTTCATGTATTTCTTTTAGAAACGTGAGGATATTCAGAGCCATAGCAGAGTTAACATACTCCGAAGTGAAAATGCAGAACTCCTGATTCTAGTTAGTAGTTGTGAAACGAAGAGATTGGAAAAAAAAAATGGAGACGGAAGAAGAAAAACGCAAATAAATAGTAGCATCTGAGTAATGAGAAAATCGACTCCTTTTGCAGCTGTAAGCCCCAGACTGATAATAAAAAATACTATTGTTTTGTAATATAACACGAAAGAGGAACATTTAAAAAGACATGCTGACAGCAGTATGAATTTATTTTGTAGCAAAGGTGTCATTTTCAAAAAGAAACAAATGTGTCCAACTTTGCTTTCCCTGGTTTTAATGAATTAAAAATGGTGTTCTTTTCCCCCTTTGACGTCGTCATTCCTCTCATCTAGGCTTGAGGCAAAATAATATTTATAGATTTGTAAAAAAGACACAATCTTTAAGCAGCTTTCTGACAGTTTTCGAATGTGGATTTTGTAATGTCTTATTTCACTTAGTTTTGCCTTGAATAGGTGAACTGTGGCGTCTGTCACTCAAACTTCGCTTTATTTCTTAAAATCTATTAATGTCTTGTTTTCTGTTTCGGTGCTTTTATCCCTTTATCTACATGCTAGCCTCCGCGGAAGGGCTGCCCCGGGTAACCGGCGTTTGCTCCAGGGGCCGCAGGGCTGCCACTTTTCCGGGCGGGGACACAGTACTGGCTGCCAAGCGCGGAGTCTGGGAGCGAACGGGAAACCTTCAGTGCCCGGCGGCGGAAACCAGCTGGCGCCCCACCCCGGCCCTCCCTTTCAGCCCGGAGGCTCCAATTACGAGTCTAAAAGCCAGCAGGGCGGAGCGCGGGCTGCGGCGGGCAGGGCCACGTGACCGGTCAGGTGTCCGCCCGGGCTTCCTGCCGCCAGCATCTCCGCCGCTCGGCCTGCTTCCACACGTGGCGTCGCCGCTGCCCGTCTCCTCGGGCCCCGGACCCCGCCGCCTGCAGCCATGGCGCCGGGCCAGCTCGGTGAGGCCCCCGCGCGGCCTTCGCGGAGCGGCGCCCTCGACACCCAGGGCCCGCGGCCCGGCCACCCGGGCAATGGCGGCGGCCGGGCGGGACGTGCGGGGCCCGGGTTCGCCTAGGGGCTGCGCGCCCGCGCTTCTGCGCTGCTGTCACTGCTCCTTCCGCCCGCCGGTTGTCTGATGTGGGGGGGCGTCCGGGTCTGGGCCACTTACCTCCAGATTCATGACATCCCCTCCCCCCAGGTTCCCTCCCCGACTTTGGAGAACTTAATGTGTTGTGATGATGAGAAAAAATATCTTGTGTTTCAGCCTTATTTAGCGTCTCAAACAAAACCGGCCTTGTGGAATTTGCCAGAAATTTAACTTATGTTGGTTTGAATCTCGTGGCTTCTGGAGGGACTGCAAAAGCACTGAGGGATGCTGGTCTGGCTGTCAGGTAAGGTGCGACTTAGTTTTTAAGTTAAGTCCAATCAGAAAGTAGCGTAATTATGTTATGGAAAGTACTGTGTTGTGGGTACTGTAAATAAAGTGTGCTGTTGACTCTTCCCAGCAATGCAGTGAGGTAGTACACTACTTATTCACTTTATGGAAGAGGTAGGTGAGCTCAGATTTAGTAACTAATTTATTTAATTTAATTTAATTTTATTTTATTTATTGAGATTTAGTAACTCTTACACAAGTTTACAAGATTAAATAATTGGTTTACTTAGGATTGGCACCCTGGGTAGTCCTGATTTCCAAGCCCTAATTCCTAGTCATTTCCTATAACAAAATAATTGGCCTGGGTCATCTATCACACAAGCAAAATTCAAGTTATAATTCCTGTAATCTGTTTTGACTGGCTATTTATTTAGTAAAACTACTGTCTCAAGAAGATTCAAATCTGCCACTCTTCCTTAGAACTTTGGTCATTATATGTAGGTATTACTCCACCATTCATTGCTTCGTTCACAACCTATTCATTCCTTGGATGGATGCTGGGAAGAAGTAATGTGTAAAAGTAAATCATGATTCTATTCCTGTTCTCAAGGAGCTGATATTCTGGTGGAGAGGGAGTAACGCTACTGAAAGGTAGAAAATAAAAAATGACACATGGCAGGTGTAATAAATTGCAGTATAAGAGTTCAGAGGAAGGAGGCACCCATCCCTAAAGTATATTTTAGAAAAAGGGGTAAAGGATCTGTCTGCTTTTTTTGTTAAGTGCAACAAAGTTTTGCAACTTGCCTCCTGGGTCTAGGTAGGGTTAGATTGTTATCTTTTTCTCATATTATTGCCCTATATGGGCAGTACTAGGTTTTCCTAAATTTGGCAGAGTCAGATGGTAAGAATGCCATACGTTATTTATTAAATAAATGCTTTATGTTTTCTAAAGTCCTTATGCATGATTTCTCTGTGGTTTTCATAGGAACCCTTTGAGCACTGTGAAAGGCGGATTGGCTCTTTTTCTGTACAGTAGCAGGATGAGAATCTGAAGTCCAGACCTGTGTTCATTCCATTGGGCCACTGTAATAGTTGGAGCCTCCTTTAAATTAAGCAAGGTCCTCTTCAGTGACCTTACTGCCACCCCCAAACTTTGTATTATGAAAACGTTTCAGACATAATGAAAAGTACATTAAGTATAATGAAACCTCATATTATGTACCCATCACCCAGATTAAATACGTAACACAAGTTGTGAGGGTATTTTATATATTAACTCATGTAATCCTTACAACAACTTTTGAGGTAGGTATTATTATTCCAATTTGATAGATGAAGAAACTGTGGCACAAAGAAATGAAATAATTTGCCCAAGATCACACAGCTAGTGAGAGGTAGAGCCAATATTTTATTTTAACCTAGGAAGATAGCTACTACTTTAAGTAAGCTGAGATAAACTGATGAGATTTTATTCAGTGAGTGTAAAACAATGAGAACAGAGTTCTTTCTAAAGCCTGCAGCTATTATGTACAAATTCTTAAGTAAGAAGGAATAGAAGGTTTTGTAATTATCCCAGATGGTTAATTCTCAGAATTAATCTACGTTCTCTAAGTTTTAGTACTTGTCCTCACTTGGAGAAACTGGATTTTATTTCCTGAAAACTATGTTACCAGTTTGTCAGTTTATCTTGGAACTGTGTGTCCTTGGCCAAACACCAGGTCATTTGCAAATGGCCCTCCTTAATAAGCGAGTCTACACAGGAAATTTTGTATCCCGTTAGCAGAATTTGCTGCCTTAAAAAATGTTTTATTATTTTCTTACAATACAGGCAATATATACTTATCGTAGAAAATTTGAAAAATGTGGAAAACTATAAAGAAGGCACTAAAAATGGATTATAACTATATTTCTTTTTTAGTATTTCAACTTTTACATAGTTTGATCTATAAATCTTTGGTTTATTGCGTGGAAAGCATTTCTCACTATTTTGTTACTTGTATGATTTTTTTTTTAAATGCTTAAACCTTTGGATCATCAGGATCAACACCATTCATTTGATTGGCCATTTTTGTATATGTTATAATCAAACTAAATTTTCCTGTTTTGGTCTTCCTGTGGTAAGACTATTTTTAATGTTTTTTTGTCATATACTGCCAAATTACTTCACAGTTGAACATTTTAAAATTTTAGTAGTTAAAAGCTTTTGATTCAGTTTCTGAATTCTTTGGAAACTAAAACCAATTACTTTTTAGTTATCACTGATTCTTCCTGGTGTTAAAAATTTGATAAACAACATACTTTTGAAAAGTAAGTAGAATTTTACTTAAGTAGGGAATCAAGTACAGTGAAAGACTTAAGAAACAGAAATAATTTTTCTGTTCAGCTCAGGCTCTGAAAAATCTCAAATTGAGGACAGTAGACTTACTATTGGAAGATGCTTTGAAATAGTATAAAATGGCAATTCAGCAGAATCTGTAGTAATGTTTATTTATTTTCAGAGATGTCTCTGAGCTGACAGGATTTCCTGAAATGTTAGGGGGGCGTGTGAAAACCTTGCATCCTGCAGTCCATGCTGGTAAGTTGTTTGTCCCTTCCCTTTAAAACTGTCAGTGGTTTTCAGGAATATTTTAGCACATTACTTCATGGAATAAATGAGGAAAAAGGTGGGTCATAAAGTTCAGAAAAAAATTGTTGGTGAGGTTACATTGGTTTTGTCACAGCTGCTACCAAAATTAATACTAGAACCTGTTTAAAATCCGGCTTGATTTATTACATTTTGGGCTCAGATTGTTTTTCTCTGCTTGATCTTAGTTCTGACCTCTGATAACTAATTTAGAATGTGGTATTTGCCACTGGAGTTACTCAGAATATTTAGATTTTATTATATTGAAAGAATTTATAGTGATTCAAACTTAGAATAATACATCACAATGGAACTGACTCAGAAGGATTATTTTTCAGTATGCTTTACTTTTGCTCATTAATCTGAGACAGCAGTTTGCATGTAACCAAAATGACGAGAAATAGGTGTATCACTGTTTTTCAGTTGCAGTACAGGATCAGAGTAAGAATCGTCAGAGACCATATAGATTAAAATGATATTGGCAACGGTTAGGTGGAAATTTGTTTTACCTTTTTTACATTTTGCTGTTCAAGAACAGTGGACTCAGGAACTGATGCAAAAGATTGTTAAATACATCTCCTAATATCTTAGTTTTTTGTTTGATAACTCCTTAACCATATGTTCGATAGACTTAATTAGGCATAGAGGCTTTACTTTGATTGATGAACAATATTGGGAAGAGGTACCTTCTGACTTGGTTTTTGAACCTAATACTTTGTTTAACTGTGTTAAAATAGGAATCTTGGCTCGTAATATACCAGAAGATAATGCTGACATGACCAGGCTTGATTTCAATCTTATAAGGTAAAAATTCTAAGGTCTACCTTTAATATTTTAAAAAACAAAGGTGAAATTAGCTTGGTCACTCATTATAAATATTTACTGAGTACCTTCTGTGTGACATTGTTCTTGTGTAAGCATTTTGGTTTTGCCAACTATGTATTACCAAAATACATACTTAAACTAAAAACAATCTTTACTCTTTTAGGAAGTTATGATCTAAAATTTAGTACATATAACCAACTTAATTATTTGCATAAAGATAGTGCTTCACTCTTTCTTAAAATATATTTATACATAACAGCTTTTTTTTTTCTTTTTTGCATCTTTTTTTATCATCATTTTATTGAGATATATTCACATACCACGCAGTCATACAAAACAAATTGTACTTTCGATTGTTTACAGTACCATTACATAGTTGTACATTCATCACCTAAATCAATCCCTGACACCTTCATTAGCACACACACAAAAATAACAAGAATAATAATTAGAGTGAAAAAGAGCAATTGAAGTAAAAAAGAACACTGGGTACCTTTGTCTGTTTGTTTCCTTCCCCTACTTTTCTACACATCCATCCATAAACTAGACAAAGTGGAGTGTGGTCCTTATGGCTTTCCCAATCCCATTGTCACCCCTCATAAGCTACATTTTTATACAACTGTCTTCGAGATTCATGGGTTCTGGGTTGTAGTTTAATAGTTTCAGGTATCCACCACCAGCTACCCCAATTCTTTAGAACCTAAAAAAGGTTGTCTAAAGTGTGCGTAAGAGTGCCCACCAGAGTGATCTCTCGGCTCGTTTTGGAATCTCTCTGCCACTGAAGCTTATTTCATTTCCTTTCACATCCCCCTTTTGGTCAAGAAGATGTTCTCCATCCCACGATGCCGGGTCTACATTCCTCCCCGGGAGTCATATTCCACGTTGCCAGGGAGATTCACTTCCATGGGTGTCTGATCCCACGTAGGGGGGAGGGCAGTGATTTCACCTTTCAAGTTGGCTTAGCCAGAGAGAGAGGGCCACATCTGAGCAACAAAGAGGCATTCAGAAGGAGACTCTTAGGCACAAATACAGGGAGGCCTAGCCTCTCCTTTGCAGCAACCGTCTTCCCAAGGGTAAAACTTATGGTAGAGGGCTCAACCCATCAAACCACCAGTCCCCTATGTCTGTGGTCATGTTAGCAACCATGGAGGTGGGGTAGGCGAACACACCTGCATTCTCCACAGGCTCCTCAAGGGGACACTACATCTTTTTTTTTTTTTTCCTTGTTTGTCTTTTTTCTTTTTTTTTTTTTTTTTAACTTTCCCTTCTTTTTTAAATCAACTGTATGAAAAAAAAAGTTAAAAAGAAAACAAACATACAATAAAAGAACATTTCAAAGAGACCATAACAAGGGAGTAAGAAAAAGACAACTAACCTAAGATAACTGCTTAACTTCCAACATGTTCCTACTTTACCCCAAGAAAGTTACATAATATAGCAACATTTCAGTGAACTTGTTCCTACTACATCCATCAGAAATTAACAGACCATAGTCATTTCTGGGCATCCCCAGAACGTTAAATAGCTTATCTGTTCTTCTTGGATTATTGTTCCCCCTTCCTTAATTGCTCTCTACTGCTAGTTCCCCTACATTCTACATTATAAACCATTTGTTTTACATTTTTCAAAGTTCACATTAGTGGTAGCATATAATATTTCTCTTTTTGTGCCTGGCTTATTTCACTCAGCATTATGTCTTCAAGGTTCATCCATGTTGTCATATGTTTCACCAGATGGTTCCTTCTCACTGCCGCGTAGTATTCCATCGTGTGTATATACCACATTTTATTTATCCACTCATCTGTTGAAGGACATTTGGGTTGTTTCCATCTCTTGGCAATTGTGAATAATGCTGCTATGAACATTGGCGTGCAGATATCCATAACAGCTTTTTAAAGATAAAATCCGATAGGATTTAACAAAGGATTACGAATACTGAATTTTTATATAAATATTTTTTTAGATGCCTGGGTATTAGCTAGAAAGAAATAACTGAGAAGGTGGAACTGAAACCCATAACATTCTTTGAAATTTGCTTTTTAGCTACTCGTTAAATTGTAGTTTGAAAGTTGTCACCTTTCTGAATATTATCTTATATTTCACAGTAAGGAAAGAACTGAAACTGTGGTACCGCGACCCATAACATTCTTTGAAATTACCTGTATGACTACTTGTTAAATTGTACTTTGAAAGTATCACCTTTCTGTATATATGTTATATTTTACAATAAGGAAATAATTGAAATTGTGGAACAGTAACCCATAACATTCTTGAAATGTGCTAACTACTTGATAAATTGTACATTGAAAGTTATTGCTGTTATGTATATATGTTAACTTTCACAATTAAAAAATGTTTTAAAAGGTATAATTCACATGACATATAATTCTCCTATTTAAAGTGTATAATTCAGTGGTTTTTGATATATTCACAGAGTTGTGCAACCATTTCCACAATCAATATTAGAACATTTTCATCACCCTAAAAAAGAAACTGTCCCCATTAACATTCACTCCCAATTTCCCTCCACATCCCCTAGCCCTTGGCAACCACCCATCTATTTTCTCTTTTGATTTTCCTGTACTATGTATTTCATATAAATGGAACCTTACCGTATGTGGTCCATTGTGCCTGGTTTCTTTATTTTTTTCGCCTGTTGACGTGATAGAATACATTAATTGATTTTCTAATGTTGAATCAGCCTTGCATACCTGGAATATATCCCACTTGGTTGTGTTATATAATTCTTCTTTATACATTCTTGGATTTTATTTGCTAATATTTTGTTGAGGGGTTTTGCATTGATGTTTGTCAGAGGTATAGTGGCCTTCTTGTGTATGGGTTACACTATCCTATTTCTTTGAATGTCTAATAATTGAGGTAATATATTATAGCAACATTGGAAACCGATTCCCCTCCCCACTCTCTGGGGCTTTTTTTTTTTTTTTTTTCTAATATTCAGTGCTGTTTATTAAGTTCACAGTGTTGTGATGAGTTTGGGTTTAATCTGGATTTTTGTAGTGCTTTATTGTTCTTGTTTTTTTTTTTTTAATTCAATTTTATTGAGATATATTCACATACCATCCACTCATACAAAGCGTACATTCAGTTGTTCTGAGTACATTCAAGTGTTCTCAGTATCTGGGGCTCATTTTGTGTTTATTTCTTTAATGACTTGGTTAGACATTTTTTTTGTAAAAACTGTTTCCCCCACTGTGTCTGAAGCCCTTGGTGTAGCTGCTCAGAGAGCATAGCTTTGGGGTCCTAGGCAACCACCCCGGGGCAACTGGTTTTAACAGGATCCTGTGACCTCTCAGTCTCATTTGCCTTGGAGCTTAGGTTCCACTAATTGCCAGCTGGTTGCTCCATTATTTTCCATGGTGGCCTGGGGCATAAATTGCTCTGCTTCTAATCCAATTAAATTTGGGTGGGGGTGGTTTTTGAAGCCTTTCTTCTAAGGTTGTTTGACTGCTGGTGGAAGGAAGTTTCTTCTTAGCTGTCTCTTTCGCTGATCTTAGAGAACCAGCCTGCTCTTACTTGCTTCCCACCCAAATATTCATTGTTGTGAGAGTGCCCTAAATCTTGAACTTTGCCACACTGCTCCAAATAAAGTCAGTTCGTTTTGGGTTAGTGCTTTGAAGTTCTCTGTTCTCATGGACTGTCACCCCTGGACAAAATCTCTGAGCCACTACTCTAGGCATTAGACGGGGTTGGAGAGATAGTAGCCTCTGGTCCAGATTTTTTAACATAACTCTTTAGAATTCTAAAATGTTTTGCCCACAGTGTATTTTTTAGTTCTTTATAGTTTTGTTACTATTGTTAAAAGCTGCTGACTTGGTTTTTCTTTATGATTGTAAACTACAGTATGTTGAGTTTTTAATGATAGTTAAATTCTTTGCTTTAGCGTTGTTGTTTGCAATCTGTATCCATTTGTGAAGACTGTGGCTTCTCCAGATGTAACTGTTGAGGAAGCTGTTGAGCAAATTGATATCGGTAAGTTGGTAAAAATGTTGTAGAAGATTGACAAAGGAGAGGATATTCTACATTTTTAAATGAGATTTCATTTTTTATATTTTATTTTCTAATAAGACTAAATTTATTCAATACCCTAGTAAAAGTTTTGATTATGGGTATCCAGCAGTATAAAAAGCACAAAACAGATTTATAGATTTCTAATATATTAACACAAAATACATGACTACATTGACTACATATAGTACATCCTACAGGCATAGAAAGATGGACGGGGAAAAAGATTGTGTTTGAGGTCTAGTAATAAATAAATAAATACAGAAGTACAGATGACCCATATCATAGTATATTCTACCAACAATACAGCAGTCAAAATGTACAAAAAAAATTTTTTTTAAAGTATTTCAAATGTAAGTCAGGAGGAAGATGATAATGGCTGAGACTCTTGTAATACTCCTCAAAGGCTGTGGGAGAGGCGACCCAACTCACTGTGTAGATTGCACATTTGGTGTCATGTAGCATGTAGTTTTTTCCAAAAGGAAAAAATATAGATTCTTAAGTTTAGATTAAGAACTGTAAAATTTTAGGGTGCCTATAGAAAGTGGCTTCCTCCTTGTTATTTATACTATCCAGTTTTAAAAATAAGCACTGGGTCAAGTTGTTACTAAGAGGTAGGCAAAAATGCTCCTCTCCTCATGAAAAATGATTTTTTTTCCCCTTAAAATTTTAGAAATGAGGCAATGAGAGTACTTTGGTTTGGATTCAAGTGAGAGGCTTTTAGTAGAGATTTTAGAATTGAGGAGCTCCGTGTTCAGGGTTTATCACCTAGCATGTCTGTCTTCAGAAAGCCTGACTAAAAGAGGCTAAACCAAAAACCACTTCACTCAGCATTAACACATACTTCTTTTTTTCTAGTAGAATTTTGCTTTAAATATTGAAAAGAAAATCAAAAACCCTGATAGGTTAAAACAAGTCAAATGCCCACTCTACACAGATAAAACTTTCACAAAGGTCAGCTGAAGTAATCCAGAGATAAAATTGAATTGTGCAGATTTTCAATGAAGTCACCAGTCATATAACACAAACAATAGTCAATTACATACACTGGGCAAGCCCTCCAAGAACTGTGCCCCAAGAAGCATTAACCTTTGTTTTGTGCCATCTTGAAGACTTGCACTTTAATTTTTCAGACTTTATAGTAGTATGTGTTCTCTACCATGTGGTAATGCTTTGGTACTATTCGTATAGGATCGCTTATCCTGAAACCTTGCCATTTCCCCAAGAGGAGCTTTGATTCTGCTTTAGAATTTTCATATAAATTAAAATCTTTATCACATATTAATATAGAGGGAAGTGGCTCAGGATGCAACATACACAGTCAAGTTACCTCTGTATATTTAGTACTTACTTTTTCTTTCAAGGTATTTGCACCAGAAAGCTTATTCTGTCCTGCTTAATATTTCAGTAGTACAGGTTTGAATCATCCAAACCTTGGCAAGAGTTTAATATTTCAAAATTATTAACAAATATCTCTAGAGACAAGTCCATATTATTGAGTTATGACAAATATACTATCATGAAGGAAAACAAATGTATACAGCCATCTTAAAAAATGCCCCAACCACTACTTCTCAATATAGAAAGACTAAAACTACATATAGTTTATCATACAGCAAATCCATCCCTGTCCCCTGAAATTCCCCTAATTTCATTCATGAGAATGGGATTTAAAAAAAGAGTTAAAGAGCACTTTACAGCAACATTCAGCTTTCCTATGAAATACTCAGCATTTTAAATATTATATGCACGTCTCTTTTTCTTTTAGTAAGCCAGACACTGGCTTCAGAGTTTGTGGAACTTGGGGGAAAAATAACCCATTCAAAACCATTCTAGAAATTCTCTTTTGGCAGAATAGCAAGAATCCAAGTAAAAATAGAAGGATCACTTTGTTGCTTTGTTGTCTTTCCAAAATTATTTTTTTTGTTGTTCCCCTTCTATATAAACCTCAGTCCCCATCCTGAGTGGAGATGGGTGGAGGCTCTGGCCCTGCTCCTCCAGCTTGTCAGCAGCTGTTTTCTTATTGCTGCAGTAAGGCTTGAACAGATGTGTGTCAAGGAGGACTTCCCCCAAACGGCCTTTATAGATAATCCCGCAACACGGTTTCTGTCTTTTCTAGTATGTGAGATCTAAGAAGGAAAAGACTGGTGTTTTGTTAGAGCCAGAAGCCCTGGGTATCTGAGCCATCATCTGACTGGTTACTGTAACAAGGAGACTGGGCTGGGGAGGCCCTTGAGGTGGTACTGTGAGCGTCAGAATTGTGACATTTACGTTCTTTCTACAGTTTGCTTTTATCCTGTTTCCAGACAGAGTTTTCACTTCCTTTGGTTTCATTGTAGTTTTTAGACTGGGTCCTGCCCTTACATGTACCACATGATTCCAGGTTTTTTGTTTTTTGTTTTTTTTTGCTCCTGCTGGCAGCTTTTTCCATCTTTTCACAAGCAGGACACAGGCATTGCAAGTATCTCCTGAACAAGTCTCATACAACCCAAAACAGCCCCAGAAGGCCCCTTCGTGGCATTTACTGTCCGTGAATCGAGAACTGGAGGACTTAGCCCTGCAAATACAGCAGTCCTCTATACTTCAGTACATCTTTGGCTTTCAGAAGCAGCCATTCTGCACGCAGTAACCTTCCTGAGGTGTGGAGTGCATGCCAGGCCAGCCCCACTCAACTGCCCTGTCTAGGAAAAACAAGATTTCATTTTGATCTTCATTATCGAGGGAATAGAAAATAGTTTCTTCTCCCAGATGGTTTTCTGAAATTGACTATAATTCATCAGTATTTTGTAAAGATTCACATGGGTTATTTTTTCCTTATTTTTTAAGTCAAGAGTTAGCATGGAAGTATGTGTACAATGCCTTTATTCAAAAATACAAACCATCCTTTGTTCTTTGAAGGTGGAGTGACCTTACTGAGAGCAGCAGCCAAAAACCACAGTCGAGTGACAGTAGTGTGTGACCCAGAGGACTATTCCACGGTGTCCACAGAGATGCAGAGTTCTGATACTAAAGATACCTCCTTGGAGACAAGACGCCAGTTAGCCTTGAAGGTGGGGACATACTTCTACAGTATTGTAACAGGACAGCCATCTAGTGCAGTGTTTGCCAAACAGAAATGGTGTTCAGCCTTCACTAAATTGTCACCTACCAAAGGTTTGCTTGGAGTTTCTATCCTTTTGTTTAAAAATGGAATACCAAATATTAGAGAGGTAAGGTATTCTGTTAAAAACAATTGAAAGAGAATTGAAAAAGGAACAGTTCTTTACGCTATTCACTGTCATTTGGTGGGGGGGGCGGGCAGGAGAGGCTATAGTTTGCTGTGTACTACCTAAAATCATCTTGTCTAACATACTTTGTGTAGGCTTTCACTCATACAGCACAATATGATGAAGCAATTTCGGATTACTTCAGGAAACAGTATGGCAAAGGAATATCTCAGCTGCCCTTGAGGTATGGAATGAACCCTCATCAAACTCCTGCCCAGTTATACACCCTGCAGCCCAAGCTTCCCATCACAGGTAAAACCCAAGCGTTATGTGACATAGTTTGCTGTGTCTGAGTATATGTGTTTCTGTGTTTATCGTGTCCAACATGGTTCACATTTAGAAGATGAGTAAATTACATGCCTCTTATAGCCATGTTAAGTTTGAGATGCAAGTTGGACTTGTGAGCAGAAATGTCAAGGAGGTCATCTGGGGCTCTGGAGAAAGGTCAAGTTGAAGATGGAGATTGTGGAATGCCTTTGGCATATAGATGGTTTTTGAAGTGTGGGTCTGGACGGGATGAAATGATGCAGATTTCACAGCAGGAGGGTCAAGACCAAGCCCTGGGCATTTCCCACCCAGGTGCAATAGAGGAACTGGCAGAGGAGGCAGGAGTTGGAAAACCGAGAAACTTGTTAGTTGAAATGCTTCTGAGAGCAGAGAAGTGCGTATTTGATTTGGGAATGTTACAAGCAGCTGTTTCCATGGAATGGTGGGCCTGGAAGCCCAAACTGAAGTAGGTCAAAATAGGATTTGTGAGGCAAGGAGCTTGATAAAGGTAATTCTTTGAACAGAGAAATGAGTCAAGACTTCCATGAGTTTGTAGGATTAAGGGAAGGTTTTTCAGCTTTTTGTTCTGTTGTGTTGCTAAGGTGGGCAGTACTAGAGCATGTCCTTCTCTCTGATAGAAGAGAGTGGGTATGCAGAATATGGGGAGAGTTGTGGACAAGAAGGCCCTAAATCAGGCTCAAGCTTTGGGAGGAGGGTTGGCCTTGGAAGAGCACAAGGACACTTAGTTCATATACTGGAAGGGGAAGCACAGAGGATAGCACACAGCTTGGTGCACTGTTGGTGGAAAGAAGAGGATGTTCCTGCTTGCCTTTCCTTCCTGTCACCAGTGAGGGGGAGGAAGAGGGGAGCAGTGTAGGTTGGAGGAGAATTTGAAATATTATTTTCTTCATCCTTCACACTCATGAGTCAACAAGCTCTACTGTGACTACCTCAACTGTATTTTGTGTCTTTTCTTCTTTCTTAACATTATCCAGTCCACTGCCATCACCTAGTAAAGTCTCCCAGACTGTGGTAATCTAACTGATCTCTCTGCTTTCTTGTCTCTTCTGTTCTTCACAACAGAGTAATTTATTCAAAATGCAAATCAGATGCTGTTACACCCTGCTTAAAATCATCCATTGGCTTTCATTCCCATTTAAACTCTTTGCCTTGCTGTTCAAGCTCACTGTTACCCAGCTCTGGTTCATTCCCTCCACAACCCTCCCTCCACCCAGGGTTTCAGTGACTTCTGCTTGTCAGTCCGCAGGCCAAGCATCTTCTACTGCAGAGCGTTTGTGCTGCTTGTGCTCTTCACCCAAAATTCCTCCCTCTGGTCATGGTACTTTGTCTTGTCGTTCATATCTCATCTTAAATCTCACCTCTTCAGAGAAGCCTTTCCTGATCACCCAGACCAAAGTAGCAGCCTTTACCCTTATATGCTACATATATTTGCATTTTGTCTTCTCCAATTAGGAAGCCAACTCCTAAGAGCAGAGACTTTGCCTCATGATCTTTGTTCATTGCTATATCCCCAGTGCTTAGAACAATGCTTGGCATATTCCCTAAATATTAATTGAATGAATAATTAAACATCTGACATTTTGCATGAATTTCTACTTCTAGAACTTCTTAAATTTATCTACTGTTTTATCTCAGGTATTATACCTTATAATCCCCATTTAGATTCTGAGACAAAAAAAAAAAGATCCTATGGACTTCTCATTTTCAGGAGCATTTTCCTTAGTCCCACAGAAGAGTTTTTGTTCATTGTTCCTTATTTTAGTGTATGTGTTTCTTTCTTTTGAATTTTAAAGCACTGTTTGGTGAAACGTGGTAGAGGTAGCCTTGGGCACATAGATAGGGTTTCCCTGTCAAGAGATTTTGTGGAGCTTCTCAAAACAGCAGCCATGTACTACTTTTTACAGTGGAAGGGACACTTTACCTTTTCACATGGTTTGAATTTCTGGCAGTGACATAATTATAAAGCAAGAATAAAGATGGAATATTTGTGCATCTGTGATCTTAATGACTGGTTTTCCTGGGGTTGGAAATGAGAAAATTCCTATTTGATTCTGCTATTTAATAGATTGAACAACTTTAAACATTTCTCTATAGCACTTTCCATTATATATAAATGGTTATTAGCATCTTTGAAATTTTGATATTTGAAGAACTGTTACTGTTAACTCTAAGGTGTTCCAAAACCAAGCGTTTTCTTCCATTTAGCCTCATCTACGGAGAGAGGTGGGGAAATTGTAAATACAGTGTCTCGTTTTAGTTTTGCGTGTTGTATGTCTTGTAGAATATTTTACTTTTATTGTTTACTATTTATTGTCTATTTTGTTTCTTGTCTGCCTTCCCTCACTAGAATAAGAAGCTTCATGAAGACAGTGATATTTTCTTCAGTGGGACTGTTTTATTCACTGATACAGCCCAAGTACCTAGATCCCTGCCGAGCATTTTAGGTGCTCAGCAAATATTTGGCACTTTTACCTTCTAAAGTATTTACTATCCATGATAACACATAAAGGAAATGAGCATACAGTTTTTTTTAGTTTTGAATTAGTGGCCCACTATTTTTTGCTTGTATGCTGAACTTCATGTAAATGTTTATTCATGAGAGATTTAGCCTCTAAAAAACAATCCTTCCAAGAGTAAGGAAATAGATTATGAAAAACTCTGGGGTTGTGGTCTTCTTTTAACTGTGTTTTAATTTTAGGCAGTCTCTTGGCTCTGGTATAAAAGAGGAGAAAATTAATTTAGTACACATTTCTTTTCCTCCTTTCCCCCTACCTGCAGCTCTTGTTTTTAGTTTGTGACTTTATTTCTTAAATTGGCAAGGTTTGTAATTTACATTTTATCTTGTTACTGTAATTCTCACAATTGTTTAATCTTAGCTCTGCATTTAAATGGGTCCTGGCTGATCATCAGTCTTGATAGATTTCTCTCTTTCTTGAATTCTCTCTTACCAGTTTATTTCTGGATTGACTGGATTTGGTCTCTCAGTTGTGCATGTGTACATGTGTTTATATGCATGTACACTCTTAAGGAGGACTCAGGCTTGGCTAATTTATTCATTTTTCTCACCAGGTTCTTACACATTTCTGTTTTATCTGTTTGCCTCTTAATTACATTTTGCTAAGAGATTAGTATAGTCTTAATACATGTTTTTATTTTTTAAGAAATGTTCATATATATGCATGGCATGCTTGGTAAAGTGTGTATATATTTTTTATGTAGTTCTAAATGGAGCCCCTGGATTTATAAACTTGTGTGATGCTTTGAATGCCTGGCAGTTGGTAAAGGAACTGAAGGAAGCTTTAGGTATTCCAGCTGCTGCCTCTTTCAAACATGTCAGTCCAGCAGGTAAGGCACTGCTCTGAGTGTTCTGGAACTTCTTGAAATGCATTTCTCTTTAAATTTTTTGGAAAATTGCAAGTGCTATTAAGAACAAAGACATTTCTATAAAGTCTGAGGCCAGTTTTCTGAAATCTGTTGATAATAGTATCAATATAGTGACATGATAAAGTCTGAGAACATGATAACCTACTTTTGTGCACGTGTGTTTGTGTATAAAATTGTGTAACATTTGGAGATAGAAAGTTCAGGCAATAGTTGTTTCCATCAGAAACATGAAGGTTTAGGAAGTGAAAGTGAGACAGTTTAATGCAGTATGACTAAAGTGTAAATGTGATTAAAATTGTAAATGAGTAGTCATAAAGAAGTTCTTTATGACATGTTATCTGTAACTTTTTATAGCCATTGTATGTGATATCTCTTGCTTCTATGTCCAAATTAACTCAACAGTTTAGTTATCTATATCTCTAGATCCACTGACAGTCCAATATGTAATTAGTCTCCAGGTGTATATTGGGTATTAAATTGATGTGAGTAGTGAAGAAATAAATGGTGTGAAATATCAAGCAGGACAGAGAGTTGGTAACAAAGTAAACTAACCTCATGCACATGTGCCTGGTGCTTGTCAGGCTTCATACAGTGGCTTTACTTGTTTTCAGAGGCTAAAGCAAAGATGACCCCTCTTCTCATTCTCCCCCACGACTATAGTTTTGGTGCCTAATTACCAGCCAAACAAATTTTTGTTTAATTTGACACAGGCACTTGAAATTATGCTGCAGAGTCTAGATGTTAAGTAAAATGTTATCCTGACTTGGGAGTTGATGGTAGTAACGTGAGTTTTTTGTTGTTGATTAATTATTTTACGGCTTTCTCCACCAGGCGCTGCTGTTGGCATTCCACTCAGTGAAGATGAGGCCAAAGTCTGCATGGTCCACGATCTCTACAAAACCCTTACGCCCATATCAACTGCCTATGCAAGAGCAAGAGGTCAGAAGACACTGGGTTTTTTGTTTTTCTGTTTTTTTTTTTTTTAAAGAAAAAGCAGTATTTTATCTTAAGTAAAATAAAAGATCAGTAGCCTTTATTTTATCGTAAGATTTCGAGTTGGCTTTTGTTTGTTTTTTATTAATACTTGAGAATTATTATGAGTGCTTTGGAATAAATTTGTTTATAAAAGTATGTATTGGTATCTTAATCTGATAAATGGAAACCTAATTGGAATTTGGTGTATGTAATTTCAGATTAGACTATTGAATGCATTTGTATTGTTATATTAGTATGTAACTAAAATTGTATGATTATTCTAACAATTTTAAATTTGGCTAGAGTTATATTTTATATATTCCAAAAATATCTTGATTATTATAACAATATGAGAGAGAATTGAGAGCCTTGATACCACAGTTTACCTTCTAGAATTGGGGTCAGGAAACTACAGCCCATGGGCCAAATCCAGACTGCTCTGTTTTTGTAAACATAGTTTGACTGGAACTTGTTCATGTGTTTTCAGTGGCTGCTTTTGAACTACAACTGCAGAGTTGAGTAGTTGCAACAGACCACGTGGCTCTCAAAACCTAAAAAATAATTTGCTCTTTGGCCCTTTATAAAATACTGCTTGCTAACCTCTGCTCGAGAAGGTAGATAACTCATTATTTCAGTTAAATGACAACCTGATCCAATCTTATATAGACAATAAGGTTAGATTTAGAGAGATGGATTTTGTATGATCCCACTGGGATTTTTAAAACATCTTTTCTTTGTCAGGATTATTTATGATAAATAACACATTTTAATTTTTACTTACAGGGGCTGATAGGATGTCTTCATTTGGTGATTTTGTTGCATTATCTGATGTTTGTGATGTCCCTACTGCCAAAATTATCTCCCGAGAGGTTAGTAGTCATTCATATATTTTGATCCATGCATAACTGAGGAAAGTGTCATCTTTATTTGTTCTTATTTTACCATCCATTGAAACTGTAACCTACTATATTTTTATTTGTATTATCTGAAAATTGAATTTATCAGTTTTGAATGTTCATATTTCACATAGAATATGAATCCTTGACTGAATTGTAATTGTAAGGTTTAGTAAGTCAATGTTTTAAGTTGATATTTGGCTGTTATGATAAAATTTTATTTGTATATTTTTAAATTCTTTTAAATTGTAGTTATATTTATGCCAAAGTTACTATTTCCTAAGAGGAGAGAGTGCCATCTTGAATGGGGATGTAATAATGAAACTTACTGTAAACTTTAATAGGTCTGTGATGGCAGAGACTATATGATGCAAAAAATATAAACTACTATGAAAAACAAGCCCACAAGTTGAACATCAAACAAGCATTCCAAAAAGGCAGGAATTGGGGTGGGGAAAGGGAACAGAAAGAAAAGGGTTTGAAAAAGGTAGCTTTTTGGAGGAAAATAAATGGGTAGAGATGAAGGATGAAGGGGTGTGTATCTTGAATAAATTTAGTTAGTTTAGGGATTCTTCCCATTGCCACCACCATCCCCAGCTGCAATGGAACTGATGTGCTGAGTTCTAGTTATAGCAAGGCTTTTGCATGTGAGGCTATAGCATTTGTGTCTTTATAAAATGAGTTAAAAAATGTTGTAAAATGTTAGATCAATGATTTAATCTAACCCTTTGTCTTGCATTTGAGACAGAACATGCTTGGACTAGAAAATGCTCTTTCTTGTGTACAGCACCCACCCCATGAAGAGAATAATAGTAGGAAACCATTCTTCTTGAGGAACATGTGTCAGAGCCAAGTATTTGCATACTCTTAATTTAATGAAACAAACAAAAAATTAGGATAGCAAGTGAAATATGGTCAACTCTAGAGAACCATAGGAATTATACTTTCCAAATACAGTATTAGCATTATATGTGGGAAGTAGAAACCAGAAAATACTGCTAGATTGTTCAAAGGCAGACAATTACTAGAAATTGCAGAGATGTTTTTTGATCTTTTAAAAATGGAAATTAGATTATTTTTGTTATATTGATAGGTATCTGATGGTATTGTTGCCCCAGGATATGAAGAAGAAGCATTGACAATCCTTTCTAAAAAGAAAAATGGGAGCTATTGTGTTCTCCAGGTTAGTATACTTCATTTCTGAAGAACTGATTTGCTTTTTTATGTCTCTTCTCTCCCATGTGTAAATGAATCTTTCCTTTGTGCTGACAGCTTTCTACCTTATCCCTCTTTATTGCAGTTTCTTAATCCTGATTTTTTAACTATTAATTTCTAGTTAAAGATGAGGATAGCTTCCTTACCTAACTTCATTTAAAAAATACTTATTATTTTTTAATAAGGAATATGTTTGCATGGTTTCACTTTCAAAAGGTAATAAAGCTATGTGCTGAAAGAATCTCCCGGTCCTTCCCTTCTGCCACCCTGTTACCTTTTTAGAAGCAATAAATATTTTAAATTTCTTGTTTATCTTCCCTGGAATCATCTATGCATATCCAGCAAATATTTGCATTTGCATTTTCTCCTTTCTTTACCTATGCAAATGTGTACCCTGCTTCACAATCTTGGGAGTTTGCCCTATAATATGTATCTCTTAGCATATCTAGGCAGTCACCAATCTTAACTACTACCCCTTCCTCCCCCCCATGAATTATCTATGGAAAAATTCCTAGAAGTGAAATTTCTGTGTCACAGGATATGGTGTATTTGTCCTTTTGATAGAAACTGCCCCTCTTAGAGGTTTTACAACAAATGGAACTTCCCAACGGGCATGTGTACAGGTACTTACTTCCCAACATCTTTGCCAGCACTGCATACTTAAACTTTTTATCTTCATGATTGGATAGATGAAAATGTCATCTTCATTGTACTTAAAATTTCTCTTTCCGAGTGAGGTGAACGTCTTTTCACATTTAAGTATGTATGTTTCCTTTTGTGAACTGTCCAGATTGTTTGCCAATTTTTCTATTAGATTGTTGAGATTTTTTCCTTACTGATTTTTAGGAGCTATTACATATTAGGAAAATTAGCCCATAGTCTCTGTTACATGAGTTAGAGGCCAAATTTGGCCTCTTATCTTTGAGATTGTGTATGGTGGGTTTGTATTTATAGCTAATTTGCAAATCTTTTATGACTTCTGGGTTTTGTGTCCTTGTTGGAAAGCCTTCTCTGTATTTAAAAATATTCTCCTGTGGTTTTTTCTAGTACTTCTAGTACCATAAGTTTAATTTTTGACATATAAATCTTGTCTCATTTGTAGCTTATTCTACGATAAGATACATGCTATGAATTCATTTTTTTTCCTGGTTGGCCCAGTTTCAATTTTTACTCAATAAAAGCTCTCTCTTCCCCACTTACCCACCTTTATCTTACACTAAGTTCTTACATAAACTTTGTTTTTTTACTAGATGTTCTGTATATTTTTCTCCTTTACTTTCAGTACCATATTGTTTTAATCATTGTAGTTTTAATATATGATAGGGAATGCATCCCACTTCCATGACTTATTTTTCAGAATTTTTATTGGTGTTGGCAGATTTTTGATAAATTATTCTTGTTTTTGAAGAACTTCTAATAATTGCCAAAATAAATTAAACAAGATTTAAAAAAACACAATATTTAACATAAAACATATGAAAGAAAACTTAACCTTTTTATGGTCATCATGGGGAATCGACATTTGTATGATGTTCTTTAATTCTGAGTCTGGTATAAATGAAAATTTATAGTTATTTAATAACTGAAGTTATTTCTGGTAATCCATACTTTGATTTCTTAGCTCAACTTGTCTTAGCAAGAGTATTCTAGTACTGATTTCTGAGAGCTTTTAGAGTCTACATTGATTTCAGCCTAAGGATCAAATTAGCTTTCTTACACTAAAACAATGCAGTGTGTGTGTTTTTTAATGCAATTTTATTGAGCTATATTCCACACTATTTAATCCGTCCAAAGTATACAATCAGTGGCTCACAGTATCATCATATAGTTGTTCATTCATTGCCATAATCAGTTTTAGAACATTTTCATTACTCCAAAATAAAGAAAAAAAATAAAAAAGAACACCCAAAAATCTCCCATACCTCTTAACCCCCCCCCTATTATTTGTATATGTTTTTTGTCTTTATTTTATTACTTATCTCCCTATACACTGGGTAAAGGGAGTGTCAGTTGCAAGGTTTTCAGAATCACACAGTCACATGGAAAAAAGATAATTATACAGTCATCATCAAGAATCAAGTCTACTGGATTACAGTTCAACAGATTGAGGTATTTCCTTCTAGCCATTCTAATTCTCTAGAAACTAAAAAGGAATATCTATGTAATACATAAGAATAACCTGCAGAATGACCTCTCAACTCTATTTGAAATCTCTTAGCCACTGAACCTTTATTTTGTTCATTTCTTTTCCCTCTTTTGGTCAAGAACACTTTCTCAGTCCCACAATGCCAGGGACAGGCTCATTCCCAGGAGTTATGTCCCACATTGTCCACGAGACTTAAGCTCCTGGGAGTCATGTCCCATATAAGGGAGAAGGGAATGAGTTTATTTAATGCAATGATTTTAAGTGAGGATAAAGTGGAAATTTCTTTCAATATCTGTCTATGTCTGGATTCTCTACATGCCTTAGTAACATAATGTTTGTTAAATAAATATGCCCATTTGTGTGCGTGTGTTTATGTACATTCACCTTCATGTACATATACATGCTCTGTATTTCAGATTTGACATTAAACAGCTTGAACTTTTGCTGTGAGGAAAAAAATGATCATTTTTAGGATGCTAGTTTAGTTGATGAAGGCAATATTTATGTTCTCTCAGACATGGCATAGGCAGCCTTGACATTATAAATGAATGTATAAAAAATAGGAACTTCTATTATGTCAGCAAAAATCTACTTTCCAGTTCAGTCCTCACATGAGGTTATTCAAGTAGAGTACCGCTGAATTTCTGATGATAGTTCTATTATGTAGGCAGTTAATCTCTGTGGAAACAGTAAAACCTTCCAATGAAGAGAAAACTAACTGTGATTTAATATGACTATGGAAAGATCACAGGATTGAACTTTTAAAATACACACTGAGATTGTGCATTGATCAAGTAAAGTGTTAATGAATTGAGAGTAAAATTCTTAATACTTTATTTGATAAGATAGTTATGTAAAAGAAACTTGGAAGTCAAACTCCATATAATGAAAGTTACTAAAGATATATCCTTGATTGTAATATACAAATAACTGTGTGGTTCACCATAGATTCTGTGACACATTTTCAAGGTAGGAAGAAAATATATCAAATATACATACTTGTATTATTTTTTTTTAAAGCCTCCTGCCAGCACCTCACCATGTAGTTTTTTTGACACTGAGTTCTTCAGTTTCTTAATCAGGTTTTGTTGTGGTTAAGAGTATTAAGTACTTACGGCCATTAGCAGTTACGTATAGCTCTTAGAGAATGTGTTCCAAAACCTGAGCTCATCTTCATGTCCTCTTCAGCAACTAAGAGTATAATTTAGAGATTATAAAAAGAATATCAGGGCTTCATTGACTTTTCCTGTATTTTGAGAGTTTGTGTTAGTAACACAGTTACAGCCATGAAACAACTTACTTCTCTACCTTGCTGGTGACAAGTTTCATTTGACATTAGTTAATAGGAAGACACAATCCCAATTTTAGAAAAATTTTGATACAAAAGAAAAAGTAACATTTTAAATTTCAGGAAAATAGAGATTAAGCAGAGCTAATATTTATAAGGGATTGCTTTTAAGTTTAGGTAACAGTGCTTTCTAAGCCAAAGCTCCTCCAATGAAGAACTGTCAAGTTTAGAAAAATATCCAGGGACAAAGTTGTTTTATGCCAGTTATTCTCTACGTTTTATGCCTTTGTTGATTATCTTTTTGGTTCAAAACGTGGGAGATGAAAACTACAATAAATAACATTTATTCTCTTCCAAATAGTAAAGACAGACCACATATACTGTTTTCATCCTTTAAACTTTTTAATCTAAGTGTTAGCTAGGTGTTTCGTAGATGATTTTTTATAAATTAGAATTTAATTTTCTTGCCATTGCCTGTTTATTAGCAAATCTGTCTTATCAACTGAACTTCCAAAAGGACTATATAGATAGTGCTTGGTTAACGTAACCAGAAATTAACTCATTGGAATCATTGTTTTTATTAAATTAGGTAGGTTGTAAAGCCTATAAAAATACATAGAGTTCTAAAACAGATAAAAAATTTTGGAGAAATATATTGGTGCCTGCTCATTCTATTTCATTCACACTGAAATGAATTTACACATTTATATTAGAGAAATAGAAGTATATATATAGCCTTGTTTATAATGATATGGATTCCACATAAATGAAAAATTTGAGGAATTTGCAAATATTACTTTAACTTTTTAAATTTCTATTTTAGATGGACCAGTTTTACAAACCAGATGAAAATGAAGTTCGAACTCTCTTTGGTCTTCGTTTAAGCCAGAAGAGAAATAATGGTGTCATCGACAGGTCATTATTTAGCAATGCTATTACTAAGAATAAAGATGTAAGTTTGAAAATATCTCATCTGAATGCTAGTAATTTCAGTAGGCCTGTTTTCAATATTTATAAGCTTATACATGTATAAAGACCCTATTTAGTACTGGTTGATGTGCAAATGGACTAGCCATCTTTGAGTTGTCAAGTAAGCCTGAGAGCTTAAAAAATGAATAAAAGACCTTATGTCTATAGAAGAATAAAAGACCTTATGTCTATAGAAGAATAAAAGACATGCTTCTCTGCATATGTACACACATAGAGAAATATATGTATCTTCAATTACACATAAATGGGATCATGCCTTCTATGATTCTGTTCTATACCTTTGCTTTTATTCCATGCTCTAAGCTACAGGTATGTTTCTATATAAGTAAATACATATCTACATCTTCATCTGAAAGGCCACATGGCAACTGGCTATTCATGTACTATGATGAGTGTTTCAGTGGTTTCCATTTTCAGTGTGTTGATCAATGATTTTGTGTGTATATGGTTTTGTACTTGTGCTGTTTGTTATCTTTTAGGATGGACATATTCCTAGGATAATAATGGTATTTATTGGATTTACATGTACTATCTCATTTGATCCTCAAAGAGCTCTACAATGGATGACTACTATTAGCTCTATTGTAAAATAGTCAATAGTAAGTAAAAACTGACATAGGGTATAGTTATGAAATTTACCTAAGGTTACACCACAAGGAAATGGATGAAGTGGGATTTGTTTCTGGAATGTCTTAATTGGACCTTCATTTCTGAAGGATATTTTTGCTGGGTCTAAAGTTAGCCTGTAAATATATATATATATATATTTTTTTCACTACTTCGAAGGTATTACTCTGTTGTCTTCTGATGTTGTCTGCTGGTGTACCTGGTAATTTCTGGTGGAATGCTGGATATTTTGTATGAAAAAAATCTATGGAAATATTTTGAGTCTGGGTAGTGTTATTTTTCCTCTGGAGCGAGTTGACTTAGGCTTCTGGCAAGCAGATGGGGTAAAAGCAAATCATCTCCATCCTGCCAGGAATTGACTGAGTTGGGCTTCAGTCTTCCTGAGGGCTGGTCTGTTTCATGCCTACACTACTATAAGCCTGGGTGTCTACTATCAGCTTCCCTGGTGTACTCTGAGCTCCATTTTGTTCCTTAGTCCTGTAAGACTGTTAAAAGCTGTACTAGGCTTCTAAAAGCTGTACTGGTCTTCTTTGCCTCTTACTTGGAATATGCCTTGAGGGAAAGCATAGATTGTCAGGCTCACTTCTGCTTCCTTTGTCTCTGGTATCTTTACCCCTCAAGTACTTGAAATCTTATTAGCTGTGTCTCCCTATTCTGTTTGTTCCTGGCAAGAGGATTGGTCCCTTAAGCCATTTCACTATATCAACAGTGAAAAATGAGGAGCTGTGATTTGTTCCCAGCTCTGAATGGTGACACTATGAATCTAAAAATAAGCTTCAAAATCTTTATGGGGGTAGTTCTATCTGATAATAAGCACATGGTGATTAACACATTGATTTTTTTTGTTTGTTTTATTTTTGAAATTAATGGTATTTTTCTATTTTTGTCTTTGAAAATTAATAGTAATGAAACATGTGTGTACTGTAAGTAGAAATATCTTTCAACCTTTTGGAATCTATGCCTGTGGTCAAAGATGTGAAGTTACTGGAATCCCACATGGAAACAGTTCTTTGCAGCAGTGTTGCTTGAAGTGGCTCACAGTAAAATGAGGCTCTTTCATTACTTTATCAACCTGGTTGGTTAATGTATTCTAGGAATTGACCTAGTTCCATTAATACCCATGTCAACAATTATACCTAGCTGTTGTCAATTTATTTTTTGTTTTCCTAATAAGTTTATAGGTATTGAACTGATTAATAATTTAGTAATCTTTAATAGGTTTTGTGCCTCTGGGTATGCAAGCTTGGATATTTTTTAGAAAGAAAGAGAATGTGATCTTAATTATTTTTTTACGTCTAAATTCTTCCCTACTTCATTAATATGTGTTCTTGGTAGAAAATTGGGAAATTATGGATGAGAATGATAGTATTATCCACCTTTTTGTTAATATTCCAGCCTCAAAATCATCAGATTATACTTTTAGATCTAAAACGGCTTCAGTCCTAAGAGAGTGAAATAGGTTAATACTGAACATGGTTGAATTATTCGCTCTTCTCCCATTTTTCTTGAACATTGCTTTTAAGCTGTTTTAACTACCTGTGCCATGTTTGTAAACCTGGACTCCCACAACTCCCACCCCCACATTTCTCATATTCCTTGATTCTAACTCATATTACCAAGGTTACATTTGAAACAAGTAGTCATCATTTAGGAGGCTGGTGTTTATTAATCTTTCTTGCAACAAAGGAATAAAACTTATAGTTGGTCACTCAGAGTAGATATAGGTAGGAAAAGATGTACTACATGAATAGCACATTAGATTAGTAAGTTCTTTTAAAATTTTTAATATATCTTTATTTTGAGATAATTGTAGATTCCCATGCACATGTAAGAAATAACACAGAGAGATCCACTGTACCCTTTACCCAGTTTCTCCCAGTGGTAACATTTTGCAAAACTGGTGTGATATCACAACTGGGATATTGATAATGATACAGTAACCACAAGGATCCCAGATGTTGATCCTTTATAGCCACACTCCCCTTCCACTCAGTAACTCTTGGCAGCTACTAATGTTTTCTCCATTTCTATAATTTTCTCATTTCAAAGATGTTATATGAATGGAATTATAGACTTTATAGCCTTTTGGGATTGGCATTTTTGCACTCAGCATAATTCTCTAGAGATTCATGTAGATTATCCCATTCGTCCTTTTTTGTTGTTGAGTAGTAGTAATCCATGGTATGAATGTACCCCAGTTTAACCCTTTGTTCCTTGAAGGACATCTGGATTGTTTCCAGAAGTTTTGGCTATTATGAATAAAGCAGCTAAGAACATTCGTGTTCAGGTTTGTATGTGAACATAAATTTTTATGTCTCTGGGTTGCGGTTGTCAGGTCATATGAGAGATGCGTGTTTAGTTTTCCAAGAAACTGCCAAACTATTTTCCACAGTGACCTTAGCATTTTATATTCCATTGTTTAAGTGATCTGATTTCTCCATATCCATATCAGCTTTTGGTGTTGTCACCTTTTTTTTAGTTTTTTTTAAGCCATAGGAAATCTCATTGTGATTTTAATTTGCATTCCCTATTGGCTAATGATGTTGAACATTGTTTCATCTATATATCCTCAGTGAAATGTCTCTTCATGTCTTTTGCCTATTTTCTAATTGGATTGTTTGGCGCTTTTTTTTCCTTGTTGTTGAGTTTTCAGAGTTCTTTATGTATTCTAGATACTAGTCCTTTCTTGGATATATGGTTTGCTAATAGTTTTTCCCAGTCTGTAGCTTGTATTTTTCATCCTCTTAACAGAATCATTTGCAGAAAAAAAGTTTTAATTTTGATAAAGTCTAATTTCTCAATTTTCAATTATGTTAATTTATTGATTAGCTGCCAGTTATATTTTTTGTACATTTCTCATCACAGCATGGATCATCATGCTTTTTTAAGTTTTTATTAATTTTATGTTAAGGATAGTGACATTTTTGGCTGCAGTATTTGTTATTTTTATTCTGTGTGAACTGTTGGTTCAAATATTTTCCCAAATAGCTTCTACTTAGAATATTCTAAATGAAGTAGAAGATGATCATAATTTGACTTTCCCTGGACAGTCTTGGCTTATTGTTCAAAATATTTTTTAGTGCATAGATGAAAAAAATCAGTGTCTGGGGTATATCGCAATTGGTTTGTAATGTCTACCAAAATTATTCTCAGCATTTTTTCAGAAAATGAATTTCATTATTTCTCCAGATGTTTGAAGATGCTCTGGTGGAAAAAATATGAATTTTGAAGTGGATATGGTATTTCATATCTTGTGTGATATGTAAATAACCATTTATGACTTAATTCAAAGTTGATGCAAAATGCAATTAGTTTGAGTCTGCTATGCATTAGGCATTGTGCTAAGTTCCACTACAAATATGTTGATATTTGATCTTTTTAGTAAAACATGGTATTTTGTAGTGTGGACGTTAATTTCCTGTCAGTTGAGAGATATACTATATAACAGGTCTATCATGTTAAAGACATGTAAGATACTTAAACAAAGTTTAAAAAGCCTGATGAGATTGACCATTGTGTGTGTTTGTTTCAGTTGCCGGAGTCTGCTTTCCGAGACCTCATCGTGGCCACCGTTGCTGTCAAGTACACCCAGTCTAATTCAGTGTGCTATGCCAAGAACGGTCAGGTAACCGCGCTGTCACATTCACTTCAGGGAGACTGTTGTTTTACAGAATGATATATAAAAATCCCATCTGCCTCAGGTGCTGGACAGCTAGAGGGGGAAAGTTTGCCAAATTTTTCTCATCTGGGTTCGTCACTAACTAATGATGAAACTAATGGTGATTACTAAAATTAGTCATATTGCTTCTTGCCTAAAATGAGTTGGCACATTTTGGATTAGAAGGGTTCTAATATAGTTGCTACAAAACTGGTTTATCCACACACACACAAACACCAATTGGTAGACTTTCTGGTGAAGCAGGAATAAGGAATAGTACTGCCACCTACCAGGCTATGTTTTTGCAGCTTGCTGGTTTTTTCACATATATTTCTCATGTAATCTTGTCAAGAATCCATTAAGTAGAAAGATTGCTAAACTGAGAGTTACCATGATCTTTTAAAGTCAAGTTTATTGAATAATTTTGTGTACAATAAAGTTCACCCTTTTTCAGTATATAGTCCAACCATTTTGACAAATTATGCAGTTGTGTGACCACCACTGCAATCAAGATATTGAATATTTCTTGTTATATGCTGTTATGCAAGATATTTAATTTACTACTTTGTCTCTGCTGTACTTCAGCAGCATCGTAAGCCCTTTTCTTCCCACAGTGACCGCGGAGTTCTATTTACTCCTTGAGCTCTGCGCTTGCATTTGTCAAATATGGCCCATAAGCAGGGGGTAGGAGGTAGGGTGTAGATATTGATTAGTATGTGAACTGGAAGAGTCTTCCAAATTCAGAATTTTAGTGAGAGCTAGTTGGTAAGTTACTCTGCAGTAACAGCATCCTGGAAGACAGTGGTTTGGGGCCCCTTGCATCTGGGTGTCAGTTCTAGGAGCCATGTAGAATGAGTGTCTCACTACTAATGCCTAGGAGAAGCACACTGCCTTGTGTTTGTGGCTGTTTTAACCTTTTCTAATTAGGGGGTTTTGGGGAGGTGGAATGCAGGCAGCAGTGCCCAGATAGTGATAGAAGCTTTGGGCAAATGGTTGAAGACATTACAGCAACTAAAACCAAAAAACACACACTTGTGCACTGAGGTCATTGGTACTTAGAATTCAGGCCACCAAGATATAGGAAGGAAGAAAAGTTTCATGTTTGGCATCATTTTTTACTTTTTAGGATATTGTGGTCAGATTCTTATATCAATTTCTGTGAGTCAGTATTTACCGTAAGTTATTGACTGGGGTGAACATAGACTTTCAAATAACCATGGAGGTCTTCATGGTCTGTTTTTTCCCAAACCCTCAAAGATCATCAGTAAATACAATTGTATTGAGTTCTAGAAACTTCCAGAACACTAATAGCCATACTTCAAAAATCACTAAAGAGGTAAATATATAAATACATATATTTATATATTACCTACACCTTTTGGTTACTTTAAAATTAATTATTTATTTTTCTCTTATTGTGGCTTGGTATTTTCTTCCACAAAATTAATAGATTTGGGAGGAATATACACAAAAGGTCCTTTGAGAAAAGTGGTGTTGGAAGAAGTATCCATTGTAATGTTTTGCATTCTTCAGGTTATTGGCATTGGAGCAGGACAGCAGTCTCGGATACACTGCACACGCCTGGCAGGGGATAAGGCCAACTATTGGTGGCTTAGACATCATCCACGGGTGCTTTCAATGAAGTTTAAGGCGGGAGTGAAGAGAGCAGAAATCTCCAATGCAATTGATCAATATGTTACTGGAACCATTGGCGAGGTATAAAGTTTGTCATTGGGTTATGAACGGAGTCTATTCATATTTTCACTCTTTCATATGTTACCGACTTTAACTTCATTACAGAGAGAAAATGGTATTTTTCTTGAAATTCTATATTGTTTTAAGTAGTTAATCTGGATTTCTTACTAATTTCCCATCTTCTTCAGTCTCATTTACCTTTTGCATAGTACTTTATCCCTTTCTGAAACTTAAGACTTTTCTATATTTTAAAGTTATAACCAACTATTGGCTTAATTTTGAATGTTTTTGCTTCCCTTGTTGATCATAGCTTTTGAAAATGGCAGGAATGGTTTTCGCAGTGCCAGGTGTCATGCTTTCTATATGATAGGCACTTGTTAAACTTAAAGTACAAATTACCTGAAAGCAGGTAACCTGTGACTTGTTTCTTCTTTCACCACATTTCCCTACAAGTGCCATGTGTTTCTGTTACATTTCCTGTTCTTATCTGTCTTCTGTTTTGAAGAAGGTATGTGGGTGTATTAAAATTGCAAGTGTCAGGTAGCCTGCCAAGAGGAAAGCATTTAGCCCAGTATGTGAACATAACAGGTGATCAAAAAACACTAGATGGGAAACGAGAGAGAGTCCTTGTAATCAAAAAGGAGATGACCTTTTGAAGAGTAGAGCTGACTACATTGAGTTGTCTGTTCAGGAATAGGAATCTACATGAGTGATCCAGGAATGAGGCTCTAGACTCTGTCTTGTGGCTGCAAATTAATTAAAACATCTTTTCATTTTAATTTTAAGTACTTGAATTTTATCCGTTCGATATTGCCCAGAAAAACTAAATAGTTATGGAAGATCCTTTATATGTGAACAAGAGGAAAAGTATATTCTTACAGCCAAAGCATCACCCAAAAGAGCACACCTGTAAAATATGGGAATACTGTGACTCAAGTTTTGCTTTGTCTATAAGACCATACTTGAAACTATTGCTATATAACTGTAGTTCTAGAAAGTCCTCATTTTTTGTTTCCTAAATTGGACATGGAGAAGTCCTTTGAAAACCCTTTGGAGTATGTTTTTTTTTTTCATTTGCTTGCCCTGATATATAAGATATAAAATTGTAAATTTAATTTAGGCAGGGATTAAATAACAAAATATATTTGAAATAAACTGATTTAGAAAGTAAAGTGGTGTACTCTTTATTTGGTAAACTTTTAATCACTTTTTCTCCTTAATGAAAATGTTAAAAACATCAAAGAAAGAGATTCCAGAAGTATGAACTTAGATGTAAAGGAAAAGTCATTTTTTATAATTAAGTCCTAGGCACAACACAAACCATGATTAAGTTAGATCATGGACTATAGTTAACATACAACTATAAAAATGTGCTTCCATTAATTGTAAAAAATTTATGAAACCAATGTATATGAGTGGTATATAGGAATCCTATATTTTATGCCTAATTGTTCTGTAAACTCACAACTTCTCTTAAGAAAAATGTCCTAAGAAAAATGCTCTAGTGTGCTGCCATTCAGAATTTGCATCAAATAGTACTGCAGATGGTATCAGACTAACCTTCTCTCCACCCCCGTCCATAGGATGAAGATCTGATAAAGTGGAAGGCACTGTTTGAGGAAGTTCCTGAATTATTAACTGAGGCAGAGAAAAAGGAATGGGTTGGCAAACTTAGTGAAGTTTCTGTCAGCTCTGATGCCTTTTTTCCTTTCAGGGATAATGTAGACAGAGCCAAAAGGGTAAGTTTGGAATTGATGTGCAATGTGCGTCTAATTGATCCTTATATAGAAACTATTTCAGAAATCCTGCTTCTGATATCAAAGTTGTGGCAATGTGATGTAAAACAGTCAAATTTAAAGAATTATTTTGACACTTCTTTTGATGTGTGGATAACCCAAATCCTGTTATTTTGCCCTTCTGAGTTGGTAAATTAGTCTGGACTGTGAATAACTCTTACCTTATGCTTTATAGATGCGAATTATTTTTTGCATGTTTTTACATTATGTTATGTTTTAAAAATCCGTATCCATTCTCTTCCCAGAGTGGTGTAGCGTACATTGCTGCTCCTTCCGGTTCTGCTGCCGACAAAGTTGTGATTGAGGCTTGCAATGAGCTGGGAATAATCCTTGTTCATACCAATCTTCGGCTGTTTCATCACTGATTTTGTCAAACATTATTCTAAAGTTTGCTTATGTGTAGGTGAACAATCGTGAAATTTGAAAATGCCTTTAAAAAAAATAAAACATTAAGTCTTAATCCTGGAGTCATAGTCTTTAGTAATTGTATTTAATTTGTCTGAAAGAAACAGGCTCTTTAGACTGACAGGCATTACATACAAATTGTTTGTATGTGAAGAATACAGGAGCATCCCCACTTCCTTCCCCAAACATTACCTGTATGAAACATCTAAAAATCAGCAAGTAAATCAAAGAAACCTTCAAGCAGCTGCAGTAGATGACACAAGCATCTTAAAGCTCTTCTAGTGTCCTCATAGTAGACTACTTTCATGTCGAGTTTCTTTTCATCACAGTTCTAAAAGTCTTGGTTGTATCCTTTCTAAAGAACAGCAGATTATAACTTATGAACTAGAACCTTCTGTTGACCCTATGTGTGGATAATGCTAGTGCTTCCTTTTCCCTCTGTGTTAAGTGAAATATTTCATATAACTTCAGCAGCCCTAGACCTTTCCTGTGACGTTGCATAAAACGTAATCAATTTGGTGCCCAGAAATGCCAACTGGTTACGTTGAAGTAAATTTACAGTATTTCATCTGTAAATGTTTCAGTCACTTAATCTAGAAGTAACTCTTTCTTCAAGGATGCTCCTTTTTTTTAAAGAACTATTTCTATTCTTTAAAAATATATAACCACATTTATTAACTGAGAGGGCCTAGAAGTAATGACACCCCAAGTAGCACACCTTGTACCTAGATTTTGGTATCTTAATACAGTTTTCCAATGAAAAGAACCAGGGATACTTGGTGTTCCAGTTTGCTAATGCTGCTGGAATGCAAAACACCAGAGATGGATTGGCTTTTATAAAAGGGGGGTTATTTGGTTACACAGTTACAGTCTTAAGGCCATAAAGTGTCCAAGGTAACACATGAGCAATCGGGTACCTTCGCTGGAGGATGGCCAATGGTGCCCGGAAAACCTCTATTAGCTGGTAAGGCACATGGCTGGCGTTTGCTCCAAAGTTCTGGTTTCAAAATGGCTTTCTCCCAGGACATTCCTCTCTAGGCTCAGTTCCTCAAAAATGTCACTCTTAGTTGCACTTGAGGTATTTGTCCTCTCTTAGCTTCTCTGAAGCAAGAGTCTGCTTTCAACAGCCATCTTCCATTTCTCTCTCATCTGCAGCTCCTGTGCTTTCTTCAGAGGGTCTCTCTTGGCTGTAGCGCCTCTTCAGAATGTCACTCGCAGCTGCACTGAGTTCCTTCTGTTATGTCAGCTCATTTATATGGCTCCACTGATCAACTTAGACCCACCCCGAATAGGCGGAGCAACACCTCCATGGAAATTATCTAATCAGTCATCACCCACAGCTGGGTGGGGTGCATTTCAAATAAACACTCAAAAGAATTACAATCTAATCAACACTGATAACATCTGCCCACACAAGATTACATCAGAGATAATGGCGTTTGGGGGACACAATATATTCAAACTAGCACACTTGGAAAAATGACTGGTTCTAGGAGTGGGAAAGGAAATACACATGAACCTGGAGCATCTTACAATGCCAAAAAGTTAGGAAGTGCTCAAAAATAAACAACAATAATGGGGCTATTGTCCAACTGAAAGTGCTCCAGTAGCCAAAGCTGGAGCAATTTGAGCATCAAAATAAAGCAGTGTTGGACCATAACCCAAAGTATAATATATCCATGAGTTGAAGCTGATATAGGTAAATGAATGCATAAATGGGGAAATAAATTCTCCCATGCAGAAGAATTATAAATCATTTATTTAGATACTCCATTGTATTAATTTCCTTGTTGCTAAAGCAAAAACCATGCAATGGGGAGGCTTAAACAATGGGAATTGATAGGCTCATGGTTTTGAGGCTTAAAGTCCAAATCAAGGTCTCATCTAAGTAATGCTTTTGTCACCAACCCCAGACTAGCATTCTGGGGCAGGCCCCCAGTGATCATTGGTCCTTGGCCTGTTTGTTACATCGCAACGTATATGGCTGCCTCTCCTGGCTTCTCTCTTCTGGGTTCTGTTGACTTCCAGCTTCTGACTGAATGTCATTCTGCTTATAAAGGACTCCAGTAAAAAGATTAAGACCCACCCTGATTGAGGTTAGCCACACCTTAACTAAAGTAACCTCATCAAAAGGTCCTATTTACAGTGGGTTCACACCGACAGGAATGGATTAAGTTTAAGAACATGTTTTTCTGGGCTACATAGCTCCAAACCACCACATTCTGCCTTCAAGGAAGTGGGCATAAACCCTTCCCCCCATCCGTTACGTATGGCCTGCACATGGATACTTCCTTCCAAAGAGAACAGTATGGAAACGAAGAGAAAATGAATAATGTTATAGTGGAGAAACCTGACAAATGACCTCAGCCAGGTGATCAAGGTTAGCATCAACAGTGATAAGTCATGTAGATAGTATATATGTCAAAACGGGAATGGCACTTGACCTCCTATGGTGTTTTGGAAAACCTGAAACCCCAATCTAATTTTAAGAAAAACTTGAGACAAATCCCTGTTGAGGGTCAGTCCACAAAATACCTAATCGAGTACTCCTTAAAACTGTCAAAATCATCAAAAACAGCAAGAGTCTTCAGAAACTCACAGCCAAGAGGACTAAGCAGACTCTATGGCTAAATGTAATGTGATATGCTGGATGGGATCCTTGAACAGAAAAAAGCCATTAGGTAAAGGAAATCTGAATAAACTTTACAGTTTAGTTAATAATAATTTTAAATGTGTTATAAAATAAGTATCTAATATTTGCATAGTTAGACCAGGTCCCTTTTGGTCCCTTTTAGTTTATATTATATTTGGTTTATATTTCTTTTCATTCTTTTTACTTTACTTTCTGTGCCTTTATGCTTTAGCACTTAGCTGAATTATGTTTTTAATAGTTTGTTAATCTTTGCTTTTGTGTTCAGCCCATTTATATTCATTTTTCTTAAATTTAATTTTATTGAGATTGTTCACATACAATCCAAAGATCCAAAGTGCACAATCAGTTGCCCATGGTACCATCATACAGCTGTGCATCCATCACTACAATTATTTCTTTTTCAATTTTTAGAGCATTTTCATTACTCCAGAAAAGAAAAACAAAAAAAGAAAACTCAAATCCTCCCATACCCTTAACCACCCCCCCTCCATTATTGACTCATAGTATTGGTATAGTACATTTGTTACTATTGATGAAAGAATGTTAAAATACTGCTAACTGTGGTATGTAGTTTGCCATAGGTATATTTTCCCACTACATTATTAACTTCTAGTTATAGTGTCATACATTTGTTCTAGTTCATGAAAGAGATTTCTAATATTACATTCATTTTAATTATTTATAAATTTGAATCCTATTTCTATCATCCTACTTTGACTCACTTTTTATTCCTTCTTATTTTGATATTGATAGCTATATTTCTTTCTGTGATGGTTAATTTCATGTGTCAACCTGGCAAGGTTATGGTGTCCATTTTGGCCAAGCAAGCTCTGGCCTGATTATTACTATTAGTGTACTTCCTAGATAAATTTAATTCATTGCTCAATTGATTACATCCATGGCTGATTAAATCTATAGTCAACAAAGGAGATTGCCTTCATCAATGAGAGGAGTCTCGTCCAGTCAGTTAGAGGCCTTAAAGTGAGAACTGAGGATTTCAGAAGTTAGAAAGTAGAATTTAGCTCTTTACTTCAGACAGCCAGCTTCTCCTGGGGAATTCAACTTAGCACCTTCATCAAGTTTCCAGCTTGCAGTCTGCCCTACGGAATTCAGACTTGCTAATCCCCATAGTCACATGAGCCGGTTCCTATAATGTATCTCTAAATACTTACATCCTTATGTATGTATCCTTACATATATATCCATATATATCCTATTGGTGCATGTTTGAATCTGTTATGCACCCCAGAAAAGACCATATTTTTTTAATCCATTCTTGTAGGGGCAGGCCTACAAGACCTACAAGGGGTGGGACATTTTGGTTAGGCTATTTCAGTTGAGATGTGACCCAGCCCATTCAAGGTGTTCTTAATCCTTTACTGGAGTTCTTTGTGAAGAGGACAAAAGACAGTAAACGCCCAGAGAGCTTAGATGGAAATGCCTGGAGACACTTGGAGGCAGCCATTGAAACCAGAACCAGGAGAGAAGGATCAGCAGACATCACCATGTGACAGAGGAACCCCGGATGCTAGCAGCCTTTCCTCAGAGAAGGTATCTTCCTTAATTTGCCTTAATTTGGACATTTTCTTGGGCTTACAACTGTAAATTTGTAACCTAATAAAACCCCATTGAAAAAGCCAACCCATTTCTGGCATATTGCATTCTGGCAGCTTTAGCTAACCGAAACGCTGTCTATTCTGTTTCTCTGGAGAACCCTGGATAATACACCCTCCTAATAAGATTTTTCACCTACTTTCATCTCTTTACCCCTGACTCCTAAACTCCTATCATGTTGATACCTACACTTTCAATTTTGGGTTATGGTGATAAATTTTTCTTTTCAGGTTTCTTTTAAAGACCAAACTTTCCAATGTTTCTGATGAACTTTATTTCACACATCTTTTGCAGCATATCCTGAATTTCTGCCTTTATATAAACTATGCAATGTGGTTCTGTGTGGCAAAGTTTCTGAGGCCTTACTTGTCAAAGAATACTTTTATCATGCCTGTATATTTGAATCATTTTTGGCTAGATACAAAATTCTGGGTTCTAAATTCTTCAGTGTGCTGAAAACATTACTCCATTGTTTTCCTTCATGCATTTTTGTATGTAAAATCTGATGTCAGTATGATTCCTGTTCCTTGGTGGGTATCTCCATTTGTCCTGCTGCTATGACAAACACTAGTGGGTTGGCTTAAACAACAAGCATTTATTGTCTCATGGTTTTGAGGGTAGAAGGAATTGGACTTCAAGACTGGCAAGGCTTGCTGTCTCCTGGATTCTGCAGTATCTGGTGCTGGCTGCCGAGAATCTTTTGGGTTCTGTGGCCTGCGTCTGTCTGCCATCACATGGCAATGTCCTCACTTATCTGGCTTCTGTATCTTCCCAGTTCTCTTTATAAGGCTTCCAGTAATCCAGATTAAGACACACCATCATTCAGTTGGACACACTTTAACTAAAAATAACATCTTCAAAAGGTCCTGTTAATAAATGGGCTCACACAGGAATGCAAATTAAGATTAAGAATGTGTGTTTTTTGGGGTACATAATTCAACCTACCACTTGGGAAACTTTATGGAATGTTCTCTCTGACTTTGGATATTCTCATGCTTTTTATAATGGATTTTACCTTATTTCTCCTAGTTGGCACTGTGTGGACCCTTTGAATCCGAACACCTTTGTTTCATTCTAGGAAATTTATTTGTTGTTTCTGATATTTTCTCTTCTCCATTTTATTTTCTCTTGGTGAGATTTATTTATTCCAGGTGTTAACTTTTCTCATACTCCTAAGGGAGAAACACTGGCAAGCCGTGAGCTGCTTGACCTGGGCCTGGAGAGGAAGGCACTGGCCTGGGGCTGGGAACCATCCAAGGTTGCTCCAGGATGTTTCCCTGTTCCATGACCCGGGATCTCTCCCAGCTTCTTTCCGACCGAATCCTGCAGGCCTGTGGAGGAGGGCGGATGGGCCCCTGGGATGTCTGTCTCCCTTTCTGTCCTCCATGCTGTTTGTTCCCACATTTCTTAGCTTGTCTTTTTAATTTTCTATTTCTTCTTCCTTTCCTTTGTCCTTCCAGGAGATTTCATTATTCTGGTTATCCAATTCACCAGTTAATGCCTATGTTGTATCCATTCTGCTGTTTGTCCCATCTACTGAATTCTTTATTTCAACAGCTCTAGAACTAGTCTGTGTATGAACAGTTGGTCTTCAAATCCCATCTCTGCCACTTATAAGCTGGGTGATGTTAGGCCATTCACTTAACCTTTCCCTCACTTTCTATTTGTGGAATGATGATAACAGTACCCACCTCTCAGGGTTGCTCTGAGGAGGAAATGATACAAAATATGTTAAGAGCACTTAGAATACCACTGTTCTGGTTTCCTAAAGCTGCCATTATGCAAAATACCAGAAATGGATTGGCTTTTATGAAGGAGATTTATTAGTTCACAAATGTCTGAACTAAGGCATAGACAGGATGATACCTTCACTGAAGAATGGCTGATGGTGTCTGGAACACCTCCGTCAGCTGGGAAGGCACATGGCTGGCGTCTGCTGGTCCTTTGCTCCTGGGTTGTTTCAAAATGGCTTTCTCCAAAATGTCTTTGGGCTTCTGTCTCTTAGCTTCTCTCTCTCAGCCTCTGTGCATTCTTGCTTGTTCTCCCAGGGCGTTTCTCTCTAAGCGTCTGGGGTCCTCTCAGCTTCTCTGGAGGCAAACTCTGGGCTTCATCTCTTAGCTTAGCATCTCCGAACATCCTTCTGTCTGCATCTCCCAGCATCTCCAAGCATCTGGGTCTGTGTTGGCTTTCAGCTTCTCCCAGGGGCAAACTCTGGATTACAAATTTTAGCTTCTCTCCAAATGTCTGTCTTGGCTTCTCTGAGCTGCTTCTCTCTGTGAGCTCTCTCAAAGTACTCCAGTGAACTAATCACTGGATAAGTGGGGCCACACCTCGTGGAAATGATCTAATCAAAAAGTCTCACCTACAGTTGGGTGGGTCACATCTCCACGGAAACAACCTAATCAAATGCCCCACCTAATCAAAAGACTAATAAGCTTGCCCTGGCAACATTGCATTAAAGAACATGGCTTTTGTGGGGGACATAATAGATTCAAACCAGCACAACCACCTGGGACATGATTAACACTGTGATAAATGCTAATTATTATTTTCATAATGTTTTTGTCCATATGGGGGCACAGGAGGTAGTGGAAAATGTATGTATGAAAAATACTATTAAAAGTGGTAAGTATATATTTATGAATGATTTTATTTCAGTGTCTAAATTAGTAGCCAAAAGGTTTCTGTGTTCCTTCAACCTTTTATCTTCTGTTTTCCCACATCTCGCCTCACTTCTTACCCATAAGTAAAAGGATATTTAAGAAAACCTATGTAACCAAAGTATCATGTTGTTTTTTTTATATTTTTTCTTGAGATAAAGTTCATCACTTTAACCATTTTGAAGGGTACAATAATTCATTAGTTTTTATTATATTCACAAATGAGTACAACCATCACCACTGTCTAATTCCAGAACATTTTAATTACCCCAAACAGAAAGCCCATCCACATTAGCTGTCACTTCCTCTCCCCTCCCTGCACCAGCCACACAGTCCCTGGCAACCACTAACCTACTTTCTGTCTCTATGAATTTGCCTACTCTGAACATTTCATATAAATGGACTCGCACAATACGTGGCTTTTTGTGTCTGTTTTCTTTCACTTAGCATAATGTTTTCAAGATTTATCTATTGTAGTATGTACCAGTATTTTATTCCTTTCTGTGACTGAATAATATTCCATTGTATGGGCATGCAACATTTTGTTAATCCATTCATCAGCCGATAGACATTTGAGGTGTTTTCACTTTTGGGCTCTTACAAATAATGCTACTGTGAACATTTGTGTACAAGTTTTTGTGTGGACATATGTTTTCATTTCTTTTGAGTGTTATACCTAGGAGTGGAATTGGTGGGTCCTATGGAAACTAGTTCAGTCTTGTGTAGAGCTGCCAAAGTGTATTCCACAGCACCATTTTACATCCCACCAGCAATGTATGAGGGTTCTATTTTCTTCACCAATGTGGCACGATTGTGAGTCAAAAAAGCTCTTCAGCACTTGGCTTGACATCTTACAACTAATGACAAATTGTACAGATAGGCAGGTTTTATTAGAAAGTCCTGTCCAGTGGTCTGGCAGAAGCATTGTTTCTTTCTGGAACAAAAAAACAATTTCCAAAGTACAGTACTGGAAAGAGCTCACTGGGAGAATCCCTGGCCTTTAATGTGTTTTACATAAGGGGAGCCCTGCTGTGGTGGGCAGCCAGAAGGACTAGGGATTGAATCTTCCTGCCCCATGAGGATAGGATGCGGCCAGTCGCCCTAGGCTGGCTGCCTCACACAGTCTCCAAACAATGCTCATTTCAAGCTTCTGCGGCTCCTCACAAGAGCAATTTTAGAGATAAATTTAGCTCCAGTGATTGTTAAAAACCTATGTGTCTCTAAAGAATGGGTAAAAAGGAATTCAAGGAAATGTAAAACATGCTTTAATATGAAAAGCCCACTCTACTGAGGAATGTTGAAAAAGGAATTTCCCATTCTTGGACTTTCAGCTGAAGAATCATTTCTATTGCTCTTTTATTACTTACAGTAGTTTCTTCTCCTCATTTGTAATTTATTAATATAGATTTTTGTTTGCAATTCAAATGGAATCTTTTATTTAAACTGGGATATGGAATGGGACCATGTAGTAATGAAAATAACTCCCATCTCAAATGTAAGTTCCATATACTCTTTTAAAAGGTTACTTAGTCTGAGAAGCCCATGGTAGTGCAAAGTCATCTTTGTGTTTCTATTTTATTACCCTCAATAATAGTCTTTAAATGTTTCCAAATATGAGAAAGCCCAAGAGGTTTTTTTTTGTTTAATGGTTGAATTGTATCCCTTCAGAAAGGGATTTTTTTTTATTGTATCCTGCCACTTTCCTCCTTTCCTTAACACAGAAATGGGAACTTACTAAATAGGAAGCAATTTCAGCACTTAAATGTGCTGATGTGATGTTTCTTAACTACTTTAATGAGTTTCATGCAACTAGGAATGGAATAGAATTTTCAGTAGAAATATAATTAAATTGAAAAGTTATTTCCTGTACTTGTGACTTCCACCTGATCATTTGTGTAATCACCTGCATAGAAAGTGTGCCTTACAGGATACAATAATATTATTATACAAACTAACCTGCCTAATTAATTTGGGTCATTGAATCAGAAAACAAAAAAATGCACAACAATAAAGTTTATTATAAATCAAGTGCAGCAAAGCAAGGTAAAACTTCAAAATTATGATTTTTCTTTTGAAGTCTGATAGTACTAGTTTTATCCAATATTTCTTTAATCAGCCTTTTCTTGCCTAAATCTAGACTGGTCTTTTAATTTTGTCTTTTCAGCCTGGCCTGTGTAAGACAATTCTCAAGGGAAGCAGTAATATGAGTCAGTAAAAACTGTAAAAGATCCTTGGAAATACTTGGTTCTCATGTTTGAATGATTTTGCTGACAGAGTCAGTAAAAAATGTTGTACCATTCTTGCATTGTGATACCAAAACAGAAAAGACTATTTTAATTTGCTTTGGGGTTCTCCTTATTTAAATGTAGTTACTGACTCATGATTGAAATAGTTTAGTTTATAAGTTTAATATCTTGCTGTGGTGGCTTGGTGCTATGTACCCAGAAAAACATGTTATTCAATTTAATCCATTCCTGTGAATATGAATTCATTGTAAATAGGAACTTTTGATGAGGTTACTTCAGTTAAGGTGTGGCCCAACTGAATCAGGATGAGTTTTAATCTTATTACTGAAGGTGTTGTAGGGAGCACCAGAAGCTGGAAGTCAACAGAGCTGGAAGAGAGAGGAGAAGGCAGGAAAAAACACCATGTGCATTGCCCTATGACAGAAAAGGCAAAGACCAAGGATCACTGGCAGCCAGCCCCAGAATGCAAGGGTCTTCTGGGAGAAAGCAGCGCCTTAATAACACATTTATTTTGGACTTTCCTAGGTTCAAAACCATGAGCTTGCGGTTTTTACATTTCAGTATATAAGTAGCCAAATGGACTTGCTACCCACTTAATACAATCCAAACGGATTTTTTTAAATTGTCTTTAGGGAAAATACTTTTAGGTTTGTTAGCTGGACATTTGGCTTGAAACGAAGTCTCAACTCAAAGCTGCTCTTTCCTTATAAAGACCTTCAAATAGGGTAGAGTTGAGGTGCATGTCTTTACTAGTGAGGTACCTCGGCTTCCTCTTTACCTAAGGTGGTGATCCCAGCCTGCTTTCTCTTGGGCAGATGTCTTCAGTGGAATTTCTCCTCCCGGAGCATGTGGATTTGCATTGAGTCACATTCTCTCTCCAGTGAGTAATGATGCCCCACATTTGTAAGACAGTCAAAGGCACCAGGAGAATGAACATCTGACACCTCATGAGACAGAGTGAAGCTCACACTCATGTAGACCAGGGCACCTAAGGGCTTGGAGACAGTAGCACTGAGTGCACCATCCACAGACTGTATTAAAGGTTTTAGTGAACACTTTATTTTAGTATCACCAAATCTTTACTTTCTGTGGTTTCTTTTCAATTACACAGACCAGCTATCTTGGTAACTATTGGCCTGATAATGTTGAAAGAGAAGAGACATTCATGAGAAGTCTGGGACTGGGAATGTTTTCTGCTAAGGGAAACTCATCACAGTTGAATTCTTAGTAAAAGTAAGCATAAAATCTTCCCCAAATGAGATGCTAAATGTCAAAGCATTTCATAGACTGTAAATCAACTCAAAAGTGAGTTAATATTTTTTTAACAAATGAACTGAGGAAATTTCTTTCTATATTTAGTCTTAATATTAATTGACAGGTATTCACTGAAATATTTTCCTATTTCATAATAGTATATAAATACAGTTCTCCATGTCTTCTGTATTATGAAGTGCCACCATTCATTATTGTGAATGCCACATATATCCCCAAAGTTTTGTACTTTCTCCAAAGTTAAAGGAAATGGTTTAGCAGACTAAGAGTAAGTGGTAAACAAACTGTTCAGCTAGGAGCAAAGCTCAAGCTAAAAAATTAAGAAAAATTAAATGAAGGTTATTATACTAAGAGTCCCCTAAGTCAAAACTCCTGTATACTACACTATTCAAGTAATTATAGCATCCCTGCCATCTTTTTCTTTTCTTTGTAGGCAATCTCTTTGAATAGATGTTTATTCAATAAAGGAAGAAAAGGAGGGAGGAAAGGAGAGAAGGAAAAATTATAACTGTTACAGAAACCAAAGTTTGTTTTGGTTACACTTCTGAAAAGCCAGCTAACAATTTTAATAAATAAGAGTCCATTTAAATATGTTAAAGACAAAAATCTAACTCCTTTCCTGAAGAGATGAAATGACAAAAATGTTTTGCAGCAACAGACAGAAAATCTTGCACTTATTCACCAAGAATTAGAGAGCTGTGCACATCACAGGTTTTCAAATGTTTGCTGAATTGACGAGAAAAAGAACAATCATGAATATCATTATTTTTCTCCAAATTTCTTTGTATAAAACAGAATCCATAACTTTGAAGTTGTGGAATGTAAATCTTTTATTAAAACAGTTGTCTTTCCACAGTAGTAAAGCTTTGGCACATACAGTATAAAAATAATCACCAACCCTAATTATACCAATTTCCTCTTATCAACTGCATACTAAATGTCTTCAATTTTTTCAATATAAAAATACTGGGAAAAATTGATAAATAACAGATAAGAGAAAGATAATTCTAGGCATTTGCTAGAATCATTCAGAAAAAAATGATACTGTGGATATTTTAAATATCACAGTAACAAGGACAAGCTGTTCCTATGTTATTGCGGGCCAGACAGTTAAGTGAAAGCAGAAGTGTTTGGGTAACTTTCCTACTTAAAATTTTAGTAATATCATTTCAATATATTTGGCATCTTGGTTGGCTGCATATACTTCCCTATTGATTTGAAACCAAATCACAAATTAGAAACATTTCATCTAGAATACTGAATGGTACTGAATACTTTGGAGCAGAACAGGCAATGTGTTGCCCTCCTTTATAAGAAAAGTCTCAAAACACTCCCAAGGTGATGCTTGGAGAAGCTGTGAGTTGAGCTGAAGCTGGAGAAGTTACTCCAGAGCAAAGGGCTTAAGAACGAAACAAACACTCTAAGATGGGGTCTGCTAACATCACTCCAGTTTTAGATGGATCTTGGCAGAGACACATGTTTGTTCCTCTGGGATGGAAATATTATTCTCGGGAATCTCCTCTGTCAGCCTGTACATCTAACGGCATGAAGCACTCAATCGGGCAATTGACATTCTGTGGGAATGGAAGAAGAACAGTTAGTGACAAACACTATAAAGTACCCAAAAAAAAAAACACGGGGCAGAATTCTATGGCAGTTACTTATAGATAGAAGAATATTACTTTCTAGCTCCAAGAACCTCAATATCCTGGACAATAAGCAATCTTCAAGAGTTTAATAAATTACAACCTAAATTATGTTTCAGGATACATTATTCCACTCTTCAGCCATTTGTGAGTTTTGTTTTTTTTTTAATTAGGAAACATTTGGTTCATTCAACTGAAAACTACCAGCCGAAAGGGACCCCCTCCTATGTACCCAATTCAATTTAAGAGAGAAACATTCATGGTGCAAAAACACTTACTGTGTTGGTTCTCTGATGGTGCCTCTGCGAATACTGGTTGTAGGAGTGGCCGGTGGAGCCTTCCGGGCTGGGTTCGCCTCCTGGCCTGCGGCAGTTGTCACAGCGCCAGCCCTGAGACAGCAGAGGCATTGAGATAAATGGGATTTTGTTTAAGCTCAGGACATTAAAATTTAGTGCTTGAATTGAAGAATTTCAGCTCTTATGCATGGGTAAGATATAAGCAGTTAATCACCCAGGAAGCTTTGACAATGATTTCACGTGTTTATAAACTCTTCAAATATATTTTGCTTCTTACCCATATCTTAAACCTGCCTCAGTCTATTGATACTTTTCCTTTCTCCTGCAAAGTTCTCTTCTCTTTTTCTATTCAAACATCACCCATCTGCTAAGGCCCATCCCAGTCCCAGCTTTCTCGACAAGTTTTTGCACTAGACAAGACACTAGATGATAAAAGAGGTTTTCATCAAATCCTACAGCTTCTAAAAGGGACTTGAGATCACATGGACAAACACCCTCATTTTACAGGTAAGGAAACTGGGACCCAGAGAAGAGGAGTGACTTGCTCAGAGGGAGAGGGGAAGTCACAGAGGGAACTGCTGGTGGCCTTGAGGCTGCCATCCAGCTCGTTGACCCCTGGCCGTGCTCTCCGTAGGACACCACATCGCCACTCCCTTCCTAAGCCTTCACAGCCGGTGATGCAGCAGTCTTTCAGGAAATGGAAATGGGAACAAGCTGGGCCAATAAGGCTCCTCCCTGGAATTCTCACTAGAAATGTGAGGAAACACACGTTCTCTCACTGTTGTTCCTCAGCTGGTGGGAGGTAAGCCTGGAGCTGATGGAGGTCAATTAAGTCACCATCAGCAGAACCTGCTGGAGAAGGACGTCAGTAGCATTTGTTTCAGAGGGAAAGATTCCAGATGTCATTGGAATCCAGATACACCTGAAGCCAGTAGACCCTGAGACTTTCAGTCACGTGAGTATTTTTTTTTTTTGCCAACATTAACTGAGTTGGGCTTTTCTCTTATGACTCTATAAGCCCTAAATAACACAATCACTTTCATTCTTGTATTGTCATTTAAATTATTTTAGATATATTTCTTCATTTAAGAGCACATTCTCCTTAATACAGAACATTGTACTGGTAAGTACCTATTACCAAATCAATGAAGTTTACATACAAAAATATAACAGCTCCCACACTTGCCTTATTATTTCGTTTAGCATTTTACTTTAGAACTGAACAGGTTTCACTCAAGAAAGATTTTGCGTATATAATTAATGAGGAAGAGATGTTCAAGTGTGACCCGATATCTACTTCCCAACTAGTCCACTTTCTGTCGCCCATTTCTATACCAAGCATATTACCAGGGGTGGCTGAGATCTACAATCACAGTCTCTATAAGCATTAGTGAGAGAGAGAGAGAGAGAGAGAGAGAGAGAGAGAAAGGTTGGCTCTACAACTTCTGCCCCATCACAATGAGCCCACTGTCACATCAAACTTTAATCTCAGGGTGGAGCGAGATCAGAGTAGTTTCCACTGGCTTCCACAAGTCCTCAAGTGGGAGCAGAGCCAGGTCCTTGAAGACCCTTCCCCTACTGCCCAGCTGATCTTCCTAAAGACCATTTTCCATCACAACCCTTCTCTCCTTGGAACGTACAGCTGCCTAATGCCAAATGCACCAAGGAGCAACTCTCACCCCTGGCGGTAGGGAGCATGCTCCTCATGTATCAGTTTGGGGAACTGTTTGGGAGGGCAAGTCTTCACTGACCTCAAAGGACTGTTATGTTCCATTGTGTTTAGTAGAATTACAAGTGTTATTTTGAAATCTCAAGTAATATTAGAGGAAGACACAACATTTTTTGTCCTATCACATTTTAGGAATGGCTGGGAATACTGGCTTAAATAACAGACTTGCAGGGCCTTCTGAAACCCACTCCTCCCCATCTAATTTCTCACAATAAGGCAGCAGTCAGAAGGTGCCCCTTTCTCAGGAGTGTGCTTACTCTGGCTTCAGCCAGACTACCCCACATCTCCCCCTCCCCAACCCAGTCTTTGCCCTCCTAAACACCAGCCAGCTTAAGCTTTTCTTTTTTCCATGCTGCCTTTTTGCTGATTCCAGCAGTTTCTCTCTGAACCTTACTTAATTAGCTTGAGTATTCAATGTATGTTAATTTAGTCTATCCAACTATATCATTAAGAAGCAGGACTATTTCCATTTTCTTTCTTTGTCTCATATTTTTTAGCACAGGGCTAGATTTGTAGCAGGAACCTACCCATGAATTGAGAAAGTACAAAAAAATAGCATTTTCTTAGAGCCAGCTATTACTCAAAATATTTAACAACAGTGCCACAAGGGCACTTTCCATCAGAATGGAGCTGGGGGCCCAGGACCACACAGCATTTAACACTTTAGTTGCTGAACCATGAGTACGGCCAAGCATAGTAGACCTAGGGAAGGGCTGAGTTAGCCAGGGATGGGGAGGAGGGCTCAGGAGGCAGGGCAGCAGCTACATGCCAACAGGAAACGCAGTATTTCAACGTTTTATAAAAGGTATTGTCATACCTGTGTGTGTACCACTCAGGCAGCTTAACTCTTCAGCAGATGCACAGGAGCCTCCCCTTTCCCTTATCCAAACTGCAGGGAGCCTGGCGCCTCCAGTCTTACCTGCTGGCCTCCAAAGCATGTGCAGGAGCAAATGGCCCCAAGGTATTCCTTCTGCCACTGCTCTCCTACATGGTATGTCTTCCCATCGTCATAACACATCTTCTCATCTACAGGCAACAGTCAGACACAAAAGTGAGACTGAGAACAATAACACAGGCTTGACCACTATAAAGGGGTGAGCTCCCTTTCTGCCCTACATTTGTATCATCACAGCCAAAAGCCTACATATTTATGTGAATCATCTATAAGAGAGGTGCTGCTCTATGGATCTTGGGGTGGCATTTCCCAAAACTGAATCTAATAAACTGGAAAGGGCTCAACAGGAAAATGGAGATCATATTTTAAAAGTTGAATCTAAAGATCAATGAAGCTTCCTTGTAACACTGCACCGCAGATAACGGTCAAAATGCTCAAGTCGGAAAAGCGCCCAAGGGCCCCGTAATTACATTAAATCAGGACTCATTTTTGAAGCTTATCTCCACTTTCCCAAATCAAAAGATTAACAAACCCACTGTTGACTCCTCAAAGAGACCCAATGTCTCCAATCATTTCTGTGAATGAGAGTTACAGCCCAGAAATGAAAGTGGGAGCGCTTAATAAGGCACTAAAAATGATCTGTGATGACGTACGAGGGTCACACTTGAATTCTCCTTTTCCGTTTCCGAGACATGTGCAGCTCATCATCTGGCCATTTTCTCCTTGATGATCCCACTTCTCTCCGATTTTATAGTTGACACCATTGTCATGGCACCATTCTGTATGGGTGGGAAAAATCAAAGGCAAGGAGGTATTTTTAAAGCCACATATTTGGAAGGAGTGGCAAGGAAAAGTTAAAGATCATGATCCTCATGACTAATCACTTTTTTTGGTTAGATTTTAAACTATTATTTTTGCCATTCAACATTTTCTTGAACATTTTAAGATCCAATTGATTCCACCGTAATCCTGTCAGGCATCCAAGGAATAGTCAATGATCTTCGTTTGAATTCTCATTATTAAGGTTTAAAGTTGTGGAAAACTAGGTGGGATTAGAGTAGTCCTTTAGGAAAAGATTATGGATAAAAAAAATCACTTTTTGGATTTGCAGAGACCCTGGATACAAAGTAGGCCAATTAACCATGAAATAAAGATCAGTTGGTTTCTACAGGCTACAACCTGTTTCATATAAATGGGGAAAAAAAAGATAAACCTGTGTAAAAAAATAAAACAAAAACAAAATGATAAATCAATGGTTGTTATTCTTATGAATAAAAGACTGATCCTGAACAATATCTTAAGTCACAGTTATAACTCTTCAACTATTATATATAACTAGGATAACTTTTTAACCTCCAAGACTTATACTAACACAAAACACACTTGATAGATTTGTATAACACAATACACTAATTATTCCATTTGTATCCACAATTCAACTGTTCCTTAAACTTTAATAAAATGTATTAAATAATTATGACATCTGATCAAAGAATATGAAGTTTGAGCCACAGAAAATAATAAACTTCTAAGTTTCAATAAACTAAATAAACTTTTATCTTGGCTCCTACTCATAGAGATAAATCACATACAAACTTAAAAGTAGTTCAGTTTCAGAAGTTAACCAGCTAGTTGATGAGAAATGCTAAAACTTCCAACTCCTAAGCAATATGACATTCCTATTGCTCTGCTTTTCCATTTGTAGATGGGTCAAGCACAGTGCTTTACATTTAAAAAATGTTTTATTCTTTTATTTTGGTCTGAATTACTCCATTTCATCTATAGAAGTTAAGTAAAATACTTCGAAAATCTTAAAAAAATAAATCTCTTATGTTTTATTTTCCCAGGATATGATTTCCAGATATGTCCACAGGGGCTTATTTATAAAGCATAATGGTTAATACCTATAAAAATTAGCCAATTGTCAATAATAATGAGATCTCCTAAAAAGAAAGGACAAATGAAAGGTTTATGAATTCTGATTGTAAATCTCAAAGCATAATAAGTAATTGTTAGAATCATCTTAACTAAAAAAAAAAATTAAAAATTAAAATTTCTTTACAATTTGGAAATCAAATTTTTTCAGTTGAAGTTGATTTATCTACAAGTGGACTATTTGTACTCTCTTCTTTACATTACTTAGCAAGATTCAAGCTACCAGGTATTGTGTGTGTGTATACAACGACAGGTGTATGTTTGGTTTATGCTGAAAGAAACAGAGTATTTGTGAGAATGAATGTTCATCTCAGACCTCACACAGTTGAACTGAAGACTGATAGAAATTTAGGGTTTCTTTGTCCTTCTGATACTCTTCATTAGCACTGGCTCCAAACAGTTTGACTCCATTAACTTCTTTTAACAGAAAACTTCAAAAATTATTACTGCCATAAAACTATTTTAAATGAACAGTTGTATCCATGTACAACCCTTGAAATGAAGCAATATTCAACAAGTAAAATTTCCCATCACTTTTCTATGATGCAAAATGTTACTTTAAGTCAAACAATAGCCTGTTGTTTGCTTCATGTTTGGAGGAGCCTGCATCTGCCAAACATGCTTCCTGGGCCCATCAGTGAGAGCACATGGAACTGGAAGAGATGGGTGGAAAAGTGGATGGGCAAAGCAAGCTACTCACTAGATGAATCACATCTGAAATGACCACTGCCAAAGCCCAAGCACTGGCACGAGAGTTTAAAGCCAGATTCAGAAAGTCGCTCCCACTCTTCTCCAACGGCATAATGGGAAACGGTGTAAGGGTCAAAGCACGAGTCATCTGTAGGTTGGTTCAAACCTTCATTGACGACATGAAGAAAAACAAGGAAAAGCAAATGAGACATCGTATTCATGGTTTGGGACCACACAGAAGAAAACGGATTTATTGTATTTGATGACTTAATCTAAAACAAAAACCCCAGTAGCACTAAGAAGGATTCATCTGTCTCTATCAGTGCATCAGCAGCTCTAATAAACAATGCTTAGACATAGCAGGTGGACACTTGCTAAAAGCGTCTTAAATAAAAGCCCATCTTTCATTTGTACCATCACCAATTAAAAATGGTAAATCTACTTTACAGAACATAGAATAGATCTCAAGGAGTATACACTAGTTAAGAACTCTGGTGGGATGCAAAGGCTGACGATACCCCTCCTTCAGTATCTGAGTGACCTTGAGCTAGTTATTTCATATCTTTCTGCCTCACTTCCCTCATCAGTAATATGGAGATAATAATATTTGTACTTCCTAAGACTCTCATGTAGATTGCATGGCAGATCATGAATTCAAAGACCTGGCCCTCTACCAACACTTAGAACATGCTCATGAAATTTAAATAATTATTAAAGGCCATCTTTGGCTGATAAAGCAAGAGTTTTAGCATTTTTGTATACCATCTTAATGTTATCTTTGCTTTTATTATTGCATTTTTTGTAAAATAGTGAAAAAAGTCCTAGATTTTTACATTATCATAATGGTAGGACTACTTCACTTTATTAATAAAATTAACTGCTCCAAATAAGAGGAAGAGTGGGGTTTGGTTGACTTACGAGTAAGTAATGGAGTCATACTACTGAAGAACTTGGCTCTTTTTTGTTTTGGGAAAGCTTACTTTAAAATAGTATCTGCAAACAAAGCATGCCCCAGATAACCTCTAAAAATTATTTAAAAAAAAAAAAAAAGCAACAACAACAACAAAACAACTAACTTACTGGAAATCCCATTTGGGCTGAATGCATTTGTTTTTACAGTGCAGGAGCTAAAAGCTCAAAAGCAACAGATACTTGAAGTGCCTAATATTTTAAAAGACACCAATCATCCTGGAAGACAAGGGAGTTTGGGGGAAACTAGGAAGTCTGAAATGTTTCAAAGCCAGGAGTACCTGGTTAGAATGCAAAATATGGCTGCTGGGAATAAGAAGTTGGAAAGAAAAATTGGAAGAAGCTTAAATTGATATTAGGGATCTCAGTACTCTGAAAACAGCTGGGAGTTAAAATTCCACCCTGACTCAAGTTATGGAGAAGCAATCCTTTTAAAGAATGATGTAGAAAAACCCTGTGCACTTGAAAATTCCTTTCATGTGTCATTCTACTAGCAACACCACAAAAGGCACAAGACAGACATTACTGTGGCTGTATACTACCACAAGTATGAAATGATTCTCACAAATAAATATTCAACTGCCAATTCATTGGAATTTATATTCGTAAAATAGCACAATAATCCCTTGGATGAGGAATAAAGTCGAAATTAAGTAACTAGTCCTAAGAAGAGAGCTTGTGACTTGGTAGAAGCAGAATTTAACACTCCCTGCTTATGTGGAATAGAAAACACTTCAGTTGGAAGAGTCGGGATTCATGGTTTTGATTATTCTCTATCTCATGTTCCTTGGTGAATCTTTAGCTGCTGCAAACTGAAAAGCCAGGTGACACCCTACTGATTTAAAAGGACTTTCCAGGTGCTAAAAAAAAAAAAAAAAAGTCAATGGCCATTTAACCCATATTGAGGTTTTGTACTTATTTAATCAGAAAAAAAAAAAAAAAAAACTGAAATAACATTGCAATAAGGAAACTCTTTGGACAGAAGTGGGCTATGTGGGTATAATTTTACATTAGGAACAAACTCCAGCTGCTCCCGAAGCCTGCCAATGGGGAATTTCCTTTACTTTGGAAATCAGTTTACTTAGGAAAGGAGGACAGCAGCAAGTGAGACGAAAAGTGTCTGGGAAAAGATATAGAGCCCCTATACCAACTCACTAGCAGGGACTCAGCGTTGAACCAAATAGTATTTGAAGTCCCTTCCGGGTCTATCACTGTGTGACTCTTTGAGATTCTGTTTGGTCTGTGCATTTTGAAAAGGTACTAGGATACTATGAAGGAAAAATAACTGAATTTGAAGTTGCTCCTTTCCTTTGTGTTGATGTGTAGAATTACTTCCTAAGTTAAAACACAACCAAGGATCAGCCGGTAGAAAAACCCTTCTCTGGGGTAGTCCAGAGCAGAGGCTGCGCCGAATAGCACACGTATTCACATACCAGAGCTGCCCACGGTAACCACCTCCTCCCGAACCTTGTGCCTTCGGTGGTCTTTTAGGGCCTCCACTATGATGTTGTAGGTGGCCCCTCTGGTAAGGCCCGTCAGAGTGGCACTAGCAGAAGTTCCAGGAACTCGGAACTGCAATTATTGGGACAGCCAAGGTGAGGGAGAAAGCATTACAGTGAGGAACAGACATGGGCACCCCTATTCTGTTACCGATAATCCTCTCTGAATAAACTAATATGGAGGGAAGGTGTAGGGTTCCAACCAGTCAAGAAAAATGGAATGAAAGTGAGGGGCATCATTTCTACCTGCCAGATTTTGCTGCCGGCCATCTACCTCTTGGCTCCCTAGTTACCAGGAACCCTCAGCGATACTAGACACAACCTCCTCTTCCTCTGCTGCAGCGAGGGCTCTGTGAAGCCCACTGGAAACCCTGGTCATGTCCCCTTCACATTGAACATAAACACTGTGCTATATGGGGGATATGTTCATGGCGAACAAGGGGGCATCTGACCCCAGCATGGGTCCTTAAAACACTTTTGGCAAATCCTCAGACTCATATTTCCAAGCTCATAAATCTCCCACAGTGTAATCAGAGTTTAAAAATTCTGCACTTTCTAAATATAAGAACACAATAAAAATTGATACTGGCAAAAACAAATTAAAGAAGAGAACATTTTTGTTAGAGAATCAATCACTTAAAACAGCTGACACAGCTTCGCCTAGGTTATTTTTCCTTAGATATATTGTATTTAATGGGATTCTTCAAGGACAAATTATAAGGATGGCATTTGAGTCTTCCTCCCACTACTGTAAATTCAGGCAGAATATTTCTCTCCCTTCTCTTGCGCCATCTTTTTGTCTATATCATCAAGGAGCTTCAAATGGGTGAGAGTAACAGAAATGGTTTCATTCTCTTTACTAAATAAAAGCTAATGATACTTTCTGGGGCATCCCCCAAAGTGGCGCCATATTGAGATTAAAAATAAGAAATCAGGGCTTAATCATGCCACCTTTCAAAAGAGATCCTAGAAGTGTAGCTAGTTTACATTAGAGCTGTGGTCACTGGGCTGCCTAGCTTACTCCTTTCTGGACTGGCCAATGAGAAGTAAAGAGGAAAATTAATTACCTGCAAGGGTTCTTCATCAGTGCCAACTGGATGACATGAAATAATATACTCAGAACTTTCCTGGAATGGCGTCCAAGAGATGGTTGTCTGAGAGAGAGCTTCTTGTCCCGTAGAAGCATTTGGATTGACTCCTGGAACGTGAGGGTAGAGGTGGTAGTCTAGGTCCCCTCTGGGGACATGACCAATTTGGATCTCCTCATCTACATTCGGCAGGTATGGTCTTGGCCTATGCCTGACAGGGGTGGCCATGGTGGGTGGTGTGGTCCGTCTAAAACCATGCTCCTCAAAGATCATTTGTTGCCCAACACTAGGCTGCTGACCGGAAGTGCCAGGAAGCTGAATACCGTGTCCATTGTCATACCCGGGACTGGTGATGAAAGGGGTCTTTTGAACTGTGGAGGGAACATCCAAGATCTCTGGTCCGTGAAGATTGGGGTGTGGAAGGGTTACCAGTTGGGGAAGCTCATCTAGCCAAGAGAGGTTAGAGCCAAAAAAGCAAAGCGCGTTAGTTAAGCTCCCCGGAGTAGCAGCAGTATTCGCTATCAATTCAGGCAATGACTTTATCAATCTGATTGAAGCCCCCAGGAAAAATAGCAGTTCTCAGATCACAAAACACTTTTTTCCAGAAAGAAGTCTTTGATTTTTCTCAAAGGTTTCTTTTATAGTTTAGAAAGAAAAAAGTGTCGGTATGAATTTATCATACCCATAAAGCTTTGAACCACCGAGCCCCATGGAACTGCCTCTGCTGAAATTAAGTCTAATGGAACGGAAACAGGCAAGCTTTTTCCTCTTTTTGTCCCCCATTGGAGAAGCAAGTTGTAAGAACTAGAATCTCAGACTAATCATATCAGTGTCTGAAGTATGAGAATTACAGAGGTTTGGCTCAAGAGTTTTTCATTATTTCAAATGGTAAAAATAGATAAAAATACATATATGTTTATTTTAAAATTTTTCCTGTCAACATATATATGGCTTTTCTTAATAAACTGAAACTGGATGAAAGAGTAAGACATTATTTAGTTCTCAGTTTCAGAAACCAAATAATGAATAAACACAAATGGGAGAGATTTCTCTCTCTACTTTTTTAAAAAATGCATTTTAAGATTCAGCTGAAGGTATAGAAGAATAGCAATTGTAGAAATCTGGTTTTTACAATTTAATCTGGTGTGAAATTTTTAAAGGTGACCAGTCAGCATAAAGAAAAAAAATAAAACCAAACTCTGCACACTGTGTTAAAATTATTCCTGTTTTCAGAGTATAATATATATGTCGTGCTGTTAGAGAACAAAAGTTCCATGAGAAATGCATCAAAACATGACTTTTTTCACACTGCAAAAGTCATCATTTTAAATGACTTTCTCTCTGTTAACTGGAAGGTGCTGTTTTTACCTGTCTTTTTCCTCCCTATCAGTGGCTCACTCTTCTGGTTGTTCTTTAGGGCGATGACGTAGATTGTGTACTCGGTACCTGGTTCCAGACCTGACAGAATAAAACAGAACCATTAAGTTATGTCCATGGGCTCAGCTAGTCAGGCAGAAGTCGATGTTAACTGGCAGAGGCTACTGGGGGGAGAGTAACTCCTCTCCAGCTGGCTGTTGGTCTCCAAAAAGGTAAAACTGACATCACTTTTCTTTCATAAAACATTCAAATACTCTGCAAATGATAGCTATTTAGCAAATTAATTCTCTTACTTTTTGAATCTGACACCTGAATAAACACTTTGATGTGAACTTTTCCTGGGTATTATTTCAATGTGTGTTCTCATTTGCCTTTTTGAATTCAAGGAACTCTACCAACACTGTACACCATCAGTGAAATATTAATTTGGGAGAATTTGCTGCTGAATTAATCTCCTTAGGCCCAATAACCAGATAGCCCTCAAGGGCAGGACCAAGGAGACAAACTAAAGGAAGGCAGGCAAGAGTGGCCAGTCTTTGTGTGGTGGTGGTTGGTATCCAATTCAACTGTTTCCACATGTGCTCCAACTCTTCCCATATCTGATTACGTCTCCAACATTTCTGAAAAATCAGTGTCCCTTTAAGCTTTCTATGTGTTCCATAGGGATCTGAAAGTACAGGTGATGCCCTAGACACAGTTTAAAGATTCACTCTCTTGGACAAAAATAATGCCAGGTGCCCCTAGTCTTTCCCACCGTCATAGAGAAAGATAATTGGGCAACTCTTATTCTCCATCCCAGGCACACTCTCCAGTCTGAGTGGTTGGAATCACTTTGCCTCAAGGTCCATTCTGTGAAACTGGATGATGAGGGCAGTGGCAGGTGGCTTTCTGACAAGTCCTGCACAATCACCAGATGTAGAGGGAGAAGTCCTGCACAATCACCAGATGTAGAGGGAGCTGAGTGTGGAACCAAGATCATGATTAGCCTGTCTGCTTTGAAAAATGTCTTTTTCCAGACCAAACCGACAGGTATCTTAAGGGGCAAAATTACAGCCAACAACAACAGAAAAATGGGTTGTTATACCATTAGAAGAGTATTGGAATTATTGTGTTTTCATGAATGCACCCCTTCTGAGATGTATTAAGCCCTAGAGCTCCTACACAGAGAAGGCCTTTTGAAGTCATCAGCAATAGGGTCTCTCATTCTCATGGTCTAACACCAAAGACACATTTGAGGGTTGCTAAGAAGCAGCAATACCTGTAATTGTAGCCTCCGTGACACCGGGGCGAGGCCGAGGGACCACTTCTCTGGGAGGGGATCCAGGCTTCTCATACTTGATGATGTAGCCGGTGATCTTGGCACGGGGTGGCTGCCAGGAGACCAGCAGGGAGTTGGGTGTGGTGGCCAGGAAATGCAGGTTGGATGGTGCATCGATGGCTAACAGAAAACAAAATCAAGGCTCTAAGAAAATGAACAACCAAGAAAGCCACTCCTACACTCTTTTCCCAACGCTTAGAAACAGACTTGGGAGGATCTGAGAGATCGCGCAACTGTAAAATGATTCGCTGTTATCTATAATACAAAAATATCAGCTTCACATTTGTTTAAGTTCTCATAACTGATCAGAAGTAAGTTAAAGGCATTCCTTCTGTAGAAAGTGTGGTTACCTGTGGAGGCATCGATGATCACAGGGGAGCTCCGTGCGTTGTCATTCAGAGTGTACAGGTGGATCTTGTAGTCGGTGCCTGGTTGCAAACCTGGGGTTTAAGAAGAGATGGTTTTTATCTGTCCCTGCTTTGCTAGGAAAATTTTCAAGCTCACCTACAATTTCCATGGTTCCCCCAACATCTCATGCTTATGTAGATCATATAAGTGGTCCATGATTGAACAATAAATTAGAGCATGATATGGATATTAAATGTTGATGAGAAACATCTCTAAAAAGAAAATCACAGATGCAGCCAAAGATATTTGGTAAAATAAATTGTGAAATACAGAAAATGCTGTGTTAGAAGTTGCCCTCAAGGAAAATGAGGGGCAACCACCTATGGTGGGGACAATCAGATGCTCAGCAGTTAGTATCGGGAGCCAGAATTTTAAAGTTCAAAAAGATCTAAATTGGTCCGAACACTGAAAGACTCTAACAATTTTGATCCTTATTAAGTAGTGTTTGCTCTTTTTCATTTAATTATGCTACTTTAAAAAAAAAAATACCCATGTTAATGCTAAGAACTGTATACCACCATTTAGATTCTTTTGGTTTGAAGCATTATGTTACTGTTGTGTTTTTTTCCTTAAATAGAAAAGGGCAGTGATGAATAAAACTTGTGTCATTTCTCTGACAAACATTAGATGAAACTGCAGTTCAAGGTACAAAACTACTTCTGATCATGGTATGAAGATAACTTTTTTTGGCCACATTCTGTATGATTCCAACAATAGGACAGTGTGGAAAAGTAAAAACTATAGAGAGTGTAAAAAGATCAGTGGTTGCCATGATTGGTGATGGGGTGGGAGAAGAGATGAATAGGTGGAGTGCAGGGCATTTTTAGGACAGTGAAACTTCTGTATGAAATCATACACTGCATTAAGCATTTGTCAAAATCCACAGAACTATATATGCAAAGAGTGATCCCTTATGTAAACTATAGACTTCAGTTACTAATAACGTATCAATACGGGTTCAACAATTGTAACAAATATACCACACAAATGCAAGAGGAAACTGTATGTGCAGGGTGGGGGGTATATGGGAACTCTCTACTTTCTGTGCAATATTTCTGTAAAGCTAAAACTGCTCTAAAAATAATGCTTATTATTCAGGAGAAAAGAAACTTCAAAAATATAACTGGATCATTGCAAAAAAATTGAAAATAAATTTAATCAGTTTAAGTGGTAGAATAAAATGAGCTAGTTAACATTATGGCTAGAGGTTAACAAATCTGGCCAACGCAGTGAGTTCCCTGACCTGTGATGGTGTAGCTTCTGACATCTGGCCTGATGGTTCTCTGAATTGGAGTCTGGCCATTTGCTGGGATGGCATCAACTTGGAAGCCAGTGATGGTCTCGGTCTTGGTTCGCCAGCTAATAGTGATGGTTGTCTCCGTAGCATCCGTCACACGGGCTCTTCTTGGAGGGCTGACGTCTGCACAGAATCACAGCGAGTGGGTTAGTGCTTGGTTCATGGATGTGATGGTTTGGTATTTTAAAACATTTCCTTATTATACACTGTTGGTGATTGTATCATTTCCCCCGCAGGATGTGAATCCATTTGTAAACAGGACCTTTGAAGATGTCAATTTTAGTTAAGGTACGGAATCAATTGTGAATATGATCTTTGAAGATCTTACTTAGATGAGGCCAAATAGAATCAGAGTGGGCCTTAATCTATGGCTGGAGTCCTTATAAGAAGAAATCTAGACAGAAGCAAAGCCAGAGAATCACCCTGGGATGGAGGCAGAGACGCAAGCCAAGCAACCCATGATTGTGGCAAACCAGCAACAGAATGTTACAGACCCTGGGAGATGGCAGGGCCTGCTGACACCTTGGTTTTGGACTCCTGGCCTCCAAAATCATAAGACAACAAATTCCTGTTATTTGAGCCAAATCATTCTATGGTATTTGTCATAGCAGCCCTTGCAAACTAAGACATACATCAAACACATCCATTACAGAAAACACATGACTAATAATGTGTAGATTTTCTCTTATGGCATCCAGAGAGAAAGGTTGACAGTAATTAAGAAATGTGAAATAAACTCATCTATCATTCCTTTTCTTACTGAAAAACTGAAAAGCTTTACAAATACTACCACTGCTTCCTGGGCATGGCTTTACAGTGTCTACAAATACCTCAGTAAGTGTGAAAACAAAAGAATTAATTTACTGTAGATAAAAATATGTCATGGGTGTTAACAATAATATGGCCAGCCAGCAATAATATTTATATATTGTCTTGCTAATATTTTGCCATTTTTATGGCGCTTCATATCTTTTCTTCCAACTGGTACAATGCCATCCCTATTTTATAGATGAGGAAACCTTGACAGCTTATGTGACTTCTAAAGGAAAATAGCAAGTTACTGTCATGGCAGCAGACCAGAATCTGGGCCCAGTTTGGTCCACTGCTTATTAAACTATTAAGACATAAGAGAAGCCAGTGTATCCTCCCAAACTTAATTCTATGGGAACAAATTCTAACAAGTAGAACATAAAATGGCTAACACCAGCATTATAACATTAAAAAGTGATTCCATTTTATGTGCCAGTAGACCACTCTCTGCAGAGGCATTAAAGGCGACAGTAGGAAGCCAAAAAGAGGTGACCAAGCCAATTTCCAAACTGGAATCCTTCAACTGTTAACTTACTGAGCTAGAAAATCATTTACCATTCTTTAATTTTTGTTTATACAGAACATTTGTCGATACTGAGAAGTTTGAGGACTTACTCTCCAGAGTAGTGACGACCCCCTGCGCCGGTCTGCTGGTCAGTGTGTCCTTAAGAGCATACACGCTCACTTCATATTTGGTGGCCACCTAGAAACACAGGCATGATAAACTTTAGAAATGCGCTCTTCTGAAATACAGGTTTTTTCACTACAGCATTAGATCAAAGCAGTTGTCATTAAAAAAAAATAAATAAATAAACCTAGTACAACTTATAGAACTTAGAGCACTATGAATTCCTAGATTAATTTCATTCCTGCCATACAGATGATCAACAATATATTTAAATTAAACTAATTTAAAATGTTCTTAGGTGTTAAGCCCAAGTAAGCATAACTTACATACTGATGAAAAATGAAAATAACAGAAAAAATGGGTGAGCCTGTTTTTCTCCTTTATGATCTGACAGGTAAAAATCAGGAATTTCTCTGATCATGGCAAGGCAAAGGGAATGCACCCTTCTATCCCTAAATCCTCTTCCCGTAATTTCTGCTGGAATTGGCCTTCTGTTACGAAGTACCTCAAGCCCCTACATTCCTGGCTAATATTCTGCATGCATGTCTAAAAGGATTAAAAATGTTTCAACAAGGGGAGAGTCAAGATGGATTAGTACAAACTGGAGAATATTCCTGTCTGAGGGAAAAGAGCTCAGAAAATACCTAACTAAAGTGGATTTATGCATTCAGTCAATGGATGTATAAATCCCCCTCCACCACCTAATACATACAACATGTTAAAATAAGCAGATGAGTCCAAAAAAGCTGTGCAAAATCCAAAACTATTTATAAAATTCTGTCTCCAATAGTATTCTGGAAAATTTTAGTCTCCATAAAGGAATTCCACTTGCTATAAAATTACAATTAAATTACCTTGATGGCAGAGAAGACTACAGATAGATTTATTATGCCATCCTATTTCTAATACCTTTTGAACTGCGTATGACATGACCTACTGCTTTATTTCAATGAAAGTAAGTCAGTTCTTACCATTAGTCCTGATACCACCACAGATGAGCTGTCAGGAGCAAGGTTGATTTCTTTCATCGGTCCCGTCTTCTCCTTGGGGGTCACCCTTACTCGATATCCAGTGAGCTGAACATTGGGTGCCGTCCACTGGGCAGTAAGGCTTGTTGGCGTAACCTGAGTGAACTGCAGGTTGGTTGGTGCAGGTATGGCTGTCGGGATGGTCATTGGTTAGAGGTTATAGGAAATGGCGGAAAAGGAAAATAAAGTGAATTCAAAGAAGTAGAATAGATTGTTCTTGTTTGGTTAGGTGGGTTCCAGAGTTGAGCAAAGATTCAGTTCAAGAAAGTACAAGAAGAGATGCAAAATGAAGAAAGTATTTGCAAGAAAGTATTTTATATCCATCAATGCTCAGAATCACTGGAAATTTCTGGACAAACTCCAGGACTCTAAGAGACTTTAGGTTTTAGAAGGTTTTTTTTCCCCTCTTAGAAAAAAAAAAAAAAAAAAAGTCAAACTGGCTTATCCGCCATTAGAATTGATTTTCCAGTTGTCTGGAAAAAATGTGCAATAGCCCTTTTTCTATGCAAACTATCTTCATATGGAACCATTTCACAAAGTGTTTCATCTAAAAAAGACAGAATTATGTTTTCACACTCTTTATTTGATCCCCTTGGCATATATCACTGCTAAATTTGTAGTACTCTCTGTGGGGCAGCATAAGAAAAAAATTGGCTCAGAACAGAAGCAGAAAAGAGAAGCAAAGAGCAGTATTAAAGATAGTCACCTCTGGAGTTTATGCTGTCACCAGGACACATCTTTAGCATTCCACTCTGCTTCAGAAACAAAGCATGAGAGGATGAAGTGATGTGGAAAGCATTTGCCCTATTGACTGTTTCCTATGTGTCTGATTCACAATCCTTTAAGCAAATTATGATATCTAACCAGAGAGGAAAGCTCTGACCCATGTGTTTTCAGAATCATGCTGCTTTGAAATGCCCCAATTTGGTTTCCTTTTTCAGACGGAGCTCTATGATGCCAAATTTCTTTCCTTCACATACAATGAGGGTAAACTACAGGAAGTCATACCTTGGAAATTAACTCACAATTTTAGCATCATCTCCAAATGTCTTGCTTTATGGACTTGCTTATAAGCCAAGCGACTCCAAAATTTCCTCTTACTATACCTTTTCACCTAAATGTCACCTAAACTTTGCTCACTACCATTCCTCTTTAAAGAGAGTCTTTGCTAACAGAAAGGTTTTCTTACCCCCTTAGACGGGAATCAATAGCCCTATAAAGTATATTTCACTCAGCAGGGCATAAAGCCACTGCTCGCATGAGCACACGGATGGTGCAATTAGCGATATACCTGTGGACTGGGTTCCAATCAGGGGCTGGCTCTCCATATCATCGTGCAAGGCAACCACACTGACTGTGTACTCAGAACCCGGCCTGAGGCCTTGTAGCTCTGCAGTGTCTTCTTCACCATCAGGTGCAGGGAATAGCTCATGGATTCCATCCTCAGGGCTCGAGTAGGTCACCCTGTACCTGGAAACTTGCCCCTGTGGGCTTTCCCAAGCAATTTTGATGGAATCGACATCCACATCAGTGAATGCCAGTCCTTTAGGGCGATCAATGTCTGTTAGGCAAATTAACGGTAAGAGGTTATGTGAAAAGCAAGTTGTGAAATTAGCATTTTTATAACATGCAAAGCAGTTTTGCAGTTATCATTTAATTTGATGAATTAAATTCCAATGAACCCATTATTAAATGGAAAATTACCTGACACTTTCTTAAATTTTTTTGGTTTAGAAAATATTTAGTGTTGCATCACTTATGAAAACATAAGTGGACATGAGATGCATAGAGACCCTGCAAAATGTTCCTTCAATGAATATTTATGCATATTAATTTTAAGATATTCTACCAAGATTTGTTTTTGCAATGTGAGGTTAGTCTCATAGACCTGGATTTTCTACATCTTGGAAGTGGTAATGTTGATTTTCAATGTTAGATTCAGATTGTTATCATCTTTACCAAACTCTTCTTTTGCCCCTTCTGTTAAGTATTTATATTAAATGCTGGTCCAGCCACAGCCCTCCAAATGCTCCAAGCATAACAGCTGCACAAGGCACACTTCAATCAACTTTACCATCCAGTTGTAGGAAAGAAGGTCCTAGCAAAATATTTTGTAGATTTGCTGTAGGCAAATAAGGTTGTGCTGAGGCCATTTAAGCAAAAGAAATTCAAAGCACAGCAACTATGGCAGCTCTACAACTTCTCTCCTTGTAAGTCCTTGCTTGCTTGGCACTGAGAAGGAAAAACATCTATAAAAGCTCAGCCCAAGGTACAAACTAACCAACACGTTGGATTTCTCTATGTATAATAGCAAAAGACACGCAGAGGACTTTCAGACTTCTAAGAACAAAATTAGACTTAGAAAACGGAAAATGAACACTGGTTACATACTGGTCACTGCAGTCTGAACCAGAGGCTGACTCTCTCCATTTCCGTTCTGGGCATAGACACTAACCACATACTCCACTGTGGGCTGCAAGCCTTCGATGGTCATTTCTGTTTGATCTGCAAAGGGAGTGACAAGCAAATGCAGCAGCTCTCACCCGCTACAAAGACATTCAAGCAACTTTCAGAGTTCAGTAAAGGAGTGGTGGCCTAGAATGTTCATTTGCATAATTATCATGAAAATATGGAGGAATCAGACATCTATTTCTTCCGGGATAAATATATTCATTGCTAATGCAAATTACCACAATGGAGTAAGGTCAACACAAAAGGATACACTCTAAAATTTAATATGATACCCCAACAATTAATTGATGATGCTCTTAAAATGTGAAAATTTACTTGACTTTAGAGATAACGCCTAAAGATCCTGACTGCAGAAGTGTTTTATATGGGAATAAAAATAATAGTGCTAAAAGGAGCTGAAAAAGTCATTCAGGTCATGCCTCTCTTCTTGGGATGCACAATAAATAAAACCACAGAGATGAATTCTAATAAATTAAGACACCCAGATTACCAGAGAACTGTGCATGCAAAACCAGAAATACACTTATCTTAAACATGTAGTGAGTAGGTAACCATCTTGAACCCCAAAGTCACGAATGGGGCAACTTTGCTATATGAATTGAAATGTAAGGTACTCACAGCCCCAGGTGGCCGCCTAGTTAAAAAAAGAACAGTCTCTAGTCTAATTCTGTTCATTCTGCTGTATGTGAGATGCCAGCTATTCTTACCTGGACCTGCAGTTTTAGTTTTTGATGGTCCTGGGCCATTTTTGGGAGTGGTGGTCACTCGGTAACCGGTAACAGGGGAACTGGAAGGCAGCCACCTGACACTAATGCTGTTGTCCTGGACGTCAGTCACTTGCATCTGCGATGGTTTGTCAATTTCTACAAATAAAAGCAAGGAGAAGCAAGTGAAGTCCCAGTGGTGTGGACAAGTCCTTGGCTCCAGCTCTGGTACATCTCTGAACAATGTGCTACTACTATTAAATTTTCCTAGTTTTTTTTTTTTCTCCCCAAGAACACAGTGATAGCTTCTTGGGGAGAGGGTGTATATCTAGATACCATTACCTATTTTCAAGTGGGCTGCTTTCACTCATAAAGAACCTACACTCCACGTAGGTATTTGTCTTCTTTACTTTACCATCTCATTCATTCATTTGTTCATCCATTCATTCATTCAACAAATACAAATTGCATACCCTTTATGTCTGTCTCTATTGCAGGAACATGGAATAAATCAGTTAACAAAGCGGACAAAAATCCCTGCTGGACTTTTCCAAAAATCCCTGTGGACTGCTTCCTTGTATAACTAGCTCAAAATTATATTAACTGCAGATTTTTTTTGTCTAATTAAAAAAAAAAAGTTAATTCTGCAATGGGGAAAAAATTATGTGAGAACAACGTAAAATTTATCTGAGTAAATAAGTCCATGTTTCCCCAGAGGAGGAGTTAGTACCTGTTCGGTAATCAATGGAAACCGGCTTGCTGCTTGCTGGGCTGTCCCCGCGGCCAGTGACAGCATGCAGGGTGATGGTGTAATCAATTCCAGGTTTAAGGCCGGTTATAGTAGCTGTGGACTTGCTCCCAGGCACAGTGAACTCCTGGACAGGGCTACTTCCTCCTGCACGAAAAGGGGTTAGCACAGAGGGTGAGGGCTTAGAGCTACTTGGGCAATGCTGACTAAACGAATGAGTGCAACAAGAGTAGCATGCAAGTCGCTTCTTATTGCTTATTCCCTTTTTATAACTGCATAATAGGGTCTGAACAGAAAGGTGTATTTATGTATGTAGTTAACCTGGGAAAGTGTGTAAAAATCAGGAGAAAATTGCAGGTAATGTTATTTTAACATTCCAGCTTTAAAATGTCACTGAGTCTTAGATGATCATTAGAAGAGGAAGGGAAGTAAGCTCTCAATCCCAGGATTGCATACCTTGTGTCCTTTTGTTTTTAATTTTAAAGGAATATATTCACATTCAATAAAGTGTGGACAATGCAGGTGAGTAAAAGGAGAAAAAATAAAAGTCACTTATCATTTCACAACTGATAATATAGTAGTGAATGAACATACAATTTTCTCTTCCTCAGCTCCACCATTTCCCTTCTAGTTGTAGTATAGAAACAACTTTTTAATGTTGATTTTGCCATCAATTATATCACACATGTTTTCCAGGTATTCTTGGAAATGACAAGGCTCCATTGAGTGGAGTTGCCAAAGCTGCTTTCCCTATGTGTCCACTGTTGGGCTCTGAGGTCACTTGAGAAGAGCATAAAATAGCATTTTATGAACTCACCAGTTTCTCCATAGGTGATCCTGTAATACCTCACTGTGACAGCAGGAGCTTCCCAGCTGATCAATAAGCTGGTGGGAGTTGCAGCGACAACTTGCAGGTCCCTCGGGACATCAGACACTGGAAAAAACAAGGGGAAGTTTGCACATCCATCATTTTCAAACAGTGCCCAGACTCGCCTTTTGTTTGTTGCTCAGACACTTATCTTTATGACTCCTTCATATAATAATGTAAATACTATTCAAAATGAGAATTAAAAATGATGAATAATTGAAGGCAAGGCATTAAGGAGCCAATACAAATTATGAAAAAATGATTGTTTCCAATTTATTGGAGGATTCTTCCCCTCACCTTTTTATTTTAAAGTTTCAAAATTACAAAAATAGTACAACAAGCACCCATATACCCTTACTTAGATTTCACTAACTGGTAACATGCATCTATAGACACATTTGCTCCCCCACACACACACACATAAACACACACATATACACATGCACACATATATGCACACACACATATATACTTATTTTTTTGCTTAACTATTTGAGACTTAAGTACAATCATCATGATGACGCTTCACCCCTAAATACTTCAGCATCTATTTCCTAAGAAGTATTGAATGACATTATGACACACAATTATATTTTTAAGGGAATTTTGCAACATGGCATTACGTTTTCTGTATTTTGAACAAACTTTGGTTATTATAAATTTAAAAATTGCTAAATCAGGTGAGAAATGTGTTGGGATAAAGAAAGTATCTTCTTGAATATATTCTAAGAAGGAGATTTCCTTCACACATTCCCTCACTTCCCTCTCCATGTCTCCTATCCATTTCCTATTTTCTAAGAGATGATGAATCAAACAACACAAAGCTATTTCACAGAAGACACCACCCGCATTGGAAAGTCCTCTGAGTTTCTTTGCAGCAAGAAAAGTTACCTGTTGACTGTTGGCCAACCAAGGGGAGACTTTCCTCTCTGCCATTGACAGCAATGATGCTAACCACGTACTCTGTCCCTGGGTTGAGGTTGGTGAGGGTGATGGAATTCCGAGAGGGGGGCACGCGATCTTCTCGAGGTCTTCCAGAACTGTGCTCAGGATGATGGCGAATTATGTAGCCAGAGACAGTGGCTCGAGGAGCAATCCAATAGACAATGAAAGAGTTGGCAGTGATATCAGAGAAATCGATGCCAGTTGGGGAATCAAGACCTGTTTTTCCCAGGAAAGGAGGAGGAAAAAGAAGCCACCATTTTAGGAAGTGAAAAAGAGGAAGGGGAAAGTAACATACATATAATGTTTCTGTCCTTCCTCATCAACACAATGATTTGCCAGGTTATCAAGTACGGAGTCTCAGTCACATATAAATTCCAAAATCCTGTACTGGCTCAGTTCAAATGGCCAACTCAAGTATTCTTTTTTTTGTTCTCTTTTACTAAGTAATTCAAGTAATTGATATGTGTCATTATGGTATGTTTCTGCATAATATTCAAAGATAGGTCTTTAAAATATTCTTAGAATTGGTATCTTAAAAAGCTTCAGTGTTCAAGTATTCTGTTTCTATCCTATATGTATATCTTTCAAAGTATGGTAAGATCTGCCTTCTCCCAATTCAAGTGTTTGGTTCCCAAAGATGCTTTCTATTCTCAAGAGAGAACTGATAAATCCACAGAGCTGTAACTATGCCAAACATAAAACTTTATGAAACTAAAATAAGACATTATCTTGGGCAAACTGTAATTCAGGTAATTTGCCATGAATTGAGAATTTAATGATTACAGAAAAATTAACAAGAATTCAGAGCTCATCTCAAATTCAAATCACTTAGCCTCTCTGAGGCTTCCAGCAAATTTCTCTTCCAGTTAAAACATTCTCTTGTTCCATTAAATTATTTGCTCAAGCCAAATTGAGATATTACAACTTCTTTTAGGAAGCCAAGTGGACTATAAACAAACTAATGCATACAATAACATGCACTTTTAAAAAGAGAAAAATAAAAATAAGTATTTATTTAAGAGAGGATCTAATATTTATGGGATTCAATCCAACTTCTTCCTATAGTGAAACAGTATTTCATCAAGTAGGAAAAAAGGGAGAAACTTGGTGGCTCAGTAAGGGAGGAAGTACTTAGGTGACAATGACAGTGTTAGGTCAGCCATTAGACAGAACTACCTTTAGTACTTCTACCATTGAGAGGCCACCTCTAAATAAAAGAGATGATGGAAGATTCTCCTTGGGATATTTTTAAGAGGATAAACAACAAAATTTCTGGACTAACTTCAGTCTTCTCTGGAAGCAGAAAGAATCTTAGTGTCAGAAAGTCATGGCGATTGTTGATTCAAGTGTCTTTTCTTTCTTAAGACCAGTAATCAAAAAGTAATAATAAGGCTCCACAAAATCTGGAGACTTATTTTTTGAAATAGGATTTCATTTTGTTATTTAAAATCGATAGCTGAAAGCTACTTGATAAGCATATTGACAACATGACTCACCTGTCTTCTGTCTTCCTCTAAGAGGTATGCTCTCATGTTGTTCGTAGACACTGGAGACACTGACTAAATATTCTGTACCAGGCAGGAGATCTGAAGAGGCAAGTGGGACTTATTTTAAACTTATGCTCAAAAGCAGGAAATTCCAAGGCACTCCTGGGACTATTTCAACTGCTGAGCATCCAAGCAACCAGCCCTGTCTACCACTTACACCTAAATGGGCGCAGCTACCTCTAGAAGCTTTCTGTAATGAGGTGATAAGGAAGTGTTGACTTGCCCTGGGGCATCTCTAAGCCCTGCCCTCTGAGAGGGTGACTCAGCCCAGGTGTCCTGAAAAGGCAACTTGCCCATGGAGAGGTAAGATGCAGTCGCTGAGGCATAGTAATGTTATTTCTGTCATCCACTTCCAAGTACATCTGCTGAGGGCAGGTGACAATAATGAGGCGGCACTGTGGATGATCATTAATCCACATTGGTACTACTGTACTTCTTACAAATAACCCTATGAGGCAATTTGCTCCTTTTTTTTTCCTAAAGAAACTTTATTGGCACACAATACTTCATATATTTAAAGTGTACCATGTTTTGACATAAGCACACACTTGTGAAACTAGCACCTCATTCAAGAAAATGAACATATCCAACTACCTCCAAAAGTTTGGTCTACTACGATTATCCCCATTTTACAAATGAGAAAACTGAGACATAGGGAAGTTAAGAAGTTAAGTGACTCAGGCAAGATCACACAAGGGTTGACCAGTGGTCTTAACAATTATCCTATATTGGAAAAAAGTCTCATTCTAAAGGGAAAGAGGTCAGTTCTGCCATGTTAAGGTGAGAGCAGAATATTTTTTAAAAATTATATATACATTTCTGGGTTTCCTCTTCCCCACTTTGAGATGTCAAAAAGGTAGAGTAAGGTTTCCAAACTTTGAACTCCTGGTCACTAGCCCTCTACTCCTCTAGACCTTCACTGACCCCTCAGCCTTTCTGCACAGGCTTCCACAAGGGTTCGAGAAAGCACTGTACGAGGAGGTCTGATGCTTGCTTGGCCTTGATTTTCCACCTTTCTGCTTGGCCAGACCCACTTGGGACCTCAGTTGCTTCATCATTAAAACAGGGTAATGGCTTCTCTAGGGGGAGATGGCTACCTTGAGGTCCTTGGCAGCAATAGGATCTGTAATAAAGTCTTAGAACACATGAGTGATGCATAACAGGTTTGTGGCTAAGGTGGGGAGACAGTGGTAGTGAAGCAAGGGCTTGTGTATTGGGTAGTGCTCTAACTGATTCCAGAGCTCTCCATAACAAACAGCCCTGCATATATGCAAATATAAGGGTGTTCTCACCCTCATCCACCAAATGAGAAACTAAGGTCAGTTATGGTGAACTGCCTTTCTTTGTCTGTCATTCTCTAATAAAATACATTTCAAAGGTAGAGGATGTTTTAAGTCATTATTCGATAGTGTACTTAAATGTGAATCATTTTTCCATTATGTGGAATCTTTTGCTGTCCCATGTGTGCATTTTACTTTATACTGAAAAAAAATGAAGCAACATTGACATGAAACATAGAACCAAGTTGTAGCCTACTCTTGTTATCCTTTATGAATGATATCTAATCCAAAAGGGTTAGCACTAGAAAGAGAAAATTTCCATAAATTTTTTTAGGTAAGTTATTTTTTTAATGTCAGTCCTCAGCCTTCTGAGAAGGGCTGGTAACAGATTCTTTTTGAAGTACAAATTAAATGTCTGGCTCTTTCTTCACAACAATATCCTGATCTATCCCAACCCATCAGTCACTGTTTCTAAGTGTTCAAAGTTAAATAGATTACCTGCTGACACTTTAAAAAAAATAAGAATAAAACAGACAGGGTGACAATCATTTCAATCCCTCATTTTTTCTCTCTCTAAACATTCAGTCATATAATTTCTTTGACAGTCACTTATTTTTATGCACTTCTTTTTAAGAATTTGTTTGAAGTCTTTGAACTTCACTACTGGTGTTTTTCAACTATGCTAAAAAAAATGTAGTAGATATCAGAGTTATGTGAAGATGGCAATAAACACTACATCTTTCAAAATTATAGTTCTGTTGTGGCTCTCTTGCTGTTAATTGCTCCTACTGAGAACTCAGAATTCATTCGCTATGCTCTAGGTTACTATTTATTTTTGACTGCTTACTTGATAAGACCACCGCGTTGTCTGAAGGAGAAATGGACAACTCCGCGACATCTTCCTCATTTTTCACAGGTGAGTAGCGCACCAGGAAGTTGGTCAGCTCAATGGATGGAGGTGGAGCCCAGGTGACACGCATCGTGTCTGGGCCAATGTTGGTGAATCTCAGGTCAGTGGGAGGAGGGACAGCTGGGTGCAAATAAGACGAATGAGTGAACGTCATTTTACAATTAAAGCTGACCCAAAAACCGCAAAGGTAAAACCAGTATTTCATGCATAAAGAAAAACAGAGTCATAATCATGCAAATAGTCAAAATCTAATCTAAATCATATTCTATTGTTAAAAATAAAAACACTACCCACAGTATGGTTAGGCCCCTTTAACCTTTCTGCCATGATCAATGTTTTTTTTTTAAAGAATAACGTTCATCCATTTCAAATACATTAATTCTAAGTGCATTATCAATACCACTGAAGAGTATTTTAAGTTGCCACACAGCAGAGAGAAACACAGCGGTACTTTCCAAACAAACATGCACACAGACAGGAAGACAAGAGGGTCCTAAATTCCCACCCGGTGTGAGAGGTCTACAGCTACCGGCATAGCTACAGTTCCATTCCGTGAATTCTACACCCAAGTGAAAACCGTTCATGCAAATTGGTTCTCGGCATGTTTCTTACCATGCAGAGCAGAGAACCTTCATAATGTTGCATGCTCACCCCCAAACTGTGGTTAAAGAGGTGTTTCTTTACTTCATGATGGAAATGAAACCAGGAATGCTCCAGAGCTCATTTTACCCCCCACCTCAAACCAACCTCCTTCCATTCTACCCTAAATTTTGATGGGTTTTATCAGCTATGAAGAGGAAACATGGTCCAGTTTATCTAGGGCGTAGAAGGAAGAGCATAATGGTTCATTTTGGAAGTACATTTCTTCTTATTTTTAATTGGTATTCATTAGACAATTTGGGATTAACGTGAGATATTTTGAAAAGTCTCAGGCTTGCAAATTTAATTAACTTTTGCCATTTTTTACTTAATAGATCATATATCCCTGTTTCTCTAGCTTTATACATATTTGTGGCTTGAATGAAAGCTCACTTAAGTTTTTTTGCATATGTCCTCATCCAATCAGTTTAGTATATGCATTTGATTCCTTACTCCCCAAACCACCCTGTCTTCATCTTTGGCCAATTGCTCGGTTATCCCTTGAAATGTCCATATTTAACCAGAGTGACTGGTGGCAGCATGCAACACCATTCATGTCTCAAACACAGAAGTTTTCAAAATTCACCCGTTTGCTGTGTCAGTGTGGTAGGGGCACTCTCTCCGCCATTAATGAGAGTGATAACGCTGATGTCATAGTCAATGCCCGGCTCCAGCCCTGTAACTGTGTAGTATCCTACCGAGGAGTCCACAAAATCTTCAAAAATAGGGATACCTTCTCCTGCTGCAACTACTGTGATGCGGTACCCAATAATGGTGGAAGAGTTTAGCGGGGTCCACCTCAGGCCGATGCTTGAATCGGTTATATCAACAAAGCTTAGGTCAGTGAGTTGGGGCACCTCTATTGAGTTACAAAGCAAAGGGGGCAAAAGGAAAATAGAGGCAAAAAAAAGAGGAAAAAATAAAGCAGGGTATATCAGGTCACAAGAAGTAAAATTGATGGAATGTTAAAGCAATGATGGTAATATGCAAACTGTTTGAAATGATCTGAAAATGCTCCTAAGCACCATGAATAGTTTGCTTCCCTGGGAGAATAAAACAGGTTACAGACTTCTTTTTGTGGGAGGGGATTTTCCCGCATTTTGAAAATATCTCTAAATGGTACAGTTTGAGCCTCTCAGGTTCTTAAAAATCATAGGTCTCATTAGGATGTCAAATCCATTCCTAGAACTTAGACATTATATCTGCAGTAAGTATCAGCAATGTTTAAAAAAATCCAAAACTTTTTAGTAGGAAAATAAAGCTTGCATAAAGAAAGTTAACAAAAAATTGATGAGTTTTTTATTTACCTCCCCATACAAAAACTCATCACATCATTATGGCCATAATGCTACGCATTATGAATGTATGGTGTGAAATGTGCCATTTGAAGACACATTCAAGCCAGGGACAGATATGCCTGATCCAGGGCCACTGCCGATAATCAAAGTTATTTAATTAGCATTAGTAAAAGCATTCTACCAAATAGTGCAAAGACTCTACAAAATCTGTCCAATGCTTTCTTTCTGCCACAATTCAATTCTGAACAAACAACAAGCCTATTCATACATAGGTCTTTTCAGTGTTGGCTTTTGAAACAAGAAAGAACATCCTACAGCTGTGGCCTTTACTTCTTTTTTCAATTTTAAAAAAGAAGGGTTTGAAACCACAGAATGAAGAATTGTACATGTCAACCAAGTGGTATTTCAGTGCTCACATATGAAGACAAATATTGTTTTATAGACAGCTGTTGAAAACTGATGAGGCACAAATGTACCAGTGGGATGCATTTACCATATTACTTTTAGCCTGTCAGTATGGAGCACACACACAGGACATTGTTTTAGTAATATTTCCACATGAGCGGACAGTACAGAGTTAAAGCCATGGTCGCTGCTCCATTACATACCCATCGCAGCAAACAGCATCCCAGTGAAGCACAGACAGTAAAGCAGTGTTAACAGCAAGCGCTGGTCTAAATAGTTGGCTTGACTTCTGGCTTGGGGAGTGCAGTTGGAAGGTTGGAATTAAATTCCAAATATTTTTGACACACTCAACCATCTGGGGATTCATATGCTAATCCCTTCTCTATTGAAACTGCCACTCTGTGGAAAACAGTTTATTTTTCCATTACCTGGGACAATGGTATCAGAGATAGGGACACTTTCCTTGTCATCCTTGACAGTGTAGACACTGACATTGTATTCCAGACCAGGACTCAGGTTTTCAAAAGTGCAGGAACTCTGATCGGCATGGACCACTTCTTCCAAAGAATATCCCTCCTGGTCATTGGTAGGGGTTGTGGTAATTCTGTAACCAGTGATATCTGGAGAAAACAGAAAGGAGGAAGTAACGGCATGGAGCATTTGTGATCCAGGGTATATTAAACTAGACTTCAGTGACGGACCCACAACAAGGAATGGGAAGAAGACTAGACATTTGTTGAGGACTCTATTCTCATTTGATGGTTATCACCACCCCTTCGAGGCAGCTATTCTCATCCTCAGTTTAAAGAAGTTTAGAAAAGGGGAAGTGATTGCCAAAGCTTTTCTGTCTCTATATTCCATGCCCTTTCCCCATTCTATCTTGCTTTTCCTTAATCGATTATCAGCAGGACAGCTGGGGAATATTTCATTTTAACTGCTTAGTATGGAATCACTCTTAATCTTAAGCATCTTCACCAAAAAGGGCTCTCCTAATTAAAAGAATCTGAATGTCTGGGATTTTTACGAAGAAAATAAGAAAGGAGAAAAAGTGAAAAATCTGTATATCTAGAGAAAGAGTATTAATTACTGAAGACTGCAGGAACCATAAAAATTGGTAAGAAGGTTGAGTGGGAGGAAGTAAAAACAGTGATGACTAGAGATCTGCAGGGACAGATTGAAAGTAAAATAAGAAAATCTACTTAAATTAAACTTACTAAAGGGTGCGAAAATGATGGTATACTTTGAATGCTAAAGTGGTGTATGAAAGGAAATCCAGCTGGATGGGACGTAAGTATTTAGATCATTACATTTACTGGTGATCATCCAGATGGCATCTTAGGTCCTTAGGACTCGATATTAATGATCTAGCTGCTAGCAAGCATGAAACTTGGCAACTTAAAGTTCCAAATTTACTCTAACTCGACCCGAAGTTGTGTAGCTGAATACTGCTATTAACTATCTTTTACACATTTTAGGATTTTATAATTTTCAATATGTGTGACAAAGAAGCTTAGACAAAACCCTCCTTTACAGCTTTAAAAATAACCACCCAACTCCATTTAACTAAATTTCTTAATATTGAGTATAAGGATTAAAAAACAAGATACAAATATGTAGTGCTGCATGTGAAAACAAAGTTATAATCTTAAATTATAATCCCAGTTCTGTAACATGGAAAATAAGTGACTCTGGGTATATCAATTTTCCTGAGTCTTAGTTTCTTCATCTGCAAAATGAAAGTCATTTCTGCCTTTTATAACCCATAGACTTTTATGGTGCAACACATGAAAACACATTTGTGAAACTTCACTGAATAATAAATATAGAATTTATGGTAACAACTTGCAAAGGGAAAACTGCATAGTACGAGCTCAGCCATTTGTTTGGCCACATGGAACGCCCCTTTCCAAAATGCTTTTCCTCAGTCCTCCTGACTCCTTGCAGCTTGCCACGGGCCTGCCTTTTTCCTGCACCCTTGCACATATTATTCTCTTTCCTCTGTTTTAAATGAACACTTTAAAATGCCCTGCATGTGGCTCCATGATGTACACCCATCCTGTATTTTTTACGGACAGCTTTTAATTTTGATCCTATCTTTCTGAGAAAGAAAATGGTGTTTTAAATCTTCATCCTAGGAAGGCATTACATAGACTGCCCTGTGATACAACCCAAGCTTACCTGGGGTAGTGCTCCTCTCCCAGGAGACAGTGAGCACTCCTGTGTCAGGGTTTGTCTCCAGGTGCAAGTTCGTTGGTGGGGACAATGCTATGCAGCAAGAAAATTGTAAATGAAAAGTTAAAATTGACTTGTGCAATGTTTTTCTTTTTCCTTTTTAAAAAAAAAATCAGTAAAATATAGACATCATACTCTGGAAACAGAACGGAAAGCAATTCAACTGATTAATGATTTTGCAATATTATTGAAATTCTCTCTGTCTTGTTGATAATAGTTTGTAAGTGGTCTTGCTATGAAAAGAACACTTCTGATGCTCTGGAACATATGACATGAGTTGAGACTGTGACACCAAATGTAGAAAGCGTTAATCATGCAAGTGTGGGTGCCAAGTGCTGGTGCCATCATCATAAATAAGAAGTGACATTGATATTAGCTTTTTTAAAAAGTGGTCCTGAAAACTAAAAGAAAAGCGAAGGAAAGGAGAGCTCTCCTTACGTGTCACCACTTTGTGTACAATTGGTGCGCCTCTTTCTTTCCCATCTCTCAAGACTGAGATGGAGTAGACGTATTCTACTCCTGGAGTCAAGCCAGACACAACGATGCTTCCGGAGTCCGAAGTCACTTCTCGTGGTGCTTCCCCTCCCTGGCTTGGTCGTACACCCAGCTAGAAGAAGGAAAGCAAAATAAATACCCAAGACAAGTATTTCCAGAGTTGAGTTACTGCTGAGAGGTTGTGGTTATGCTTTAGTTAATGTGAACTCCCCAGAAAATGCACAGTGCACTTTTATTAGGAGACAAGTTGGGGCGTTACTTTAGCTCAAGTCTACACTTGAGCTGGAAATTCCCTGTACTGGGGGTCCAGGATGGGGGAAGTATCTTCCAAAATTGCTTCAAGGTTGCTTGTAATCCAAGATTCCAGAGAAATGTCATGACATACTGTTTTGCTTGATAAATAAGCTCCCAGTACAGGCCAGAAGTAAAGAGGAGCTTTGGGTCAAGCAGCAGTTCATTTCCATTTTCCTTGTGCTAGAAGAAATCCCTTAGCTCTCTTTGGATGAGTTATTCATGTTCAATTCATTTTTTAGTCGCCATTTAAAGGTACCAGCCCCTGTAGCTGCAAAAGCACCCCTTTTGAAGAAGTATGCTGATAGCTTCAGTTGTAGGACAAAATGATACCAAAAAGGAGGGGGGGGGGATTAAAAATGAATGAATGTGCCCATAATTTTAAATCCTTTTAAAATTCTGTTTCAAAAACCCAGGTAACATTGTGTTATCAAACAGTGTTTAACTCTAGAGAAATCCTTTGTATGTTATAAGGCTTCTGAAAGTCTGAATGACACAATTGAGAGAAATTTAAAAAGTATACTGCAATCTTCAGAAAGTGTTTCTCTATATTTTGGTAGCATAATTATCAATATGGCCATTTGCATGCCTCAAAAAGAAAGTGAACTTTGGTATATTTTTAAGAAAATAATCACAGGGATTTAGTCTTGATTTCCAGTCATAATAAATATTTCTCTCTCCCACACTCTGAATGCCAAAGAAAGGGTTTCTCTTTAACATATTCATTTGTATTCATCACTTCCTAATATCATTACTTTAAAAAACATGAACCCAGATCTCTACATGGAAGACCTTAATCTTAACTTCTATTAAGAGATTCACCCGTGGGGGTTTGAACAAGTTGAGATAAAACAGATTGGATGACAATGTGATTTTTAAATGACTCTGAATTTAATTGGTCTCCTTAAATTGGCTTTGTGAACTTGTTGGCACCCATTTAGAGTAACTCATCACAAGGGAGTTGTCTCATATTTTCAAGAGCAGCTCCCTTGGGGGAAAGGATAGAGAAAACAAGAAAATAACCACAACTAACAGCTCCATACTAATGCTTTACACTTTGCAAAGCACTTTCACAGCTACTGCCTCAGTCCATCCTTCCAGCAGTCAAGAGACGTCTGCTGGGCAGAAATATTGTCATACCCTGACATTGAGGGGAACTGGGGTCAGAGACATTTACACAGAAGAAGCAAGTAATGAAACCCAGGTCTCCTGACTCCTGAACATCAGGCTTCCACCACCTCCTGAAACATGAAGGCCATATCACACTAGATTAGGAATTTACCTTAAAACCAATTTACCTTAAAACCAATCCTGGGGGCGGGCGTCCAAGTAATCACAATAGACGTCTCAGTCACCTCTGTATTGTAAGGGGGGATGGAGCCCAGAGGCTGCACTGTGGAAAGGAATCAACGCATAGGTTGAAATCTTGAACTCTCAAACAATTGCGCAGAATGTGTATAATAAACATTGTTAGTGAGAACCTCAGTTTAAGCAACCAATGGATCCAGAATGTAACAGATGTGCCTTCACTGGGCGAGACTTTTGGCTTAGATCAGAGCTTTTCATTCTTTCACGTGCCACGCAAATTGTCTGGAGACCTGGTTAAAAATGCAAGTTTTGATTCTGCAGGTCCAAGGTTGGGCCATGGAGGCTGTGTTCCTAACAAATCCACGGGTAATGCCAGAGCTTGTGGCTCGTGGACCATACTTGAACAGCAAGGGACTAAATCACCTCTACGGAAGTTCCTTTCAACTCCTTGGAGTCTATGATTTATGTCTTTTAATCATATTTGGGATTTGAGTTTGGTGATGATAAATTTCCCTACATCTTCAACAGAAAAATCCCATGTAAAAACTAAAAGTGCTCACCACAAATTATTATTTTGTTTTTTAACCATTAATTTGAGAACAATGGATCATTGGTTAAATTACACATGGTGACCAAAAAATAGCTTTATGATGAATTATTTCATAATGATGGCCACTTATTTTTGATGGGGATAAGAGACGCTTTATGAAAGTTAAACAAAATCTGCCACCCATGGATGCAGTTATGAATTAAATTCTAAAGATCCACTCCCTAAATATGTGGCTATTCATTCTAATAATAAAACTACAGAAATTTTGTGTTCCACCATTGGAATTTGGAATTAAACAAAAGTGTATTTTGCATCTCCTAGCATCCTGACAGCACTGTTACTTCTCTCAGTGAAAATATTACTTTAAAATGTCAGAGAGGTAGAAAGAAAAAGAGCATGAACACACAAAGTTAAGATATATATCTCCAACAGCCTTGCAAATCTTTTATGAATTTAGACTCTGTAAGTTATAATTAGCAAGAGTACTACATCTCATAATAGGGGGATAAATATTACAATAACTGGCTGCTATAGCAAAGGTAACAACTCAGAAGTCAAGTTCAAATGTTTCAAGCGTGTTAATAACCTTGGTCATGTTTGGTGCCTTCACAATTCCTTCCTCTTTTCAATCCAACCAAATTCTGTTCTCACTGGGGGAAAAAAGACTTCTAAATTTATTTACACTGAATTATGAATGACTGGTGAGGCAAAAAAATTATCCTCCAGAGTTATACAAAAGTCTTAAGGCTCCAGTCTCTACCCAGTTCAAGTCAATTTTTTTTTGCCATGTGGGAATTGAGACTCAGTGTTGCAATTCTTCCTTTTTTTTTTTTTCTTTTATTTGATTTTAATGTTTTGTTTTTCATATATAGTTTTCAATTTTTGAAATACTGAGTGGAAAAATTTAAAATATGTGTGTGGGCCACTTTTTGACTGCTCTATAGGCAGAATTAAAGTTCTACTGGCTTGGCGAGCTATTTTGTAAGTAAGTTATTGTTTAGAAGGCATTTGGGGCGGAGAATTGGAAGGGTGACCCATGATGGCCTCCTAGCATCTCTGAAATCATACACCACTAGTTCACTTGTCCGCTGCTGACTTTGCCAAAATGCGATGGCCAGTCCTGTGAGACATTAATTGCCCACAAGTAACAATACAGAGAGCCTTCAGCTTCTTTCACTTAACATCTGTGAAAGCCACAACCTTTTCACAAATTACATTCTCCTCAATTGTCTCGGGCTTTAAAACTGGGTGTTTTCTAATGCTGGAGCCAGCGAGCTAGAATCTTCCCAAGTTGAAGATGATTCTCCCTCCTGGGAAGCCTATTACAGGAAAATCTCCAAACCGCAAACCCACAAACTGATGTCAAACAAAGGATGTGACTGTTAGAATGACCTAGGGGTTTTGGCAGGTCTTGCTAGGTGAAGAACAGCTTGGATGTGAAAGAAATGAAATTTGTGCTATTTATAAAGGGGTAAGCTGAATTTTCCCTAGACGCAGCTTTTTCTCCCCCTCCCTCTCTCACGTTTGCTCTTAAGAATTTAGCACAAGTTATAAAACCCAGAAAAGTTATTCCCAGAATTCAACTTGGTAAGAGAGAAAAAACTATAGAAACTTAAAGCAATTTCAAAAACATGCAAGCCCTGCTGATGTTTACAGACTTAGGGAGTACTTCAAGTTCAAATGAAGTTGTAGAACTTCCTGAATATGTCGGTCTTTAAATCTCAGCTTGGTTAAAGCTGTTTTCTTTATCAGTCAATCATCTATTCAATACATATTTTAAAAAAATTACCATGTTCAAGGCACTATTTTAACCTTTAATCTAACGAAATCAGTTTTGACTGTAAGTACCTTAATTCAGATATAATTATATCCTATATAAATGTATTATGCAGACATAAGATAACATGTCTAATATATCAAAGTCTCCAAAAGTATTTGAAATATCCTATATTTAGCTCCCCCACACACTTACATGTTAACATCATTAAAATTGCTTTTTCTTTTAAAAGCACACTATCTGACAAAAGAAATTATATAAAGTATGACTTATGTCGAATAAAAATGACTATTCTATGTTTCTGCAAAAGACCACATCTCCTGAAAAGCAACATTTAGTGAAATCTCCCTTCCTAATTCAGTGAAGGAATTCTATCAGAAACAGATATTTATAAGAAATACCAAACACTGATCTCATATTAATAGAATTTAGAACATCTTAGCACCATATAACATAAAATAGCAAAATTTTAAGGCAAACTTACAAATAAAAAGCAGACTTTGTTTGCCTATGGTGAAAAGTTAGTAAATAACTTTCACCGGCCAAACGTGGTACACCAAATTTAAATGGAAGTAAATTTTCGGTAAATTATGATTTCTTACAGGGAAAACTTTAGAGAATTGTCTTTGGAAAATAAATTCCACAGTCATTTACAAACTAAGCTTGTATTCACTGTGAATATTTTATGCCATCTATATTTTTAAGTTAGTTAAAGAGTAAGATTTGTTGAAAGCATTTGGAAACTAGTTCAGTTTGCAATATATTCTGAGCAAAGTGCTTATGTTAGGTGCTCTGCAATTCAAAATGTCAAGTACAAAATAAAAAATAATGCTCAGCTGGAAATTAGGGATCTCATGATTCTTTGTAATGTAAATGTGAATGTATTTATTAGAATCAGTTTGCGAATACAGGCCTTTATTGTGATGTAATTTTGTAGAAGATGTAAGACCACTTCCTCTAAGATATTGAGCAAAAGGACAGGCATGACCAAAAATTATTGTCAGTATTCTTCCCTCTGTGGAATTTCAAGAGTAATTTAAGAAGAAAAATAATAGCTACTCTGTTCTGTGGAAGTATTTAATCTGCTGCCATCAACACTCATAAAGAAATCATTTCCTTAGCTTCTTGCTCTATCAGTTGGTTTGTATTCAATCGGTAGATGTTTCTTTTATCCCAGATTTAATGACTATCATTCATGCCCAAAGTCTTAGGTTGTAAAGAGAGGTGCTGATTTTTTTCTTGCCTTAACTTGTGTTTAAGAAACTCATTTAATACAATAGAATTGGATTTTCATATAACTGGGTGTTTGATGCCTACGCTACTCAAAGTGATGGCTCCCGAGGAAATAAGGAGCTTGGCAACGTATGTAAATTAATGCACCACTTCCTTCATCAAGAAAGTCTTGCTTCAAAAAAATTATCAACTGAACAGAACAGTGGGCTTCATGATTTACATCCTGGCACAAGCTCCAATACATGGATTGGACCAGCATGGACCAGCAGCCAATTCTTGAACCACACTTCGAGGATCACTGCTTTAAATCACGTACTAAGATTTTTAAGTTAACTTTTTAAAGATGTACGAAGAATAGAGAATGTAAATATAGTTAAGAACCTATCATGTCACTAAGAAAAGACTTTTAAATTTTAGCTCACGTGTGGTAAAGACTCCAGTGGCTTTGGGGCTCCGCTGGTTGCCTTTTACAGCCTCGAGGGTGACAGTGTACTCGGACCCAGGCTGCAGATTCCTCAGGAGGTAGTGGGTGGCAGGGGGCCCCACATTGTACTGCTTGGGGTGTCCTCCCCGGGTCAGGCTCACAGTCAGCTGGTACCGTGTTATCCGGGCCCGAGGTGGGGTCCATGTCACCACGACTGTCGAATCGGTTTCATTGGTAAACCGGAGGTTAGTGGGAGCATCCAGTTCTAGGAAAAAAGATGAAGCATATCACAAGATCATTAGACCAGTAATTATCATACTGAAATCCTAAAGCTTGACTGAATTAAAAGTATTCTCTCCCCAAGGTTGAAACTGAGTTTTTCAGTCAAAACTCAGGAAAAATTGAGCCATTCTGAGAAAGCATGCTGCACAGAACTTTGCCAAAACTCTGTATCAGCCATGAGAAATTGCTGACCTTTGACTAGGATCCTTCGGAAAGTCTAATTTTCCAGCATGGCTTTCCCACCCTCCTCAGATTTTATACTCATGTTATAATCATGGCACTAAAAACAAACAAATGTCTGAATCCCACAATTTACTCTGCCCTGAGCTGAACAGGTTAAGGAAACAGATGTAAGCTGACTAAAATGAGGGCAAAAAGAAAGGTGATGGCTCCATACATAATATAAGCAATACGTTATACACTTATTGAATGAATTGTCCTTTGCTTGGAGAAACAAAAGTTATTTTCACATGATTCAGTTTATATAATAATAACACATATTCAGAGCCTCAGATTCATGATAGAGTCCTAATGAGCTTCACTATCACAAAGAATCATATGAATTGAAAGTTTTCTCCTAGAGCATGACAGCTAATTGTGGCCTGCAGAAATTTAAAATGCTTTTCAGCTGAAGGAAACATTGGGGAGGTACTCAAGAACAATAAATGAGAGCATGGGTTTTGGTGTCAAAAAATACGCGGGTTTTGGATCCAGCTCTACCACGTTCTCTCTCTGTGACCTTGTGCAGAATTTTTTATAAGTGAACTCTTCACGCAGCCAACTATAATAATGAGCCCTGCCAGGGAAGGTCAAAAGGAGGATTAAATAAGACAATGCTTATAAAGCCCAAGCAGAGGATTTGGTGCCTAATAAGCATTAAACGTTTCAGCAATTATTATTCATAAATAATTCTAATGTAAAAGCATTAGGAGACTGCATTTTAAGTTTGATCTAGAAATATTTAGTTACACAAAAATGTACTCGAATGATTGATCCATGTCTCCATAAGCAAAGGAAATTAGTTCCTCTCAAATTCTCCTCTCTTATGCCATTCAACTGGCATGTGTATTTTAGAAATGGGTTACACTTAGCTTGCGTGAAGTTCGTCTGGGTTTTTGTTTTTAAATTTAACTGCGTTTTTCATCCACTATACATTCCCTCATCAGTGAGTATATTCCTCTTTCTGAGATGGAAATCTAGGAGTGAACAGTGTGCTGCACATTTCTCCCGGGTGGGAAGTGAGGGTGGTGTGGAGTCAGGGGCAGGACGTACTGGTGGTCTGTTCCGCCTTCAGGGGCTTGCTCTCCCGCCCGTGGTTCACCGCGAAGACCTTGAAGTAATAGGTGACCCCGGGGGACAGCCCGGTGACCTCCGCAAAGGTGTTCCTGCTGATGGGCAGCCTCTGCCCGTGTTCCCCGGGCAGGTTGACGGGGATGACGTCCACGCGGTAACCGGTCACTGCACTCTCAGGGGGTGTCCACATGATGGTGACCTTCACGTCCGTCACCTCCACAAACTGCAGGTCTGTGGGTGGGGGGACTGTATCTAAAGAGAAGAGACCATCGGTCACTCACAAGTCCTGCTGAAAAGTAGCTTTTAAAAAAACCAGTTTCCTGGACACGTCAGGCAGTTCATAGAATTCCAGAGCAAGCTAAGTGTGGTCTCTGAATGAGAAAGCATACTTTTTTTGGCATCTATTTCTGTGGTTCCGTTAACACTGCTTGCATTATGGCATCTGAAGCTTCTATATAAAATATGTAGGTAAGCAGATAAGTTCCCAGTATATACAGTGTCATATGTGGGGGTTAAAAACACACAAACAAACCGTTATGGATGACCACAGACAGAAAGTGATGGTGTTCATTTTCCTAAAACTTTTTATAATACTTAAGACCAACTGATGAAATTTACTCTTAAGCCTCTGGGGGAAAAGATGAAACTTTATGTTGTCAATTTTTAATCAGGAAGGCCAATAGCTATCTGTGATAAGTTATTTTATAGTGTGGATATTTCAGCCAAATTTCTTAAGTTTAGGGATCAACAAATCTGTAAGATTACTTGCACATGGGAACTGCTGACACAGACAAAACAACAGTGACTCAGTGATAATAGTTTTGTCTTACACTTCTGGACCTCTTCAGGAGCCTGGTAATGAACACATGCCTCCAATGGGGGTGAATGATGCTACCCAGCTAAACACTAAGAGGTAAGATAGTATGTGTCTTTTGTTAAGTTACCTGAACGTGGGACACCAGTGGTTTCCTGCTGGATGAAAACAGGAGTACTTTCTTGGTTTTCTTCCACAGCATAAATAGTGATGTTATATTGAACACCAGGTTGCAAATCACTGAGGGTGACAGAATTGGCAGTTTCAGGAAGGTTGAGTTCTGTGCTACCACCTTCAAGTGACGGTGAATAGACAATCTTGTAGCCTGCAGATTCATGAAAAAAAGGAAGTACACTGTTTTAGGAAATAAAGATTGAACAAAAAAACCCCACAAATCTGCCCCTACTCCACCTTGTCTAATAGTCTTTAGCATCTTGTTTAATTAGTTAAGAACTGGTGGTTCTTCTGACTCTTTCAATGTTGCCCCTTCGTTGCCCATTTTTTCTCAGCACCAAGATAAAATAAGGTCATACAAGCCTCATTAATAATAAATACAATCTTTAAAAAACAGAGATCCTTAAAATGTTGATTGGAGGAGCTATAATGTAAAAATATTCATGTTAAGTGTTTTCTCCTCTTTGAGCTTTGGGCACTGGAAATATTTAATTGTGGGGAGAGCCGGGCACCCTTCCCTCACTGCTATACCTTGTAGGAACTTCAACAATGAGACAGCTGAGCCACTTAATGAGCTAAGAAGGCAACTTGGCAACCTCTTTAAGAATCTCTCAGAGCAAGATTTCCAAGAAAATTACCCCCTCTACAACCATCGGAATACTACAACCAATGAGCCGGCTTTAGAGATTTTGTGTGTGTGTGTGTGTGTGTGTGTGTGTGTGTGTGTGTGTGTGTGTGTGTGTGTGTAGGGAGTGGGTAAAATTGATTAGCAGGGAAATGGTCCATGAGAAAGGAAGATTGTAAGACTTGAAAATAATCACATTCTTAATCAGTATTGCACAAACACACTGATTTGCAAGACTCTACCAAACTGTAATAATTATATGGGGAATTTAAAGCGATATGCTGTTCCAAAAAGCAGACTCTGCTCCCTCACTCCCCCTGCCATCAAGATGAACATGGCAGCCAAGGACCAGGAGGCCACACTGACCTGTGATGGGCGCCTGCGGCCTGCTCCAGCTAACCACAATCGACGTGTCATCAACTTGGTCCACGGTGGGGTCAGGGGGGGCATCAGGTGCTAACAAAGAAAGAAAGGAAGAAACGAAGAAGACATTTGCTACAGGCCTATGTTTTACAGAACAGATTCTTTTGACACCAGCACCAAGTCCCCATGTACCTGTTGTCTGTGAAGTAGACAGGATCAAACTCTGTTCCCCTTCTTCAGATATCTGATAGACATTTACGATGTATTTTCGGCCTGGAAGCAGGTCAGGGATGTTCACAGAAGTGGCCGTGCTTGGAAGATCTTTGAAATAAAAAGGAAAGATTAGTGATCAGCTCAATCAATGCCCCCAATGACTCCACACTATGTTAGAAAACTATTTTTAAAAACTATATATTCAAAGGGGGAAAAAAAAAGACTAGAAGGAAACGCACTAAAGGATAACCAGCATATAGCACTATGTTATGGGATAATTTGTTTTCTTCTTTGTGTGTGGGTATTTTCCAAATTTTTGGCCAAATATGTATAATTTCCCAATCACTCCCCAAATTTTTAAAAATAGCCCTCTGTAATTAGAGGTCAGAAGAGTGGTCATTGGTGGGGAGGGATGATGGGGAGTGGGGTACGAGGGATAGTCTGGTTACAGGGGCGTGTTTTCCTTATAAAAATTCATCAAGTGGTAGATCTGTGATTTTTGCACTTTTCAAAAAGCATGAGAATTTGAGAAGCATGAATGAGTTCCCTAAAAAGCTAAAAATTTTCAGCTGTAGCCCTCACACTGGCAATTAATTCCATAAAGAAAACAAAACATCTGTTACAGAGACCTATGCCCAGGCAAATACATAGGCAGCTCAATCAGAGACCAGGAAAATGTGACAATGGTGCAGGAAAAACCCAGCTGAGTTCTAGAAAGGGTCAGTGCCTTCCTTCCACAAACCCAAGGTCAGTACATTCACAATCTGAGCTGTCATTTAGGTCCAAACCACAAAGACCACCTTCTTGGATGTCCCCTGCCAAGAGTGTTTACCACCTCCCATTGAGGACCTGTCACGAGCTACAGCTTTAGCTTACCAAGGTACTGCGGCTCATCGCCCTCCTCGCTCAGCTCATATTCCACCCGGAATCCTGACAAAGTGTCTGAGGCCGAGACCCACGAGACCACAAAGCTGCTGGCCGTGATTTCTGTCACAGATTCAGAAGTGGCCACCACAGGAGAAAGGGGTGTCGTCTCTCCCGTCACGGTGTTGCCTGGAAAGACACAGAAAGGGGAAAGTGAGCTTTCAGCCCTTTACAAAATTTATTACCCTAGTCTGCAGATCGTCACTTTTTAAAAAATGCCGATGCCTTTTGCGGAAGAATAAGAAGGAAAGCCACTTCCTGAGCAGAGCTAAACTCTGAGAAATTCAGGAGATACGCGGGGAAGGCTGGGCACGTACTGGTCACTGGCGTGCTCGTGCTGGTGGTGGTGAAGTCAAAGCGCGTCACCTCTCTGTGGCCGTAGTGCTGGACGCTGATGAGCTGCCCCTCATATATCACGCCTGGTGTCAGGCCTTTGATGGTGTATGAGTTTAAGTGGCCCGGAATGGTAGCTTCCTTCCAACGGCCTGGAGTGTTTTTCTAAAAAATTAAATTAAAAAAGAAAATCACATAAGTATTCACAAGCATGAGAACACAGAGACGGTATTCTGTAATCTTCAAAGAAGAACAAAGAAGAATGCAGCTCCATTCTGGAGGAAAATCAGGGGAAACTGGACTCAGTTCTGGGAACTGTAAGCAGAGTTTGTTAATATTCATAAATATTATTATAGCTAACATATGTAAAGAGCATACTATGTGTCACATTCTGTGTTTCACTTGTGATCTCCATTTAATCCTCATCCTGCCACCCACCAACCAAGATAATGATATCATTGCCCCTTTCTTACAGGTGAAGAAACAGAGAATTAAGAGACAAGCTTGAGGTTATACAGTCAGCAGGTGCTGGGCATGCTTCTATTTGCCAGACTAATTATTTAATATCAGTAACATACTATGATGCACCTAAATTTCACCTCTCCCAATTTTTCATTTCTATAATGAATAGAGATATACTTCTCTCTGAAGTGGGAAAAGAGCATATATTCTTTTAACTTGGCGATATACAATTGGAGACTCTTGCCTTGCAGAAACATTCAAAGGCATACCGTTATTTCATGAATCAGTCCCTGGGGCCATCGCACAGAAGGCTCAATCCGTCTGGTTTTATGACTCATTCTTGGAAAAGAACTACCCCATCAAAAGTGACTAACCAACTTTGGGCAAGACTGCAGAAGAATGTGATTCCGTTTATTTAACCTTTTGCTTCCAGTTTACATTTTCCTATCCTGTCCAACTTCATTAATATGTCATGAATCACAAAAACTCACTGCAATAAAATGTGTGGAAAAGAAACACCCTCACTTCAAACAAGAGGAACTGCTTTTAAGTGTAAATACTCTAAAATAATATATACCAAAATGTGTTTTTAATACTCTAAGATTTTTAAAAAATATTCAATCAATACGTTCCTCAAATAATTCAAATGGAACTGTTCTTCAAGTGTCCATTTATATTTTTGGAATAAAAGAGAGTGATCCTAGTACTCTGTACATTTAAATTTTAACTCAAATGCACAGTGAAAAAAATTTTGAAATTAGTCTTTACACTTTTCTCAGTTTCAATATAAACCTTTTATTAAATGTGAACCTTTTTTGGTTAGCTATCAATAGAAAGTATCAAAAAATAAAGTTTCAGGTGGCTTACAGTAAGGAAAAACTGAAAAATCTGTAATTGTTTAAAACATCAAAGAAATCCATCACTGCCACTCTTTGAAGACCTTCCAATTCAATGTACGTTTTATACTTACCTGTCAATGATAATGTTTGTTATTACAATGGTCTCATAATAATAAGTCAGAGTTAAGATTCAAGTAAACAAAATTGGTGATGAGATGAAGAGGTGAGAAAGCAGAAGTTGTTAGAAGGAAAATTCATTGATTCCACTGATGAACATCATTAGATACCAAGTTCTACAAATGGCTACTCAATATGCACATTACAAAAGAGGGTGAAAGAAGAAAAAGCATGAGTCCAACAGCTTGATGTTTTCCTAAAGAGATTAAATACAACTGCATGAGTTGGCCAAAGAATTTTTTATTTTTACTTGCTGGAATTCAATACCTGTGACTTAAAATGGACCCTTTTCTTCTATGTTTAAAATAGTGTCTCTTAAATTATGAGTCATAAACTTTGAGGACGTACCAGAGTAGGTTTGAGAGGATAAGAGAAACTAAAGTTTAACAGATCAATATCCTCTTTAGTATGCTTTCTTCAATTTCTAGTCACTTATAAAAAAAAAAATTACAAGGCCCATTATTTAAATAAACCAATTATCATCATCTACTTCCCTCTCATCTCTTTCCCATCTATCTAAATAACTCTGTTTTAAGAGTACCAACAATGAGGTTTTAAAAAATGATCACTTAAAAAGCAAATCAGAAGAAAACTATTAATTACCTATCTTTTTTCAAATCAAACTGTAGATTCTCTCCCTGTACTGAGCAAGAATAACTCTAAACATTGTATTTTCTAAGTCCTTGCTAGAAAATCTTTATCACATAAAGAGCTAAATTCTTCTAAATACCAAAAAAGCTCAATCTACATGTCAATTAGATTGACTACATTTAGATTGTCTGGTTGGTCACTAAACAAATATCACTGCCATAAGAATAGTTAATAAGATCTGTTGGCTCAAAAGCTGAAAAAAAAATAAAGTCCTCAGAATTCAATAAGGTCAAGGTTTCTGGGTGGGTACTCACAGGTTTCCATCTGAGAATATACTTGGAAATGTGAGATGGTTCGGGTGCATTCCACTGGATGGGGTGAGAGTTGGGCTGGCTGGGGCCCTCGGTGATGATTACTTGGACAGGACCAGTTGTCCCTGAAAACACAGATGTGGGATTTGGTTATCTTGGGTAACATTTATTTATTCACTTGAACTTAAAATTTAGTGTCTATGGACAACCACCATTAAAGACAGTTTTGCTCATCACTAAATGACTATAATAAACATTCACTGAGATTAGTTTAATTCTTTCACACACTGACATCTGAAATCAACTCAATAAATCCATTGTTAGCTGAATAAATTATTGTCCTTTACATGAGAAATGCAAACAGAATTTAATGTTACAAGCAAACTAAAATAAACAAAAATTTTTTAAGGAGAATTCCTTAGTTTGCTTTTCTCTCTTCCATTTTCAAAGGAAGAATTATGAGAAAATTGTGAAACACCATTGGACTACCCTAACACAAATAGCATAATACAGAATACAGCTTCGCTTACTTATTATATTAAGCTTCTTTTGAAGCAAACTCTAATTTGTGGGAGCTTTCATCAAGAACTGAATTTACCATACAAGAAGGAACCAACATTCCAAAAGCCATATGATATGACGTAAACCAAACATATTTCCAAGTGGAGTAGACTCTTAGACAATTAGACAAAGGTAATAATTAAAGGCCCAGTTTTATTTCTCATCAGTTTAAGCATCCTATCAGTTTGGGAAAAAGTCTAGTTTCAATTTTATTCAAGAGGTGTACTCTAAAATCATACCACTGATTGATTAAATAATTGAGATTAAACTTATTTTTTTCTAAAAGCAGTTATTAATTGATATGACATTATAAGGTATATACTAAATTCAATATTTCCACATCTTGATGTGTGTGGCTGTTACCAACAAAATTTTCAGCATGGTTTTAGGTTCTTCTGTTTAAAAAAGAAAAGCAAGATAAGGGAAATGGAATTAATACCTTAATAGTGTAGAAGCCATTTAGGATTGCAATGAAATAGCTGGAAAATTTATGCTTGCAGAACGGAAGACTGTCTTTTTTCTAACCACTGCCTTTTTTATGAAATCAGTTAACTTTCAACTTAGTAGAAATAACAATAAAGTGCCTTGTAATAATCTTTTCAA